>NW_027142354.1:49774221-50386649 GCF_026170545.1 Melanerpes formicivorus | reverse complement strand
ATTAAACTGACATATAATTTGGTAGATGCAATTGTCTTGCTTCCGAGGAGCAATTCTAATTAGGAACTGATCAAGACGTTTCTGATTAAAGGCATGTTTGATCTCTGGTTTTATTCAACATTTACAAAGCAGAAATGATTGTTACAACATCTCTGCTGCACTTTGTAGTGTGCCTAAATTCCTAACTATGCCTAGGCCAGAGATGTGATCCTCCCATAGAATATGACAGTATAGAGTCTTGGTAACCTCATTGAATAAAGTAGACCCTTCCTATCTGAAGGGCATTGTTGTGTTTATGTGAAAATAAAAGGGGAATATTCATCATCTGAAGTAAGTTTTGGAGCAAATTTTAAAGACCTGGAAGTATATTATAAGGAGTAAAACCTAGTGCCAGGAGTTGGACTTGATGCTCTTTAGGGGTCCCTTCCCATAAAGAGATCTTCTGTGACTGTGATTTGTGATTGCACAGGGCTTTGCACAAGAGTTCTCCCACAGTATTTGTAAGGAGATCCCAAACAAAGTAATTGCAGCAGCTGCCCTTCCTGCATGTGAATACCACAATCTTGATCTAATGGTAGTTTCTAAGTTAATTCTAGCTTACATTTTAGGTGTCAGTCTAATGGTTTTTAAGGATTATACTTACATGCATCAGCCTTGCAGCAATATCTGTTCATATGTGGGTGTAAATTATGTAACACTCGATCTGCTGCCTGGGAAAGAGCAGAGCAAGTGTTTCATCCTTCATTGTATGGCAAGCAGACATCAATTTGGCTTCTGGACTAACTTCCCTGAAAGGGCAGAGACCCAAAGGCTTAGGCAGTGCCCAGAGACTCACTGGGTCTTGAGACCTCAGACCTTCATCTGTGTGAAGATAGTGATAAAGCATTGATTGTTCAATTTTCAGACCTAGATTTGATTTCCATCCAGAAAAGGCAAGAGCTTCTGACCACCAAAAGGCTCATTTTTTTTCCTGGATTGGTTACTTGAATCCCCTTGTACCTTGCCTGTCAGACCAAATCTGGGCAGTCTCAAAGCTGAGGTGCGTGCCCTTGCTCTGGCCCAAATATCCTTCTGTGTCTGGCGGCTCCAGCACGCATCCACTCCCAAACAATAAAGCACTTCTAGCACTGATTGACTGCACAGCCCACACATGGCAATTTGAAAAACATTTAAATAGCCTGTCTTCTTTGCTTCATCTTGACAATTGATTTAATCAGTGTTATCAGCTGCTTAAAATACTTAGTTCTTTGAAACACTACAGCATTCAACCTCCAGGAGATACCTGGAGTGGAGGTGCAGGATCAGTGATGTTATCACTACTTTCAGCCAGGAAGGGGTGGCCTGAAGTTCTTGTTTCATCTTTCACGATCCTGCTTTCGTGATCTTTGCAGGAGTGTGGCACATTTTGAGACCCACCCCATCAGTGGAAGCGAGCTGGTTTCCAGAACAGCTCTGAGGTTCAAACCACCATAAAAGGAGAAAGCCTCATTCCCTCCCACCTGCCCCACTGCCATGAATTAGTTGGTTAACAAAAATAAGCCATCACTCAAACAAATCATATGACTGAGCTATTTTGATATGTGGAATGATGTTTATTTCTGGATTGTCAATACATTAATTCATTTCAATCTGTTTCTAAAACAGAAGTGAGGTACATAATTGATTTGAATCTGTTAGAAAGTTGTCCTGCCATCTGCACAGTTGGAAGTGAAGTGGCACAAGCAGTGCAGCATTTGAAGGCATTAAAAGGAATCAGATGATTCTGGATTAATGCTGGTTTCTGATTAATATTTTTAGGTGGCACTAGGAAAGAATATAGCAACAGCTGGAAAGCCATAGATCAAATAATATCTTCCCTGTGTCATGTTTCTGTACTGAGACAGTCATTGTTACATTTACTCATAACATATCTTGATTTCTCAGGGTTTAATGCACAGCCTTGGATTTTGTGCTTAGGAACAATCGGGGGGAGTAGCAAGGAGGAGAGGCAAATGACAGCTATTTGTAGTAAAAGACATACCTGAAATACATGATCAGCTGGAGTTACAGAGCCAAATGCCATGGCTTTGTAGAAGACAACCCAGACTGATTTTTATCATTTTTCCCATGGATTCCCCATACACTGAGGCCACTGATAAACCAAACATAAAGCTCTTTCCTTAGGCTACCCCTGTCCTGTGCTTTTAATCTTCTTCAACAAGAATTACACCCCTCCCTTCTTATGAGGTGCTCACTGTGCTCCCTGGCTGCCTCCAGGAGATGCTCCAGGTTAACTCTGCAGGCAGAGTTACTACCCACCAGTTTGGGCCATCCAGATTCCTTTCATCAGCTGTCCTCCTCTGGCCCCAGCAGCAAAGTCTTTTTTTTTATTCAACCTTCACTTTCTTCCAGGAGGAGACTTGATGGGGGTGCTTGGTGCCATGGTTTAGTTGTTTAGGTGGGTTGGATTGCTTGATGGGTTGGACGCGATGATCTTGAAGGTCTCTTCCAACCTATTCTTCTCTTCTTCTCTCTTCTTCTCTCTTCTTCTCTCTTCTTCTCTCTTCTTCTCTCTTCTTCCTCTCTTCTTCTCTCTTCTTCTCTCTTCTTCTCTCTTCTTCTCTCTTCTTCTCTCTTCTTCTCTCTTCTTCTCTCTTCTTCTCTCTTCTTCTCTCTTCTTCTCTCTTCTTCTCTCTTCTTCTCTCTTCTTCTCTCTTCTTCTCTCTTCTCTCTCTCTCTCTCTTCTTCTCTCTTCTTCTCTCTTCTTCTCTCTTCTTCTCTCTTCTTCTCTCTTCTTCTCTCTTCTTCTCTCTTCTCTCTCTTCTTCTCTCTTCTTCTCTCTCTCTTCTTCTCTCTTCTTCTCTCTTCTTCTCTCTTCTTCTCTCTTCTTCTCCCTTCTTCCCTTCTTCCCTTCTTCCCTTCTTCCCTTCTTCCCTTCTTCCCTTCTTCCCTTCTTCCCTTCTTCCCTTCTTCCCTTCTTCCCTTCTTCCCTTCTTCCCTTCTTCCCTTCTTCCCTTCTTCCCTTCTTCCCTTCTTCCCTTCTTCCCTTCTTCCCTTCTTCCCTTCTTCCCTTCTTCCCTTCTTCCCTTCTTCCCTTCTTCCCTTCTTCCCTTCTTCCCTTCTTCCCTTCTTCCCTTCTTCCCTTCCCCTCCCCTCCCCTCCCCTTCCATCTCTCTCCCTCTCCCAGGATTGTCTGTGCAGTGCCCAGGGTGCTCTCAGCACCAAGCTATTTATTAGTGATTTTTTTCCCCACCCTCACTGTGGTGGCAGGGAGGTCAGAGTGTGACATGTATAATGAAAACCAGAGGAGCCACGTGCATGCTCTTACCAGCATAACTGATCTATGTATTTTAATTGCTGCATAAAATATGCAAAAGCACTTGTGGTCATTTAGAAAAGTTGAGGTGTTTACAGGAAAGTAGAAATTGAGCTTGAAAAAATAATTACACCTTTTTTTTTCACCCTTCCCCCCACCCTCCCCCCAACATTGATGACTATAGAGAAGAGCTTTCTAAATGTGTCCATATGTAGGCTTTAAGCATTCATTCCAAATCAGTATTTCACCTTTTTCCTTAAGTGATTTCTACATTCCTACTAACCAGCAATCATTTTGTCTGAATCTCATTTCTTCATAATAGCAAACCCATCAATCTCTGCTTTATTAAACAGGGAAGCAGGCTTGGAAGCCAGAGCACTCAGATTTGATCAAAGATGTTATGCAAACCATTGATTTTAATTTACAGCAATATCCACTTCTTCCATTATTAACAGCTTTGAATTACTGAGACTGAATAATTAACAAATATTCCTGCTTGATGATAGGTGATTCAAAAGGCAGATGTAGAGAAACGTTGCCCAGATAAATATCCTTCCTGCACCCCCAGTGATGCATCTGTCTATTTAATGATTCCCAGGGGAGCAATGCAACATGGCTTGAAAGAAATACTCTGCAGAGGTCTCCCAAATGCTTCCAAAACTATTAGCACAGCAAATGCTCCACAGACAAATGTGCCAGTCTGTGTTTCTGACCTGCTGGTCTCTGTTCAGAGTCCTGGGCTGTGGCCAGCCAAGTCAAATGATGCAGACCAGGATGCCACAAATTCCAGGGCAAGGTTGCCTGTGTATGCTGAGTGGGAAATGTGGGCTTTAATCATTGCCCTGCTCCCTGGCTGAAACTGAAGCACCTCTCAGTCTTCACCAGATGTTGCTCTGCTTGAAATGTGACTCAGTGCTGATCTCCTTTAGCATTTCTAGAGGTTGTTTTTATGAGTAAAATTCAAAATCTCTATGCACCAAAGAAGACCTGAGCTGGGCAGCTCACTTCAATGCCTGTTCACTTGCATGGCTCTTTGCAGCTGCTGAGGTCAGAAAGGTTGGGGCAATAAGCTTGTTCCCTGAGGAGCACACAGAGCAGGTCTAAGTCTTCACCTGCTATTATGGTCCCTGTCTTTCTTCATGAGCACTACTCCTGCTGGCCACACTGCTCCTAGATCCAGGCCAGGGTGCTGTTGGCCCTGGCCACTTGAGTACACTGCTGCAGTGATGTGAGAGGAGTTGGAAGAGGAAGGCAGCTCTAATTTGCAATTGATTCATTCCCCAGCTGGGAGTGGGGTAGGGCTGTCTGGTTACCAGTGTCTCACAGCTGCTTTCACTAGCACCAGCCTTGACCAGTTTTAACTTCTGAGTTGGCACTTCAGAGTTTGAACTTCCTTGCAGCTGTAGGAGTTTTCTCTTCAAAACAGAAAATCCTGCTGCTCAGAAGGAACACAGGAGTGTCTGCAGCTACTTCTGGCCTAGCCGCATGGTGAAAACCCTCTTCTCTGGTATCCCTTGAGCTCCTTCCTCCCCCTAGTTCTGCAGAGCCACCTGTGCCCATCCTTAGGGGAGCTGCATGTGCTGAAGAGTCTGCAACACATTAGGGCTTGTCCCCACTGTACTGCCTTGTCCAGCTGTGTGGCAGAGGGTCCACCTTGACAGAAGAGCTGTGCTCCCGAGGAGCAGATGTGGTGTGAAGAGCCTGCCATGGAGCCGAGGGACAGGGACATCCTTTTGGTGACATTAGCAGGCAGCAGCCTTGACACTTGTCAGGGTTTCCTCTACAGGCACAGCTGCTTTCCTGGCAAGGAGGGTGGGCAGTGCAGCTCACCTGGGCATTTACTGCCTGTCGTATTGAGCACTGTGTGGTGTTTGTGTCCAAGTGCAAGCCCATCGCCCTTAGGATCAGAGCAGCTCAGTCAAGGAACAAGAGAAATCAAAATGCTTCACTCCTCTCTACCTCACTTTGTGGGATGCGGCCCCAGGGAAGACTGGAACCAAGTGCCATGCCCTGGGCAGCACAGGCACCAGCCTGAATGCCAGCATGTGGCAGGGAGGGGACAGAGCCTACAGACTTGGTCAACAACCCCCCTCCCAGGGCACTGCATAGCAGGACTGTTCTTGAGTCCTGTCCCAGCAGGACTCAAGAATGAAGGAGGTGTCTATCTCTCTCTGTACATGCTGCAGAGTGCAGATGTGAGGTGCTGAAATAACACAGCCATGAGAATTGTTTAGGAACAGCAGAAGGACAGACAAAGCTAGATAAGACAAAATATAAATCTAACACAGCCTGGCTCTGTACAAACTAAACCATCATCATCCTCTCTATCCCTGTGCCAGCATGTGTGTGCTGCCATGCTCACTCGGGAAGAAAAGGAACATCTTTTGTATGGGGCTATTCAGTGGGCTTTGACTTTTTGTTTCACAGATGGAGCAATGTTAGCCTATGGTGAAGGTTTGTTTAGACAGGTACAGTTACTTCTCAGCAGTGAAGGAGCCTTTGATTCTGGCCTCCCCATTGTTCCTGAGGCTTTTCATTCCATCCAGTACCCAGCTAGAAGGCCTGTGGCTGACACCTGCCTTGGAAATTGCTTCCTTTCCATTTCCCTTTAATTTCCATGGTGTCGTCTTCTGCTGATGAATGTTATTAATGAAGGCTCTGATATTCAGTCATGCTCAAAACAGTGGTGCTTGGCAGGCATCTGACCTTCCCCATCTGTGCAGCAGCCCTCTTGCAGGAGGGCAAATGGTGAGCCCAGGGTGGTCTGTGCAGCTCCTGCAGAGCATGATCTCTTTATGCATCCTGCTGTGCATGGTGACCATGGGGAGGGACCCACTCCCAGCTGCTCATCCTTTTCCAGAGGATATTGCTGATGTTTCACATCTCAGCAGCTCCCAGCTTCCTGCCTCCCAAAATATCCAATGCAGGACTTTTCTGTTGAGGGAAACAAGTTCTTTCAGATCACGTGTACGTGAAGATGGATGCGAGAGAGAGGGGGAAGCTTCTGACATCCTGTTCTAGGAGTAGATGTGTGACCAATGACTGGTTCTGTAGGGTGGCTTGGGATTTTAGTATTAGGATAAGGAATTAGATGTCAATCATCTTTTGCTTTGAGGAAAGTTTCTCTGTATGGAATTTGTGATGGTCAGTGGTGAATGAGAAGCATGGAAACTGATGCCATTTGCTTGATGTTTGCATTTAGCATGTTGACACAGGACCAAGCAGGAAAGCTACCCAGAGACAGTACTGAGAGTTCAAAAGTCAGACTGGGGAAAGGAATCCACCAAGAGCTGTTAAACACAAGTCTGCTGTGACACAGACCTTTGTGGCATGAGAGAGCATCCAAGGGAGGCACTTCTCTATGCATGGAGGAATTTTTGTCTCCTGCATGCCACTGCCATACACAATGATGAATGAGACACATCCTTTTGATTTTCTTGTGTCAGATGGGAGGAAGCATGACTGGATCAGCGTAGGCAAATTGCAGGCAGCAATGGCAGGGTAACTGCAAGGACTGCTGGCACAAAATCTACTTGTTGCAAGCATTGTCCAAGAACTAGTGACCCAAGGTGTCAGGAAGCAATGCTCTCCAATAAAAACTATAAGAGCCACGTTTATTTCTGGCAGAGCCTTGTCAACATTTCTGAATGCACCAAAGGATTTGCCCAGAGCTACTGGCTTCTTGGAGCCTTAATTGCCCTGATTGAGGTTGTGCTACATTCAGTAGACAACTCTTCCTAATTAAGCATAGTCTTCAGATGCTAAATAAAAACTCCTCTTGACTTTTCCTTTCTCTTGTCTTAGCATCTATAATTGGCCTGCACAAAAATGAGTGTCTTGCGGGATGCAAACCTATGGCTATGTCTGACCTCTTCAGCATAACACCAGGGAACTTCATACATTAAGCAGGAGTTTGATTTAGTATTAGCACTGCAAACCAGCAGGGCAAAAGAAGCAGAAGAAAGCCTTTGCCGCTGGTCTGGGATAGCTCATTTCAATACAGGACAAAACCTGCTTCCTTACCTTCACCCTGAGCCACCCATATCCCTTCTCATGGTACACTGGTACTTTAACAACCCACCTCCAGAAGCACACATGCCTGACATTGCTCAGGGACTTCTTGCCTAACAACTTTGTAGAGAGGTGGGATACACCCAATTGTCTACTCTATATTTATTAACCTCTTAGTTTCAACAGAGGATATCTGGATTTAAAAGCTACCTGTGCTCTCGCAGCAGAGAAAGCACTACTAGGCATATGGACTTATGTTTATGAAGCTAGGATATGCAGTTGCCTTGGACTTTTCCAACCTGGTCTATCCTATCCTATCCTATCCTATCCTATCCTATCCTATCCTATCCTATCCTATCCTATCCTTTCTTCTTATAGCCGTATAATTCCACTTATTTTTTGACCTTACACATACCTCCCTGGTGCTGTGTTTGTCTGTGAAATGAGTGTGATGCTAAAACATCTCTTTTCCCCTTTTTTATTTGGTTGTAAACATCCTCACTTATCTGGAAGAACCTCTAAGCTGCACCAGGGGAAGTTTAGGCTTGAGGTGAGGAGAAAGTTCTTCACTGAGAGAGTTGTTAGCCAGTGGAATGTGCTGCCCAGGGAGGTGGTGGAGTCACCATCCCTGGAGGCGTTCAAGAGGGGATTGGACGTGGCACTTGGTGCCATGGTCTAGTCATGAGGTCTGTGGTGACAGGTTGGGACTTGATGATCTTTGAGATCTCTTCCAACCTTGGTGATACTGTGATATATTTCTCTGTAAAACATTGAAAACCAAGGAGTTTCTATATGAAGAGTCCAACTTAGGCAAGCTGTCATCTGACCCACTGCTGCAAATGGCAGGGGGCAAAAGGGTCACACTCAAAGCAGCATTGCTTGCAGGGACAAAAATGGAGCTCGTGGTTAAGTGGATGCTCTGCAATGAGGGCTCAGGGTGAAGTCAGTTGCTAGAAGCTCATTAACGTGGCACAGGTAGTGGAGACAGGGCCTCAGCAGTCTGTAATCCCTTTTAGCTTTGCCAAAAGCAGAAGAATTCAGTGAGATAAAAAAGTAAAAGCCTGGAATGTGTTTAGTAAATGAAAAGTAACCCCAGAGGAAGTCAGAGTAAAGCAGAATAACAGTTTGATTTTTCAATTAACGGAATAATGTCCTTGCATTAATCCTGGATGCCCAACACCAGCTCTGTAGGCTGGGAAGAAATTTCCCTCCTGAATTAGTGTCAAGTGCTGCTCTGAATGCCAGCTTATTTCCAGCCACACTTGATAACATCGACAAACCCCACCTCTCAGCCCTGTAGTGTATCAGGGGAGGTTACAGAAGCAGGCAAAGGTTTAGGATGCATTTTGTTGTTCTGGACACATAATTAGAAATGTCTGTGAAGGAAAAAATGGCTCAAAATTTAGAAGTGAAGCAACTTTTCTGAGGAATTGGATGCCATTTATTGCACACTGTGCATTGCCTTCTTGCTTTGCAGCCTCCCCACCAGAACTCCAGCACCATTTTGGAAACGTTGTGACAAGACATTTGTAGAAGTGCAGACTTAAAATCCGTCCAACGTTTTGTTTGCGTGTTATCCTTCCTTTCTTTTTTCTTTCTCTTCATTGACTGAAAGAAATTATGCATGGCAGGGGAAAATTTGGAACTTCATTTAAAAAAAAAAAGAAAAAAAAGAATTATTTTCTTTTCCCTACTTCTGGAAAAAACACCAAGTGAAAAATTCAAGAAGGCGGCAGTCTGCCACTTGTTCTGTGGCAGAGTGTAAAGGGAAGGGGGGGAAAAAAGGGAAACAATTATGTAGAAGATTTAAATTCAAGATAAAAGATTAAATTCAAGATATAAAGATGCTCTTCTTGAGGAAAATCTTGGGGAAAAAAAAACCCAAAAGAAAGAAAACCAAAATGCTTCTGCCTAGGAAATAACATTATTTGTTGGGGTGAAAAGAGAAGGCAAACGTTTTTGGCCAGAGGCTGAATTGGAAGGACTACTCAGAGAGCAGTCACAACAGACTCCAGATCTTGGGAATGGGCTCCTCCACCACACATTGGCTTCTTCCCTATTTGGAGAGCTGGGCAGCTGCAGGCATTGTGTGTCCTCTGCCTGTAGCCTTTCTGCTGATGGACACAAGCCTCCTCACAAATATGAGCTGCTCTTTGTTCAGTCTTGGTGGGAAGGCTGCCTTGCTGAGTCAGGCGTGGGGATGCTGCTGTCGTGCTCTCCAAGAGCAGTGCCCATGCCTGGTGCCACAGCACTGCCTGGGCCATCCCCTCCCAGTGCCACTGCAGCTTCCTCTCTTCTCTTTTTTCTCTTTTTCCCTGTGTGCTTCCCAGTTCGAGTGAGGGCTTCGGCGTAGTGGAGAAGATCGTGCTGCTCACCTTCATCTCTGCCGTTATATTGATGGCCATCCTGGGGAACCTGCTGGTGATGGTGGCTGTGTGCCGGGACAGGCAGCTCAGGTGAGCCCACCCAGCTGGCCACCGCCTGCCCTTCCTTCCATGGAGTGGCACAGGGGAAAAGTCCTGCCAAAAGACCCCCATGCCCATAGCTGAGGGCAGCAGCTGCTGTGATGAAAGGTGTCTCTGGCCATGTATTGCACTGTGGTAAGGTCAGACTCTCACACTGACCTTAGTGCACCTGCACTTGTATTGACACCAAGGTGATGGGAACATTTTAGTATCCATCCTCTGAGCACTCTCAGTGTGAAAAACGAGATGAATCAGTGAAAAACAGCTAAGAGGAATTCCTTGGAGAAGCAGGTTGGCCTCTACCTATTTTCCATCCCCCATTTCCTAACAGGGTCCTGTTGCAGTTGTGCTGCTCTACTGCAGCTTGACAAATGCTGCCAGTGATCTGGGCGGGGGGGGGGGGTCACAGGCAAAACTCCTTGAGGCTTGCTGCTACCCCCAGGAGTTGTCAGACTAGCCCCAGGAACAGAGTGAGACATTCAACAGCCTCTATTCATATTCTGCGTGGGCTTTTTAATGGATTTAATTCTGTTTTATTGTTATGATTTTAAAAGTACTCTTCAAGTTAAAATTACAGCTTCAATCTAGATTCTTCTCAGTTCTTTCTGGAAGGATTTTCTCAATTTACATGTTAAAATAAAGTTTCTCTCCACCTCAAACGCTCCAATGGAAGCTGCAGAGGACTGTGAGCATCTATTGGCCTCTTCTCTCTGAGCAGAAAGCTGTGTTGGTGCAAGGAACACAGTAGGTTTTAGCTCTGAAAACCAGGAATGAGCTAAGGCTCACCATAGAAAGTGAGAAGTAAGTTAGGGAGGACCTTTTAGTGTGATTGAGCAAATTAGACTCAAATGCAAGCTGAAATTTCTGTCCACACGTAGAGGATGCTGCACTGAAAGTCTTCCACCCTAATTTTGTAATCTGTCTTGCAGGAAAATCAAGACCAATTATTTCATTGTTTCCCTTGCCTTTGCGGACCTGCTGGTGTCAGTGCTGGTGATGCCATTTGGAGCCATTGAGTTGGTTCAGGACAACTGGATCTATGGAGAGATGTTCTGCCTGGTCCGAACATCCCTCGATGTCCTGCTCACCACAGCATCAATTCTGCACCTGTGCTGTATTTCGCTGGACAGGTATGAACAGAAGAGCAGAGACAATAATTAGAGTTGCTTTGAAGGTTTTTTTATTGCTGTTGTTGCTTGTCAGCAGTAGCCAAAGGTCAAATCACAAACCTGCTAGGAACCACAGAGCAATCATTTTCTCTCAGTAGCTCATTTTGGGGAGAGCTGTCTGAGTCCTCATCAGTGGAGGAAAACTTTGAAAGGAATGAGATTTCTGTTGAGAGGGCAAGCCAGGTTCTCAGCTGCTTTGTGGCACAGCTCTGTTTGCATCACTGATCAGATGTGGCACAGTTTCTTCTTTGAAGTGAAGAACAGGCACCTTCAAGATGTATCTGAAGGAAAGACCTGCAGCTGCTGCAGACCGAGGTGCGTTGTTGCAAGGGGACATTGCTCTTGTTACTATGTCAGGTGTTGATCACTGCCAGGGGTTGCAGGGAGGCTGAACTGAAACACTGAACTCTCTTGTGCATAGGGTGCATAGTCTTTGTGGGAGATCCTAAAAACTTCCTTTTCTTTCAAACTGTTCTTGCAAAATTAATCCAGAATCTGGAGTAATTTATGGCAGACAATGCTGGTTTATTCCATTCAGAACAGCAAGGATTTTTCCCAGGATAAATACCTAGAAGAAAAACGTTTTGACCAGCTATTCTAACAAACAATGTTTTGGGCTTTTATTTGAGTTCTGTGCGGAGATTTCAATACTTTGGAAGAAAGTATTACTTAGTATTACTAATGTGGCCAAAATAACCATAATTATTCTTGTCATCATGACAATTGATATTTAAATGGCATCTTTCATCTGAAGAGTCTGTATGAAGCTAGACTTCAAAAGATACTTGATAAACTTCTCCATTGATGTGTAGGACTCCCTTTTTGTGGGAGAGTGGCGCAGGCACATGCAGTATTGTATCCAGCAAGGAGCTGATGTGTAATAGCTACAGCACACTTCTTTATCTGGAAGCTTAAATGGCTGGAACACAAATAGGAAGCTCATTATCTCAAAAAACGTTGACAAATTGCCACTTTGAGCCAATTACCAGTAGAGCAGCTGTTAGGCACTGTGCTCTGGATGGGCCCTTGTTATATGAAATGTTGGGGTTTGATTCTCTGGGCTCTTAATTAAATGTAGCAGGTTGTGTAGAGAAGGGGACAGGAAGGGAAAACATTGGTTTCCCCCTTCCTCCCTGATCTCTGACACCTGCAGGGGACGGGAAGTCCCTGTGTGGGGTGCACAGAAGAGAAACTGCCCTGTTCTCCTGCCTATGCTACCCTTTGCCATGTCCTGAGCTCTTTCTGCTGACACAGATCCCCATCTGTCCCCATGCTCCTGGAACAGCCTTGCCTGGGGCTGGCAAAGAGTTTGGGGCCGACTCGTGACTACGGATGTCAAAAATGTGGGGCTCAGAGTTTATCTTTAAGGGATACAGAACAGAGATCACAGTTTTGTACAGGAGGGTTTTATTTATGAAAACATACCTGGGGCAGAGTTTGCAAACACCCAGCTCAGTAGAAGGAACTGGAAATGCATAAAAACAAACCCAAAGAATCCAAAACCCTACAATGAGATGGATTGGATTAATCTGCATTAAGTGAAACATTCAGAGCAGAGCGTGAGCACCTGGAATGGGCTACAGCTCTGCTCTCCCTTCTATGCTCTATTATTATCTGCCCAGGGAGCCCTGAATTCTTTCTACCAGATGCAGAACAGCTGTAGCAAAGGGTGAGCATTGCTGAACAACATAGATGCTTCTCATTGTTGTGGGCAAATGGAACTGAGGGACTGAGTCTGGACACATACTCCATCCCCCTACTCCGAACTAGTGCTTTAATCACTAGAATACTACACAGAAGAGAATGGCTGTCTTGAAAGAAAGCAGGAGCTGTAGCCAGGTTTTGGAGAAGACTAACTCTCCAACCTTGTTCCATGAGTGTTCTGAGAAAGTTTTGGGGAGGTGCAGCACTCCCTGCACGGGGTTCTAAGGGTCCTAGGCTCTGTAATTGAATGAATCCAGTATCAGCATCACTCCATCTAATTGGCTCAGAATTCTGTGATAAAATTATCCTGCTCCTGAAGATTTCTGCTGAGTGTGTGTTTGAAGCTATTGCTGGTACAGCAACATCTTCCTATTTCTTCAGGATTATAAAGATTCTTGCAAGTAGAAGGAATTGAGCAAAAGTATTTAGAGCTTTGAATTAGGAGGAGCTGGAGTTCACCTGAAAGTTCTCAGAAAATGCCTGTAAAGCTTTGCTTCATGAATGCACTGACAGAGAGGAATCCACCAATATTTGCTATCCTCTTAGTATTGGCCAGGTTTGACTAAACAGTGGTGAAATTGCTTGAAAAGAAGCAGAGGGTGAATTAATTTCTGAGTGATGAGTGTGCTAAAATCCTTTTGTAAGTTTAGGGCTGGGAGAGCAGACCTGCACTGTCTGGAGTACAGAAACACAGTGGAGAATTTTGGGAACTGACAGATCTGAAATTGCCAGATGTCAGGGAATTATGTCAGGACACACAAGTGCTCTTTGTCTTCCACACGTGTTTACCATACCTGTGCTGTTCATTGCTTTTAGGCAGAGAGGCTGGTGGCTGGGTGCAGCATGACTTGGATGACTATTGCAGCCTTTATTGCTTGCTTGCTGCTTTCATGTGAAGAATGATGCCCCTGCAGACTAGCTGCAGAGCTGATCCAAATTTTGAGTAGTTCTCTGGTACTGTGTTTTTCTTGTTTCTGTTCTCAAAATGTCTTTGTTTAGTGCTTGTTAGAGCAATGGCCACCACACAAAACACCATTAGTGGAGCAGTACAATCCTTGAGGCAGGCTGCTCCTCTCCAAAGGCGTTTGAATTTTCCATAGAAACTTTCCTGTGTCATCTAATCTCTGCAGGGCATATATATAGCTCTCCTAGCTATTCAGTCTTGCTGTAGAAGTTCTTCTTGGATGCTATTTTGACTATACAGGTAGTCATTTGGAGGTGTGCCACTGACATGAAAAAAGCCAGGATTTCATCTTAGACACCTTAAAAGGTCTATTTCTTCTCCCAGTACAAGAAGATACAATTATGTCTATGTTTGCTGACAGTAACAGCTGAAAGAGAAAGCCCAAGATCTTTCTTTCTTCTGTGAAGAGGAGAATCCCAAGTCAGCTACATGGTTTTCATCATTTCTGTTTGCTCAGGCATCTCAATATGAATCTGACCAAGTCCCAAGCTTCTGGGTTACCCCAGGACCAAATGTCAAGTCAAGGCCAAGGTGTCTCTTGCCAACAGGAATAGCTCTCCTGAACTGCTGTAAATGAAAAGATAGTCATCTTCTTCTCTTAAAGCTGTATTACTTCCTCTGATTGACTGATGATTAACATGATTTTCAGAATACAACTTGGTAGGACATCCTAGAGTACTGTAGCCATTGCTGAAGTTATTTGACATCCACCTGGACACAGAAACAATCCTAACCTGACCAGGGATTCCTGTGCTTAGTCATGAACTCATCCAAGTCCCAAACCATCTACTTAAAACACTTTTTTCCTGAGTGACCACAGTGTATGTTATGTCATATTTCTGCAGTGCTTGCTCACTGGCATGGTCTGGTGGCCTGATTAGGTAAATCAGAAACCATGTTGTATGTAAGCAATTGCTTTCCACCACACAAGCAGCAGACCCTGATGCTTGAAGGTCCAACACCTGATATCCCTTACTTAGCAGCGCTGGCAGATCTAAACTGTCACAAAGACTAAGGGCATGAAATATTTTGCCTGCTGGGGCTGTTTAATAAACCATTTTCTGAATGAAATGAAACTTTAGGTATTTCACTTCATTTCTCAGAGGAGGCATTTGAGTGGAAGAACACAGGGAGAACCTGAACATTTTGGTTTGGATCTTGCCACATCTCTAAGGATATGCCACAGTGCCTTTCTTGCTGCATTGATGGAGGTAGTCCACTTGTGCCATGTCATGCTGCAGATCACCAGGTACCAGTGACAGTCCCACATCACTCCTGTGTCCTTATTGCAGAGACTGAGTCACTTGTGCTGCCATGAAGGAGGTTCCAAACCTCCTTGGCTAGCAGGACAAAAGGGATTTTCAACACAGCTTGGGTGGAGTAGTGGATAGAGAATAATTAATTTTCCATACCAAAAGAAGGCTAACCCCCACCTTTTAGATCTGCCTCCTTCTCCTTTCCAGTGTATCAGCCACTTGCTGTGTGTCTTGAGACACTTGAACGTGCCCAGAGAAGGGCAACAAGGCTGGGGAGAGGCCTTGAACACAAGCCCTGTGAGGAGAGGCTGAGGGAGCTGGGATTGTTTAGCCTGGAGAAGAGGAGGCTCAGAGGTGACCTCATTGCTCTCTACAACTACCTGAAGGGTGGTTGTAGCCAGGAAGGGGTTGGTCTCTTCTCTCTAGCAACCAGCACCAGAACAAGGGGACACAGTCTCAAGCTGTGCCAGGGGAAGTTTAGGCTGGAGGTGAGGAGAAAGTTCTTCATGGAGAGAGTCATTCGCTGTTGGAATGGGCTGCCCAGGGAGGTAGTGCAGTCCCCATCCCTGGAGGTGTTCAAGAGGGGATTGGATGTGGCACTTGGTGCCATGGTCTAGTCATGAGGTCTGTGGTGACAGGTTGGATTCGATGATCTTTGAGATCTCTTCCAACCTTGGTGATACTGTGATACTGTCTTCTTGGAGCATCACTTCCAGGTGTGTTTTGGTCTTTGATCATCTTGAGAATGGCAGGGAGAAAATTTTTGACCTCACTTCATGTCAGATCTAGAGATGAAAAGGGAAAATATTTAGATTTCAGTTGCATTTGATACCATTACAAAAATGTTCTACATTCCATCTATTTCTTGAGCACTTTGCCCATTTTTAAATTCCTTTTGCAGATTGACCTCAAAAGGTTGTGCTATTCCTGGTGCATATTAGTTAAAATGTGGGTGCCTGGCAATGAAGTCTAATAGTGACTCATGGCTTGACAGAGTAACCATCCTCTAACCTGAATGAGCAGTGTACCCTCACATGGTGTTCGCAGCTGGTATTTCACAGGGTAGCCAAGTCTGCTGATTTACAACTGCTGCACCTGATTTTCCTTTTGGGACTTGGGCTACAGGCTTGTCCCACACAAACATTAGTTAAGATTTGAAAATACTTCCAGGCAGTTTAATTTTTGCAGTATTCTGCTGTCATCTCCAAGTAATTCTCAGGTCAGCTCAAAATACTCGCTGTGATATGAGTGAGAGCAACAAGTCTGTCTTTTCCCTCAGACTTAGGCTTTAAAGGTTGCTAGCAGAAACTTCAGTTTCTGTGACAGCATTTGGTTGTTTTCTTTTGTTTTGTTTTTTTCCACAGTGAGAACTGACTCCCAAACACTGTTAAGAGGACAGAACAGATGAGGAGATAATGATGGGTGGCCCTGAGAAAATCTGGTAGATGATGCAGGTAGATGAATGCCTGAGTTCCTGTGTAGGGAAGGATGACTCAGCCCATTGTCAGCCTGCTCTCCATTAGCACTGCTTCACCTGTCCTGGCAGCTGGAGCACTGACAGCACAGCTTCCTTCACGGTTTTATTTCATTTTTGGTAGCTGTCAGCCTTCATTCTGAGTGTGCTGCTTCTAGCTGGTGTTTTCTCTGTGATTCATGTATTTCCTGCCTTCAGTTTTATGGCAGGGCATGCAACTGTGGGTTGGTTGGTTTTTTTTCCAGAAAGCAGAGTGATTAATCTAATCCTCAGGACCCAGCTGGGGAAGTAATTCCCTTCAACATTTTCAGGAGGAGTTGCTTGAAAAGACTTCTATCTGGTAATATCTTGTATCTGTTTCTGTTACTACCTCTAAAAAGAAGGAAGAAAAGGCTTTAGTTCTCCAAGAGAACTTCTCAGAGAAAGTCTGGATAAATCACCACAGGATAAATTGAACATAGAATACATAGAATAAAATAAACCAGGTTGGAAGAGACCTTCAAGATCATCACATCCAACCTATCAACCAATCCAACCCACCTAGACAACTAAACCATGGCACCAAGCTCCCCATCAAGTCTCCTCCTGAACACCTCCAATGATGGCGACTCCACCACCTCCCCGGGCAGCCCATTCCAATGGGCAATCACTCTCTCTGTGTAAAACTTCCTCCTAACCTCCAGCCTAAACCTCCCCTGGTGCAGCCTGAGACTGTGTCCTCTTGTTCTGGTGCTGGTTGCCTGGGAGAAGAGATCAACATCCACCTGTCTACAACCTCCCTTCAGGTAGTTGTAGAGAGTGATAAGGTCACCCCTGAGTCTCCTCCTCTCCAGGCTAAACAACTCCAGCTCCCTCAGCCTCTCCTCATAGGGCTTGTGTTCCAAACTCCTCACCAACTTTGTTGCAGTTCTCTGGACTCGTTCCAGCAAGTCAACCTCCTTCCTAAACTGAGGAGCCCAGAACTGGACACAGTACTCGAGGTGTGGCCTAACCAGTGCAGTGTACAGGGGCAGAATGACCTCCCTGCTCCTGCTGGCCACACTGTTCCTGATGCAGGCCAGGATGCCATTGGCCCTCTTGGCTGCCTGGGCACACTGCAGGCTCATGTTCAGCCTACTGTCAACGAGTACCCCCAGGTCCCTCTCTACCTGGCTGCTCTCCAGCCACTCTGACCCCTGCCTGTAGCACTGCCTGGGGTTGCCGTGGCCAATGTGCAGAACCCGGCACTTGGATGTGTTAAATCTCATTGCTCTTACCAAGTCAGTCACAGGGCACAAAGCACAGCAGAGATTTAGAGACACCTTCAGTCTCATCTGAAAAAGTGTTTTCCCGAGGTATCGGAGGTATCACAGGCCTCACCGAATCCAAGTCTTACTGTTGTTGGGCTATGATTTTTCATCATCTCTTTGGTATTCTAATATAAAAGGAAGATTTAGCCTTGAATTATTTATGCATCACATGTTTTATGCATACAGATCCATTCTTTGTGCCTGTGCAATAAAAATAATTGCACTGCATATAAATAGACCAAGAAGCTATGATCGAGTCTCCAAATACAGTTAACCTGTCAGGAAAGGCAATTTTCTTCCCCAATATTTGTAGGGCAATTTACAATACAGTTATTTCTCAAATTCTTGGGGAAAGAAAGAAAGGAAATACAGAGAAACAAACCAAAACCAGAGAAACCTTCACTGAAAGGGTTGTCAAGGCCTGGAAACAGGCTGCCCAGGGAAGTGGTGGAGTCACTATCTGTGGAAGTATTTAAAAGACTTGTAGATGATGTGGTGCTGAGGGGCATGGGGTAGTGGTGACTTGGCAGTGCTGGGTTAACAGCTGAACTTTGATGAGCTTAAATATCTCTTCCAACCAAAACAATTCTGTGATTCTATTCTAAACAGGTCCTAAACAAGAGGGCACAGTCTCAAGCTGCACCAGGGGAGGTTTAGGCTGGATGTTAGGAAGAAAGTCTTCATAGAGAAGGTGATTGCCCATTAGAATGGGCTGCCTGGGGAGGTGGTGGAGTTGCCCTCACTGGAGGTGCTTAGGAGGAGACTTGATGGGGTGCTTGGTGCCATGGTTTAGGTTGATTAGATAGTGTTGGATGATAGGGTGGACATGATGATCTTGAAGGTCTCTTCTGGTGTGGTCTGGTCTGGTCTACTCTACTTTACTCTACTCTACTCTACTCTACTTGTCTGGATTCTTGGGCTTAGGTGTACATCTGCTCTTCATGCAAGTAAAGCATCTTGCACCCTCTTCCTGCTTCCTCCAGCTCTCCTGACTGGAGAGCTGTCCCAGCATGTGGAACTTTCTCCAAGTCCACATCTCTGCTGGGCACTTGGTAGCCTTTGCCTGGCATGTTTGAAACGTTTGCAGATTTGCTATGTACCACGCACCAAAACAGACCTCACTGTGTGTTTGTGTATTCAACACTGATCTTGCTGGAATTTAAACAGACCACATAATCACTGCTAAATGAAGGCTAAAGCAAAGCAGATGTATCCGAAGAGTGTTGGAGCACCAAAGTGACAGCTGCTCATTGCACCATTTACAAACATTAATTAACATTAGTGTACTGTTCAGGCATCAAATTAGCACAATCCCTTGAGAGAGATGATGTTTTAGAGGCTCCCAACCCCCAGTTGCTCTGCAGTGGCAGTCCCTCTGGAGAAGCCCTCTCCCTGCTTAGGTGGGAGAGCACAGTGCGAGGGGCAGAGTGTTGGTGAGGTTTGGGTGGTTGCTTTCTCTGCCCACCCTGCTCACTGCCTCTGGTTTTCAGTGTGAGGTTGCTTTCCATGCTTGGCTCTTTTGCACAGCTGAGACCAAAGGGGGTTGATTGGCTTGCTAAAGGATGCCTAGGCCACAGTGGGGCTTGAGGTCGGGAGCATGATGTCTTTCTCAAGGATGGGGAGAAAGGAGCTGTGTTCAGTGATGCTCTGTGAAACCTCTGCTGGCTGGTCAGGGACAGGGGGAGGTTAATAGTGGGGAGACTTACTATGTTTTAAATAGCTATCAGTAAGTAATGATTAGGCAGTGGCAATCTGATTATATGACACAAATTCCAGCTATAGTTTTGAACCAGGCCATAAATCCCCCATGCCCTTTTCAACTGGGAGAGCATCTCCTCTTGTACAGCTCTCAGGTGCTTAGGTGGAGGATCAGAGAGGCAGCAAGGGAAGGGGCTGAGCAAGGGCAAATGGAGACCATCCCTGAGGGCTGCGAGATGGGAAACGTAACCACAGTTATCTCTGCCGGCACGCAGCTCGGCAAGAAAACCAGCACAGGATTTGCAGAATTCAGTTCTGAGAGCATTAAGAAAAATAACAGAGCAGATGGCCACGGCACAGCCTGAGGGATGCACTGTCCTTATTAATCTTTACAAACCCTCTAGAACTATGGTAATTTATTTTGCCGCTGTTGCTGCCAATAACCCTCCACACACCCCGACCCACAAGGGGACCGTGAAGAAGTCCTCTGTCTCCATTTGGCAACATACGTTTGTTTGTATTACCAGCTAAATTTATCCAGTTCCAATTAACTGTTCTCTTTAGCATTTTTCTCAGTGTAATTATCTCAACACCAGCAGGCCGTTATTTTTCTAATAAGAATTTAATTTTGTTAGATATAATCATTTTAGGGACATTTCTTTTTTCTGGACCAGCAAGGCAGAACTTTTGTTTTATTTGGCACAGACAGAGACCATAGCTTATTTGCTCAGTGGGAAAAGGGAAGAGAGAAAGAGCTTTCCCCCCCACCCCCACCCCCCCAAAGAAATTAAAAATAAATGTAAAACTATGGTTATGCAGAGGACAGAATCTGACTTCGCTGGAATATCAGCAAAGCCACTAGCACTATTTTAATTTCACACAGGCACAAGTAAACTGAGATCCTAGCTGAGGTCTAAAACTTTGGGGTCAGTGGCTGGAGAGCTCCCAAACAGAGAGGGACCTGGGTGTGCTGATCGACAGCCACCTGAATATGAGCCAGCAGTGTGCCCAGGTGGCCAGGAGGGCCAATGGCATCCTGGCCTGCATTAGGAATAGCGTGGCCAGCAGGAGCAGGGAGGTCATAGTGCCCCTGTACTCTGCTTTGGTTAGGCCGCACCTTGAGTACTGTGTCCAGTTCTGGGCCCCTCAGTTTAAGAAGGACATTGAAACACTTGAACGTGTCCAGAGAAGGGCAACAAGGCTGGGGAGAGGCCTTGAGCACAAGCCCTATGAGGAGAGGCTGAGGGAGCTGGGATTGTTTAGCCTGGAGAAGAGGAGGCTCAGGGGTGACCTCATTGCCCTCTACAACTATGTGAAAGGTGGTTGTAGCCAGGAAGAGGTTGGTGTCTTCTCCCAGGCAACCAGCACCAGAACAAAGGGACACAGTCTCAAGCTGCGCCAGGGGAGGTTTAGACTTGAGGTGAGGAGGAAGCTCTTCACCGAGCGAGTCATTCGTCATTGGAATGGGTTGCCCAGGGAGGTGGTTGAGTCGTCGACCCTGGAGGCGTTCAAGGGGAGATTGGACGTGGCACTTGGTGCCATGGTCTAGGCATGGGGTCTGTGGTGATAGGTTGGACTCGATGATCCTCGATGTCCTTTCCAACCTAAGTGATACTGTGATACTGTGATACTTCATCGCTTGGTCAGGGTTCAGCTGAAGGCTCTGGCCCGCTCCGGGTTCACTGATGGAGAGAAGCAATGTGAAAAATCACACTCAGCTTTGTGGAGTATGCCAGAGTAGAGCTCCAGAAAAGACAAAGAAGGGGATTTCCCAAACTAGCCCAATCCTTTCTTTAATATAACTTGTGTCCCATGAGGAGAAGCAGTCTCCTGTTGCTTTTCTTTGGCCTCTCTTCCCTTAGGAGCTCACAAACAAATTGTTCCCACTTCGGTGTATAAGGCATGGTTCAGTAGACACATAGGCATGGTTGTTGCACCCTGAGTTTGGGAGAGAGCTTGTAGCACCCACACTTCCCCCCACCCTTTTGTCTTCATTTTTTAAGGCTATTTAAGGAGGGTAAAACAATTATTCACTGTGAGTATTCAGTACGTTTTCTCTGGCTCATTTTGGCCCTGGTGGTGATAAAGCATATGGTATGTATATAATTTTATACATGCACATGACACCAAATGGTTTTAAATGTGGGCCACCCACAGAACCAGTCTGTTTAGTAAAGGTGGGTGTATATTTGTCTGTCTGTGATAGCTAAGAAGCTCCTTGCAAGGTAGTTTCTGCATACCCATAGCTCAAACAAATTTGTACTGCAGACCAGGGAGATAATTCCTTGCCCTTGGAGAAAAATTGAACTATCTAATGCAACTCAGCAACTGCATTTCTGTAATGCCCAGAGGGCAAGGAAAGAGCAGTGGTGTGGTTAGAATATCACTGATTCTGAAGCAGGACCAGCATCTTCATATGCTCTCTGGAGATGTGCCCAGAGCAGCTTTTCTGCTGCCATGGGCTTGAGGAGCCTCTTTGATCTCTAGACCGATGAATGGCTATGTGCTGACTGCTCTGTCACTGCTTGCTTCTTCTCAACCACAGAAACCAGTGTGTGTTAACATTGTTGGCCCAGCTGGTTATCTAGATCCTTGCACCTTTGATTTCAGTCTTGATCACAGATCCCAGTCACTAATGGTGTCTCACTGTGCTGGTGCTTGATGAGTATGCAGACAGTCACTACCACAAATAACAATCCTTCTGTGGACCACAGCTAAATTGTGCTGCTGTCAGATCCAGGTCACCAGTGTGTTGAACTGCAATGTTGTTTCTCAGTCTTTCTTTTCTTGACTACAGGAACTGAGCAGCTATCACTTCAAAGTCAATGTGCTTTTCAAGAATCTTTTTGGCTATTTTATTTTCCCTGGAGGAAAGGCAGGATATGATATGAGGAGTGTGCATACCTCTGTGTGCAGGTTATGGTTCTTCACACAGGCAAAATGGCAACAACAAACACCCATGATTTACAGTGTTTGTATTTCTGTGAAAGCCTTGGGCCAGCACAGCACATTCAGCATTCAGTTGTACAAGGCAAGAGAATAACTGAGATTCTTTTTCTGTCTGTTTTCTCTTTGGATTCACAGCTTCCCTTATATCTGCCATCTCCTGTCTTCACATATCAACAAGTTTAACATTAGGCAAGCTGTCCTTGATCCTACTGCTAAGGAATGGGATATTATGTCTTCTCCACTCAAAGTGCTGAGGGCTGTTAGGTACAAATGTGCTGCTGATGCAGAGTTCATCAGGCATTTGTATCTATTTTCTGGTTTTATGTGTAGCACTGGCTGTGAAGAGGAGCTTGCTGACAGGCAATGCACCAGTCCTGCTGGGAAAGGGTAAAATATTTTGCTCTTACAGCTTGTGGACGTTGTGTGTATGAGGTCCTGTTGGTGGTACCTGTAGGAACGTGAAGGAAATTGCTCCACAGACTGGGACACTGAGTCACTGAACCTTGACTAGTTTTTATAGCTTTAGTGAACACAACAGAGATGCACCTGAATCCCCTTGGAGGTGCTGGGAGAGTGTTCATAACATCTGAGGTCTGCTTTTGGGAATTAATCCACTTGATGTTAATCAGTTGCCTCTCATTCATATCACTGCAGCTTCCATGGGAAAGCTAGGAAGCATCATCACGCTCATGTTCCCTGAGACAGAGCCTGGCCACTGCATTGTTTCATGGAGCCACCAAGTGGTGTTGGGAAGGTCAGAAATCCTCAGTAGCTGGACATATCTGCAGGGGCCATAAGAGCCATGTGTAAAGGCCATAGAGAGCTATGGATTTCTTCTTCTGAGCTCTGTGTAAATTGTTAGCATTTGATACATTCGTGTGGCAAATGTCTGATAGGGGAAAGAAAAAGTATTTTAATAACCTTTGCTTTATGGAGCTAGAGATCTACAGCACCAGGGAGGGATTCTTGTAGTTCCCCTTCAGTGAAGAATGTCACAACAGAGGCAGATGAGAAGTGTTTTGCATCATCTGCTCTGCAGTGTGTGAGAGGGAAGTTAGCATTTTCAAGGAACTGCAGAGCCGTGGGGCTTGACTGATGATACCAAGAATGAATATTTAATTAAGCGTGGACATCATATTAATCATGTGTATGTATTACATTTTTTTATTCATCCATCCCATTGTCAAACCAGTATGTAATAGTTATTCTGTATGAGCACAGATAAAACAGCCTTACCTTGAAAGGAAGCAGCAATGTAGAGTAAGTAAATGTTTTTATTTCAGCTTTTGACTAAAACTATTGATAATCTCGGAGGTATAATTACTTTTCTCTCGCTGAATAAATAGCTGCTTAAATGCCCGAACCTTCACATACAGTAAATCACCAGATGCTAGGGAAATTGGTGTGACTTAAATGGCTTCTGTTAGCATACACAGATTTCTATTATCTGATCCTCAAGGCCATTGAGTAGGAGTGCTGCTGAGCTGTGGGAGGTGGACACTGTGGTTCTCTGCCTCTCTCGGCAGCAGCGAAATCGTCACCCACACTCTGATTGTGGGACCTTGTCACTGATAGCAGTGTAGGGCAGGATGAGCCCAGCTCAACTAGCTGAATGCAAGGGAAATTGTAGGAGCAGCAGTTAGGTAAAAATAAATAAATATATAAACACACACAGAGACACAGACACATATATATATATAAAATCTTTTGACATGTAAGTGGAGGAAAATTGCTGCTGAATCACCAGGAGGGAAGAAATATGAGAGCTTAAGATGTCATTTTTACAGACATAATTTTTACTCTAATGGCCTTTAATAGCAAACTATTTCCAGTGTAATGCTGTCAGCTGCAGCAGAGAGAGAAATACAGAAATGTAGTAACTCAAACTGCTTGGAAGAGTAATTGTCCTGCTGTAGTTAATTAGCAATGTATTGTGGTTTTCCTCTTCAGTTTCCTTATTCATTTTGTGAAATGGTAGATGTCTCTTGGTTGTTCCTTCCCATTTATTTATTGGATTTCTACTTTTGCCCTTTCTGCAAATGAATCTCTTTTATTTAAAGTCTCTTGTGACCTGCAGCAGCTTGCCATCAGGTCTGTCATGGGAATCCTTCGATGTCCAGCACTGGGCAGCACTTTCCAGCAGGTATCTGTCAGATAGTAAGCAATTAAATATGCCAGATACCTCTCCTGTGTGTTTAGTGTCAGAAGAGCAGTTGCCTGTAATGCCAAGAGAAGCACCATCTGTCCCAATAAGCAGTCAGAAACATTACTGAAAATACCTGTTTGAATTCAAAGGTCAGTTTATCTTCTGGGGGAAGGAAATCTGGAGAGCAGGGGGAGATCCAAATGAAATAAGCTCTAGCAACACAGACCAAGGTTACACAAACACACTGTGTCTGTCATGAGGAGGATAATTATCCTAGGAACACAGGAAATATTTATTCTATCCTCTGAAATCATTACGATATTAAAATCGGAGCGTGGTACTCCCCATTGTCTGATAGACTCAAAACAGTGCTGGTTGGAAAAGACCTCTGGAGGTCTTGGATGCAGTCCTCCTCTCAAAACATGGCCAAACTCAAATCTGTCTTACTTTAACGAGGTCACTCAGGACTCATTGAATTTTGCATGTCTTCAAGGCTGGATACCCTCACTTGTTCAAGTTGTGATCCAGTAAAGGCAAGCTCCAAAACTAAGCCAATCCTGTTCCTATAAATTGTTCGGTTTCTCCTTCTCCCTCATGCGAGGGATGTGAGGGCCAGGCTGGTGGGGACAGGAATCAGACCCCGTGAGTGCTGTGGCTGTTAGCATGAGCACCATAAGAGGAACTTTTCACCTTCTGCTCTGAAACAACAGTTGCTGCCAAAGATACCATTTCTTTGAAGGTGAGCCTTTTCAGAGGACCAGATTGATTCTCATGCACACATGAAAGCAGGAGAGAAGGTAGAAATGATCCAATTGAAGCAGCTGAATGCTTGTTTCAACACTTTTGTTTCCCCTGTGACATTTTGAATCTTGTTTCAGAGAGACTTTAAAAACCTACTTTCTTTTGACACTTTGATATCATTTCAACCCTTTGTGTGGAATATATCATCTGATTTTTATCAAAACAAAGCAATTCAGCTGACTCCCCATGATTTTTTTTTACAGAAGTCTTTCAAAATGAGGAAATTTGCAGATTTTTGGGTTTTTTTTTGCCCTGTTTAGCACAAAACTTTTAGTTCCCACTCAAATCTTAATGAAATAAATTGTGTGCCTCAAGGACATCTCTCTAATACACACACATAAACTGTGTGTAGGTGTGCATATGTCTTATTTTAATGTGCATATGTCTTATTTTTATGTGCTGCTGCAGTCTAGAAATGCTCACAAGCACCTCCTCGGGGTAGTGATCCAACTTTAGTGTGTGTTTGCTAGCTTAATGTCTCTAATTCATGACTCTGCTGACCTCATAAACCCAACTTTTATAGGCATACAGGAGTGAAGCTATCTCTACATACACATTATACCTTGAGGTTGAGGGTTTGACTCAAAAACCCCTCTGTCAGAGATCATTCATTACCTTTATAAATAGCTATTAAAACTGTGCCTATCCCTTCAATGCAGTGCTGATATCCTGTGTGGGGTATCATATTGCATCATTTTTGTGCTTACCAAATCTGGAAACCACATCTACCAGATGCTCGTTATTCATTCCCTAAGAAAATGTATTCATCAGGCACATGGCTGAATGATATATTGAGTTATTTAGCAGACCTGGGAATTTATGGGCACTTCTTGTGTTTCTGGCTCCTGGTTCCCTTTTGCAGCTGTGGGAACATCAGTTCTGGCCTATTTCTGCAAAGTGTGCTGAAATCCACACATCTAAAAGTCAAAAATAGTTCCTTGGGAACCTGAGGCAGACTGTCAGGTCAGGACCACCAAAAATCTGCAATAGGATGATACTGGTTACTACAACTCCATGAAAGGAGGTTATAGTGAGGTGGGTGTTGGTCTCTTCTCCCTAGGAACAAGCAATAGAATAAGAGGAAATGGCCTCAGATTGCACCAGGAGATGTTTAGATTGGGAATTAGAAACAATGTCTTTACTGAAAGGGTTGTCATGCAGTGGAGTATATGGCTGAGGGAGGTGGTGGAGTCACCCTCCTTGAAGCTGTTCAGAAAATAGGTAGACTTGGCTCTTTGGGACAATGGCTGTTAGGTTGATGGTTGGACTTGATGACCTTAGAGATCTTTTCCAAGTAAACAGTTCTAAGACACAGCTTCCACTCTGCTATGTTTATGGACATATCTTAATTTCAGAGCATCAAGATTTCCAGTTTTGGGTTCATAGATCCATAGAATCAATAAGGTTGGAAAAGACCTGTGGTAATGATCTCTGTGCAGTGCTGTATTAATTATCCCCATGCACTGCTGTATCACAGAATCATCAAGGTTGGAAGAGACCTCAAAGGTCATCAGGTCCAACCTGTCACCACAGACCTCATGACTACTAAACCATGGCACCAAGTGCCGCGTCCAGTCCCCTCTTGAACACCTCCAGGGACAGTGACTCCACCACCTCCCTGGGCAGCACATTCCAATGGCTAACAACTCTCTCAGTGGAGAACTTTCTCCTCACCTCGAGCCTAAACTTCCCCTGGCACAGCTTGAGTTGGATGCACCTACCTGATGCAGCAGTTTGCTAGCAGGTGGGCAGCACAGGGACCAAGCAAACAGAAGAGTCAATTTCTTACCTCTTTGAGAAGGCATTTTTAACTCATAGGTAGTTATTTTAAGAGCAAGGACCTGATGTACTATGAATATGTTGGATGGATCAGGAGGAAAACAGAAGATGCAGGACATGGTCCCTTGATGGTAGAAAGACTAGAAGCCTCTTGCAGTCTGTCCTTGTGGCAGAAGGTTAAAGCCCAGCTAGATCAGAGGCTGATTCCTGAGAGGTAGAAAGGGAGCTTGGTTATGGAAAAAACCACTTCACTGATGTTTTCACAGCTTTGAAACACATTGTTAATTTGCAATAGCAACTTTTGCAGTCTTGTCAAAATAAATGTCCATTTCAGTTAGGAACGCTCCAACATTTACACAACTAAGCGGAAGGAAGGCACACTCATTCATCATGGTGAGAAGGGTGCAGGCAGCTTTGTGGCTGAGGGCAGGTGGAGAGGAAAGCTGAATGTGAAGTCACTCCCTTGCTCTACAATCTCAGACAAACCACAGCATTAATCTGTGCCTCCTTCTCCCTGGCTGGAAAACAGCAAATACTGATTTCCCAGTACAAGGCACTAGGAAACCTTCCCAGTACAAGGCACTAGGAAACCTTATTTCTCTCATGTCTTGAAAAGATCCTGAGCTCCCCATAAGAGGCAGTCAATGGAAATAGGCTATAGACCCATTTTTTTCTCTCTACTTTGAAAGACAGGAGAAACAGCCTGTAGAAATTGCTTTATAGTGAGACACTGGAACAGGTTGCCCAGGGAGGTGGTAGCCTCATCCCTGGAGGTTTTTAAGACCAGGCTGGATGTGGATGCGAGCAACCTGATCTAGTGTGAGGTGTCCCTGCCCATAGCAGAGGGGTTGGAACTAGATGGTCATTGAGGTCATAGCATCATAGTATCATTCAGGGTTGGAAGGGACCACAAGGATCATCTAGTTCCAACCCCCCTGCCATGGGCAGGGACACCCCACACTAGATCAGGCTGGACAGAGCCTCATCCAGCCTGGTCTTAAACACCTCCAGGGACGAGGCCCCTAACAATTCTATGATTCTACAGAGTTGCTTAGAAGATTTGGAAGTCTCCTTAGATGATGATTGTTCTCCTGCTTTGCTCCTTGCAGGTACTATGCTATCTGCTGCCAGCCTCTGGTGTACAGGAACAAGATGACTCCGCTACGTATTGCTGTGATGCTTGGAGGCTGCTGGGTAATCCCAACGTTTATTTCTTTCCTCCCTATCATGCAAGGCTGGAACAGCATTGGCATCATTGATCTGGTGAGTGGCTGAGCAGGCACACCAACCTGCCATCAGACACATTTAGGGCTGTATGTTCATCTTGAAAAAGCAATATTCAGAGAAAAGAAGGCAAGAGAGGCTGAAGGAGAAGCTTCTTATCGATGCGGAGGGGCTGGTGAATTTCTGAAATGTCTTGAAGGGGTTTTGGAATTACTCTGTTCTGGAAGGTTTGACACAAAGACAGTGGTAGCTTTGGGAAAGGAACTTAAAAACAGAATTTGAAAACATGCCAAGACCTGGTTGGCTCCTGACAGGCAGCTCAGGAGTCCTTGGTTGCCCTGGCCTCTGCAGCTCTCAGGGAAGTGCTGGCCACCCCTTGCCCTGCCTGTGGTGGTTTGGAGAGCCAGGAAACCCAGATTTCCCCAGTAGGGATAGGACTGCTTTGGGCCAGCCCCATCAATATCTCCTGTCTTGGTGTGAGCCTTGAAGAGGGGGAAAGGTGAAATTTCTCTGTTTAAGTCGTTTCAGCAGGGGCAAATTTTCCCCACCACAGCCTGGTTTCACTTGCAGAATCCTGTCTACAGGGAAGGAGTTAAGAGCTGCAGATCTGCGCTGCTTACGTTGTGGAGATGCAGGAATTAAAAAAGGCAAACTGTGAAAGCACCTTATTTAGAAGAGCTTATTTAAAGAGATGTGGCATCTTCTATGCCAAGTCTCAGCCAAGGAGCTATCAATACTTTGTCTGATGGAAAATAACAGGTGCAAGCTGCCATCTCTACAGGCAAGGTGATAAAGCCAAAATTGCTTCCAGACAAACACCTTTAGGATGTGCAGCTGATAGATGAGGGAGGTGCATTCTGTTTGTTTAACAAACCATGTCAGGCATCTGATTTCTTCCCCTGATTTCTTGCCTCTACCTTTTCAGAAGAGACTCAATGCCCAGCTGTCTGTACCAGCTCTTCTAAACATTAGTGCAAGCCCTGCCTGTCCTTGTGGCTTTGCTGGCATTTACTGATACATGCTGAGAGGTAGTGCAGGGTTCTAACACCACTGAGTCAAAGTACTTCAGAGTTTACTCTAGAGGTGATCTTTCTTATGTGCTGAATTAAATAACTTTGACATTACAGTTTGAAATAGGAGATGGGGTTATTCTCTTGCTGGAGTAAACATCAGAAATTATGGGCCTGATGGACCTGCAGTGTCATTGTTTTGTAGCAAGAGTAGTCTCAGAGACATCCTGTCTGTCCCATGTCCCCTGCTCCCCAAACTCACATGCAGGACCCCATTCTTCAGCTGGTGTCTCTGTTTTTATCAGAAGTCATTGATCAGGTCTCAGTCTATGAACTCAACCTGCAGACTTCTCCTACCCAGGCTGCTGCTCGTAGCCCCTGTGCCTGGGAGGCTCAGTATCACCCCCTGCCTGGGGCTGCACCCTAGATACTACAGCCCAGTCCTTTCCCTGTCTATCTAGTTCTTCTCTAATACCCCCGTGGATCTCAGCTGGGTGAAACCTGTGAATCCCTGGTGTCAAACCATGCCCTGATGAACAGATCCATGAATGCTGAAAAAAAGCACGGCACAAAGTGAAGTTATTCCCCCATGCTGTGTTGGAACTGGGAAGTTGGGCTGATTTTCACTGTCCAGCTTGAGGAATGCTCTAGGATACCAACACTGCCACACAGACTGGTCCTGCAGAGCTGAGGACCAGCAGGGCCAGAGAGCCCATAGTGTGAGCATAGGCAGGAGAGGCAGCAGTGGGTAAGGCAGGTACCACAGATGGGAGAGGGGAGGGAGGAGACAGAACTGGTGAAGTGTCCTGGCAATCAGATTGCTGGTACAGGAGAAGCAGTGCTGAGCTGCTTTCCTTCTTTGTCCTTGTCCTTCCTCCCCCTGCTCCAGATTCAGCAAAGGCAGTTCAACAAGGCTTCCAATTCCACTTACTGCATATTCATGGTCAACAAGCCATATGCCATTACCTGCTCCGTGGTGGCCTTCTACATCCCCTTCCTCCTGATGGTGCTGGCCTACTACCGCATCTACGTGACGGCCAGGGAGCACGCCCGGCAGATCCAGGTGCTGCAGCGCGCCGGGGCCCCTGCCGACGGCCGGCAGCACCACCCCGACCAGCACAGCACCCACCGCATGAAGACTGAGACCAAAGCTGCCAAGACCCTGTGCATCATCATGGGGTGCTTCTGCCTGTGCTGGGCTCCCTTCTTCATCACAAACATAGTGGACCCTTTCATAAACTACACGGTGCCGGGAAAGCTGTGGACGGCTTTCCTGTGGCTGGGCTACATCAATTCAGGGTTGAACCCTTTCCTCTACGCCTTCCTGAACAAGTCTTTCAGACGTGCCTTCCTCATCATCCTCTGCTGTGGTGATGAGCGATACCGAAGGCCTTCCATCCTGGGCCAGACGGTCCCCTGTTCTACCACCACAATAAACGGATCGACTCATGTACTAAGGTGAGCCTCTCTTGGATGCTGGGAACTGCCTGGAGTCACTAGAAGGAGTACTTTGGAGATTTGGTTAAAGGATTTGGCTTGTTCTGCATTTGAAATATCTGATGGATGAACTGTTTCAAAAGGGATTGGGCAAGAGAAGCGTCCAGAAATCTGTAGGGTGCTCAAAGCAACCTGAGTCTGTAGATGACAGATGAGTGTTGGCATCCACAGTTTCTCCACAGGTGCATTCAGGACAGAGTTGGGAGAATGCAGAAGTTGTGCGTGCATTTTGGCAAGCCCTGCTTTTTGGTCTGAGGGCACCCCACAGGGAGCACCTTGAGAGAGGCTGTCTTCTCTCTCATTACTCCTTCTAAGGTTCTGATGAGAACCAGACATGTCTGCATCTGCTGAACTAGTGAAAGGCAAAGTATGAACTTCCTCAAACACCTTGACCCTGCCAGTTCACTTCCATGGCTGTGTGGGAGGAGGGATAGTGCCATTGGGTTTTAGCAGCCCAGTAAATACTGAGGTGTCTGCCTTCTACTGTAACCCAGTCAAAGCCTGTCCTAGTGCAAAGCAGAGATGCCCAGCTCTGTGTGAGCCCTGGGAGCTGGGCATGCCTCTCATGGGCTACGTGACATAGTCCTGCTGGTTGGCAGCTTGGGGCCCAGTGAATTTGAGCCCCACACCTCACACCCCACCTTTCACTGAATACCACCATGTGCTTATTGCAGGAGAGAATGTGTAGGCTGTGCACTCTGGGGGTACAGTGGCTGTTGGAGGGCTCTGTGGTATGAGGCACCCTCTGAGAAGTGGGAGACAGAACACAGGGAGGGAGGGAAGGGAAGAGAAGTGGTGTGTAGTATCAGAACAAACTGCAGTCTGAATAAAACTACATGATTCTCTGCAGCTGTCTAGAGGAGATTTGGCTCTTTTGGTAGATGGATTCATCGCTCTTCACAGGCAGATAAGGGCTTGGTAACTGTATTTGTATTCAGGGCTGAACCCATCCAGAGACTAAATCAGACACTGAGCTCTTCCCAGCTGAGTCTGGTCTGCTGGTTTGCTCTAAACTCCCTCCTGCAATGATCCCTGAAGCTTTGGAAGAGTCCTGAGCTGTATAATGGATGGGAGATGGGGCAAGGCTTGTTGCAACCTTGAGACAGACTTCTCAAGCTTTCTAAGTCACGAAGGACATGATGATGTATTTATGTTCTCCTGATTAAAAGCTGTTTGGAGGCCATGGTCCCAGAGCTTTCTGTGACGGATGTGTGGCACTGTGCCATGCTCAGCCTGTATTTCTATTGGAGCCGTGCTCCTGGGGACAAGCCAGCTGCTGTGGTTAGGAGGATTGAGAGAACAGCCCTTGCTGGACAAAGTACATCATCCCACAGTGACCCAGCCAGTGCTTCTGTCTGAGGAGCTGCAGGAGTGAGCACTGCAAAGGTGTTCCTGTGTGCATGGGAGGGCAGGGAGAGCTTGCTCGCAACCCTGGTTAACTGGGATTGTCTCACAACTGCTCCCAGCAGGTGCAGGAGCCAGCCTGGTGGCTTAAACACAGAGTGGCATCTGTTTTGGCTAGAAAGCATAGCAACAAGATACTTTTTGTTAAGTACACAAGGCAGAGAGGTGACACAGAGGCTTTCCAAGGTGTGTATTTGAGATGTGGAGGGCAGAGAACTTGTCATCCAGAAGGTGAATTGTTTCAGTACATGCTGATGCTTGATCTCCAAGTGCTGCAGATAGTAGTGCCAGTGCCTCCTCTTGTCTCCAAACTGTCTTGCTGCTTTTGCACTAAGTTATCTTGCTGTGAGACCTCATTGTTGGGGGTGTGCTCTTGAGAGTACAAGCAGCCGAGGAGGCTCTGCATGGCTCCAGAAGGGCTGAGCTCCTGGGGGTTTCCTTCATTCTGTGCTGAGTGTCCCTGAGCTAACAAACTCCTCATTTTGAGACTCTTTTTAAACATAGCAATGTCCCTGAGGTAGCCAATACAAATGTGAAGAGTTACCTCACTTCCAAAGGTAGTGGTGGTGATGGTCTTGACTTCTCTGGCCAACTGTGGGGTTTCTAGTGGGCCACAGCAAATGGTGGATCCCACCATGGAGTTGAGATTAGGCTTTCCTCATTTTCAGCTTCTCCCTCCCACTTGCACCACTCCGCTGCCCCACACAGGTTATCCTTGTAAATGTCTAACAATCCTATCAATCTAGATGTGACAACCACTGCCAAAGCCCCCATAAGTACCAGACTTGTACAGGGCATCTTGTACACACCTAGGTTTTGTGAGCATTTTTATGAATGAGTGTATTTCCTCTCTTTAAGATACTGCATGTGCAGGTCAGACTATCTCCTGCCTTTCCATCTTGCCCCAGCTCTGCAGAAGACCTTTGCTTCCCTCTGCTGCATCCCCTCCTCCCTCCATGTGCCAGAGGGATGTGGCTCTCCACATCAGCACTTCAGAGAGCAATTACTTTCTGTTTTTCCCAGCTTTGTAACTGATGAGAAAAGTGTGACTTCTTTCCCTGGTGCAGATTATATGATGCTGCTGAAGGTGTGGGGATTAAAGCAAAACCAACTAATTGTAGTCTGTGGGTACTTAATCTCCCTTGAGGAATTCTTATTTTATTTCTTCAGTACTTCTCTCTTAAATGCTAAAAAGATTGGTCCCAGCACAGATGGAAGAGAAACATATTGAGGCAGGTTCTCTCCAGGTGTAATGTTCATTTCTTTACTAGCTTGGAAAGAGAAGTGGTTTGTGCCTAGCAGCTGAAATACTGAAACCTTCCTGTATGACTTGGCTTCACAACAACCCAACTGAGAAGCTGCCCAGGGGCTTGACCGGGTTCACAGAATTCTTTTCCAACCTCAAAGTTATTTCATCCCAACCAAGAGCTTCTGCAGATGGGGAAGTTGCACATGTGGGATTTTACAGCTGCTTTTTACACCCTGGCAGGTAGAGCAGTGAGGAGGACAAGACCTTGTGCTGAATCCAGGCCCCAGAACCTGCAGAGATTTGAAGTTTTGTACTAAATTGACTTGAGTCATTGAGCCTTAAATGGAGTCAGAAGTGTTTGACAACAGGTCTGGAATTTCTGACTCCATTTCCAGTCTTAAGAAGATCTGAACTTTAGCTCAACCTGTCCAAACCGTTCTGTCCTTACTCACAATCATTTCTCTGGTGTGTTTGCAAGTGCAAGAATGTCTTTGCCACCGTGAGAATCCCGGCTCATGCTCTTAGCTGTGTCTGACCTGGGAGGGAGGGAAGGCATTCTTTCTTTTTTATTTTGCTTCTGATAACTTTAGTGACAAAATGTTCTGATATTCCCATTTGGAGGTTTTTCACTTTCATATTAGGAATGGGGAAAAACAAAAAAAGAAGAAGGTGGCAGAGCAGAGTGCAGTAAAACAAGGCAGTGAGAAGAGACAGATGCCCTCACCACACACAAACTGAGACCTCTTGGGAGACAGTTCTCATTCTCTCTCTTTCTTTTTCTTTTTCTATTTATCTGTGAAGACTGTGGTGCTCTGGGTGACCCAGGCAAGGAGACACTTTTTACAGCACACATGGGACCAGATGCAACCACAGCTGCAATGGGCAAGGGAGCAGACCGCACAGTATCTCGGCAGTGGCATGAGGGTAACCACAGCTTTCTTAATCCCCTGGCAACCACCCCACTTTATCCCTAAAGTATGAAATAGAAGGTGGGAAAAGATTTTCCTGTTGCCCTTTTTGTTCTTGAGCGCTCCATCAGCTGGTGTGAGAGAGAGGCTTGAGGTGAGGAGAAAGTTCTTCACAGAAAGTTGTTGGCCATTGGAATGTGCTGCCCAGGGAGGTGGTGGAGTCACTGTCCCTGGAGGTGTTCAAAAAATGGATTGGATGTGTCACTTGAAGCCATAGTTTAGTTAGTCATGAGGTGTTGGGTGATAGGTTGGATTTGATGATCTCTGAGGTCTTTTCCATCCTTATTGATTCTATGATTCTATATCTGTTCCTGGGGCAGGGTAAGATAGGGTGAAAAAAGTGATTTGAAGATATGAACAGCCAGAAGACAGGATTTGGTTAGAGCTGGATCTATGTATGTGATGGGAAAGAGTATTAGAATTAAATGATCAGCTTTGAAAGAACATTTTGATTATTTCTTTGGTTGTCCAATTTGCTTTCTGCAAGTGTAGGAATTGCCAACACCCCAGGATATCTACCTGTTTAAATTCTGATGTGTACCATTTACTGCAAAATTCAGGCAGGACTCTAGCAAACAGTGAATGGAAATCTGCAGGTGTGGCTACAACCCAATATTCACAGCCCATTCATTTTTCAGTGGCTGCAATTGCAACTCACAGGTCGCACAGAAAGGTTTGTTTCTGTGGCTGAGGCACAAATTGTGTGATTCATTATAAACATTTGCAATTTGGAGCTCTAACAACCTATAGTTTGGAACATTATTCACTGAAAGGACTTGGGAATGATGAGTGGATAGGAGGCTATACAGTGAGCACTCAGCTAACATATGGTAAAAATGAGTCCAAATAACTGCAGTAGATGAGGGTGTCTGGCTGGCTGTGGCATGTGTCAGGAGGTCTGTGCACCATGAAACTGAAAGCAAAATGCCATAATCATCTGTAAAATGCTGTCCTCCCCTTTATTGCTTTTGTCAGGCATCGATATTTACTCAACAGAAACCAACAACCTCATGCCTTTGTGAATCCTTAAACTCTTGTACTGCACAAGTGGCTAGGAGCCCAACTTGGTGTTGCTTGAATTCTTGGATAAAACAAGCTCTGAAATTTTTCCACAGCAAAGGAGATGACTTTGGGTAAAATGTTTTGGTCCATTATGAGAGTAGTCAAGGTCTGGAACATTTGGGTCAGGAGGTCGCTTTGGTGTATTCCCCATTTCCACTCACAGGTGTGCTGTTCAGCACACGGCAGTGTATTATTCTCTCCATGGAAAGCTATAGTGAGTGGTTTATTTACTCATTTTCCGTTGCAGAGAGGTCTTCTCACATAGGGCTGATGCCAATTTTATTTCTCCAAAGTAAAACACATCCTGATTTTCATTTTTGAAGAGCCAAGAGAAACAAAGTGGGGGGGAAAAAAAGGCGGCGGCAGCAGTGTGCACCACGGGGGCTGGAAGTTCCTCATCTTCCTAAATAGAAAATTAAACAAATGAGCCAATCAGCCCACACTCATGTCAGCACTCTGAAGGTGCACACAACGCTGGGGGAAGCAGGCAGTAAATCATTGTGTGCTGCCAGCACTCAGCACCGGAGCACTGCTGCAGCGTCTTACTGGTCCCTATAGGGAACCTGAGTAATTGTGGCAGTAAATCTCCTGAACAGCTGTGAGCCTCGGTGCTTCCTTGCTGCTCTTGGAAAAGGTGACTCAGGTCTCCCATTTTCAGAAGTTTAGCAACTCCACAGCTTTCAGATCTGGTGGAATAAAAGTAAATCCACTTTGGTTGTAGGGAAGAGAAGGTCAGAGCTGCCATGGAGTGAAGGAAGAAGTGGTGTTTGCCAACTGGCAGTGCTTCCCCAAGGACAGTGCACAGGGCTGGTCCTGCCCCATAGCTCAGTCCCTGGCCCAACTTGAAGCTGGGAGCCCCTCCTGGCATTTGTACACTGTGAAATGTCTGCTGTAGTTCAAGGGGAGACCTGTTGTGGCTCTGGTGGTGTCTGCACAATGAGGAGAGTTCCATGGGTGCCTGTGCACCCACTGCACCTGCTCTGCATGGCCAGATCTTCCGGTTGCATAGATTTGACGTGGGATTGGCAGCAGGGTCAGGGCTTCAGGGCAAATTGACACCCAGGTTTAGCTTTGTATTGCCACTTCCAGTCCATAAAGACAAAGGTAGGATCTCTTCCTTTTTTCTCACCTTTTTCTGGACTGGAACAGAGGAGCCTTTGGGGTAAAGGCCACTACATACAAGTGGGATGGATGGGCTGATGACATTCTATTGCTTTCTGCAGCTTTGAAACAGTGAGTGAGTTAGAGAGACTTTCCCCCTCTGTTTATGAGGCAGCTTTTCATAAACACAAACAACCACCATGAAACCCTCCTGGCTTTGCAAGGCTGCCAGATCAGAGCTCCATCTCCCTTTGCACCTGGGGTGTCCCCAACACCCTGACAAAAGGACCCCACTGCCTGGGTGCTGCCTGCAGCAAATACACATCAGGGTGCCCACATGACCACTGCTGTGGAAGCAAAGCAATTTTCAAAGCTGATTTGGAGTGACCATGCCTTTCTGACAGATTTAATTTCACAAGGTCATTAACTCTGTCAGTGTCACCTCCTCACAGGTCAAATCCTAGCTGGCCAGGTGACCCTGTACCATCATGCACTGTCTCCTTTTCCTACAAAGTCACCCTCAGGAGAATGGACACATTTGATGGCCATGGCATTACTCTTTTGGCTATTTCTGAGCTCCTGGGCTCAGAAATAACTTCATGAGGTGCGTCAAAGAGGGCTGTGGTGTCCCTGCGTGCCCAGGTAGTGAGTATGGGCTAAATCATGCAGCAGGTTCAGTGCCCAGCCTGGGTCATTTCACTTGTGTTCATCACAGGCATCCCACCTGTGATGGGATTTCATGGGCAGCAGTTGTGGCTTGACTCAAAACACAGAGGTTACTCACTGAGAGCTGATTCCATTCAGTTCCACTCTGATGGAACTGGCAGCTCTCTCTCTCTCAAGGATCTGAATTTACAAGTAAAGTATCTTCTCCTGTTGTGCCTCCTGCTCTGTTCCTCTTATCTCTTATCCTTCCTTAGGCACTAAGACAGCCACAGAGACCGCAGAGCTTCCCGGGGCAGGATAACAGCCCGTGTGGCGAGGGTGGGAAAGCCCCGGGAATCTCCCACCACTCCTCCACAGCAGCAGTGGCAGTGGGCTGGTACCAGCAGTGGGGCTTTCCCACCGCAGCCCTGCCAACCTCCAGCTGAGAGCCTGCCCAGCACAGTCTCCTTAGCCTCTGCTCCTGCGCCTCTTCTCCAGCTCTCCCGAGGCAGAGCCACTCCTTGGCGTTTGGCAAGCCGAAAGCTCTCCCGGCGCAGGCGCTTCACCGGCCGAGGTGCCTTTAGCCTCTGAGCGGGGCTGTGAGCCTTCGCTATCTCCCCACGGGACGGAGCGGCCGCTGCTGGCACTGGCACAGAGGTTTTGCAGAGAGGGACCGCAGCAGCGAGGGCAGAGGCATAGGTCTGGCACAGCCAGGGCAACATCGTAGCCCTCCCTGATGAAGTCCCTAAGAAAACTTTTCAGTAGCAGCGGGGAGGTGTCTGAGCCCAGGTCTGCTGCTGCTACATGATGCTGAAAGTTTGTCTTGCCTGTTTCCTTTCTCTCTCACGTGTGCACGCATTTGGAAACGTCCAATTCTGTAACCCAGAGGGAAGTTATTGCTGAAAAGGAGGAGATGTTTACAGGCTGTGTGATCTGGGGATGTTATACCCTGCCCTGTTTGTGATGTTGGAAATAGGACGGTGCATGAGGGCTGCAGCAAGAGCCTGGAATTCAGCTCCAGGCTGCAGCAGCAACCAGCCAGGCTGGGCAAGGAAGGACTTCAGTGCTGCTTTTAAAACACAACAAATGAAAGAAAATGAGATAGTAAAGTACATGCACAACTTTGCTTGGATAAACTCACAAAAGGCTCTGATCTGCAGCTGGCCAGGAGGTGAAAGATGAAGGTTTGGGTTCAAACTGAGAGTGCTGTGACAGCCTTCAGCTTCAAAGCCAGCTATTTGCATTCCTCACTCAGCTAGGCTGCATGGAGGCTCCACCAATTTAGCTGAAAGGGTAAAAGCCAACATTTGGTGTTTCTCTCAGAGTTTCTGAAAAGGATTGATTTGGTTTGGTTTGGTTTGTTTGTTTTTGTAGCTTTTGCTGTTAAGAAATAGGCAAGTGGCAGGTAAGCACTTGGTTGCACAAAATTCACAGGTATTGCCAGGCAGGGAACAAAAGCCATCAAATACAACATGTTGGTTTAGCTTGGTTTGACCAAATTTGAAATTGATGTGGAAGTGAAGCTTCCCTGTGAGTCAGTTTTTAAGCACAGAAGATGCAGATCTTTGATTTGAATTTGATTTTTATTTTAGCACTAACTGACCATCCCCCACAGCAAACTGCTGGCCAAGCTGTCAGCCCCTGGCTTGGACGGGAGCACACTGCGATGGGTTAGGAACTGGCTGGAGGGCCGAGCCCAGAGAGTGGTGGTGAATGGTGCCACATGCAGCTGGCAGCCAGTCACTAGTGGTGTGCCCCAAGGATCAGTGCTGGGCCCTGTGCTCTTTAACATCTTTATTGATGATCTGGATGAGGGCACTGAGTCCATCATCAGTAAATTTGCAGACGACACCAAGCTGGGGGCAAGAGTTGATCTGCTGGAGGGCAGAGAGGCTCTGCAGAGGGACCTCGACAGGCTGGACAGATGGGCAGAGTCCAATGGCATGAGATTGAACACATCCAAGTGCCGGGTTCTGCACATTGGCCACAACAACCCCATGCAGAGCTACAGGCTGGGGTCAGAGTGGCTGGAGAGCAGCCAGGCAGAGAGGGACCTGGGGGTACTGGTTGATGGTAGGCTGAACATGAGCCTGCAGTGTGCCCAGGCAGCCAAGAGGGCCAATGGCATCCTGGCCTGCATCAAGAACAGTATGGCCAGCAGGAGCAGGGAGGTCATTCTGCCCCTGTACACTGCACTGGTTAGGCCACACCTCAAGTACTGTGTCCAGTTCTGGGCCCCTCAGTTTAGGAAGGAGGTTGACTTGCTGGAACGAGTCCAGAGAAGGGCAACGAAGTTGGTGAGGGCTTTGGAACACAAGCCCTAGGAGGAGAGACTGAGGGAGCTGGGGCTGCTTAGCCTGGAGAGGAGGAGACTCAGGGGTGACCTTATTACTCTCTACAACTACCTGAAGGGAGGTTGCAGACAGGCAGAGGTTGGTCTCTTCTCCCAGGCAACCAGCACCAGAACAAGAGGACAGAGTCTCAGGCTGCGCCAGGGGATGTTTAGGTTGGATGTTAGGAAGAAGTTCTATACAGGGAGAGTGATTGCCCATTGGAATGGGCTGCCTGGGGAGGTGGTGGAGTCACCATCATTGGAGGTGTTCAGGAGGAGACTTGATGGGATGCTTGGTGCCATGGTTTAGTTGTTTAGGTGGGTTGGATTGGTTGATGGGTTGGACACGATGATCTTGAAGGTCTCTTCCGGTCTGGTCTATTCTATTCTATTCTATTCTATTCTATTCTATTCTATTCTATTCTATTCTATTCTATTCTATTCTATTCTATTCTATTCTATTCTATTCTATTCTATTCTATCTAACATCCATGCCACTCTAAAAGGTTTTTTTCTTATTCCCCTTTACACATACCAAACAGATTTTTCTGTAGGTATTCATTGAGGTTTTTTCCTATTGCTAAAGTATTGGTAAAGAATTCCAGTAGCAGGATCCTACTACTACTTAGAGCAAAATCAGATCATTTGGGTTTAAATTTCTGACTGGTAGGAACTGCCTGGGAATTTTAATGATCCTGCAAGATGAATCACAGCATTGCTGTGTGTTATCATACTCACTACAAAGTCATTAGCCCCAGGAATGATCATTCAAACTTGTTCAGCTCTTTCCTTCATTGCCTCATTGCTTGCTGTGTCACACTGGATTTGCATAGGTGATTTTGGAGGCCCAGTGTAGGCACTGTATATTTTGCTGTGCTTGTGAGACTTGGAGTAATTACAGGTTACATGAGGTCCTTCTGCCCCTGTACACTGCACTGGTTAGGCCACACCTCGAGTACTGTGTCCAGTTCTGGGCCCCTCAGTTTAGGAAGGATGTTGACTTGCTGGAACGATTCCAGATAAGGGCAACAAATTTTGTGAGGGGTTTGGAACACAAGCCCTATGAGGAAAGACTGAGGGAGCTGGGGTTGCTCAGCCTTGAGAAGAGGAGACTCAGGGGTGACCTTATCACTCTCTACAACTACCTGAAGGGAGGTTGTAGACAGGTGGATGTTGGTCTCTTCTCCCAGGCAGCCAGTACCAGAACAAGAGGACACAGTCTCAGGCTGCACCAGGGGAGGTTCAGGTTGGATGTTAGGAAGAAGTTCTATACAGAGAGAGTAATTGCCTATTGGAATGGGCTGCCCAAGGAGGTGGTGGAGTCACCATCATTGGAGGTGTTCAGGAGGAGACTTGATGGGGTGCTTGGTGCCATGGGTTAGTTGTTTAGGTGGGCTGGATTGGTTGATGGATTGGACGCGATGATCTTGAAGGTCTCTTCCAACCTGGTTTATTCTAAATAAAGATTTATTCTACTAAGTCTTAGGACATGTATTGTAATGTCTCCAGCAGTCACCTTACTAATGGGACCAATATGCAAGAACTTCATCCCTCAGGGAAAATGCTAATAAAGCACATTCCCACTAACCTCTTCTTAGGAAGTTTCTGAGCAAAAGATTAACACACACAGCAAATGCTGACAGGCCCCTGACATCTCCATCCTCTGCAAATTTTGCTTTTCATCTCTTTTAGACAGGAGTTCAATGGAAACTCCCTTGTTAAGAGAGACAAATGAGTTTTGTCTTCAGAGAACCTGATGAAATACTGCTATGTGCAGCTAATACCTTTGTGTATGTTTGAGCTGGGATTTCGATTCTTGTCCTTGATAGCAGGGATTTATTTTTGCTTCATCTTGGCAAGTAGATGCAAACATTGTGTTTGCATGCAAACCGTCAGGATCTTTGTGATTAAATTACTCTGACGGGCAGGGCTGTGGGCAGCCACCCCCAGCTGACTGTACCCTGCAGGTGCCTTACTGCATTGCTCTGTGGTGGCTGGAGGACTGGAGGAATGTCCTCTTCTGCAGCTGGGAGGGCTCTGTCCTTAGGGATCCTCCAGTGCTTAGCAAAGGCACAAGAGAAGCTAATGAAATTGTTCATTATATGGACATAAATAATTGCAGTAGTGTCATTTTTCATCAGCTGCTGGTGCCTGGATAAGTGGTGCTGACATCCTTGGGTGCTGTCAGGCAGCTCTTTTCACCAGCCCTGTGTGCTTGCCCTGTCACAAGTCTGTAAGAACAGCATGAGGCAAGGCCAGAAGCATACCCTATGAAGCACGAGCACCGCTGGGAGGGTATTGAGCAGGTGACTGCTTGGGTCACTCTGGAGGCTGCTCATTCCACTGTAGTACAGAGCCATGCCAAGGAGAGAAACCTCCTAAGACTTCTCTGTCCTAAGGCATGACATATTATATCAACATTTAAAAATAGTGACTTCAGAGGTGAGGTGACAAAGAGTATAGTGCCTTCATTTTGGCACAGCCCCAGCACTGCAACCGGAGGTTGCTCAAGATGTGTTTTCCACTCTGATAGTTTTGAGTATCAGTTCCTGGTGCTGGCAGAAGCAGCACCATGTGGCTCTGTACCACAGCCAAAGCATGGCTATGTGGTTTCTGTCTGGTAATATGGAGGCTGAGAGGGGATGTGATTGTTGTAGAGACTGGGAAGGGAGAAGAGTTGCTTAAACGAAGGAATAAGGCTGACACAAGAACAAATGGCCATGAAGTAGCCAGGGATAAGTTTAAGCATGAAATTCAATGAAAGGTTCCAGTTATCATGGCAGTGACAGCTTAAAACAACCTCTTAGAAGGATTAGAAGAGGGAAAGGCAGTGTGTCCAGGCAGCCAAGAGGGCCAATGGCATCCTGGCCTGCATCAGGAACAGTGTGGCCAGCAGGAGCAGGGAGGTCATTCTGCCCCTCTACACTGCACTGGTTAGGCCACACCTCGAGTACTGTGTCCAGTTCTGGGCCCCTCAGTTTAGGAGGGATGTTGACTTGCTGGAATGAGTCCAGAGAAGGGCAATGAAGTTGGTGAGGGGTTTGGAACACAAGCCCTATGAGGAGAGGCTGAGGGAGCTGGGGCTGCTTAGCCTGGAGAGGAGGAGACTCAGGGGTGACCTTATTGCTCTCTATAACTACCTGAAGAGAGGTTGTAGACAGGCAGAGGTTGGTCTCTTCTCCCAGGCAGCCAGCACCAGAACAAGAGGACACAGTTTCAGGCTGCGCCAAGGGATGTTTAGGTTGGATGTTAGGAAGAAGTTCTATACAGAGAGAGTGATTGCCCATTGGAATGGGCTGCCTGGGGAGGTGGTGGAGTCACCATCATTGGAGGTGTTCAGGAGGAGACTTGATGGGGTGCTTGGTGCCATGGTTTAGTTGTTTAGGTGGGTTGGATTGGTTGATGGGTTGGACACTATGATCTTGAAGGTCTCTTCCAACCTGGTTTTTATTCTATTCTAAATTAGTAATTTTTAACAATCTGGAGCTCGATGAACTTACAAACATCTTCTCATTATGTGGTATGACTGTGATTGCAGGAAACTGCCTCAGGAGCCTACAAAGCCTCAAAGTGATAATGGTCAGACTGTTGCATCTAGAACATAATGTAAAAGAAAAAAAATCATAAATCTCAAAAGAGAGAGCAATGTCTGTACCACAGGTAAACATGAGATTATGAAAAGTAGCTCTCAATTCTCCAAACTAATTATATTTTATGAGGTTGCAATTTGCAAGGTTTGTGACACGTTTGACTCGCTGCTTACATCAGCAGGGCACATATTAACTAGCTCAGCCCCATCATTTGTAAATCCTAATGAACTTACCATCTTCTAGTGGGTGTATTCCTAGTCAAGACTCTTAAGGAACAAGTCCTAGCCAGAAGCTGTTTACTTTTAATCTCCTCTCTGGAGGAAAACAAATAATTGATGATAAGACTGCAGATATCACAAGATCAGAGGACTAACAGTAATAAGAGCAAGCAGCACAGGGCTGTTCTGTGCTCTGAATTATTTGGTTAACTGAGCACAGGGAAAATGTTTCCACAGGTTACAGAAACATGATCTTTATGGCTGTGCCTCCCAGCATACTGAACAGAGACCATAGGCTAATCAAATAAACAGCCTGTGTGAAACAGGCTTCCATGCTGAAGACTTCATACTGAGCCTGACAGGTGATGGGACCGGTGCTGCCCCTGCCCAGGCAGGGCTGGCAGTGGGGGATCACACTCTGAAAAGAGGCTGGGAACAAAAGGGCTGTGATTGAATGCTTTCAAAAGAAGGTGTAATAAAATAGTCCTGCCACAACAACTGTTGATGTTATACCAGAGAAGGTAGAGAGATCAGTGTCTGTTATGGTACAGAAATCTAATGCACAGATGTGTGGCAAGGGAAAGACCTGGAAGTTTAAAGGACACAAACTTGCCTTAGAAACACAGTGCTCATTTTTAATGATGCAAATCATAAGCCATGAAAACAGATGCAGCTTTCTGCCACTAGAAATTTAAGACTGAAGATTGCCTTTCTTTGTAACAACCTCTCTAGTTCAAGAAAGGGTATTGAACACAAAGCAAGAAGGGAAGACCTGCAGCCTATTGTGTACAGGACATACTGGGTGATGACAAGGTCTTCTGCTAGCTGAGTGACCTGATCTCCAGGACAGGGATGTCCTCAGCTGTTTTACTTTCAGCCCATGGGTTTGTTGTACTGGCAACTTCAAGCCAGGAGCAAGTTGACCATTTTGCTAGGTACTGCATGATTTCGGAGGATAAAGACAGCCCAAATGCCTGGCAGCTGTGCCCAGGACAAGCAAAGGACAAGTGGTAGCAGTTGGAGAGCAGAAGGACACCGCATGGCAGAGAACTGGCAGGCTAGACTACAGCCTGAGCTGACCAGCTCTCAGCAGTGTGTGGCTTCATAAGTAGCTGGAGTATTTTATTGAATCCCAGTGAGGAGTGATAAGAGCAAGAAAGGCAAATCAACTTCCACCTCTGTCCTTGAAGTTTGAGCCCAGGCAGCACAAGTGTATTGGTTGGAGTTCAGTTTGGCACAAGGGTTCTCAGTGACCTTGAAATAACATCTGTAAGTACATTTCTTTTGTACCTTTGCTCTTATTTCCCAGTTTATTATTCAGAGTTTGCATGTAATCCCATGTACAGTAAGTAACTACTGTACTTGGCCCATTCTGCTATTTAAAGCTAGGCTGGACAAAGTAGTTTAATACAGGGGGACAATCTTGTACCAGGGAAAAGGCTCAGGCTGGGGAATTAGAGGATAGCACTTAGTCTCCCCTTTGCTACTGTTGCTAATCTTAGTCAAGAGATAATTTGATTTTCACTGAAATGTCATTAGCTGCAAACCTGAAAAGGTATTCTGTAAAAACATAGATCATTAGTAACAACTCAAAAAAGGAGGTCTGTAATTTCTTGGAGGAGCATTCCTGTAATTCTTTTTCATGAAGCTTTGCCAATATTTACAATCAAACTTATGTTCCAGCTTCCCTGGAGTGATTTTATGATTTGGCATCAGTCTTCTGCACAGTAACAGCCTTCTAGAGTAACAGTCACAAATACTGTGACTGTGTGAAGGATTACAAGCAGGACACAGCTATAAATACCAGGAGGTACATGATCACTCAAACAGGAGATACAGGCTCAGTCAGGAAGTGCAAGGTGAGATTGTACACTGCTATGCAGGAGGCAAGAGCAGAGAAGCCCTCAGGCCTGCAAGTTTAGCTGTTCCACTACAGCAGAAATTAGCACCATAAAAACAGAGCTGCACATATGAAAAAGGGCCTGGCCATATGTTGTCCTGTGCAGCATCAAGTAACCTACACAATGAAAGATGAGACATCACCATCTGCACAGCTGTCTTGTCCCTCCTTTGCCCTCTCCTGCGTATGAAGAAAGATGTGTGTGCTTTTGTACCTCCTGACTTCTACAAGAGGGTGACTGCTCAGGGCACTCTGTGTCCTTCTCTAGTACCACGTGCAAAAGCATTTTGCACTGGCCAGGACATACACCCAGCATGGTAGCACACACAGGGATGTGTTCAGGCCAAAGCAGCCACAGCCATGGCCAGGCTGGTGGGAAGGTGCAGCAAAGGCCCCTTCCCATCTCCATTCACCTGCCACTGATGCTCCCGTCACTGAACCCTCAACCACTTGGCCTTCTCAGCTCTCCTCCAGCAGCTGCTTCTCACTGTTGACATGCAGTGGTTAAAAAGGGGAACTGGGAACAAGGGGTGGAGAGCCAAGGCCAGTGCTACAGCTGGGCTGTTAGTGAAACGCTCAACCACTTGCAGTGTGCATCAACAGAATTGGACCCTTTTACTTAGCTGTGACACACACACATCTCCATGCTGTCTCTGTTGTAGTGTAATGTCACTCCAAGAGGAAGGGAGCAGGAGCTGTCCACAGGTCCTGGTGTTTGTCACAGCATTGCCTTTGGGCTCTCTCTGCGCGAACACACTTGGGCAGGTAGCTGCTGTTTCCCATGTCACTTAAAATCCAATCATCAGGAAAAAGAGTCCCACAGGCCAACTGCTGCAAAACAGGGAGACTCCAGCACAGTTTGAAAAATAAAGAGCAGGATTTGCACCATTAATTGACGCCAGAAAAGCTGTGTGTGGGTGGGAGCTTATGGCAAGGCATGATAGTGGAGAGTATCTGGAGAGCTGAGCTCACTGTCTGAGGTACAGCCCCTGCTCTGCCCTGCCGTGGTTTTGGGAAGGCAAAGCATGTCTGTGCTTACTGAAACCACCAGCAGCATCACCACATACAGTGCACCTCCAGCTTGCCTGGAGGTGGACTTATTTTTTTATTGTGGGTGTTCTCTGAAGTTATTGCTGAAGCCTTTCTTTGTATGTGTAACTGCACCAGGCTTCTACTGAGGTTGGGTTATCCCCAGGGTAGGAAGTCGAGACGCTAATTTCTTTTCTCTCAGCTGTCATCTGTGAAGTCTGGGGTAAGGTTCCTCCTCCCACCCCTTCCCTGCTTTTTCTTTCCTAGAGATCTGTGCTAATTTAAAAGCTGAACAGTTTTAAGATTTTTGTAGGTTGGTTGACACTTCAAAATTCTTCTGCAAAAAGGTTGGAGTCTAGGGGAAGTCATGGGGTGACCTTGGCTCCCCTGCCGTGCTTGGCATTACATCAGCTCCCTGGGATGATGAAGCTCTGCCAGTGTCATGCATGTGTGTGCATCACCCTTTCCCCAGTCCTTACTGGCTTCACATCGGTCCCACCTGCCAGCCAAGCCCCCCAGAGCCTGCTGCCAAAGCAAATTGCCTCTCTCAGTACAAACCAGCTCCTACGGGGACTCCTCATCTGGGGCAAGGTGATACTGGCTTCTGCACTGCACCCTGTGTCAGAGGAGGCTCATACCTTTCATCATCCCAAACCCACTTATCTTGCCAATAATCAGGACGCTGCTGAAGCCTGATACACAGCTCAAAGAATGTCTCACCAGAGGAAATGGAGAACTTTCGATAAGAGAAAAGCTTCTTGTAATTTTACTGAGTGAAATCAAGATTTTTATCTTCTTTCCTAGAGAAAGAGGGGATTAGGGTTTTAAAGCACCACATTTTCCTTCAATTTTAGTAAGGTAATCTCTTTCAATATGCCTGTATATTGGAAAAAGAGATTAGTGGGAAGATAAACCCCTTTTTGTTATTTGGCCTAGTACAAGGCTCAAGATGAGAACTTCTGCATTGGTTTGTTTCTGGTAGGGAAGCCAAGGCACTGAAGGGCACCTTGAGCTTGGAAAGGACTGAAATAACTCTTTTTTGGCTATTTTTAATTGCATGACTTGTGCTTTGGGTAACAAAGGCCATTGATGTGCTCGGGTGGGCCAGGATCCCAGGTGAGGCTTACCTTCTAATCTGAGATTTGCTGTTTGCTGCCCTGGTTTGTATCTCCCCAGAGAATGCCTAACCTGGTTCAGTACCTCCCCCTTTGTGGTATAATCCATATACTTTGGAAGTTTCTGGGAGAGCCCTTTCTGCAGGAAAGTGGGGAATTTGTGGGCCATGCAGGGAAGCTGAGCTCAGTCCAGTGACTCCAGGAGCTGCCTGCCCGCCCATGCCACTGAGCCCTGCTCAGCCTTCGCCAGCAGAGCCTCCACAGCCAAACCCGTGGTTCAGCCCCATGGCTCTCTACAAAGCCTCTTTTAATCTGTTTATTGTCTATGAAAAATGGAAAGCAATCTGGTTTACAGAAGTTTGAGGCCATCCAGGTGATGATAGCTCCCACAGCGCTGTTGGAGGATGGTAATGGAAGGAAGAGTGCTGTCAGGAAAAGCAGAAGAGGGGAAGAAGCCACAGGGATTGCTAGTCCTGCTGCAGGTCAACATTTCTTCTCTGTGCAATTGTTGTTTGGGTTTCACTTTACTGTCTCTCTGATTCAGATGGAAACTTAAAAGCAACTGAAATTAGCTGTTGTGTTTTCTAATTAAACCTCTCTGGTCTTTGACATGCATGACTGTTTCTTATTTCTCTCCACTTTCCTGGCCAGTTTGCATAATGAACAGAATGTCCCTGGTATTTTGCAACTGCTAGCCTGGAACAGGCACACAATTTCCACAGGGAGCCTTGGAGAGCTCTGACTCTGCTCTCCCAAGGGCTTCGGAAATGCCTTCCTCACTGTGAAGCCTTGACAGCTGCTGCTGTTCTCCTGTCCACTTCCCTCCTGTGCAGCATTTGCAGCTTTCCTGGAAGTTTCCTTTCACCTCTCCTGCAAAGACAGTGCAGGGAAACAGCATGGGAATGCATGACACCAACAGGGAAGTCACTGGTCTAGTGGGCCTCACTCAGTAATGATGGGCTAGATTTCCATGTAGGTCTCCTGACAGTAAAAACAAGCATCTCCAGTTCTGCACAACGTTATTGGAATGGTAACTTTAATTGATGAAAAAGCAGGACACTATCTGTTGAAAAAAAACTCTAATCTGATTTTGAGTCCTTACCAATACAGAGCACCATGAGTGGACTGCCTAATTTAATGCCAGCTCTGCTTCCTGAATCAATGATATGACACTGGATATTTATTCAAGTCTATACCCCTGAAGTGGAAGCTTCTCCTGAAAAATTGAATGAATTCTCTCTTGTGTAATGACATTTTCCTGAGCTTCTGAACAGCCATGTGTACTGTGCTGGGAATACAGGACAGGCTGAATAGCTGCTTCTGGGAATGGACAAAGATGTGCACAGATTATTCACCTTATAGCTGTAATTATAGCTGCCCCAAGAGCTGGGGCCCATTGCCCAGAGAGGAGCACTGCTGGCCACGGCACTTTGCTGCCTTCAGCCAGGCTGCTTAGCCTCTGCCATACAGCAAAGCCCAGATCTATTGATAGCATACCACTTACACAATTGAATGCAACTTAAACACTTGCATTTAGGTAACTACATACATCCCTCATGATACGTGCCAGCATACTGAATGTGACTGCAAGTCCCTCTGGGAGTTTCTCCATGCATTCCAGAGGGCCAGAACAAGGTTTAAAACTCATTTGAGTACCTCAATGAATTCTGCTATGCACTATCCACCTACTTCTTTTCTGTTTGCATAGCTCCCAGCCAAGACCTTTGCACATCTATGCTGAATGTTTGGGGCTGTTTCCTTCCTCTCCAGAGATTAATGTGCTTTACCAGTCAGAGTGTTTTTACACAATGCCTATCAGCATTTTCAAAGAGCTTCACACGCCTCAGGGCTAGAAATGCTATCTAAATCTAAGCAATTATTATATTCTATGATTCGTGGTGGCAGCAGACACTCTCAAACTCAGAGCTAATTGTTTAAGTGCATTTTAATTTTAGGGTAACTCCCTTTTTCATTTTTCAATAACCCTCTCTCTTTATGATAGCTGTAGGAGAATTATTTGAGCATTATATGCAGCAGCTCTTTCTCTGTGAAGTGACACTGTGGAATAGCTTCCCTGTTGCTGTAGCTCAGATTTCTTCTAGGGTTTTTGGTGTGTCTCTGGGAGAGAAGAGCTCTGTTATTGTGAAGACGTTTTTGGTATCTCCAGGAAGGTGTCAAAGACTTTGAGTACATCTGCTGTGATTTGATTGCCTTGTAACATTTTGTTACTTGATGGATCCTTAACTGTTGCCTGTGTTTCTGATTGCTGGGTGGCTGCTCCTGCCAGCCTGCTTCCTTCACATGTTTCATCAAATTCAGGTATCTGCTAAGCCTGCTGTGAGCCTGTCGGCAGTGCTCATCCCCTAGCTGTGATTTCAGTTCCTAGTGAGCTGTAACCATCTTCCCATCTTAAACTGCACATTTCAAACCAATAAATTGGCCTTTTTGATGAGCTTAATGATTTATTTGCCATAGCAAAGATTATAGCTGTTTACATCCTATGCTCAGTGTGCATTTGCACCTTGAAGAGATGACCTGACCTGTGAATTGATGCATCAAGCCTGCACTTTGCCCTCTCCTGGAAGAAGGCAGGCTAAAGTAGCTTGGGTAACTGCAAAGAATAACCCTTTCTGAACTGCTTTCCACATCATGCAACAGAAATATGTGAATAGTAAATTGAATTTAGCTTATCTTTACCCACAGCCACCTGTATGAAGGGAAAAATGAAAAGGTTTTTCACATGCCCTTACAATCTATAATTTTTTTGGGGTCCATTTTCATGGCCTTGGTATTATGTCACAAACTGTATGAAGCGACATCCTCATAAGAACATAATACTGCTCTGAAATCCTTACCTCTCTCCCAATGAGGTATAGAAATTCCTGTAGCCTCCAAGCCTTCAAAAGTCTGGGTCCTGGCAGCACTTCCTCCACCGCTGAAGTGAAGCCACATCTGGAGTACTGTGTCCAATTCTGGAGCCCCTATTACAAGAGGGATCTGGAGGTGCTGGAGTGTGTCCAGAGAAGGGCCACAAGGATGATCAGAGGGCTGGAGCACCTCTCCTATGAGGGCAGACTGAAGGAGTTGGGGCTGTTCAGTCTGGAGAAGAGAAGGCTCCATGGTGACCTACTTGTGGCCTTCCAGTATCTGAAGGGGACCTACAAGAAGGCTGGGGAAGGACTTCTCAGGATCTCAGGTAGTGATAGGACTAGGGGGAATAGAATGAAGCTGGAGGTGGGGAGATTCAGGCTGGATGTGAGGAGGAAGTTCTTCACCATGAGAGTGGTGAAGCCCTGGAATGGGTTGTCCAGGGAGGTGGTTGGGGTGCCATCCCTGGAGGTGTTTAAGCCCAGGCTGGATGAGGCTCTGGGCAGCCTGATGTAGTGTGGGGTGTCCCTGCCCATGGCAGGGGGGTTGGAACTAGATGATCCTTGTGATCCCTTCCAACCCTGACTGATACTATGATAGTAATGTAGCAGCTGTTTAAGTGCACACCACAGTAATGGTTTTGTTTGGTTGGGGTTTATTTTGTCACTGCTGTTGTGTTTCATTGGCAGCTTGTTTGTTTGTTTCATGTGTTTGGTTTATGTTTTGGGATTAAGTTTTTGTGTTGGGGTTTTGTTTGTTTGAGGGTTTGGGCTTTGTTTTGTTTTGTGGGGGTTTTGGGGGGGTTTTAAGAAGTGAAGGAAACAGGATAAAAATTTGTCACTTGGGGAGGAATGGAAGGATGCAGCATTGCTACGTGAAATGGAGTGCAGCCAGACAGGCAAACTGGAGTGATAGCACCAAAGAAAACAAAAAAAAAATCAAGAAGCTGGTTGTGTCTTATGCTAGTGTTATGTATGAATAATTTTATCATTAATTAATATGTCATCTGCCTGGTGGTGCACAGAAACAGTTACAGTTTACATGAATGTACTAAAAGCACATGTAATTTATTCAGTGAGATTCGTGCCCTATGGTGGGTTTTTGACAAGGTTTTATAGCACTGTAGTTAGTATTTACTAGCAAGGAAAGCACTTTATAACACGTTGATGCAATATTTGAGACAAGAACTGCACCAAGCAACTACTTCATAGGCATGAAAGCAACTCTGAATGACACTTCAAGAGGTGTTACCAAGAGATCTTCAAGGAGTTCAGTTTCATGCCATCGACAGCACAGCACCCAGCACCGTGCTGCTAGCATGGAAGATGGAAACAATGGCTCAGCTTCACCCCAGCAGGAGTGTCACACCCACCTCCCCACCAAGGAGATTCACCTTCTGCAATGCCTCAGCATCCCTGGAACAACCTTGTTAGGCAGAGCCCCAAGCATCTGCTGTCATCACATGGGAGCAAAGAAAATGGGACGTAAGAGAGGAGTCCATAAAAAAACCAACCCAAAACTTAAGGAAATGATGCATGTCACACTTTTATTTTTAAAGAATATTTGATCTTAATAATTTTTAAAACAAGCCCATCAAATCCTTTAAAATAAGTTACAGGTGAAATTAATTTCCTTTAAAATCTCTTTCCCTTATGCATGGGCTTACAAGGGTTCCCCATGGAAGACTTAGAAGGGCAACAAAGCTGGTGAGGGGTTTGGAGCACAAGCCCTATGAGGAGAGGCTGAGGGAGCTGGGGTTGCTTAGCCTGGAGAAGAGGAGGCTCAGAGGAGACCTTATTGCTGTTTACAACTACTTGAAGGAAGGCTGTAGCCAGGTGGGAATTGGTCTCTTCTCCCAGGCAACCATCACCAGAACAAGAGGACACAGTCACAAGCTGCGCCAGGGAAGGTTTAGGCAAGAAGTTCTTCATAGAAAGAGTGATTGCCCATTGGAATGGGCTGCCTGGGGAGGTGGTGGAGTCACCATCACTGGAGGTATTTAGGAAGAGGCTGGATGGGGTGCTTGGTGCCATGGTTTAGTTGATTAGCTGGTGTTGGCTGATAGGTTGGACTCAATCTTGAAGGTCTTTCCCGACCTGGTTAATTCTATTTTATGCTATTCTATTTGGCTGTAAAAGTGGCTGTGCTTACTTTGGACTTCTTATTGTCAGAAGAGCAAAAGGTTCTCCCCTGTCCACAAAGGAAAAATAAAAGTAGAAAGAAACAATGAAGTGACTGCTGCTTGATACAGTGTGGTCACAGGCTATGCCATAGCCTGTTCTGATGCTCAGGAGGAACAAACCACAAAGTAACTGAAATACTGCCTTACAGTGGGAAATTCACAGATGATCTCCTCTTTGGTGCCTAAAGGAGAAGCTGGTCTTTAATCAAAGCTTCCAGAAGACAGTCAAAGACAATCTTTAGTACAAAAGGCAGTGAAAAGAGGATCCTGTGACTGAAAGCTGAAACTGCAACGTTTGTACAGAAAATTAGGCACAAATTGTTAACAGGATGGGTATTCAGTAGAGAAAATTACCAACTGCAGCATTGCTTTTCCTCTACTTGTATTTTAAGAAATTAAAGTTTTCTCCTCCAAAGATACAACCAATTGAAATATTTAGCAAGGCCCTGTGCTCTACACAGGCAATAGGGTGTCTTTCATCACTAGGGCAGCCCAGTTAAAGAGAACAGTGACATCAAACGTCTACAAAGGGACCAAGGCCTGCCTGTAAGTTTCCAGTCACCTTGACCATGGGGAAAACCCCCAAACAAATCCATCAAATCCAAGGAAATCCCCATTTATGGAAAGCTCTAAGAAGCTCTAAGAAGCTCTCAACTTTATTTAGAATAAACTTTATTTAGAATAAACCAAACTAGGTTGGAAGAGACCTTCAAGATCATCGCGTCCAACCCATCAATCAATCCAACCCACCCAAACAGCTAACCCATGGCACCAAGCGCCCCATCAAGTCTCCTCCTGGCGACTCCACCACCTCCCCAGGCAGCCCATTCCAATGGGCAATCACTCTCTCTGTATAGAACTTCTTCCTAACATCCAACCTGAACCTCCCCTGGTGCAGCCTGAGACTGTGTCCTCTTGTTTTGGTACTAGCTGCCTGGGAGAAGAGACCAACATCCACCTGTCTACAACCTTCCTTCAGGTAGTTGTAGAGAGTGATAAGGTCACCCCTGAGTCTCCTCTTCTCCAGGCTGAGCAACCCCAGCTCCCTCAGTCTTTCCTCATAGGGCTTGTGTTCCAAAGCCCTCACCAACTTCGTTGCCCTTCTCTGGACTCGTTCCAGCAAGTCAACCTCCTTCCTAAACTGAGGGGCCCAGAACTGGACACAGTACTCGAGGTGTGGCCTAACCAGTGCAGTGTACAGGGGCAGAATGACCTCCCTGCTCCTGCTGGCCACACTGTTCCTGATGCAGGCCAGGATGCCATTGGCCCTCTTGGCTGCCTGGGCACACTGCAGGCTCATGTTCAGCCTGCCATCGACCAGTACCCCCAGGTCCCTCTCTGCCTGGCTGCTCTCCAGCCACTCTGACCCCAGCCTGTAGCTCTGCATGGGGTTGTTGTGGCCAATGTGCAGAACCCGGCACTTCTCTGAATCAAAAATGCTGCTCTTTATGTAGGAAATTTTTCTTCTCTGTTTCCACATTATCAGGCTCCTGTTGGCCAGTCAGGGAAAAAGCACCAGACTGGGAACAGGAATTACAGCTCTTTAGTGCATTAAGGGACACTGGTAATTCTTTGTTACACTTCAGAGGACTGGTGAGGGACCAGTAAGTACCTTGTTCACAGCCAACAGCAGCATATTTTTAAAGTTAGTACCTGGTGCTGGCCAGCAGCCAGCTACAGCTCTAACTTGACTAAAAATTAACTGCAGTGTTCCTGCACTGCAGTCTGACAGAATCAAGCAGCTCAAATACTACTCCCCCGTTTGTACTTAAAAAAGCAGATCAGCATTTCCAGCATAGTAGAGCTGTCAAAGGGCTCAAGGATCACCAGCCAGGGATCTGTGGCAGGTCTGCATTGCCTCCATAAATCAAATTACTTAGCAGGGAACCTGTCACTTATCATGTGTAGGAATTAAGTAACCTAGTTACTGCTCCCCAGACTTTCAAGAGATACAGGTGGCTTCCTCAGAAAAGGATTCTTCAAGCAGACAAATTGGGCCAGTGGTACTCATGAAGTTAGCAGGAGGAAGATAATATGTAGCTATCAAACCCTCTTAGAGCAACATTGAGCTTTTGGAAAATGGGCTCAGCACAGAGCATTCCTGAGAATGAAAAAGGGGGAAAGGGTATTCCTGAAAAACTGAGGGATTCCCAGAATGGTTTATGGAACAAATACATTAAAAAGGCCCCACCTGATGAGTTCATACAGTTCTAACCCAGTCACCACCACCACTGTAAAAATCAGGTTTCCCCAGGGGTGTGTGTATTGGGGATGCAGCTCCAACCAGCAGAATATAACTTCTTGGTCATTAATCTGGGGCTAGCTGGAAAGCACTTTTCCTATTAACAATCTGTGTTTTTTCCTTTCTCCCTTCACTACCTCCCTGTGTCTGTCTTTCCTCCTCTCTGCATTAAAAGTGGCTGTTCCTCTGTCTCCGAGCTCCTCCTGTTCTTCTGCAGTAGACCAGCTCCTGTCTAACCATGAACATTACTCTGTAAGTCCTTTATTACTGCATCTCTGTGTGTGTCTGTTGTATTTGTTCTAACATAATTTCAAGCCTCATTTTGCTTAAGCTTTGTGGGGCAAGAGGCAGAAACCCCAGCTAAATGGGGATGTTTCACCTCAGGTCGTTGAGGGCGGGCTCCTGGCTGCAGAGTGCTGTGGCAGGAATGCTGCCTTTGGTGATGGTTGCTCTCACTCAAAGGAACTGTGCTATAGTAGTGCAGAATCTCACCACACAAAGAATAAGAGACAGGGGACAGTAACAAGCTGGAATTAATTTCACATTAGAGCTACACAATACCATATAAGACAGCCTGCCAAGGGCAGAAGAACTCTGTGGCCCTTGGCTGGACCAAGCCTGACCCGTGTCTAAAGTACACAAGACTTGTAATAAGTCTTAGAGTTTAGATACAGCCATGAGAGCTTCTCATGGGTTGTGAAAAACTCCAGTACCTGTCTTAAGTCAGTTAAGCCTTCTGACAGCTCTGAGGCTTCCTCTTCCCTTAGATGGTGTGTAAGGTTCCAGCTGGGCTCCTGCTGCAGTGGGATGAGCATGGGAATACTACAGGGGCCAGACACTTCCATACAAGCAGCTCCAATTAGCTCAACATTAAATGAAAAAGGGAATAAGTGTGAAATTGGCTTCTTGCTCAAGATGTTTCTGAAAAAAAGGTAGGAAAAAGATGCAGAGCTCATTTTGGGACCAAGAAAATCCTATCCTGATACTGAGGTGACAATTCACAAAACCTGATGCCAGACTAACCTGTGGCATCTTCCATCAGGGGAGACACAGTGCATCTTGCCCTTCTGTGTGTCACACCCACAACTGCTCCACATCTCAGCATTACTGATCCCTCTACCTACTCTCCAGAGCATGTCCTCTGTATTCAGCCAATGAAGCCACATAGTCCTGGGAGATTATACCTCCCAGTACCCACAAAATCTCCAGTTATCCCAACAGATTTGTGGTAGGCAGGGGATTTCTCTCCTTCGCCATCCATACTTTTGTTTATTCCTCATTAGGACACTCAGATACTGAGGAAAGGCAGCAGATTTCAACAGTTGCTTTAAGACAGCAGAGTTCAAAGTGGAGAACTCAGTTTCTGTTTCTGCCATCTGTAACTTTCCTAAGCCAAGCTCCCTGGATAGGATGCAGCATATGCAGAGTCAGAGCTGTGATTAGGCTGCAATCTGCTCCCTGTACCAGTGTTCAACCTGCTTTTGAAGTCTTTGCACTGTTGTTCCTTCAGTTCTTTGTGTTAGCTGTTTATGAAATGTCCTCATGTGAGTTTTTGTGTCTGCTTTCCTCCCTTTGGCAGTTTCTCCGTTCTCATTTTCCATCATATGGCCACACGCTCTAATCCCTACGCAAACATAGCTTTGCATGTCCATCACTTAACTGTAATCCATTTTGGTTTCATTGCTTCCAAAAAGCTCAACTGAAGAGAGCAAGCAAAAGGTGATCTACAGTTTCCAGCTCTGTGTGCTGCTATCTCTGCTTTCCAGTGAAATAATTAACTTTGCCTGGAAAAATCCAAGCTAACTGAGGTGCTGCCAAATCTTGTGAGCAACTAGCACTTGAACTTAACAGCTCTCTACTTGCTCTGCTAGTCACAGCAAAGTAAATCTTGTTTTTCCATAGTATAGTCAATTCTACCTATGCTAAATAGTTACAAAACCTTACCAGTCTGGTCTGGTAGGCTTCTACAATTTCCTGGTCAAAGTGAAAAAATACTTCCCTAGAGGTCAGTTTTGGAAAGCAACAAGAAACAAAGGTGAGAAAAGCAAAACATTGCTGGCATAATCCAGGTTATGCTTGTGTGAATCAGCACCTTCCACTGCTTCTGGCATTGCTCTACCTAACTAGCAATAATCAAGGAGCTGACTCCATGGCTTGGCAGGCTTCTTCACAGGATGGACTCCTGCTGTCCTGACTATGAGATGGGCAGAGCTGTATTTCACAACTTGACCTCAATAAGACCAGTCCTTATTAATCACAGCCTTTAAAGTCACCACAATAATTAGGATCTGCAAAAACAAACCCACACAAGGCTGCCCAGGTAATCTCTGAACCACATAACTGATTCAGAAGTGAATTTAGCCATTCCAAAACATGGAATTGTGATAAATTGAGAAGCTGGCAGGTTGTAATAATAGAGTTAGTTAAGAACAGGACTTTGTTTGGGGCTGCCTCCCCATGTAATGTGAATTGCTTCTTTTGTTAAGGAGACACTGCCTTGGTGTCACTGGTGAATCAAAGCAGAGGGCTGGAGCATTGGGGTAGAATAAATCTGCACTTCAGTATGTTGGTACCTAGTAATTGTTGTTAAAACCTCCCACTTGTTAGCTTCTTTGGCCAGGAAGCTACACTTTATGGAGTTCCCACATGGAACTCCATGGGGATGGTCAAAGGGAAAAGTTTTTCAACAGACTCATTAAATCATTGCTGAGCTTTGGTGATGACCTACAGAGCCAGGGCAATTGCATTAACCTTGCTCTAAAAACCTGAGTTACTTGCTATGCTGAATTGCTAAACTGACAGTAAAAACCACATATGATAGGGATGCTTTATGTAGACAAGGATGCAGAGCTCAGGCAGGGCAAGCAGCTCCTGCTAATGAAAAGCATTGGAGGCAGTGAGGTCCTCCAGTCAGTCCCTAAGGGATGTGGGACGTGCCTCAGAGCTGGCTGGAACCGTCATGTCCATCCCAGCTGGCCTGAAAGCCAAAGTCAATACCCAGAAGGCTGTCCCAGCTGAATGTGTTTGCTTTCTTTCTCACAGCCATGGTACAGGCAGCTCTGCCAGAGCATGGCAGCAGTCTCCTGGCCAACCCCACAGGTATTAGCAGCTCTGGACCAATTTAGCATGGGCTAGAGACAGAATTGGGATGATATAACTGCTTCTGCTGTTCTGCTTCTATTTTTGTCCTCATTTATGTCCCCCAGTTAATTTTGTGACAGTTGTTATCAATGAGATGCTTGACAAGGCTGCAGAAAAGTTATTTGAGATCCTGCTGTGGGTTTTTTGAGGCTTAAAAGCACTGTGAGGAAAGCTGTCAGTGCCTGTCATAGGAACACACCTGACTCAAGTGCTGCAGACATCAGAAAGAGTTTTTTTCAGCTTGTAACACAAACCTTCTCCTACAATCACCCTTGGAGACTGCAGGTAGGACACCACTGACACCACCAGGAAAAGCTGCTTTTTGTCTTTGTTCCTACTTTTACAATGCATCAGCGTGATAAGGATAATCTCTGGCAGGAGATACGGCTCTAGTCATACAACAGTTATCTTGGACAGATGTTTCAGCAGCACAGATGAGGGCTTGTACCACTTTCCAAGGTACAGATCTTTCTGTTTTGAAGACTGGTCTCAAAATGCAATTGGAAATACCCAGCCTAGAACTGTCCTCCAGCTAGAAAGGGCAATAACAATGATCAGTGCTTCACTGCAAGCAGCACGCTGGCATCACTTGGAAAGTGGATATCTGGCAGGCGGCCGGATGGGTGCAGTGTGTGCACTGTGTCCTGTGAAGGCCACCTGCTTGCTCTCCAGGGAACATTAACATCCAGTGTTGTGCAGCATTCACTAACTCTTCCAGGAGGGAAGTGCAGTCTGCTTCTGTGGCAGTGTCTTCAATCAAAAGTGAAGGAAAGAAGATGTGCCATTTTGGGTGGGGGACTCAGGAAAGACAGAAAGGCTTTCCATTTTTTTCCTGTTAAATCATAGGGTAGAAGAGGAACCTGCCACACATTTGCTTGTGTCACTGTACTCTTCTTGAACCACTGCAACAGACTCTTCAGCATTTGCAAGGAATAGCGTGAAGGAGGGCAGTGCTTCCCTGACTGCCAACTGCAGCGACAGCAGCAGAAGACTTGCAGCCAACACCTCCTTGTCTTTTCCTCCAGACAACCACAACAGGATCCTCAAGGGTGCCTTTCCCTAAGATGGCAGGGTTTTCCTCAACTGAAAACACACTCCCATTCTCATGATTTCAACCAATGACCTGGGAATTGCACTGTGTTTTAGCAGGACACTTGAGCATGTAGAAGAGCAGGGCATGGGAAGGGTCCTGCTGCAGAGTCACGTCCTGGGGATGAGAGCCGCGGCACCATGGTGCAGATGGCAGCGCCATTTTCAGAGCTATAAACAGTATCATTGTCATAGCTCTTTGAATGGTACTGCCATATGTACTGGAAAACCAGCATTTATGCTTGTAAGGGCTGTGGGCCAGCTGGATTTTCTCCCCCTTTGGATGAAGCTGATGCCTGAAGTATGAATGAAAGCTTTGGAATGATTCCCTCTCAGTAGATATTTTTGAGTCTCCAAGGATCATCATGTTCTCATCAGCCTCCTAACCAGCAAAACCCAAGTGTCCTGCATGTGGAGAAACTGCTGAACCTCCCTGCTTGGTTCAAGAAGAAGCATAAATGTCATGGAAGTTTTGATACTGAACCAGTCAGGCTCTGTGTGTTTTCCTTCAGCAAGTATTGCACTTATATGGTAAAGTGTGTTTGCCTGTGTGTGTGTCTGGAGAGAAAGTGCTCATCTCAACCAGCCAGTCTTCAGGGGCTGCATACCTTGCCTGATTGCCAGTGCAGATCACATTGTGCTTCCTTCCATTTGTATTGCTGAAGGAATAACAGCCACGTGCAGCAGCGTGAGAAAAGCATGATGGCAAATGGTGCTACAGGGTAAGATGATGAGCAGAATAAAGCCCAGGGCTCCACTGCCTGCAAGCTTGGAAGCTACAATCTGCTCAGAGCAATCCCCTGCCTTTGCTGAGCTTTGTCTTTGATGCAAAAGATTTGTTGTAGTCTTCTCTTTTTTTTTTCTGAATGAGCTTCTTTTTTTGGCAAGAGATGGGGGAGGCCAGCAGGTCTGGGCTTGGTTGAGAAAAGAACTTAGTATGGCCCTAGAAAGATACACAAGCAAGTGGTAGGGAAGAAGTTCTGTTTTCCATAAAGCCACCCCAAACACAGATGCTTTTCCAGGAGCAGAAGTTTGCTGTGGGGTTCCAGATTTCCCTGAGCAGCCTGTCCCTGGAGAGAGGTGGCCTGGACCACAGACCATAGCTAGGGATGCAGAGACAGGCCAGGTCACAGGAAGTAAATATTTATGGAACAAGAGCAAAACTGTAAACTCTCCTGGGCTGTGGCCAAGAGCTTCAGCTGACAAGCACCAGACATCTCTGTTTAACATTAGCCTGATTCCTGCTTCAGAAGGGCCTGCAGAGATAGGAGAGCCATGAAAGAAACCAGGCACTGTGTTTCTGATGCTGTGTGTGTACAATATCAGCAATAGATTAGGATGACTAACAAGTCCAGGCATTTGTTACAAACATGCTGTTTACTTGGCCACTTGTTTAGAGACGTATTTTAAGAACTAATGAATTGTTTCAGCTTTTGGATTAAACTATTGTGCAAAACATCCCATCAAACAGAGAACATTATATGGTACGTTACCGTAATTAAAGAGATAACTGAGCTCGAGAGATGCCTGCAACACTTCATTAAGATTAATTAAGCAACATGATTTACAGCTGGAGAAGATGAAACCAAGCCATGCAAAACTGGCTAGACACAGTGGCTGTGACATGCTGGATTCATGAAGGCACATACCAGGGGCACGTTGTTCAGTAACACTGCTCTGGCAGCCTCACCGACTAGGTTTATTTAATGAGGTTGTGTTCAGCCCCTGGAACACACCCCTTTTTTGCTGCCAAACACAGGCATGCCTGTTAAACAGCTGGGAGTTAAGGACTTGACAGCTGGAGGCTTGGAAGCACAGATAAAGCACCACCAAAATATACACATGATTTCCTTTACAAGCTTTCTCTAAGACAGCAGCGAGATTAGTGTGTTCTTAATTTCTCTGATCTTTTACTCTGATAGCAACACAGTTTATCTGTGTAACAGAATTATCACACTCCAGGCACACCAGCTGTTGGGAGAAATTAGCATTTCTTAGCCCATTCAGAAGGAAAGGATAATCCCAGTAACTGATGTCATCAGTTCTTCACGAGAGAAATCCTAAATTGTTTCTTCCATACAAATCAAGCAAGAAGCTTAGTTGTTCTGAGTCAATATTATTTAAGGGGAAAAAATAAGGGGGGAGGGATAGGAAATCAAGCTAGAGATTTTTCTGCCAGAGCTGGGGAATCCCTGCTCAGAAATCCCCATTTCACCTATTACATTGTCTTGTTCAACATCTTTGTGGGTGACATGGACAGTGGCATTGAGTGCACCCTCAGCAAGTTTGCTGATGACACCAAGCTGTGTGGTGCAGCAGACACGCTGGAGGGAAGGGAGGCCATCCAGAGGGACCTTGACAGGCTGGAGAGGTGGGCACAAACCAACCTCATGAAGTTCAATAAGAGCAAGTGCAGGGTCCTGCATCTGGGTCGAGGCAATCCCAGGCACAAATACAGGCTGGGCAGTGACTGGCTGGAAAGCAGCCCTGAGGAGAGAGACTTGGGGGTGCTGGTGGACAAAAAGCTCAACATGAGCTCTCAGTGTGCACTTGCAGCCCAGAAAGCCAATCAGATCCTGGGCTGCATCAGGAGAAGTGTGGCCAGCAAGTCGAGGGAGGTGATCTTCCCCTCTACTCAGCCCCGGTGAGACCCCACCTGGAGTACTGTGTCCAGTTCTGGAGCCCCTATTACAAGAGGGATGTGGAGGTGCTGGAAGGTGTCCAGAGAAGGTCCACAAGGATGATGAGAGGGCTGGAGCACCTCTCCTAGGAGGACAGATTGAAGGAGTTGGGGCTGTTCTGTCTGGAGAAGAGAAGGCTCTGAAGTGACCTAATTGTGACCTTCCAGTATCTGAAGGGGGCTACAAGAAGGCTGGGGAGGGACTTCTCAGGATCTCAGGTAGTGATAGGACTAGGGGGAATGGAATGAAGCTGGAGGTGGGGAGATTCAGGCTTGGTGTGAGGAGGAAGTTCTTCACCATGAGAGTGGTGAAACCCTGGAATAGGTTGTCCAGGGAGGTGGTTGGGGCCCCGTCCCTGGAGGTGTTTAAGCCCAGGCTGGACAAGGCTCTGGCCAGCCTGGTCTAGTGTGGGGTGTCCCTGTCCATGGCAGGGGGGTTGGAACTAGATGAGCCTTGTGGTCCCTTCCAACCCTGACTGATACTATGATACTATGAACTTCTGTGCCTCAGCTGTGGTGTTCTCTTGCTATGCATGTGCTCAGGGTATGCCTGTGTCCCAGGTAAAAATCTTCAGCTATGCTTGGATCTCCCAATACATTTGTTTTTTTTTCCTCAGCTTCTGGTTTTGCAAAGCTAGTGGCTATGTAATAGATGTTCTCAACACATAGCCTCTCTCCATATTTTACTTCTCAGCCATGACAGCCTCATTTTTAAAAAAAAATATGTTTTGTTAAGCTGTGCATCCTCCTGAATTGTCTGAGATCTCAGAACTGCAATGGCCTCATTTTGCACCCTCTTGGAGTGTTCACAGCCAGCTTGGGAATTCCCGTCAGAGTTAAGTGGCAGTATTTTACCAAGCTTTCTAGTTGAAACCATCTATTTTAGACTGTTTTAATCATTGTGAGATCTTGCTTAGTGCTTTTCAAACACTCAAAAAGTCTGTGGAGCGCAGCAAGGAAAACACTGCACCAACATAGTCAGCTGAAATGACTTCCATGTTGGTAACTGAATTGCTTTCTGGTTTTTTGATAGTTATCTGAAGTGACAAGTCAATGTGGAGCCATCAGATCTGTGCTCCTGTTGGACAGTAATTTCCTGACTGCATTAGAAGGGTGAGCTAAGGGAGTGTGCTGGTTGTTACAGGAACCACCTTCTGAGAAGAGTAATAATAATAAAAAAAAAGAAGTAGTATCATAGTATCAGTCAGGGTTGGAAGGGACCACAAGGATCATCTAGTTCCAACCACCCTGCCACGGGCAGGGACACCCCACACTAGATCAGGCTGGCCAGAGCCTCATCCAGCCTGGTCTTAAACACCTCCAGGGATGGGACCTCAACCACCTCCCCGGACAACACATTCCAGGGTCTCACCACTCTCATGGGGAAGAACTTCATCTTCACATCCAGCCTGAATCTCCTCACCTCCAGCTTCATTCCATTCCCCCTAGTCCTATCACTACCTGAGATCCTGAGAAGTCCTTCCCCAGCCTTCTTGTAGGTCCCCTTCAGATACTGGAAGGCCACAATTAGGTCACCTGGGAGCCTTCTCTTCTCCAGACTGAACAGCCCCAACTCCTTCAATCTGTCCTCATAGGAGAGTTCTCCAGCCCTCTCATCATCCTTGTGGCCCTTCTCTGGGCACCTTCCAGCACGTCCATATCCCTCTTGTAATAGGGGCTCCAGAACTGGAGGCAGTACTCCAGGTGGGGTCTCACCAGAGCTGAGTAGAGAGGGAGGATCACCTCCCTTGACCTGCTGGCCACACTTCTCTTGATGCAGCCCAGGATCTGATTGGCTTTCTGGGCTGCAAGTGCACACTGAGAGCTCCTGTTGAGCTTTTTGTCCACCAGCACCCCCAAGTCTCTCTCCTCAGGGCTGCTTTCCAGCCAGTCACTGCCCAGCCTGTACTTGTGCCTGGGATTGCCTTGACCCAGATGCAGGACCCTGCCCTTGGTCTTGTTGATCCTCATGAGGTTGGCTTGTGCCCACCTCTCCAGCTTGTCAAGGTCCCTCTGGATGGCCTCCCTTCCCTCCAGCATGTCTGCTGCACCACACAGCTTGGTGTCATCAGCAAACTTGCTGAGGGTCATTTTAAGGTGCCTGATTTTCAGTTGGGAGGGAATTATTCTTCTTTCCATTCTATTCTTTCAGTCAGAGTAGCTGAAATAGAAACTCAGAGCTCTCAGGGTCACATCCAGCTATGAAACAGGCACCTTTAACCAGGAGCCCAGTGTTGATATTTTCAGTATGACAGGGCATGTTTGGAAGCTTCTGATTTCCTTGCTCTGTATGGTTGGAATCACATTTATCAAATGTGCACATTAGCCAAGGGTGTGACAGTGTCTTCTCCAGATAATACTCTTCTCAGATATAAGATAGCACAGTTCTGGGTGGAAACAGTGCCACAATTTAAATAAATATTTAGGTTTGCTCACTTGTAATTAAGAAGTGATTACAAGCACAAGCAAAGGGCTTAGAGGTGCAGCGTGTGAAAGCCATATGCTTTGGCCAAACCAAAGATCTCTGCTCTAGAGCAAATCATTTCACTTTCAAAAAGAATCAGCACTCTGAGAACTTTCTAAGAAATGCAAGAAGCAGAGGGTTTAGATTGAACACAGATAAAATAAAGAGCAAATGTCTGCAAAGTCCAGCAGAGTTATTATTTCTCTTGTAAGAGCTAATACCCCCTCAGGTTTTTATATAAACAGAGATGAATTTACCCCAAAAGGAGGGCAAAACCTTGTTGTATTTCATGCATGTAGCAAGGATCATGTAAGTGTGTGAGCTGTTGTGTACTTACTGGGCAAAGCACATCTTAAATTGCTTTGATGTAACACGAAGAGTTGTAAGTACAAACTTGTGTTTATTTTATTACAGGATGGACAGGTAATTGTTGTAGTCGAGCCAAAACCTAAGTCAGTTCCATTTGAAACTTACTGGCTAAAAGGCAATTTTCTGTTCTATTTGCTACATGTCTCACTGCATTTATTTCCTTCAAGAAAGGGAACAGACATAAACCTGAGCAACATTTTAATTTACCGAAGCAGAGGCTAAGGCAAAGATTTATAGACTGTGTCATCTCTCCTGAAGCAGAAAATACAGAAGCCCAGGAGCAACCAAGGAAGAGGCTATCACAACCTTCAGAAGCTTGAACTTGCTTGCCTCTGCACTTTGAATTTGAAGGCAATACATAAAGCAGTGGAAGGGCATGGTCTGCCAGTTTTGTGAGCCCTGAAAGATACTTATGCCTGCATGACTAAAAGAAACCCCTGAATAGCAAAAGCAGCCTGATGTTAACAGCAGGTGTATGCAAATAAAGTGTTTACAGACACAGGCATAGGAACAAAGAGACAGAGGATTATATGCCACCAGCTTATGCCAAGGCTCAGAAAAGCTGCAGTTTATTGGGTTCATTGTTGTCTCTGAATTACTGCATAGTACAGAACTGTGGTGCTCTGGACATCAGGTCCATGTGTGAAGGGCTGGTCTCACCACTGAGAGATGCTTTATGAGAGTGGAAAGAAATTGCCCCTGTGATTAGCCTGGCTAAGGAAAACCAGCTGTGCCCAAAGGAATCAGCCTCCAAGGCAGCATGTGCAGATATTGTCACTATGCTGGCAAACAGCATGCAAAGGCATGATCTGATCTCTCAAAAGAAGTTTAAGTCCTTGCTGAACATTCCCAGCATGTTTTCATAGCTGTGTATGCCTGCCAGAGCAGAGTTTTCTCTTTAAATATCCTCCTTCAGCCTGGGAATCCCTTGAGCAGTAAGAGCCTCCAAGATGCCATTAGTTAGAAAGATGGGGCAGGGCTCAGCCAGGTAAACAGATGTCTTTAAGGAAAACACTGCAAGGACATGTTCAAAGTCTCAGCCTGTAAGGTAAGCCTGACCGATACCACTTCATTGGCTCAGGCTGAAAGACCTAAACCAGCATAAACTGAGGAAAACCACGGATGGGATTTTGCTTACTCTGTGTCTGGTCTGGGGTTTACTGGCTTTTACATTTTAAACATTATTTAAATAAAATACTGGGGTTTGTTGTGCTGGACACTCTGAAGAAATTCCTTAAGTGAGCTAACACCAGTTCACATGTAGACAGAAGTTTCATCTGTGGACTGAAGGGAGATTGTACACCTCAGGCTTGCAGGGATATCTACTCTTTCTCCCTGGGACCTGTGCTTGGGTTCTTGTGCTTTCTGAACTGCTTGGGCTGTGGAGAATGGTTTTACCTGTGCTAAGGAGTGATGGGACTTTGGAGAAGCTAATCTTGCAGAACAGAACTTGCCACAAGACTTCGGGCTGATCAGTCCCATCTGAAGCAAATAATTTTCTTGATTCTGAAGCTTTATGATATTTAAAACATATAATGACTATTGCCACAGCCCAAATGACAAATGCGTTTATGATCTGTCTTGCCAGTGTTCAGATTTAGGTACCACATACTGTTGTGGTTGGTCTCTGTCATTGGCAGGTGTAACTGTGATGTGTGACTTGAATGCCAGTGAGAAATATATATTCCACAGACGCATTTGCAACAAACTCCAGAGCTTTATACATGCTTAAAGAACTCAAACTTGGCTAAGTCAACCCAAAGACTTGGTATTCATCAGATACTTTTGGACTGTTTTCTGCCAGCATTTCACTTTATGTCAAAGAGAATGAATGACTGGTCTCCCCTGAAGCCTAATTTCACCACCTTGTATTTCTGCAGTGAAACTGAAAAGTTAATTCTGTCAGCAGCAGAAGGAATCTGACTTATCAGTGATTAATGTGCGCATTTCTACCAGCTGATTGCCAGATATGTTGATTGCATTACTTCCTCCTATGATCAGAATCAATACATTGATCAATACAGACAGCTCTTCAGTGTCATGCTCCAATCTACAAGGCATTTATGTAACAGAGGGTCTCAAAAGGGAATGCCTAGGGAACTTTTCCTTAGGTCTTGCTTGCACACAGAAGTTCAGAGGGTCCTTTAGCCTGGAGAGGAGCAATACCTGGCACCACTCTCATGAGATCCTCACTAGCAGCTGTACAGGAACTGCTGTTGTTGAGATTGGAAAGGTTGGAGTCAGATACAGACAATCATCACAGGATGTTTGGGGATATAGCTAACAGAAAAGGAGATTTAACAACCTCTGAATCATAGTGAAATGAAGAAGCTGTCAAAGGCACCTCCTGTCCTCCCCAGCACACTCCTGAAGACGATCTAACCTAGCTGCAAAAAAGCTCTTGGCAGGGAAGGCAGATGAGCAAAGGAAGTATCATCCTTCCTGAAGAACAAGAAGGGAATGACAACACAGCCTCCAAGCAATATGCACTTATTGGCATATTTTGGTATTGGTTTAACCAAGCTAAAAAATGAGGAGCAAATGTCTGTGAAAGTGGTGCACAAAAGTAATCCTTGCAAGTGGGGCAGATATAGGGGGACAGTGTAGGATGAGGAGTATGAAGGGTCTGCTGCTGCCCTCAGTGCAGTGAGTGAAAATGCAGTGTCCAGTTATCACACCAAGGCTGTACAGAGGAGAACATGGAGATTTTACTTAAATTAAGCACCCACTTCCACTATGACCATCTGTGGTATGACACTTAATCCTAATAAAATGCTTATAAAATCAAGACCAGTTATGAGCACAGCTCAAAACTTTGCCATGTTACTATTTTGCAGAATATGACATGCATCATTTTATGACTACATATGCAGTGGGCTGTAAGCAAAGAGTGGCCTCAAGTCAGGAGTGTGCTAGCTAGTGCATATCATAGGAATAACAATCAAAAAACCTTGAGGAAGAAAAAGAGGACTGACAACTCCCATCCAACACATATGGTGAAACACGGTGCTTTCTGTCTCACCTGTCCTCCCCTGGGAGCAGGTTGGATAGCTGAGAAAAGGCAACAGCAACTGTAGCTAAAGAAACCCCGTGCAGTGCTACAGGCTGGGGTCAGAGTGGCTGGAGGGCAGCCAAACAGAAAGGGACCTGGGGGTGCTGATTGACAGCTGGCTGAACATGAGCCAGCAGTGTGCCCAGAGGGCCAAGAAGGCCAATGGCATCCTGGCCTGCATCAAGAGTAGCGTGACTAGCAGAATCAGGGAAGTCATTGTGTCCCTGTACTCAGCACTGGTTGGGCCACACCTTGAGTACTGTGTCCAGTTCTGGGCCCCTCAATTTAAGAAGGACATTGAGACTCTTGAATGTGTCCAGAGAAGGGCAACGAGGCTGGGGAGAGGACTCAAGCACGTGCCCTACATGGAGAGTCTGAGGGAGCTGGGGTTGCTTAGCCTGGAGAAGAGAAGGCTCAGGGGAGACCTTATTGCTCTCTACAACTACCTGAAGGGAGGTTGCAGACAGGTGGGTGTTGGTCTCTTCTCCCAGGCAATCAGCACCAGAACAAGAGGACACAGTCTCAAGCTGCGCCAGGGGAAGTTTAGGCTTGAGGTGAGGAGAAAGTTCTTCACCGAGAGAGTTGTTAGCCAGTGGAATGTGCTGCCCAGGGAGGTGGTGGAGTCACCATCCCTGAAGGTGTTCAAGAGGGGATTGGACGTGGCACTTGGTGCTGTGGTTTAGTAGTCATGAGGTGTTGGGTGACAGGTTGGACCTGATGATCTTTGAGGTCATTTCCAACCTTACTGATTGTATGAAACTTTACCTTAAGTTAGTAAGACTTACTACAACCTAAGCTAAAACAAAGTACATAACTAGTTGAGACGTGAATGGTACCAACAAGGATCTTCACTATTAATTTTGGTCTTAATACTGGGGTTTGATGTTTAATTTTTGTCATCGTTCCACTGCCAGAAAATAAAATGTTCAGATCTTACCACTAAGTGCCTCAAGATCTGTATGGCTTCACAGCACCACAAGTTAGCAGGGTATAAACCCACAGACACTGCCTGGGCATGTGTGTGAACCAGCCCTGTTGACAGGAAAGGAAAATGTGTACCCTGGTGACCAGAAAACTTAGAAGCAGGCTGTGGAGTAGGAGGGAACATGCATGAGCCGCAGATGCCATGAGGGAGTTTGTGATAGCTTGCTCTGCAGAGAGGAACATGAACTGGTGACTGCCATTAGCAACGTGCACATGCCAGCCTTTTGTTATAAAACAATTAATTCTTTATGGCAAGTCATGTTTTGACACATACATAAAGTTCTGCTGTTGCACACCCAAAGTGAACACATAAAATGTTGAACTCTCCTGACAAAAAGCTCTTCAAACTGCAAATGTAATTTTTTGACTGGTTATTTCACTACATTTTCCCCACCACTTTCCAGAGAGCTGCAATTCCAACACTGTGGCACATGTCTGAAGCCTGACAAGCAAAAATCAGTCTTAGGGCTGCAGTACATCTGGAAATAGTGGTGTCTCCCTTGATTAAGGAAACAGCTCCAAGTGCCACTATTTCATTCCACAGCTTTGACAAATGGCTTGTGGCTTTTTCCTAGCAGATGAAAGGTCTAATTATGCCAGCTATGAGATCCCCATTTATTAATAAAGCCATTCATTATCTTCTATGTGAATATTCCTAATTGATCCTTCAGTAATTGAAGCATCTTACTTAAAAACCCAGAAGCCTATTATGAGTTATCCCATCTGTAGGTAGTAATAAACTGCTCTTAACGTGATGCTATCTAAGCAAGCTCTTCCAAGTGCTCTCCTAATGATCAGATTTGGGCTTCTCCTGAATGCTGTGTTAATTATGGTGCAAAATTGAACTGTAGGCCAAAATTTGCAGGTAATTAGAGCATATAATGTAGAGCCAAACTTAACATTAATGGAGAGACATGGAAAAAAATGGAGTTAATGTGAGATACAGAAGGAAGTGCCTGCCTTCTGCAGTGTGGCACTGAATGGCCCCACACATTTGCTTACTTGTTTACCCTGGTGTTTACAATTAGGAAGTGGATGTAGATGACTGAAAGAAATAGCTCCTTCATTGATTGTAATATCAGCTTAATTTTGGTCCCTCAGTGCTCAAGTTTCTCTTGTGGAAACAGCAACTATCAGAACATTAACAAGTTGTAAATCTGTGACGGAAAAACTCAACATGTCTGAACTGACTTCGTCATCTTGGCTGATGTGTGAAACCCATGGGTTTCATCACCAGTCACTGTCGCATTTGTGTTCATCATATCATCCAAAGTAGCCTCTTGCAACAGTTGAGCAAAACATCCTGCACTGGGAAATAGGGAAACCTATAAACACCATTCAAGTCAAGCAGCTGAAAGATGGGAGTGTTAAGGAGGCTGGGAAAAGAGAAAAGTCCAGGCTGGGAGGACAAGCATAATTAAGACAACTGTCAGCAAAGTCAGTCATCAGTGATGTCTACTAGCAAATGAAGCAGTCTCTGGAGGGAACCAGTGTAGGAACCACCTTTGAATGACCAATGATCTGCATCAGCAGAGATATCTGATATATCTCTAATGCCTCCACTGCACTTGATAGAATGAGGAAAAATTACCTTTCAACTCAGGGTTCTGAGGACCTTCCTGGTGATATTGTCTTCATCTTCTGGTTTACTCTAACATGAGAGTCAAGGCTGCTTCTCCAGATATTGTCTCAGCAGCTCTAAACACAAAAAGAAATTGGAGCAGGGTTATTTTTAAGTAACTGTACTGTATGCTGGTATTTTGCAGTAGTCAAGCTCAGCAGTCAAGGTGAGAAGGGTTCTAAACCCCTCCATCAGAGTCAGGAGGGGCATTAGCTAGCATCATTTTTCTGTTTAAGATCCACAGCACTGCTCAGCACCCCTGGAGCTGCAGGTAGAAGTTAGGGTTGCCAGCACCCCAGCAGGTCTCCATGGGTGGAATGGGAGGTGGCATCCCTCACACATTCCAAGTTGGGTGTTTTTCTGCATAGCAGATCCTGTGGTTCTCATCCTTACAGCCAGAAAGAGGTGAGACACAGCCTGCTAATCTTTCTAATGAGGTTAGAGAGATGCATTTGGGATGTGCTGGAGAAACACGGCAGCTATTTTCCTGACAGGATCAAAACTGCTAATGGTATAATAAGGCTGATTGTTTCCTAAGTGAGACTTGCTATTTGAAAGCTGCCACATTTGACAGCTCTGGAAGGCACAGGCACCTGCTTGAGCATGAAAGGGCAAATGCAACCAGGCCTCAAGAGCACAGGGACAACAGCAATGAGGGTTTATTAGCTGCCTGGGAAAGAGAAACTTCATTCTCAGTTGGAATTGGTGCTTGGGCCAGGCTGACAGCAGAGAACAACTCTGACAGCAGGAGGACACAGTCTCAAGCTGCACCAGGGGAGGTTTAGGCTGGATGTTAGGAAGAAGTTCTTCATAGAAAGAGTGACTGGCCATTGGAATGGGCTGCCCAGGGAGGTGCTGGAGTCACCGTCACTGGAGGTATTTAGGAAGAGACTGGATGGGGCACTTGATGCCATGGTTTGGTTGATTAGATAGTGTTGGGTGATAGGTTGGACTCAATGATCTCAAAGGTCTCTTCCAACGTGGTTTATTCTATTCTAACAGTGGTGGCATGTTTTGGGTATGTGGTTATTCAATTTATTTAAGGCTCTGCTGAGCTCTGTTGGCTCATATCCCCAAAGCCACCAAGCTATCAGTGATTCTGGCTAATGGAGGAGATGTGATACCAATCTCCTGAAGGAGGTCCAAACCTAACCAAATCCTCCCTGTCTCTATATCACCAGCCCGAGATCATCTTTACATTCAGTGACTCAGAGTCGTTGTGCCTCTGTATTCTGCATTGGTTAGGCTGCACCTTGAGTACTGTGTCCAGTTCTGGGCCCCTCAGTTTAAGAAGGACATTGAGACACTTGAACGTGTCCAGAGAAGGGCAACAAGGCTGGGGAGAGGCCTTGAGCACAAGCCCTGTGAGGAGAGGCTGAGGGAGCTGGGATTGTTTAGCCTGGAGAAGAGGAGGCTCAGGGGTGACCTCATTGCCCTCTACAACTACCCGAAGGGAAGTTGTAGCCAGGTGGGTGTTGGTCTCGTCTCCCAGGCAACCAGCACCAGAACAAGAGGATACAGTCTTAAACTGTGCCAGGGGAAGTTTAGGCTCAAGGTGAGGAGAAAGTTCTTCACCGAGAGAATCATTCGTCATTGGAATGTGCTGCCCAGGGAGGTGGTGGAGTCACCATCCCTGGAGGTGTTGAAGAGGGGATTGGATGTGGCACTTGGTGCCATGGTCCAGTCATGGGTCTGTGGTGACAGGTTGGACTCAATGATCCTTGAGGTCTCTTCCAACCTTGGCGATACTGTGATACTGTGAAAAGCCATCTCTGCAGTCTTGAGGTGTTCTGAGTCCCTGGTAGTCTTCTGTCAACTGTTTCTTAAAATAGCTCACTGAAGAGCTTAGCTGATTTGTATTCTTATGAGCACATTTAGCATTTGTCTATTTTTTAAGCATTAAAGTATCTACAAGCATGTTGCTGGTTTATTATTTTTTAGTGGTTTTTTTTTATGTCTGTCCAGAAGGCAATTATCTTCTCAAGAGGTTATTATTCAACACAATGAGACTTCATAACTTTATGCAAAAGGTTTTAGCCAGATCCCAGAGATAAAGACATCAAAAAAAGTGTTCCTTCATCCTATTTTGTACTGAATTCAACTCTTTGCTGACCTTTGTGAAATACTTCTCCTTCTCTGGAGATTTTCAAAGCCCACCTGGATGCATTTCTGTGTGGACTATCCTAAGTGATCCTGCTTTGGCAGGAGGTTGGACCCCATGGTTTCTTGAGGTCCCTTCCAGCCTCTAATGTATTATGATACCTTGGCTGACTCAGGACAGGCTCCTAACCAGTTATTTTCATTAGTCAATCTCTATCCAAGGTGAGGCTCAAGGTGAGGAGAAAGTTCTTCACCAAGAGAGTCATTAGTCATTGGAATGGGCTGCCTGGGGAGGTGGTGGAGCTACCATCCCTGGAGGTGTTCAAGAGGGGATTGGACGTGGCACTTGGTGCCATGGTCTAGTCATGGGGTCTGTGTTGATAGGTTGGACTCGATGATCCTCGAGGATCTGTGATCTATTTCCTGTACCAAGGGAAGGCTTGCGCTCTGCACTCCACCAGAGAGACCAACATGATTCAATATGAACAAGAATCTTCAGAGCAAGGCAGCACAGAGCTGGGATTAGCTGCTGAAGTTAAAGCAGCTTGAATGGCTTCCTATAATTGATATTCTATGTAGCTATCATTAATAGAGCCTGGCAATAAAAAGAATTAAAGGAGGATGATGTAATGAGCATTCACAGTCCCAGGGAAACAAACTGATGGGGTCAAATTCAGCAAATGTTTTCAGCAGGAGGAGAAGAAAAGGAAAGGAGATGCTGAAGTGTTTTGACATTTTACTTCAGAAATCATGTTTCAGTCTATTATTTGCCTGCACTTTTAAAAGGTGTTAAACAGCCTCCTTTAAAAAGCTATGCTTCTACTGTAAACACAAAAATAAATGAACTGGAAGGGATTTTGGTCTTGTTTTGCCAGGACAAAAGAAAAGAAGTTACAAAAATTACATTTTTCTTGTACATCAAGCTAAAGCAGCAGTGCCTGTGTGTCAGTGCAGTCACATAACCACTAAAAATTAACTGCATACCTGCTTGTGAAGACAAAGCCACCCCTCGTGGATCCACAGTGACTTTCCTGGTACTGCAGAAGAATGCCTTGGCCCACGTCTGAATGAAGCTGCAGGTCATCAGAGCAATCAGCAGCCAGAGCTGGCTTTTAAGAGTGAGAGAACAGATGAGCTTCAGCTGTGGAAAATATCTTCAGGAACGATGGAACAAAGGAAAAAAAAAGAAAGGAGAGAAACAAACTTATTGAGAGATGCTTGCTTTGTTTTCTGTGACTTGTCAAATATAAAGGAAGTAATATTATTTCTTTTTCCCCAGCAGCATGTTTCTCTCACTTGAGAACTGTTTACTTGGAGAACTGTCTGCTAATTTTAAATCTGAGGAGGCATGGAGAAGTCTTACAAAATGTACTGAAGGCTGGATTATGTGGGCTGGAGACAGCTGTTTTTAAAACCTATAACTGAAATTCAGTAAAGAATGATGAGTGCTTAATTCCAGCTCATGAGGTCTGAACAGCATTATTATATTTCAAAGTAATTAAGGTATTCAGAGTAACTGCTCAGCAGGGGGGGAAAAAATAAGCGCTTGCCATGAGACAGAGACAAATTGGTGTTTACATTAGACTACAAAGGACTTTAAAATCAACATTGTTGTCATAGCCATATAAATAATTTAGCAATCCAAACGTTTTCCTGAGATCTGGAACTTCTGATGAGCTTTCTGTGGATTTTTCCTATGTTTTTTCTAAAGGACCACATCATCCCTAAGGAGAAATGGTTCACTGATATCTGCTCCTCTTTATGTATAAACAAATAGCTGAACAGCAAGACTAGGAAAGACTGTAAGTTTGGCCAGGACATTTGAAGAATTTAGGAATATTTCCTCTTTGGTGCTGATGCTGCTTGAGACATCAAGTCCACTGGCTAGGTTGGTTTTGCACACAGACAAATGATGATCACTCCCTAAGACTGGCTTAAAGAACACTGAAGGCAAAGGGAGGTCCCTGTTGCAAGGCTTGTTGCAGAGGATGGATTTCATTTTCTTTGCCGTATCACCGTGCTTTCCTGACCCTGCTGCAAACAGACAGACATACCAAACATGTCTGGCCAGCTGTTTCTCCACCAGAACTCCAATAGTGGATTTAACAAATCATCTGTTCCAGCCGCTTCACTCGGATAATCACACTAGATCTTTATGGGCTCTGCAGGCTGTCAGCTTGCAATGAAGAGAAATAGGCACAGGAGAGGTGGATGGAGACGGTTGTCTGACATGCAGCTCTCAAGCAGACGCAGCAGCCAGACTTAATGATGGCTTCACCATCTCCGGGCCTGGGTTCATTTGGCTTGAAATCCAGCTTCCTGCAGCCCACTTGGGTTGGAGCCCTGTGCTTGAATACATATTAGATAAAAACATTAGATGTACCTCTACAGAGTGAAAGGATATCTGCTATTTGAGGGAGTTGGCTTGGAGCAGTTCCCATTGTATTTGCATGCACTCTTTATATATTTATTGGCTTCCCATACATTTAGAAGAGAAATTCTCTCCTTAAACCATCTCCTCTTCACAGAATCACAGAACGTTAGGGGTTGGAAGGGACCTCAAAAGGTCATCCAGTCCAACCCCCCTGCCAGAGAAGGAACACATCCAGGTGGGTTTTGCATATCTCCAGAGAGGGACACTCCACACCCCGCCCTGGGCAGACTGTTTCAGTGTTCTGTTGCACTCATAGTGAAAAAAAATTTCCTCGTGTTTCATGGAACTTCCTACGTTTCAGCTTCCACCCACTGTCCCTTATCCTGTCATTGGGCATCCCTGAGAAGAGCCTGGCTCTATCCTCTTAGCACTCACCTTTTACATGTTTAGAAACATTAATGAGGTGACCCCTTAGTCTCTTGTTCTCCAAATTAAAGAGCCCCAGCTCCCTTGATCTCTCCTCATAAGGGAGCTGTTCCACTCCCTTAATCATTTTTGTGCCTCTGCGCTGGACTCTTTCAAGCAGGTCTCTTTGTCTCTTGGACAAAGCAGGTCACAGGTAGTCATGCACAGGTGCAGTGAGAGACCTACCTTTAGTAAACTCACCTTTGATAACACTCTGGATTGCAGGTTAGTCAGATGTAGCACAAGGATGATACACAAGCAGCTTAAACCTTACTGCTAGGAAATCATCCAAGTACCTCGCTCGTCTCAGAAACAGGAAGAAATAAGAAACCCCCAGAGAAACAACAGGAGCTATTAATCCTACAAGTATGAGCTATTTTGCTGGGTTTTGCAGCATTGAGTATTAAATTGACTCAGATTGTTCTGCAGCACTGATACATATCAAGAAAAAGACAGAATGAGTTTGTAATTTCCGGCTCCATTTCTCCCCAGGAACTGTGTTGAGAAGGGAGAGGATACTCTTCTTATCCTGTTACAATGATTTGTCTACTGATGGCCAAACATGGAAGTTCACTTTAGTGGCTGGAAGCATGAGTCATCCAGCCCTGAGATGACAGAGTTACTAGAAAGCTTTTAATTTTCTGGAGTCTGTGACCATGTGAATTGTGAGACCAGGGTAATTATGCCCTGACTCCTTGAATGCTGTGTTAAAAATCAACCATTTAACAGAAGTACATTTAATTTGCATTATGTGCATCCATACTCTACAACCAAAAATGAGAATGCAACACCACATTCTGGTCACGTTTCCTTTTGACATATTTCGTATTTCACATTTTAATTCATCTTTGGTTTTGCCTCTTCCAACATGAAAAATGTCACAGATTAAATAGCAACACCTAGAAATTCTTAGTTTTTATGTTTACAGTCTTCTCAACTTTCTGACTCATTCCTGAGATTCCCCAGTTTTCCAGAATGTCAAAAGCATCTTTCCAGGGCCCCTCAGTTTAGGAAGGACATTGAGACACTTGAACATGTCCAGAGAACGGCAACAAGGCTGGGGAGAGGCCTTGAGCACAAGCCCTATGAGGAGAGGCTGAGGGAGCTGGGATTGTTTAGCCTGGAGAAGAGGAGGCTCAGGGGTGACCTCATTGACCTCTACAACTACCTGAAACAGGGTTGTAGCCAGGAAGGGGTTGGTCTCGTCTCTCTAGCAACCAGCACCAGAACAAGAGGACACAGTCTCAAGCTGTGCCAGGGGACGTTTAGGCTTGAGGTGAGGAGAAAGTTCTTCACGGAGAGAGTTGTTAGCCATTGGAATGGGCTGCCCAGGGAGGTGGTGGAGTCACTGTCCCTGGAGGTGTTCAAGAGGGTATTGGACGTGGCACTTGGTGCCACGGTTTAGTCATGAGGTCTGTGGTGACAGGTTGGACTCGATGATCTTTGAGGTCTCTTCCAACCTTGGTGATTCTGTGATTCAGGATAGTCTCTGATATCTTTCTTGGGCACTTCCATCATAGGCATGGCCAAATAATGCCAACCAGAAATCATCCTATGCTTAACGACATCTCTACCATCTACAGACAATCATTTACTGTGGGTTAGTGACTGCTATAAACCACAGAATTAAAAGACTGCTTTCTACATACTCCTGAAACAGGATAAAGTAGGCAGATGCATCACTGTCTGGAATAACTAAGAGTCATCTTAAGCTGTTATCTCCTTCCCTCCCTTTTATAGTGCATTTATGAATTATGTTGTTTGCGTTTGTAATTATGGGACTGAGCAGATGGTGGAAAGCTTATTTCAGAATGATGTGTTCATTAAAATAACCTACTCTGCTCTGCCAAGTGATTGTTAACTGCAATCCCAACTTGATATTGAGGAGAGCTATTTATTCTTTCCCTGTAAGTCCATCTGAAAGAAATGGAGCTTTGAGAAATGGACACTACATTGAGTGTGAAGTTACAGTAACAGTGCTGTGTATATTCTGGATGTGAAGCCACCCAAGATTTGTGGCTGTCACAGAAAAATGCAGGGCAAGCTAAACTGTGGACCAACACAGCTTTCAAACCAAAGAAAAGTTTCAGTTCTTTATTCACTTTGGAAGCCCAGTTCCACGCAAACTGTGGCTTCGACCAGCTTCTACCTATGTACAAAGGCTTCCTATGGCCTACTGCCTTAGGTATCTGAATTCAATAATGGTAGATTCCACTATTGGAAATGAGATTCTCTGCTCAAGAAAAATGTAAATCTGCACAGTTTATCACATCTTACATAGTAACATCTTGTCTTCCTCTAGTCCCAGAATGTCTTGACTGAGTGCTTCTGCAAGTAACAGGAGTTTTTGTGGTGCAATTGGGAGCAATCATCACCTATTTGCTTTCTGTCTTGGACATCTTACTGTACCAGCTTTATTTTACCAGCTTCATATATATAGAATCAATAAGGTTGGAAAAGACCTCAAAGATCATCAAGTCCAACCTGTCACCCAACACCTCATGACTACTAGACCATGGCACCAAGTGCCACGTCCAATCTCCTCTTGAACACCTCCAGGGATGGTGAGTCCACCACCTCCCTGGGCAGCACATTCCAATGGTTAACAACTCTCTCTGTGAAGAACTTTCTCCTCACCTCGAGCCTAAACTTCCCCTGGTGCAGCTTGAGACTGTGTCCTCTTGTTCTGGTGCTGGTTGCCTGGGAGAAGAGACCAACTCCCTCTTGCAAGGCAGGTGATGTATTTGGAGACAATTCTTTGCACTTGGGTTCCTTTGCAGTATCTGTTTCTGAGATCTCCTGCACCCATATTTTCATATCAAGACTTCAGGATCTGGTCTGAACTTAGATGAATGCAGAGACAGTGTGTCAAGCTTTCTTTGTTGAGTTTGAAGGAATCACTATTTCTCCAGCTCTGGGCATTATCTAGGTTCTGATTCTTGGCCTTCACATCTCCTTGTGTGTATGTCCTACCCAGGCTACCTCAAGATGCCACTTGTGGCAGATCTTTACTCAGTGGGCACTCTGAGGGCTGAGCTGTTAGTGAACGCCCAGAAGCATAGCTTATTGCTCGCCTGTGACTGAAAGGTTCTCTTTTCTGCACAAAAGCAATCTTGGCATGACTGTGAGGTCACTGGAGTTTTGCAGGCAAAACTCAGAGAAATTAAGGGAGAATGAGATGCAGAAGTGCAGACTCTTGTCTGTCTGAGCCCACCGGGAGCAGAACCAAAAGTGGGAGGAATGGAAGAGCAGTGGAAAAGTTGAATGTGTTCACTAATAACCAGAAGTATTCATGTTTTCTGGGTTGCCTCTGCACCAATTGTCACAGCCTTCAAAGATGCAAATTTGCCATACAAAAGCTGTTACTGTTAAGTTTTCTGGGGCCCTGGAGGGAGTTTCTTGCTGCATACGAAGGAAAAAAAACTGTATTTTGAGATGTTTCACTTGGAGCACTGGCAATCAACAACTGGGAAAAGGAGAAAATGAGAGACAGGCAGACGGGTGCTCACTCATACAAAATTGGCAGTGTCACAGTGGTTAGATCTGTCACCTTGATGAAAGGCAGAAAAAGGCCTTGAACATGAGTATGTGTCTGCTTCCTTTGCTTCTCCCCCCTTTTCTGTCTCATGAGAAGTTGCAGTCTTGCTCCAGATCAGAAACAGGGTAAATATTTGAAACTGTAAAAAACTTTTGGAGAATGGGAAAAGGCATTTTCTACACCACTCTGATTTCAGCTTGAAACTCATTATTTTTGACCTAGCAAGTAAGTCTTCATAACTGCATGTTTCTCAGCTGCTCTGACCCCTGTTAAACATCCACTCCAACTTATTAAATCTCCGAGTTGAAAACTAAATTAGCCTGTGCTACTGTCAGGAAATCCTGAGTAGATTTGGACTTTGCAGACTTTGGGGTTCGTTCAGATTTAATGTTTGGCTTAATTTAAAATCTTTCATTTGGGAAGCAACCATTTGGAAAAAAAACTTTAAAAAAATTACACTTCCCTCCCTCCTCCCTCCCCCCCAAAACCAATGACAAACTGCAATGCCTTTAAATGACAAGTTTTACTTACAGGTTTTACAGAATTGTTGCTTCTCTACCCAGTGACAATGTGTCCTTCATTTTCTGGGCAGAGGTAGAGTGCATTTAAGCAGCAAAATTCCTGGGGAACAGAGTTAGCACCTCCAAGTATCCTCCCAAAGCAAAACAAAAGCAAACCCTTCCCAACCCAGTCCAGGGACAGCTGCAAAACCTTACCTGAGCCTCTAGTGAATGTTAGCACAACAGGAACCACCTTCTGCCAGTTCAAAAATGGAAGCAATTAATAATATAAACAGGTGTATTGGAACAGGATTTACTAAACAGAGAACAAAGACAGCTGTGCACCTACCGTGGGTTTAGAATGGCTGTGGCTTCCCCATCAAGTTGCCTGCAGCCCAGCTGAGAGCTTCATGGTGCTTGGATAGTTGCTGGCTTTCACTCATTTTTGTTATTCTGCTATTATGATGATCTTTTAATTAACTATTTCTCCTGACAGAGTTAAAGGGACAGAGGCTGTTGAGGGAGCACTAAACCCAGTGTGTGTTCAGAGGCTTTGGAAAGTGCAGGAGATGCTGCCACACAAGTCCTTCAGCCCACTAGTGATTCAGCTGTAGCTGGGAAGGGCTGTCTTTGCCTTCTCTTTGTCAGGATGTTAAAAATGAGCAGCAGGTATCAATGTGATCCAAACCCTTGCAGAGCTTCTGTACCTGCAAGGGACCTCTTGCCCTTCACAGCAGCCAGCAGGATTAACTGACTGCAGGCTGATGAACTCCAGTTTCCAGGTAGCTATGGGAAGAAGGATGGAAATGAGTGTTCAGAGCAAGGACTATGGAAAAAAACACAGGGGAGTAATTAATAGGCAAAACAGCTGCAGAACTGCAACTGTGCTCCTAGGCACTTGTGCTGGTACAGAGGAGCTGTGGGTATGTGTAACCAGTGCAGGCAGCTCTACACAGAAACTGCAAACGAAGCATTGGTGGGGGGAGATGTTTTTGTGAGAGAAAGCAGATACCTTCCAATTCCTGCCCATTCCCTGCTGTCCAAAGGACCCCAGAGAGAGGCTCCCTTCTACAAACTGCACTGATGTCTGTGAGCCCTGATGGAGGGGTGGCACACACACCATCAGGTATTGCTTCCGCTCCTCCTGGGCCATGGTCTGCCAAAGAAATGGATGCAGGTAGCTTTTGTGTTCCGAGTCAGAAGCTCCACTTCAAAAGTACACTGCTTTCTGCTTTTCAGCAAGGCAAGCATCATCCTGGGGGACAGCTGTGTCCAAGGGGCTTCCATGGCAAGAGAGGACGAAGCAGGGATGTCAGGCTCTGTGAAAATAGCGACTGGTTTTCATTATGGCTGAGAAGGCCAAAGACCAGCATTTGTGTGTGTGTGTTCTGCTTCTTTAACAAATTGTACAAGCTGGTGTTTTCTCTCTGGCTCTTGCCACGTTCCCAGAATCATACTGGAGCTCCTTGTTCTGGTCGTGGGCTTACAGAGGGTAAAACCAGATAGCTCCCCTCCGCTGTGCTGAAAGCTAATCCAACTAGTTAATTAAAGAGTCCGTTGGACTGTCAGAAGCAGCAGGAGGTGCAGAAGCAATTATCTCCAAATTGGTCATCATCACAATTAAAGTACCATTTGGCAAGTTTGCGAATAGCCTGCAGCAGGGTCTCTTTACAGGTGGCAAAGCCTTTTCATTATTGGGCTTTATTGCTGGGTGGTGGTGTTTATGATCTGAGTAAAGCTGTCAGGTGAAATGACAGTACCGTTCGCCCCCAGTTCTGGGAGGAGTTGGATGCAGAGGGCAGGGGCAGCCGGTGATGCTACTCGTAATTGAGCTGGGTAGCTTAATGTGCCAGTGTATACAAATCCCACGGAAGGAACTCATTATAGGCAGGAATGCTGAGCAAATAATTTGCTGCAGATAATTTATTTAATGCATTTAAACCTTTTAATTCCACACACACCCCCTCCCCCTGCTCACATATTATGGCTTCTTCAAATGTATTCATTACTTGAGCCTACTTGATAAATTTCTCTTGAACATTCATCCCACACCTGCAGGGTCTGAGTGCTGTTTTCTTCTGTTGGTCTGTAAAATAAATCCCACAGTGGTTGGCTTCTCAGGGTGGGTGAGAGCTGAGGCACATTAGGTGTTTCTGTAGGTGAGGCAAAAATGAGTTTCAGGTGCAGCTGTGTCTTCTCTTTGAAACTTCCTTCCCATGGATACTGATGCCCAAAAAAATATTGGTATTTTTAGAACAGCAGATCAGTTAAGATGTGGTGGTGTGGAAAAAAAGTAGGGCTGTTATAATCCTGTCTTTTATCCAACACTGGATTGGTGCCCTCTAACAGGCAGGTGGCTGTGAACTTTTATCTGAGGGAAAAAAACTACAGCATGTGCAAATAGTCCTGGTAGCACAAAAGCCCCGTGGAGAAGGACTCCTTTAACAGCTTCCTGGAGCTGTTGGTAAGATTTTTAGGACTGATGTGCCAGTACCAGAGCCATCACCCCTGCACTGCAGCTTTTGCACCCTGCATGCCAATGCTCTTTCCTCTTCTCCTACAGTCCTCTTTCCCAACAGGGTAAACAGCTGGAAGTGTTGAGCTAACTGCCAGAGGCTTCAGACAGACACTTTGTGCCACAAGAAATCCTGGGACACCTTAATGACTTCTCTTTAGATTAATGCATCTTTGTAACAAACATCATCACCTGCTAAATTGATGATCTTGCACAACTGTTTTCTGACTACTGCAGAAGAAGAAGAAAGGTTTGGCTCTTTGGCTATCCTGTACAAAGTCATCTATCAGTGCCTGTCTGTTGTGCTTCTGAGCAAGTCCTGAGCTGCTCTGAACTATGTCTGCCTTGTTCACAGAGCAAGGTGGGGGTCTCCTGGCCCTCATCCTCTGTATCACCATTTGTAGCACAGACTTTGCCATGTTAGAGATCTCCTTGGTGGAATGTCTCACACAATGTGCCATGTCTAACTTGGGATATAAAAGTACATTCTGATTTGTATGTGGTCATCTAATCGGAGTCACTCTGTTCAGTGTTAGATGCAAAATGTCTTGCTTCTCACATCAAGTCTGTATCTTGTTGGTAGACCTAGCACAGATTTTGAAATGTATGATCATGATTTAAAGTGACAGAGAACTAAGGGAGTATGTTTGATGGATACACCTGTACATACAGCATTAAGGCAACCAAGCCTGACCATGCTGAAAAGCAGAATCTAGTACATTAGAGGGTAAATTCCTCCAGGAATATTCCTCAGGACAAGCAGTAAAGTTTATATCCTGGCTTTCATTTCGAGTCCATGGCTGATCTGCTGGAACTAATAGGTACATCATTTGCAGGATATTTAGATCCTCTACTCCAGACATTTCAGTGGCATTGTAAACAACATAATGAAGAGCCTAAGTCCCAGGCAGCGAAGAAATACATCCAGATTAATACTGCCATGTAAACTCATGTCATAGTACAAGTTTTTGAATATGTAGACAAAGAGAAGGTCCTGACTTTTTTTTCCCAAAGATTATTCAAACAAATCCTGAGGCTGACAATACTTCCCCCCCCCTTCTCCTAACAGCAGGAGAAATGATATATTCATCTGTTTTCCTAGGCTTTTTCCTTTTCTTAATCTTCATTGTGATGTGGATATATCAAACGTGTCTTGGATGTCTGCTGTGAAGAAAAACAATATACAGAATCATAGAATTGTTTCATTGGAAAAGAGGCCAACTGTCAATCTAACACCACCATGGCCATTAAACCATGTCCTCAGGTGCCATGTCTACACATTTCCTGAACACCTCCAGGGATGGTGACTCCACTACCTCCCTGGGCAGCCTGTTCCAATGCCTGGCCACTCTTTCAGCAAAGAATGTTTTCCTAATATCCAGCCTAAACCTCCCCTGGCGCAGTTCAGGCCATTTACCTGATACTAAGGAGAAGAGATCAACTCCCACCTCACTGCAACTTCCTTTCAGGCAGCTGTAACGAGCAGTAAGCTCTCCCCTTAGCTTCATCTTCCCCAGGCTAAACAACCCCAGTTCCCTCAGCTGCTCCACACCAGACCTATTCTCCAGGCCCTTCACCAGTTTTGTTGCCCTTCTCTGGACACACTCTAGCACCTCAGTGCCCTCCTTATAGCAAGGGGCCCAAAACTGAACACAGTATTTGAGATGCAGCCTCACCAGGGCTGAGTACAGGTGCATAGTTACTTCCCTCCTGTTGGCCACACTATTTGTGATCCAGGCCAGGATGCTGTTGACCTTCTTGGCCACCTGAGTACACTACTAGCTAATGTTCATCAGGCTGTCAAACAACAGCCCAAGGCTTTTTCTATGTTGGACAGCTTTCCAGCCACTCTTCCCCATGAGGTAGTTGTGATCCAAGTGCAGTACCTGACACTTGGCCTTGTTAAACCTCATATAACTGAGCTCAGCCCAGCCAGCCTGTCCAGATCCCTCTGCAGAGCCTTCCTACCTTGGAGCAAATCAACACTCCTACCCAATTTAGTATCGTCTGCAGACTTACTGAAGGTCCACCCAATCTGCTCATGCACATCCATCTATGTCTCCAAAGACTTAGAAAGTCTTAACAGAGACCTGATTTCCCCAGTGTGCATTTGGACTAGGGAAAAACATGTTTTCACAGTCATTTTTGCAGCTTTTAGACCTACTTGAAGGATGGTTTAGTTCAGCTTTAGTCTAAATCAAACAGACTGCCAAGGGAAGATACCTGGATTGCTCTGTACCCTTCAGGGGGGGTTGCAAACAAGAGTGATTAGATTTGAAATTCTAGAAAGATGTGCTAAATCAGGTTTACCCTAGTTAGCCAACATTTTTGCTATCATCTCAGATCTGCTTATTCCTGCCAAGGATTGTATACCACTTAGGGAAAAGAGCTGCATGTCATCAGCAAACTAAATCAACAGTTCTGCTCAGAAAGCCATGATGAGATAGGCAGCAGGAAATGAGCTGGTAGCTGAGGCACAGTGTAAGACAATGTGGAACTCCTTACATCTGAGTTCTGCTGTTCCACAGCTAGCCCAAAGCCTGGAAAAATTGTATGTCAATGACAAGATACCTCCAAAGGATATAAGTCCTGAGCAGCACTGGTTTGATAAGCTACACTAGAACTGGCACTAAACCAAACTTTGCAATAGACAGAGACTACTTTGTTTTGTAAGTGGAAATGCCCTGAAATGTTCCTCTTGGTTTTGCCTCAGACTGCATTCACTTCCCAAGCTAGTGTCAAGTAATTCTTCAAATGCTCACATTGAAGACATTAACTGAAGTGCCTTCAGCTTACTCTGTCCACAGATGACTGTTTCTCAGTTCTTTGGCGTGGTTTCCTCTCATTGCCAGCTGCACTTCAGAGACATAAAACCAGCAGTTTCCTGGCTTTCAGGGACTGCTCTGACTGCATCGAACTGAAAATTTGGTTTCCTGTCACAAAGCAAAGCAGGGCTTCACATTTGCTTAATGTGGGATCTGGATATTTGGAGGATGTACTGTCTTAACATGTACTTTGGGGTTTTCAAGAACATATTTTACCTAAGCTTGTCCTTTTAACTTGCACTAACAAATCTTTGTGTTTCTCCACTCCAAGGTACACTGTTTTACGTAATGGGCATCATCAGGAACACGAGAAGCTTCCCATCCACAATGACCCTGAATCCCAAGAGTCCTGTTTCTAGCCACAGTCCTGTAAGAGGAATGACTCAGCTGAAGGAATAGATTCCTTTTAGGAAACCCAAAGGAGAGCAGGATTTTATGAAAACTCATTCATCTGCACTGTCATGGTACTCCTCCTTCACTGACTTCATAGGAATGTCCAGCTCCATGCGTGGGGACAGATGGGGGCGTGGGAAGGCACATGAGCAGAACAGCTGAGGGGACTTTCCTGTATCTGTTAAGGACAGCTGGATTGTGACTGCATCAGAACTGTACTCCAGGAGTGGGCCAACTTCCATCAATGTAAGGAAACACAAAGATACAGAGCACCCAGTGCAGAGACTTCTGTTATTCCTGTCCAGCTGCCATCTGTCTACAAGCCAGCTCTCTGTCCTGTGGCATCATCGTCTTAAAGATGACAAACTCTGGCTAAAGCCCTAACATGGCATGAGACTAAATACCTGCCTTGTCTGCACAAGATCCTGCTCATAGGCGACTGGATGCTGTAGGGAGAGAAACAGCACTGTGTTTTCTTTAGCCACAGAAGAAGAGCTGCTTGCCCTTTGGTTAGTTACTGTGAAAGGTCAGCATGAGATGCTGATTCACCCTACCCTGTAGAGCTTTCTTTGTAAATGCTTTTATTGTGTTTCCTGGCCAGGTTCATGGGTAGAAGCCTCATAGGGTGTACACAGTGCCTGACAAGCTGGAGTGGGACCCACAGAGATACTATACTGCTAACAGAAGGCCCTGCAAGCACTGTTTCAATCCAGCCCAACTGCAAAAAGACAGTGGCCCTCAAACCCCTGTGCTGTCCTGATCTGAGCAAACTTTGGGCTTTCTTACCAAGAAGAAAGGTTGACTAAGAGACAGAGTCAGTCTAACAGATCACTAAGTGCCATCTTAAAAAATATACCATCTGAAACACTTTCCTAGCTCCATTAGGAAGAGGACTTCTACAGACATTCTCCATCTTTATTTTTCTATTTGTTTCTGTTCTCTTCCAGTCCAGGCAAGATGTTCCAAGACTTTCAAATATCACCATATGCACATCTCTGTTTGCAAAGACCTGGGTCCTTAGAGCTGCTTCCTGCATGTAGATGTTGAGATGTTCCTTGTGAGCTGCTTCCACTTTTGCATGGAATGGGTAGGCAAAGGCTGTAGACTCTGCAACGCTGGGAAAATAATTGTCATGCAGTGGGAAATACGCAGGACCAAGCCTCTGCCCTTTTTGGATGAAGATCTAACCCAGAGATGCCACCCTGAGCCTAGGAAATAAACCTGTCCTTTGTTATATTGTACATGTACAGACATTTTTAATGTAAAAAGAAGAGGTGACATTATTTATTGTTTTTTATCAGGAACGTGGTTTTATTCTTTCCATTAAAAGCTTCTTGACTGAGGAGCTCAACATTATATGTATTATTATTTAGTAATATTTCTGTTGCTATGTGACAGGTATTTACTGTAAACAAATAAACCCTGCTTGGAACAAACAAAAATGCTGCTCAGTAGGAAAAAAAACAACAGTTGTGCATGATAAGAACCATCAACTTCCTTGCCACGGGGTCTGAGTTCTCTAAATACTCCTTCCACATAAAAGTCACTGATGAAGCTTCATATCATTTTCCTTTAGGGCTCAAGAGGACACTGGGCAGAAACAGCCCTAATTAGAAGCAGCCAGACAATTAGCAATGTAGAAAATTGCTGGCAGTAAGAAAGAGACAAACTATTGGTGTCTGAGGCAATAGGTGCTGATGGAAAGAACCTGAGTGGCTTGTCATGAGAGGATGAGAGTGGGTGAACCAGTTCCTGGTTCATCATTAAGAACAGCTCAGCAATGACCTGGGCAGTGACTGGCTGGAAAGCAGCCCTGAGGAGAGAGACTTGGGGGTGCTGGTGGACAAAAAGCTCAACATGAGCTCTCAGTGTGCACTGCAGCCTGGAAAGCCAATCAGATCCTGGGCTGCATCAAGAGAAGTGTGGCCAGCAGGTCAAGGGAGGTGATTCTCCCCCTCTACTCAGCCCTGGTGAGACCCCACCTGGAGTACTGCATCCAGTTCTGGAGCCCCTATTACAAGAGGGATATGGATGTGCTGGAACGTGCCCAGAGAAGGGCCATGAGGATGATCAGAGGGCTGGAGCTGCTCTGCTGTGAGGACAGACTGAAGGAGTTGGGGCTGTTCAGTCTGAAGAAGAGAAGGCTCCCAGGTGACCTAATTGTGGCCTTCCAGTATCTGAAGGGGACCTACAAGAAGGCTGGGGAAGGACTTCTCAGGATCTCAGGTAGTGATAGGACTAGGGGGAATGGAATGAAGCTGGAGGTGGGGAGATTCAGGCTGGATGTGAGGAGGAAGTTCTTCCCCATGAGAGTGGTGAAGCCCTGGAATGGGTTGTCCAGGGAGGTGGCTAGGGTGCTGTCCCTGGAGGTGTTTAAGAGCAGGCTGGATGAGGCTCTGGCCAGCCTGATCTAGTGTGGGGTGTCCCTGCCCATGGGAGTGGGGTTGGAACTAGATGATCCTTGTGGTCCATTCCAACCCTGACTGATACTATGACACTATGACCTGTTTTCATGAGGCTGTGCTTCCCAATGAACTTGGCATTAGTTCAACTCCATTGTTAAAATCAAAACAGAGCAGTGGGTGAAAAAAATAGGCCATGATGGAAAGTCTGGTGGGGAAAAAGTCCATCCAGGGCTGCTTCAGTCCCGATTCACAGCACTGTTGGGTTTGGTCCAGATTTGGGTATACAAGACTGCAGAACAGGTTGTTTTGGTTTCACCTAAAGTATTAAATTTCTTAAAGAAATCCTAGAAAGGTTTTTCTCTATCCCCAGTGAAAGGCATCAAAATATGGGTGTGAAACTTTAAGGAGTGATACAGAACCAGCAGCATGGGGGTGCTATAGTGATGATGTTCTTTGTTTCTTTTGCTGTCCTTGAGGTGTTTCTCCTATATTTTTATGTGCTTTAGTAATATTTCTCTTCTTAATTTATAATTAACTTCTTAACACTGAATTTTACTTATGGGCAATGTTCAGAAGGCTCTATCAATGGGATCAATAGCTCACTAGCCAAAATGGTCAAGAGGTCAGATTGGATAAAAAACCCACACCATTACCAAGCTGTATTTGAATGAAATGCCAAACAATGTCTATGGTCTGAGTCATCTCTGGCTAATTGATCATTGGACTCATTAAACTTGTCATGAACCACTTGGCAGCTCCTGCCTAATAATCAATGGTCCCAGCAATGCTTCTGTGGGCCCAGCAACTGACACTGTCCCTCTTCAGTAATGTTAGAATTTCTATGGGAAAGAAGCTGTCTTCTGGAAAGGACCTGCACTTGACTGCCTTTGGTAAAAGCAGTCCCGTAGCCTCTGAGTTCATCTTCCCCTTGGCCATTTTGGCTAGTGCTGTCAGAGTCTTTGCCTGTGATGAATAATGTGTAATGCATTGGCTGTTTCTAAAAATAAAGGATCCTCTGTGTACATTGCAGTAAACTCCTGCTCATGCTCATTTCTTGCACTGCTCTCACTCGAAACATACGATGCTGCTAAATAAGACTTTCCTCTGCCTTGCAATATGCTCAAACAGCTAGAGCAGTGAGGGAGAATTTGGCCCTGTTGCTGATGAGCTCTTGGGTTATAACACAAGTTCCTCATGTTTATCTAGCAGAACAATCCTGCCTCCTGCACCACATTCTCACGCACCAGCTCTTTTTCTCTGCACTTTTGCTTTGACTGCTACTGAGCCCTCTTTCTCCTATACCTGTGGTGCATGCACCTCATTTCTCACTACCTACACTGAGAGATGTCACTGCTATGGCCTTTGCAAATGGAGAGTGAGATATAGTTTTGCAGAGCCCTGCTCTGCTCTGGAGACTTGATGGGGTGCTTGGTGCTATGGTTTAGTTGAGTAGATGGTGTTGGATGATGGGTTGGACACAATGATCTTGAAGGTCTCTTCCAACCTAGCTTATTCTATTCTATTCTATTCTATTCTATTCTATTCTATTCTATTCTATTCTATTCTATTCTATTCTATTCTATTCTATTCTAAATTCCCAAAGTGTCCCAGTGAATATGACTGAAAAAAGATGCTTTTTCCTTCCTTTCCAGTTCTTTCCCACCATCTCTCACAGACACACTCTAATAACCATGTATTTATTTCTTCATATAAATATACTACTAATAATCAGCAAATTATCACACCACCACATTTATGGTCTGGGAACACTTTACCTTTTTTTTGGTTCTGTATGCAGTAAGCCTCAGAAGTGTTAAGCACATTGCCTGCTGCTGTAGCTGAGTTTAGTTGGATTAGAACTAATAACACTTTTCCTTGCCAGAGGCAATGTACTAGCAGAACAGCTAGCTAGTAAGAAATTGGCTGCCTGGGCCTTTGCTAAACTGCCTTCTATCAACACAGTTGTATCTCCATATTTCTGTATTTTGCTAGGCTCCAGAAGAATTCCTGAGAACCTGCATGGCATCTGATAGCAGGACATGTACCCAGACAAGCAGATCCAAGGATGCATTGAGGTTACTTGTGCTGAAAGAGGAAAGCAGAGCAACAGGTTGACCACTTCCAAAGGCAGATTGAAAACCTAGCCTAACATTAAAACTGCAGGCCACCTGACTGTAAGTGGGCCCTAGACAGTGTCAGGGTACACAACACAATGAGGTGAGCCATCCTTTCTACTGAGCAGCTTCCTAGATCTCTGATTTCACTTTACTCAGGTAGAGTCATGCTGCAAAGTAGAATTCAGAGACATAATAAACACATCACCAATGGGAAGCTCTGCTCACAAAACAGTAGATACAAGGAGGAGTGCAGGAGAGGCCATACACTTTAATTAGCTGATGATCAAGAATGTCTGGAGGGACATGAAGCAATAACTGGATGATACATGCTCTGCAAACCTTGGTGCTTGAGGCAGTCAGCAGCTGTATTCTTTAGTAAGATGTATGGAGAAATGGCTGCAGCCCAAGAGGTCTGCCAGGTCATACTCATAAACACCACGCAGTCAAATGCATTCTTATGGGGAAGTGTCCCTTCCACATTTATCCCTCACAGTTCTTTCAACACTGAGTATACTTTCACTTTTCAGTCTTGGAGATGGCAATGAAGAAAAGAAAAAAAAAAAGATAAAGAGCATCTCAGCAGAGCAATTAAAAAACACTCTCAATATTGATTCTCAAACCCCTTTTAGTTCTCAGGAATGTAATCTGTGAACTACTTCTACCACAGGATCTGATGTCTGTCTAAGCACAGCAAGAAATTGAAACATTTATCACAGTGGCTTAAAAGTCAAGACAACAGTTCCCATTTGCATGACTGCAGTCATTGCCTTTGTGCCTGCACTCCAGTTGCAGTGTATCAGCAGAGCTGAGAAGAGGCTTGCAGCCCCTCTGTTTCCAGAGGGACCGACAGTGTTGGAGCTGAGAGGGTGTTCATAGAGGTGTGTGAGAATCCCCTATTCACTTCTCACCCATGTGGCTCCAATCGACATTTTTCACATTGAACTTGTTTGAAGGCTAACATCCCCCTGACCTCACTACAGAAGAGTACTCCTCAAAGAGGCCATGCACAGAGTAAGCACTTGTGGGACTTGAGTGGAAAAAAAACAAACTCAGCACACTCAGAACTTCTCTCAGCGCTCTGCTCTCTGCACACTTCTAGTCACAAATAGAGCGTGGGGCACATACAAACATCATTTACTTACAGAGATTCTACCATATAATAAGCTTAATTACTTTCTGGTTATGATTCTATGATAGCAGCCCACACCTTGGCCTGGCACACCTACCTGAAGGAGTCCCAGGTTCAAGGATCATGGGGATGCTGGTGTAGCTTGCACAATGAGTGCAGTTAAACTGGGCTCACATGAGCAATGAAAACTGTTGTTTGGGTAATTTTGATGTTGAGCAGTGTGAATCCCTGGCCCCAGAGAGTCTCTTCCTTTTTGCAGGCTCTGGTGTTTCACAAGTCTGTTATAACAAAAGACACATTGGAAACACATCAGAAATGTGTCAGATAACCACTGGAACCTGAATATGAGAGATGAGAGGGCTACATGATACCAACCTTTGCCTTAGGCACGCTTCAAAATGGCTTTTATTTTACCCCACCTTCTCCTACTGTCCCCTAAATGGGATTGAGAACCCTATGAATAATCAGTAACAGTGTATTAGTTGTACTTAAATGCTTTTATACATCTGAAAATACCTCTCTTAGGTACTACTAGCAAACTACTCCAACCTAAAGACCACCTGACCAAAGGACTGTGCCTTTTAGAATGGAATGCACTTTCAAATGGCTCTGCTCAGCAAAGATGTAGAAGAATCAAAAGGTATTTAAGGTATTTATTGGCGTCAGCATGACTTAATAGTGTGCAACAGAACTAACCAATTGGGTCCAAATTGTGTCCATTTAATTCCTAGCATAGATCAAAACACATAGCCCTGCCAGTACAGTAATTGTTTCTTGGAGCAGAGGCCTGCATGCAGCAGACTCTGAGTCATTCTGAAGAGCCTTCCTCACCCATCTTTGTAAATGCTAAAGCCAAGGAAAGCATTTTCATTCTGAAACTGTCAACTGTAAATCTTTCAGTAACTCAGGACCCAGTCTTTTTCTCTGCATTTGATTTCTTGAGTACTATCATGCCAAAAGGCAATAAATCTGTTGTGGTCCCCCCCCTGGAATATGAATTCAATAAAAAGCTTTTATTTCTTTCTGAATCCAAAATAATCACATATTTATGGTCCTGCTCTAGCAGTGGGGGTTGGACTAGATGATTTTTCAAGGTCCCTTCCTCTAGGGGGATTGGACTAGATGATTGGACTAGGGGATTGGACTAGATGATCTTTTGAGGTCCCTTCCAACCTCTAACACTCTGTGATTATCACAGGTACTCTGTCACCTCATTAAATAACAAAATGAAACAAACCAGATATAATTTAACTGGAATTTACCCAACATTTTGAGTTCCACTAGTGGGTCTTAAAATGAACTGAAATTGTCTATGCTATTAGGAAATTCTGTCAAGCACCTGCTTACTACTTAAAGGATTGCAAAGATTTAGCAGATAAGCTGAATGCTATTTTAGCACACATTATTTGACAATTTATGGAATTCTGTGATTTCCAAATGATTTTCATTGATCTTTTAAGGCTCTTGAAACCAACTGTTAAAAAAGAATCCAGAAAAACTTTGAGTGCCTTCCCTGAAACACAACAGAATGGTAGCACAATGCTAGCTGCTGTGCCTTACACAACAGCTGTACTGCCAAGGTGTCTGTACTCAAGAGATACTCTGAAGGGGGCTTCTCAGTCTTCCAGGACAAGAGGGAAATTTATTTCCTTCCTAAGTAGCACACTTCACTTCCTTGAAGTTTTGTTCCAAGTCAAGATTAGGGATGCCTCAAACAAGAACCCCCAGCTGCCATGGGGTGTGCCTTAGGCAGGCAATGATCCAGGAATATCAGAACTAAATCCCTTTCCAGCAGCCTGAGCAATTAATCTGTTTTCGTATACCAAACAAGTCATCTCAGACTCACTTTCCAGTTCGTGGAGAGCAATACATGCCATTGGTCATCTGAATCAGGCCCTGGAAGCACTTCTTTCTCTTCACTAACTGTAAAAAGAGACTCCCCCCCCGACTTGTGGATCTGCATTACAGGCATGCAACTATAGCTCACCCCAAAAGTGTATTGCTGAGCAAGGACTGTTCAGTTAGAGTTGACCTAGGGAAGATAATCCTTCTTGTTTAATTACTTCCTTGAAGCAACACACATGCAAAGCACATGAAGGAAGCAGAGGACAGAAATGACAAATCATATCAGAGTTTACTTAGGCATTTTCCTTACATATCAGATTTAATGTTTGCAAAGCTGCCTTTGAACTCCAGCAAACAACTTGCTTTGATATCCAGATGCAAATATCCCTGTTTGTCAAGTGGGCTGTAAATGTATTTCATAGTTCATTCCAAAGCTGCCACACATGAGCACAGCAAAGCTAAAAGCCCCAGCTGGAGTTTTCCTCTGTTGTGGAAAGATGAACAGCAGGATCATTCATTCAGCCATCTTACTTGCAGTGACAGCAGCCTGCTCTTACTGCTAGACGCCGAGAGAGAGGCGTCAGACTGGACTTCAGCATGAAGAGGGAAGCCTGTCACATACTCAGGACAGAAGTTATCTGGGCTGCTTCCTAAGGAAAGTTTAAACAACTATGCAGACAAATTGCAACCCTTTCTTGCCCTCCAGGATTTCACATGGCAATTGAATAACAGACTGCCCTAAAAGGAAAAAAAAGTAATGGAGAAACAGGGCAAAGCTCAGACACAAAAGACCTCTTAAACTAGAAGCTGCAAACCAGTATTTATCAAGCCTAGCACTTCTGCAAATGTGGTGACAGATTTCCAAATGGTGTATAGGAGCCTTTGGAGATATACCTAGGACTTAGAAAAAAATAAATGAACTATCACCTTTTCTAGACACTACATCAAACTTCCTGAATCTTCAGAGATTGCTAAAACCTTCAGTGGCATGCAAGAGATTTAGCATGGTATAATATGTAGTGCTTTTAAATGTCTAAATATAGTCTGTTGTACCTTTTGTGACCTCTGAGAATCGAGTTGCTTAAGCACCAGAGAAAAGGAAGAGATTGATTTCTACTTGGTTTACTTAAAGCCCTAATAGAAGTGTGTTTATTTATTTATATCAGCTCTTCTTCGCTGATCTTAGCTCAAGAAGAGGTTATGAACCCCTGGCATGAAAAGGACTCGCATCTCACACAAGGAAATCAGAAGTGTTTCTGGAAAAAAGAAAGAAGACAAGATCCATTTAAAGTACAAACAAAAGGACAATTCCTGGCCACAAACGACTTCATTCTCAGCCTTAGGTGCCTCTAAATGGTCGAAAAAAATGTTTGCCATAGATGCTGCGTTACACAGAAAGTTCTCCTGAAACAGCCTTTGCACATGAACCTGCCTTCCAAGAACCTGGATTTAAGTCGGGGCCCAGTTACACAAAGACAAGTTAGCGTGACCAAACCAGTTATACACCGCATAGCGTGACCCCGCACACCCGCCAGCTCCTCTCCTCTCCTCCCAGGCCGGGTCCGCGGGCAGCAGGGAGAGGCAGGCGGGCTGAGGAGGGAGGTGGGCAGCGAGAGGCGGTGCTTCGCTGCGCCCCAGCGCAGGCAACCTTGTCGGGCAGCGCCCCCTGCCGCCCGCTTGGGGCGCCTCAGGCTCCGCCGCTCAGGGCCAGCGGTTGCCGCCGCCAGCCAAGCAAGCAACGACGGGCTGCGAATCCACGCCGCAGTGAACAGGAACCCGAAACCAGCTCAACCGTCTCAGCTGGCTTAGATAAGCAAAGTAGCGAGCTCCAGCCCACACACCAGTCAGGCTGCAGGTCCTGCAAAGGAGAAGTTACTTCTTGGGAAAGCTGGAGTGCAGTGTAAAAATGCCATGGACTGCCTCACACATGAATGAAGGGTGCATGAATTAAGACCATGCCCGTTACATTTCAGATGCCTTGCTCTTGCAGATAGTTGTTAAATGGAGTGAAGGTGCTTCAGGAGACAAAATTAAAAGCAACACCCCACCAGCAAGTTTGCTCTGACATCAGCCCAGCCTTTACTATAAAGTCCCTCTAGTGCAGCGACTCAGGGACCCACAATCAGAAACTCAAATGGCAGCTGTAACTTTTTGTTCTTCATGGTGGAAAACGAATCATGATGTTTTCAGCTCTTACAACTGGGACAGCTTGTCAAGGGGCAGCTGATGGAGTTCTTAGTGCATGCCGGTGATGCGCAGAACACCAAAGCCAGAGAATGGGCAGGCCCAAAGTTTGCACAGCATCTCCTGCTGACACAAACTATACCCATTCATGTACTAGCAAAGATTTTTTGTTCTGACTTATGAAGGTTGATGAGGAAAGTGATTCCTTTCACCTTTTTTGCTCCTTTCCTCAATTTCAGATACTGAACTCAGACAACAGCAGGTTTCCTGGCCAGATCCCCGACACAACTGCAATACAATCACCATCACTCACAGCTCTCATAGGAGATGGACACAATGAATTTAGTCACTTCGTTACTGCTGCATGTAAAATGGGTCTAATGTTTAAGAAGTTAAAACTACTGTAAGGTTCAACTGCTTACAGAGAGAAATATTGACTATAAATAAGTACAGTATTTGTATAAATACTTCTTTAAAAGGCTAAAGTGAGAGATCCCAGATGGAGATCTGGTGCAGCAGTCTCAAACTGCAGTAACATTTCCCTGTACTTGCTGTATCAAAATGGTAAGCATTTACTGACTCGATGACTCAGATTATTTGAAACACTTCTACCAAGGGCCACATTTACATTTTGTCTGAACATCACTGAATATATTAGCTATGGATAAATATATTTGTTAGAACTAAACCATTAACTTGGATCCCGCATTGAAGTGAATTTAACAGCATTCACATCATCATCTGGTATTTATAACTCCTCCTCCAGTCAGAGTAGAGAAAACAAGTGGAAAAAAATGCTGCAGTACCAAATCTGTTCCTGCTTCCATTAGGCATCATTCTCTTCCTCTTCTGTATTTCTAGGTCCACATTACCTCAGGAACTTCCACAGAGGGATAGATACAAAGAAAACTAATGCTGGCTTTTCTGCACTGAAGAGGTTTTGCCTCTTCAGTTCTACAAAGCTGAATGTCATAGAAGTTCCCATCAGTCACACTCACACAGAGGGTGAAAGAATTAAAATCATTAGCAATGATGTGCAAAATTGTGTAAGGGCATGAACTAATCTGCTCTGTGGCTTTCACCACAAGAAATCAGAAAACTGCCATTTGTTGGGTTGGTAACACTGCAGCTTTAAAAAAAGGCATGAAGGACAGATCAGGCACATCTAAAGGTGCATCCCTGCAGTCACAGCTGGGCAGGCATGCAGACACTTAACAGCACAGCAAATTAGCCTTTACAAGGCCTCCCACCCCCACAAAGCACATTACTAATGGTACACAAGCCAGCTAGTTTAGTACTAACTTGTGCACTTTTATATTTGCATATTGGACTTGCAAATTCTGGGCATACACAAAGTATCTATAGATGCTGTGGCACCCAGAGACATTTTCTATATACAATAAAAACAAGTATTTAAGGGCAAAGAGCAGCAGTATTTACTGGTGCTATGGAAAATCTGCATTCACAAGTGAGCATGAATCAGCCTGAAAGCTCACTGCTTGAGTCAGACAGATCCTGTACTGACACAGCTGTAACTAAGCAATTACACATCCCTCTTCCTGCCTGTCTTAAGGGAAAATTCAGCCTTCACCCAGTTAGGAAGTGCAGATTTATGTTAAAAGAGTGGAACTAACAATTAACAACTTATTTTTTTATATTGCAAACACACTATTAGCATAAAATCCAACGGTACAAAGTGCTTTAGAACACACTGTGACCGTTTGAGGCTGTCCCCTTAAGAAAGGGAATATTGTGGTCGGATGTTTGTAAACGAAAGACGGATCTAAACTAATTTCATTGGTAGATTGGGAGGAAGCACCTTCTGAACTGGGAGTACAGCAGAGTATCCTGGGCATTCCTGCACTTTTCTGGTCAGTCTGTCTTCCCCCTCCTTCGGTGGCTTGCAGCTCGCTGCTTCTGGGCTTTCGGCCAGGCTTGACCTTGAAACTGATAAACTGCAAGGCCTGTATTAACTGCTTTCCAATTAACACATAACTGCTTCTAACTTTTTTTCCTCTTTTCTCTCTTTCTAACCCTCTCTGGGGAAAGGGGGAGAGAAGGGGGAGCAGAGGTGAGGAACCCCCTCAGCACAGGGGGGAACTCTCATTTCTGTGCTACTTTATTGTATATTTTTGTATATATTGTAAATATTGTAAATTCTGTATATTCCCCTGCATATCCTATATTGCTTTGTAAATATACAGCACCCACTGCTTTGCTAATTCAGCTGTGAGTTTATTTTTTTTCTCTTCACTTTCTGGGGGGAGGAGAAGGCATGGCCTTTCCCTTCCAACCCTACGACACACACCTTCTGTTTCCAAAGTGCTAAATGTGGGGGCTTTTCTTCCCCCAAAATAGTTTTTAATGAAGTAGAAAATACCAGAGATTACCAATTTTGCTACTTTTTCCTCCTCTTTTGGCCTCCTCTGTGACAGCTGTAGAGTAACCCCCTCCTTTGAAAAATACACACAAGACACAAGGATTGTACTCAACAGGTTTACTCAGACTGGACTGTTAAATGCTCAAGAAAAAGGCACAGATTAAAAGAGACTCTGACGACTCTTTTGAACACAGCAAATGGGATTTTGTTTATAAGAAAGAAAAACAAAAAAATACTGCTATGAATTGTTATGAGCTGAAAATTCAAATAGTCTTCCCTGTTCCTAATTATTGGCCTTCATTAAAATGAAATTTAAATTATATTGTATAAACATATGAAATAAAGTCTCAGTATTAGGAAGCTTTTCTTTTGTTTCCTCTATTTACAAATCTTAGTATACAATTTTTACTCTTCATTATACATTTACTACATACTCTTATCCAAACTGCGTGAGAGCAACTGCAAAGTGTGTGTTCTGAGAAAATGCTTTGCATTCAGAAAGAATCCACCTGCTTTCTTGGCCAGCAGTGCCAATCAGAATTTAGGGAGAGATGAGAGATGAGGGAGAGCATCCAACTCAAATGTAATCATCCTCTACCGGTTCGCCGTTGACATCGCAGTAATGGATGAAGATAGCCACCACGCGCTGGAACACGCCTTTTTTCATCTGCCGCAGCTCAGAGATCTCTTCCCCTATTGTCTCCATGCAGATGTCTGCAGACAGCTGTCCTTTCCTTCGGGGTGCATAAATAGTAGCTGTGGAAGGCACACAAGAACAAACTAGACTCTTCCCTACAAGGAAATTCACAAGCACATCTGTTCTGCGTTCAGCGAGGTACATCTTGGCAAACAAAACAAACAGAAGTCTTCCACTGAGCAACCATGTGTAAGAAATATTATGAAAGCAGAAAAGGTGCTCTGCCTTCCCCCCATACTGAAACCTTTTGATGACTCCAATAATTATTTAATGTACACAAAGTCCATATGTCTGTGAATAAAGGGAATCCCAGCACATAACAAATGCTGCCCTCTGAGACTTATCTGACATGCTTTCGGATTATCCATTTCAGTGATCACATAAACGTTTTATAGACAGGAGCAATTAACAATAAGGCAGCAGTCTTTTCTTTATGGCTTTAATGTTATGATTTAAAAGAGTAATTAGATTAAGCAAGTACATACCCATTTTTTATAAGTCAGACTACATACTGAACCACCAAGCATTAAGTCTATGAATCACTCTCAAATAAAATAAAGAGAAAGAAAGGTATAGCCAAAAAAAGATTTCTCCCTCAGCCTTTTGAGCTTTATCCCCTTGAACTGGAGCTAAGTAAAAATATCCAAAATGATGCCAATTAACAATATCCCTAATGAAGGAGATTCCAAGGTTTTCCTAATTAAGTACTGGAAGAATGTATTTTCCCTGCTACCAAGGAAGGTTCTTAACTGAGCCCTAGGAACTGCCCATTATCATATTGAAGACAAGCTGCTAAAGACAAGGAGGCTTATCTATCTTAAACTCTAAACCACATAATATTTCTTTCCAGAGCTTTCAAGTCCAGTTCTTTCCTCTTTTCTCAGAGGTTTCTGAGAGTCTCTCTTCTCCTTGGAGAACCCTTCAGCCTACCTTAACAACCTTTCATAAAGCACAGCAGAGGTCCATACACTGTCGTAGTACTATGGCCCTCGTCTCTGCTGGAGCCCCTCCTCATCCAGCTCCCAACACTGCTACAAGTAGATATTTGTGGGCTACCAAAAATAACATAAAAACAAGAGCTGAAAAATAAAGGCAGGCATTGCCAGCTTGGGACCAAATGACAAGTTAAAGTTCTTTGAACATTAAAAAGAAGATTACTCACTTCTCTCATCATCCTCAAAGTCATATCTAGCATAGCTGTTTGGCTCTGCTGTTCTCAGTGATCTCAACCATGGGAAGTCAGTAATCATGGAGTAAGGGGCACCATCCACAATGCCTAAAAGACAGACAGGATGGGGATATGAAGAGGACATTGCTGCTGCAGCATCACCACTCTTCATCAAGTAAAATTCACCAGTATCACATGGGTTGGTCACGCTAGTGCAGAAAAGCACCTCCTCAGTTCAATTTCTCCACTCTGTGTCAAAGTTCCTCCCACTTCCCTCACAAGAATTATTATTCACATCACTTTTAACTTGATACAAAGTTACTTCTCTTCCAAAGAGGCTGAATATCAGCTTTCAGCTCTCTATAAATACTCACCTTCTAGAGTGTAAATATCTCGTCCCCAAGGGTACTTGGTGTGTTTCTTCAGGTCTTCCTCAGTTCGTGTAGCTTCAGGGAAGAACTCATATTTAATAAGCTCTCTAGAGAGGAGGAGGAAGAGATTAAATTCAGCAGTGACAGGAAACATGAAGGTAGCAGGGAGAAAAAGCAGTGGGAAATCTTATTACACAAGCTTTGCTTTAATGAGCCTGAACCCATAGAAACACTCCAAGACCCTCACGCAAACCCAGTATACAATTCCTTCACTTTTGACCCAGAATATGCACAGTTCAGATTGAGAAACAAATTAAGCTCACTTTTAAACATCACTTGCTATCTGTGAGGAACAATAATCCAACACAGCTGTGACTAAACAACCTCAAAAGTAAGCTTGTTGTCTTAGCTATTAGTGAAAAATCAGGACAAAACTGCTGCTTTAAAACAAATGAGGGTCACTGTTTACAATTCCCTACTGCTGGGAATTTTTGCTCTTGGGGTAACTCACTCTTCTTTATTGAAAGAGTCTTGTTTACAGATTGAATGTTATTCCTCAGCCATCCTGACTGCTTCAATGTTCAGTTGCATTACTGGATGGAAGAGAACTGGCAGAATTCAACAGCATTTTTCATACTGTTAGGTTTATTTAATCTATGTTCTGTGTTAGATACATCTTGACATCAAAATTCTACACTGACTAGTGAAGGTTGAATCCTAGATGGAGCAGTCAACAAACCATCTGCTTTTTAAATTGGGCTAACAGAATAGAGCAACTCTGCAGCTTGCCTGAAGCTGTAGCTGGTGAATCAGGACTGAAGAGCAAGTACTCACTGGTTGATATTTGCTATGGTGTCCATCCAGCTGCGAACGCGCACCTTATTGCGGACATTAGGTGGGTTACTGAATTCATGAATGATGCAAATGTGGTATGGATAAGGGCCACTAAATATCTTCTGCTCGAGGGTCAACGTGTCAACCTGTAAGAGACAGCAAGGACTTGTCATCAAGAGAAACAAAGAGAGGTCATTTTAGACACAGAGAGAGTGATTGCCCATTGGAATGGGCTGCCCGGGGAGGTGGTGGAGTCGTCATCGCTGGAGGTGTTCAGGAGGAGACTTGACAGGGTGCTTGCATGCGTGATTTAGTTGGTTGGGTGGTGTTGGATGATAGGTCGGACGCAATGATCTTGCAGGTCTCTTCCAACCTGGTTTATTCTATTCTATTCTATTGTCAAGAGCAGACATCTACTGAATTCCCCAAATTTGGGAGCAGTGGAAAGAAATTTTAACAGCACATAATCAAACATGTGATACAGCAGAGTAAAGCTTTCCTAGTGCAGCTCTGCTAATGAATCCTCTTCAGTATTGGGATTTGAGGGGAATTGTGTATTTTCTGATGCGTTTCACAACTCCAACATGTAAATAAACTTTCACAAAATTAAATAATACCCTAAACCACATTTGCTTTCACAGAATTTGTATCTGCCTTAGCTGGAGGTGGGGATGTTCATTAGACAGCTGGGGGTTTTTTCTTCCCTACCTCACCCCGCCCTTCTCTCTTTTCCTCTAGCAGTCTTACCACTGCCCTCTAAGAGATACTGTTTCAAAGTAAAGCTGGCTTCCCTTTTTCAGGCAAATCAAACCTGAAAAAAAATGACTTAGAATGATAGAAACAGCATCGCAGTATAGAATAGAATATAGTATAATACAGATAGTGTAACACAGAATGTCCTGGCTAGAGTGATAAATTGAAAAAACCCCTATCAATTAAAAATAACCCCACCAAACAACCACATTCCAGAACTTAAACTTCTCCTAATTACTTGTCAAATGCCCTCAGTTCACTAAATGTCAGTGCTTACATCTCCTACACAATCTGGGGGAGGAAAGGATGGCTTCCAGTACTACAATTGTCCTGCAACCCTGTTTAGCATCAAAAGATGATGCAGCTTTCAGCAAAGCCCTGTTCAAAACCTAACTGCTGTTACTGTATCTAACAGAACAGGGGTTAAAGATTTCAGACACCTATGCCTACGTCACACTTCTGCTTATAACTAACTACAAGCTGACTTAGTAGTACCTGGGTTCTTACTGTTACTTTTAGTTATTCAGTTTGGAAGGAATTCAATGCATGATTTTTTCACAGTGCCTTCTGATGCAATGAATACTGGAGATGGTAACAGTAAGTATTAAAACTGAGTATCATTCAAGTTCCAGATTCTGTAAGAAAAGCCTTGAGGGGATGAAGCTTTAATAAACAAACTTCTTAAACTGTGTTACTGTAACATTCACATTTCTTGTGTTAATTGAGATATGCATGAAGCCAGAAAGGGGAAAGAATACAGACAGAACTTCAGCTCTGTTCACGATGAAATGGAAGTTTGCGTACCTGCTGCATTGGACGAAGATAAATGATTCGGTTCCTTTCTGGGGGCATCCTGAGAATCTGATCCAGAATCTGATCCATGTTTAACTTCTTGCACTGGGCATAGTCAAACCGATTGACAACTGGTGCATTTTCTACTTTTAAGTGCTTCAATACACGGCACCTTGTAGCTATGAAATCAGCAATTAAAATTATTAAAAGACCTTGGGAGTCTCCTGTCAGATTTTCAAAGCTCAGTCTTCCAAAACAAGGCACACAAGTAACATAACAGACAACCAAAGTACTTTGGATAGCTGGCAATTTAACAATACTGCAAAAATAGACTAGCTGTTCATGTCTTCCACATTAGGATCAAACATTCAATTTGGGAACTTGTATGAAAGGTCCTTTTAAAAGCTATGTCAAATTTCATCTAGAACCAGTTTTCTACCTTTGTTTCCCTTCACAAAGTCACCTGAAACGGTCTGAGGATTGCCACAGCTAAAAAAACCACTGACTTAAAAATGAGATCAAATATGGTTATGTGAAGCCACACAATGTAAAATGAAGATTTATTTTTTTCCTAGCAATGCTGCTCATGTAATCAAAATGTAGTTCAAAATTAATGTATGTTCTGAGAAGTACTATGGAATACAGAAATAATTTCTTCATTTTCTGCTAAACAGAGATACCTCATTTCAGAAGAAGTGTTATTTAAGGTAGATGTTGGAGAAAACAAATGACTCAATGCTTAATAGAGTACTAATAACACACCCTGGCATGTGAACCTAATGCAACCTAAGTGCCACTAATTTAAAACAGATTTTTATCATGTCAAGGAGGAAAGGATCATCATGTCAGCTAAATAACCTACAGAAGCAGAAAGAAATGAGAGGGAAAAACCAAGGTGCTCAAACTAGTTCTATCAACTTCCAATTAGTGCATTATCACTCTTCAATAAACATCTCATCTTCCTGAGTGGCATATAATTTCATCTGTTGATTTTCAGATATTAATCTTTACTAAGTCTGTCACAACTTAGAAGGAAAGACATTCAAGCTGAGAAACAGAAACACTTGGTGTTCTAAGCATCAGTCTGACTTGTAGCAAAGCAGCTGATGAATACATAATAAGCAGTTGACTGACTTCAAGTATTTCTAATAATGCCAGATGGAGGAGGAACTCACAACACTAACTACATACCATGTATGAACATCATTTTAGGGCAGTCTTTCAGTACCAAATCTGTTATTCCACAATTGGTCAAGGTGATTCCAACAAGATTTTTGGATTTCAAAGTCAGTACCTGGTCAAAAAGAAGAATAATAATTACAAAAATAAGAAGTCTGATTGGGCAAACCCACTGAAAACAATCAAGGTAAACTCAGTTTTAAGATATAGTGCTAGATACAGAATGTATTAACTGCATATGAATCAATGTAACACAGCTACCTGTTCACAACAGATTGGAGGCAACAAGACTACTCAAGGTCTACTGAGAAAAAAGAGATGACTTCCTGCTGATCAACATTACAAACCACAAAAACAACTTTACAAGGTTAAAAGAAAAATCCTATCAGAAAGCAAAATTTCTATCAGAAAAAATCTATAAAAAAAAAGCCCCAAACCAAACCCATCAACCCCCCAATCTCTCAAGAACTGTAGAGCATCACTAACCAGATTTATATAATGGGGCACATTCACAAAATACCTTACATCAGTGGGGCTAAGTTATTCAGTGGACAGAGAGAAGAAAATAAATACAAGTTTGTCCCCAGCAGAGATCAGAAGTAATCTCATGCTCGTCTGGAATATTAGCCTTGGGTAAGGAGCCTCAATATAGTGAGGCCAGACCTTGCAATTTCTCCTCCCATGACTGATCTTTACTGCAGAAGTACTAGCTCATGTTACTTCTACGCTAAAAGATCCTATAAAGTAACAGCTGAGTTGCTATGTCCAGAGGTAATTATACATCAAATATTAACTGCAGTAGCCTGTGCTGTCACTTAAAAAAAGAATAAATGCCAAAGAGTATTTTTTTTCCCCTGCAGATAAGGAAGGACACTGTGGGAAGGCAGGATTTCATGCATTATAATAAGCATCTGTTTAGTTTTAGCTTCTTCTCAAGCCAGAGTATCAATGCACCTAACAAATTTCCTGTACGTAGTTAAGACCAAAGAGACCAGCAACATCAGTTAGAACTCATCTGGCTTTACACAGAAGTCAAGCTTGCACAATTACATCATTGTTCACGAGCACCTCAGCTGATAAACCTGTAGCAAATGAAGAAAGGTTCTTACTTGAACATGATCATCTTCAATAACTGGGTCACTTGTACTCGTGGACTTGTCAGCTGTCCTTTTCCGCTTTGTGGTTTGCCGTGGCCTTGGCTTAGCCACCTCTGGAAACACAAAACCAAAGAAAAAGAAAAGATAAAAAAATATCTTCCCTCTGTTTACATATCAGGATAACAACAGAGGCATTCCCTAGCTGAAAACATCCAATAAGAACATGCATTGCTTACAAAAGCAGATGAAAATACCTGTCTGACTTGAAAACAACTTTTTCTCTTTTCCTTCTCTTTCAGGTTTGTTGCTCAGAATCATTCATACTAAATAATCTGGGGCAGAGGGGTGAGCTGTTTATAGATGAAAACAGGAATGCTGAACCTACAAGTTCAACATCACAAAGATGTGGAGCCAAGAAAATAACAGAAGACGAATTGTTAGGTCACATTGGTTCTCTGCAGCAAATTGAACATTCTTGACAAATATGAGCACCAAAACAGCGTACAAATAACCTCAAACTACTGGAAAGTCTGCTCTTTGTAACTGTCACTAAGTTTTTCCTAACATTGCAAAGGATGCCCAGGTATAAAATACTTTGAAGTTCCCAAGCTGTTTCTTGTTCTATTTTACGCACCAGTGACCCTGAATTCCTGCTTGACTTTGAAAAGAAATGGATAGATGACCACCTTTACTTCCTGCAGTAAGAGGAAGAAAAATAACCCCAAAGCCCTAGAATTAATGTTCTGTGATTAACAGATCAAAATAGGCAATTTTACAAAAGCTAAGCTTCCTTTGACTTCTTACAAAAATGTGTTCATGGAGATTCAACATCAAGATAGAAGTGCAAAATACTGATGACTGTTTATGAACTACACTGTACATTACCATTAAAGAAAAATATATCTGTTTTCCTACTTAACATTAAACACCACCAATAAATGTAAGCTATTAACATGTGACATTCTGGGGGTCTATGAGCTCCAGAACACAGGCTACTGCAATCCACAAGTTGAAAGGTATAATATTAAGTACACAGCTTGTAGCACCCATGAATCATCATTATCCCTATGATTACTTTGTTCACACAGCTCCTAGAGTAGCTACAGACACTGAAGTACTTCCTTGCTATATTATAAGAGAAACTTTCCCATTTTACGTTGAACTGTTCAAGGTTACGCCCAAGGCCAAGAGATCTTAACAGAAGGTTTAGCATAACATGCATTTCAAAATGTGAAAAGCTTGCTTCACTATAAATGCCAACCAAAAAAAGTGTAAAAAAACCCAAACCAACAAACCCCTCAATCATTGAAAGTGCAGCTTACACTTTCCCTAAAATAAAATGAAAATTACATACTTCAGTTTGTCTTTTAGCCAGCTAGTCTGTAGTGATAATGCCTTTAAAGCTTTACTGTCTGTAATATTTGACTTGTTCCACTGTTAAATCTGAGCAAGCAGCTTCTACTATCAAACAGTTTTTTCCTACAGAAGCCAAAACCCCCAGTGTCATTATGGTAGAATAACAGAAAATGGTCATATTCAAGACATTTTTAGACTATTTATGGAAAAGCATTTCCAGCTCCATAACAAAGCATTTTCAGGTTATACCCTAAAGAGCTGTCTAACCTATTATGATGAAGAAAAGCACTGTAACAGCCATGCAGAAGCAGCCTATGTATTAAACAGATTTAAAAGATAGGAAAATTGCACATGAAGTCTCACACTCTGCCTCAAGTACCAGCCGCTATCTAATGCTTCCAAGAGCACAGAAAGTGCATAAACACACAGGCATAACTGTATGGAGCTGGGAAAACAGTTTTGACTTGTGTAGGCAAAATAAAGGAAATACTGAGATTTTTCTTCATGAGCAGAACAGATCTTTTCCCTGACTAACAACTGAAACATGAAAACAGATACTTTCAGAAAAGAAACCCTAATTTAATACCTAGATCTGACTCACTTCATTTCATGTTTTTGTTTATGAGTAGGGAAAGACAGGAGAAATTGCTTTGATTTTCAAAGACTATTTACTAGTCAGAGCATGGCAGAACATAGACATTTTATAATTATGCATCTGGGTGCATATCCTAGGTGATTTAAGTTAATACTTGGGAATGTTGAGATAAGCTATAAAAACACCAAGACATACAGTGTTTGAGTTGTCCCACGTCAACAGAGTAATTTAGTATGAATATTTGTTTACCTCCAACTTGTACAGTTCTGTAACTAGCATGGTTCATGTTTCAGTTTCATTTTACCTGCCAGATATTCTCAGCAAAGAATCCTGGATATATGAAGTAATTGTAAGGTGTGCTATGCCAGACTTAGATGATTTTGAGAACCAAGTATGTATGGAAGAAACAGCAAGTTCACAGAATCACATTTCTTTTCTCCCAGCATTTCTGGCTTCATTCCAGCCTTTCAGGATTTTCTTCTTATTTTATTGTTTTGTTTGTTTTACATGATGTGAAGCATAAATCTATTTAATAAAAAAACAGTTTTCAACAAGTTTGATCATCATGTCTTATACACTTGGAAGATGCAGGTGTACAAGCTTGGCTCAGTCATATTTATGGCTTGCTTTATTGGTTGGTAAAGTATCAGTTATTAACTTTTTGCCTTCTCGCTAAGATCTAGCAGATCTGTTGTCTTCTTCCTTTTGAAGGGAGAATTTTAATGTGGGAGACAGTCTTATATTTCAATGAATAACAGCCTCCACAGGAAGAGAGAAGCTGTCAAAGGAAGCTGCATTTGGTTTTCAAATGAGGAAAAGAAACACTCTTTAGTATGTATGGGTAACACATAAATAGTTGCATGGAGAAAGAAGTCACTGGCACTCTCAGAAAGATTTGCTATTTTACCTCGCTATGACAGTGAAGTCAGACATTTCTTTTCCATCAGTAGTCTTTTTCTTTGACAAACCACTTAGTTTTAAATTATTAACCAATAAACTTGCTCTTTAACTTCAGTGTTACCTGTGCATGTTGTAGTTGTTCAATACTGGTTTATGCCAGCACGGTAGTTTACTCAGAAATTAATATATGCTTAGAGGTCATACCTGACTCTGACACCAGAGGGACACGGGACAGCCTGCTTCTAGCTCTTGTAAGTGGTCGGCGAGGATACTCTTCTTTATCCTCCATCTCACAGCTCCTTCGCTGTGAACCCATGCTCTCCTCACTGGCAGGCCCACAGGCATTCCCACTAGTCCTCTCATCAGTTGTGTCTCCTGGAGGCTTACAGTTTGGCAGAGTTCTAAGTGCAAAATCTGACGCTGTGCTATTTGGTCCATTCCTGCAGGCTCCACTCGTGGATGGGCAGTCCCCATCGCAACACCCACTAGTCCTCTGTTGTGCATCCTGTGCCTTGTAGCAGGAACACCTGGAACAAACAGAGCTCTCCTCAGTCTCTCTTTCACTGGAACCTTCACTTTTACAAGGCAAGCAGACACACTGCCTGGATTCATCTCCAGTTGCTGGACTGGCGCCCACAGAGTGGCTATTAGCTGTCTGTGAACAGTCTGGGCTAGGAGAAACAGCATTGCAGGAGCTGGATGTTCCCGTTGATCCTGAAGCATTACTGCAACCTGGGTAAGAATCTTTGCTTTTGTTCCTTTCAGGCATGTCACTTGCTGCTTTCATGTCTGCTTTAATCTGCTCGCTTGTTACTTGACAGCCTTTCTCACAGCTGCTCTCCTCACTATGGAGGTGCTTTGTCTGACCCACTTGGCTGGCACTGCATCTCTTCCTCAGGGGCGTCTTGCCTTTACCGCTCACTGTAGGAGTTAAGTGACAGAGAACAATGAGACAACCTAATACACAGTTTAAATAACTGCTGAGTACTACTCTGTTAGAGACTGCTTAAGACAGAAGGCGGTCTAGAGGCCAATGACAAACCTTGTCAGGACCATTTTGCTATTGACATGTTACAGGAATCAATATTTCTAGCAGTTGCTGAATCTCTGCAACATCTTGCAGCAGCTTTTACAGGGCTGTGCTGAGCTATTTGTCAGCAAACAAGACACCTATTTGCAGCAGGGGTTAATACTTCCACAAAGCAACTAACTAATTAAAAAGACTAAAGCACAAAAATATCAAAAACATACTGATAATAGGCTTTTGTTTTCTTAAATGTGAGGAATAGAACCTGAGGAGTTAAATAGTAACATAGATAGGACTGAACTTCATGCTTTCAATAGCGCTCCTTAGCTCCCCCTCCTGGCTATGAGAAAGAGTGTCAGTAGGTAACAGTCTCAGTTTAGAGATGCATTACTCTGTTTAGCTAATTATACCAAATCAAAAACATTATTGGCACTGAAAGTTCGTGCAAATTGTGTCCAAACACAGGTCATTAACTCTCGAAGCACAACTGACAATGTCACTACAAGCACAGCACTCTAGTGGTTTCCTAGTTGAAACACACAAGGAGTATGCTAGTTACAGTAGGAAGATACCAATCTGCTACAGCTTTGGAATGTCCTAGGCTTTGCAGAAACTAAACCACTAGTACATTTCTTAGTCCTTCACAACACATGATTTTTATGTTAACTGCTTAGCTAAATCTTCATTAAAGCTTAATGCTGTTAATTACTTACAGGTCACTACCTGACTTCAACTTCCTCTTTTCTTGTGTACACATGAAGCTACTTCACATAGAATACAAGCTACAGGAAACAGCCTCTTACCTCTACTGCTGGAAAGGCTTTGTGCTATAGGGTATTGGACCTAGGACTTGGACTTAGGGGCAGAGATGGCCCTTTTCTCTGTCTCTCTATAGCTGTCATACTACCACAAAGTTCTAGGCCTGACTCTGACTCATAACAACATGCACACTACTACTAATATATATATACACATGCTAAAATACTAAGTGTTGTTCCAAACTGAAGACACCACCTGAGAATTCTAATTAACCTCCAAAGCTCCAATCAAAGCAAAGCTGAAGGTGAAGTGTCCCTTCAGAGCTCCCATGAACCGAGGACAGCTACACCTCTGCTGCATTTGCCCCAACAGTCATATTGTTTCAGAAGCAATGGCTTGGCAGATGAGACAAACAGTATGGCTGCAAGCTTGTCTTCACAACATGATGGGAGCTGTGTCCCTACACCTTCATTCTGAGTACTTAACAGGAAGAAAAGAGCAAGGGATAAGCAAACAAGCACACCTACTACAAATCTAGAAGTAAAACTAAATAGGATGGAAAGAGTGAAGCTTAGAATAAATTTTGCTTAACATTGCCCAGGAACTCATCTGTTCCACACCTGAAGGTTCTCTTGTTTCCACTGGATCTCTGACTTTTTCTTCACCATCTGAGTAATTCTGTGCAATGCTGTTAGAGATGCAAGCTCTTGAAGTCCCCATGTTTTCTTCCTCATCCTCACTGTCTGAATCATGGACAGTAATAGGTGCTGCTTTCACAACAGGCTGAATGCCACTTGGTCCTGAAAACAGTGGAAGAAGGCCAACAGTTCATGTAAAAATTAAAGTCAAGCATGAATTAAAGGGCTGAAGAACTTTTAGAAGTGCTTGAAAAAAATGACAAGAGATTAATTTGATCCAATTTAGCCACCCATTTTCTGGCTATGTCATTAAAATCCAAATACAAGAAGAGCAAAACACTGCATTTCAGCATTAAGGCATTCTAGTTTGGAAGGGCAAGGTGTCACAACGTAAGACAAGACACAGGTTTTCTGTAATGTTCCCCTGCTTCACAACAGCTTAAGTAACTGCACAACTATGCATTATAAGCAGTCCCTGAAACCTCCACCACAAAGACTTCTACAAATGTCAGTCAGAACATCTGCAATTATCCTTCTAAATCCCACCAGTAGAAGTGAAAGGAAAAGCACAAATTATCAAGCTTCAGTATACACGTGCTTTGTAAGCCACCTCTCTTGGCTACTAACCAAAGGCATTAGCCAACCACAACGACATATTTGCCTGTGAGTAACACAAGAAATGAACATGAAGTTAAATAACCTTTTCAGGAGTTATCTTGAAAAAGTGAACAGATCCACCATACGTGTATGCTACTTCATGGTGTTGGCATATTTAGTAGAAAATTATGTTGTCCAGCAAATAGTGGCTATAAAAGAAACCAAGATTGCCTTATGTCACTAATGTGTGTCACTAATGATGGCACTAATACAAATTAAATTAAGACTGGAACAAGTTGTTCCAGCTTGGAGGGGGAACAAAAAAAAATAAAAGGAAAAAAATAATCCCTGTTGCAGTGAAAGAAGTAAAGAAGTAAGGCCATTAACACCACCACAGTAAATGGCAAGATCATTTAGCCCTTCTTGAGTCTTTTACTGGGCACAAAATAAGGCTTTCAGATCAAGCTATTTTACTCCATATGCAAAAGCAAACTGGGGGCTGTAAAGTAGAATAAATTTCTTCACAGCAGTAAGCTGTGCCAGCATCATTATTCCAAACACACCAGACAATCATGATGAATAAAACCATCCAAAACCAGATTTAGGCTGAAAAATTTAACCCCTCAAAAAGGGAATAGCAAAAGGTAATTTACTTCCAAAACCAGAGTTACCTGCTTGCTCTTCATCAATCTCCATAGTAACAACAGCCTGGCTGTGAGTTGGGAGCTCATTTGGGCCCTGCCCAGCAGCCATCCCGTCTTCCTGTGCTACCTCCTCCATCTCATTCAGTGCTGAAAAGATTAAGGGGAGGTCAAGACGAAACAGAAGGTACACAGCTCATAAGCACAAGGGGAATTCAACCAGCACACAGAATCAGAGAATCAAGAAATAAGCAGTAGATGCCTTGATTCCTTCAGTGAGTCTCCAGATTGCACCAAGTCTCTCAGGTTTGTTCTACATCTCTTTACCCAAGGCCCCAACCCTCAAACTTTTAAGGCTTACTTCTCTCAAATGTTCCACTCCTTTCCAAAAGTCTTGTTCTACTGCAGCAAGCAGCATAACCAGGATTTTTGTATTCATTCCCTGCCATGACTTCTGCCTTTGCTGGGAAAATTTTAAAATAGATTGACACTGTGATGTACTCCCAGTTCTGACCAGAGAAGCCTAGAAAACACTTCACAGCTCCACAGATGAGTATCACACTGAAACTCTACACTGCTAACCACTGTAGTGATGTATATCCTCAAATTCTAAGGTGCCTCTAAGCTATTAGAGACAATATAAAGTTTCTTTCACACAGGTATCAGAGACATGCAGACAGTCCTCAGAAAAAAAGTTAAATACCATGAAATGAAAGAACAACTAGCTTTTGATGCATCATATTATTATCCCCTCTAGGTCTCTACATAAGTGGTAATGCAAGTAAAGTTAACTCTCTACAAAGGTCCACAAAGATCAGAGATTACCCTCAGCCGCAATCTGCTGCTCTTCAGCTTGACCATCCTGCCGCAGCTCATTCTCCTCGTTCTGGTCATTTGGCTGCTGGTGATTGTTGTGGTGCATGTTTGGATTATTGTTATTCTGGTGGTTATTGTTGTTGTCATTGTCATTGTTAGAGTTCTGATTGCTGACTAGGGCAGAAGAGACACCAATTCCTGTGCCTGCACTTAGGCCCACACGAGCACACCCCTGAAAGCAAACAGCAGCTATTAAGATTGGAAAACACAGAGACGTTATCTCAATAACAGACTCTAATGCCAACAGCAGCACCCAAGATAGGACAATGATACACACATGAAGAACAGGGAAATTGGTGCCAGTACTTCCTTGTGTTACACATTGCAAAGGTCCATCTCAAGTTTGGCAACTCAGAAAACTTTGTTAAAGGTGACTCCAGAAAGCATAGGTTCTTACTTCATTAAATTGCATTTCATTTGCTGTGAGATCAAATTCCATCAATACAATCAGCAGATTATATAGTCCTATACCAGAACACAGAAGCTTCAAAATAGAATTAATGATCAAAGAAAGCTTTTTTTTTTTGTTTTTGCTTTTTATGTAGGCAGTTTTCATTACGTTGCAACAGCTGTTAGAAAGATTTGTTACAGTGTGGGAGAGGTGACAACATGAAGAAATTAAATTCCTAAACAATGAAGACACTCCAAACAGGGAACACTACCTCCATTTCAGCCACTGCAAAATCATACCAACTACTTAGCATTGTAAACAGATCCTTAAGTGTGAAGCAATTTAAATTAGCAGCAGAATGAAGTAGCAGCAGAGACCTCAACAGAAACACAGAATCGATGTGAGACTTATTTCCCAGTCACATATTCATAGAACATCACACCTTGCCACTGTTCCCATCTGCAGAAGGATCATTCTCCTGAACATATCATGAGAATAGCAACTGCAAAGCAAAGTTAGATGCTTACCAAGCTATTTAACAAATGACAGCTTCTAAAAGAACACAAGACAGGTGGAGCTCACCGTACTTCTAATGAGCTGGTAACAATAAAAAGCAAACCCATCCACTGAAAGACTCACCTTAGGAGGTTCACGGAACATCTGATCCAGAGAAATAAATTCTAAGCTGGGCAGTAACTCAATGAACTGACTGAAAGAATCGAGCTTTATCGCATGGCATCGCACCAGGGTGAGGTCAACCAGGCGAGTCCACCTTGAGTGATCTGGGGAAGAGAAGAAATGCATTTCTTGAAGGATTCCTCCCTTGCTTATTTTTCTTTATACCCTTCTCAGATATGAGAGTAGGCACCTTCTGTATCTCCACTCTGACTGTTACCAGCATCATTATGATTCCAAACCAAGGATCATCTACTGTACTTACTAAGAAACAGAACAAGCAGTACTATGAGCAGAAAAATTCTGTTCTAACATCACAGCAATTCATATAACATCCCTAAAATGTCAAAGGTGTGCAATACCTGTGATCCAATTATTTGGGTTATGTAGATGTGGGCAGTTGTAAATGACCAGATACTTGATGCAAGAAAAAACTTCATTTACAGCTTTCATACCAATATCTGTAATAATTCCTGGATTTTCAACCACATCAGCCAAGCCATACTTCACCAAGTCTCCATTCGTCATTTTACCTATCAAAAAAGACAGCAGCAAACACAGCAGGAAATTTCAGAAAGTTACCTTCTATAGCATGATTTTCTAACCCCCTATTTCAGTCCAATCTCACAAAATAGATCACATGGCTTCAGTTCAATAAAGCTAAGACTTTTTCTTCTCTAAGGAAGAAAAATGTGTTTGGCTCCCTGACATCAGCAGCCTCAATGGGGGTATGATAATTTTTCTGCATCACTTAGAAGATTACTGGAAACAGACTGACTTATTTAATCCTTGTCCATGTCAAATAATTCATGTATATAGAAAATGCCATACACTGTAGTAAAAACTCGTCAACATATCCTAGATGAAGGGTTTCAAACTGTGGAAATTCCAGTTCAGCCATCTTCAAAGCAGAAAAAACACCATCTTTGGTCAAGGAAGGCTGGATCCGCACTTCATGCAACCTGAATGTGATTAAGAATTGTTCCCATTAAAAGGCATGCCAAAACAATTGCCATAGAAACCACTCAAGAAGATGCACTCTCTTAATGAAGTGAAAGTATTCTCTCAATAATGGTAGGATTAAGAGTATATTTGTGTAGCTTTATCTTTTTGACAGTTACATAGCTATATAGTTGAGACGCACAACATCACACTTTTCAGATACAGGTCTAGGAAGAAGGCTAATGATACAAAGCAATTCAAAAACAGGTAACTCAAATTATTTTAGCAACAGAATACTCCAGAAATATAAAGCTTTAATGAATAGAATAGACCAGACCAGGTTGGAGGAGACCTTCGAGATCATCAAGTCCAACCTATCATCCAACACTATCTAATCAACTCAACCATGGCACCAAATACCCCATCCAGGCTCTTCCTAAACACCTCCAGTGATGGTAACTCCACCACCTCCCCAGGCAGCCCATTCCAATGGCCAATCACTCTTTCTATGAAGAACTTCTTCCTAACATCCAGCCTAAACTTCCCCTGGCACAGCTTGAGACTGTGTTCTCTTGTTCTGGTGCTGGTGCCTGGGAGAAGAGACCAACCCCCACCTGGTTACAACCTCCATTCACGTAGTTGTAGAGAGCAATAAGGTCTCCCCTAAGCCTCCTCTTCTCCAGGCTCAGCAACGCCAGCTCCCTCAGCCTCTCCTGATAGGGTTTGTGCTCCAAACCCCTCACAGTTTTTTTGCCCTTCTCTGGACACGTTTCAGCAAGTCAACATCTTTCCTAAACTGAGTGGCCCAGAACTGCACACAGTACTCAAGGTGTAGCCTAACCAGTGCTGAGTACAGGGGCAGAATGACCTTCCTTATGCTTATTCCTGAAATTTTTGAAAGCTGTTCTGCTTTTTCATGTTCTTGGACTTCATTAGCTAGATACTATTTTGAGAAAGGAGGGGACTGAAAAACCAAAATCTAAAGGCCCATACCTTCGTGCAGCAGTTATGATGAGGTAGCCAAGATCCACTTCAAGTGCATTCTTGCAAGCTCCCAGAACTATAGTGTGCAAATTCCTAAAACCACCTGATAAACATTTTAAAAAGCATTATTTCTTTCAGTTACAGAACACCACCCTAAGACTTACACATTTCCACCAGTGTTGTGCTGACAAACGAGTTAAACTACACCTTTTTCAGGAAATCAAGAAAACACATCTGCACTCAACTCCCCTCCAATAATTCTACTAGTTATCACCAACAAATGCAACTGGAAAGTTAGCTTATCAGGCAGGAGTTAACTGTAGCTACAAGATCAAACCAATACTAGTACAGAGCTAGAGTTAGCAAACCACAACGATAGTTGGAAACTTGATACCTGTAAAACAGTGATCAAGAAAGGCTATGTCACAGACAAAAAAGCTAAGCTTCACATGCCTCCAGTACTTGCTACAATTTTTGCTTGGTTTAGATATGAGAGATTAGAAGCTTCATACCTGATCTCCAGCTATCTTCTACCACATGCTGGATAAGTCCTCCAAGAAACGGAACACGAACCAGTTCCAAATGCTCTAAATTTCGAGCAGAAGCCAGGCCCGTCACTAGGGGAACATACTTCAAAGAATTTGTGGGTCCTACATCATGCAAACCAATACAGACAAAGAAGGTTGTTCATTTAACATTGAATGCATCATGTTAAAGAATTTAAAGATGTCCATAGACATAGATCAAGAAATCAATAGAACTACACAGCATCAAATAATCTACAGGACAAGGATACATTCCTATCCAAGGTAATGAATGAGTGTTTTCAGATCTTGCATTCTTAGGTTTCCATTTACAGTCGTGTTGCAGTTTGAGCTGGGTGCCCCCCTGAAATGTTTACTTCCTGTGTCCAGAAGTCCAGCCCAGAGGGGTGGACACAGGAAATTATGTAGTATTTCCTACCACAATTCTTTGCACCACTATAAGATCCAGTGCAGAGTCTAGCACGCTCTCTTTTCTTCCTCCTCCGTCAGCCGGTAACTGGGGAGATGTCTCCTGGCTTTGAGCCTGGCTAGGCCCAAGGCCATGGCGGGATGGGCAGTCTCAGATCTGGCCAGCTGAGACTAGCCTAGCAGTGGGAGGGGGAAGAAGGAGCCCTGGGGGTCTTGGGTGTACCCTCAGGTGGGGATGGGATCTCTCTGGGTCTGTTTTGGGATTTTTCTTTGTCACTGCGCTTTTGGCTTTCTGTAAAAGTTCACTGCTTTCTATTTAAACTTTCCATCCCTTTTGCGATCCGTTTGTCTGAGTGTTTATTGTTGCCAGTGGTGGGGAAGGGGGCTGCCTCAACCCAGCACAAGTTGGTGCCTATGCAACTTTAACAACTAAGACTTCCTCCATGCTAAAACCTCCCCTCCACACATGAACCCCTCTTACCGGCACAGTTCCTCATGACAAAAGCGCGTAAGCTGATACAAAGGAAATCTTTAAAAGGCTGTGGTTTGGTGAGTCTCACCCACTTCAAATAAAGGTGCCTCAGCATTGGGATACAAGGGATCTCAGGGACATTCACCCCTAGTAATACATAAACAAAACATTTTAAACAAGCTTTAAACTATCAACTCCAGGATAAATCTCTTTGGATGAATATTCTGGCTTTTAAAAGGAACTCTACTTTTGCTATGTGGCATGTGAGAAAAGCTGCAAACATTTTAAACCCAAGTTCTTCACCTCAGTTTGTCAACACAGTATTTTAGAACTTGCCCTTTGGACCTGCTGTCCTGTACACAGCAAGTCCTGTTTCAAAAATGCCATGTGCCAGATTCCCTCTCCTAAAGTGAATTACAACTCTGCAGAGTTTCAACGCCTTGAAATTCACCTGTGTCGAAGCAAACTACTTCACCATTACCACACTCACCTACTAAGTGCAAAGTCTGGATTTTAGCTCCTATAGGAATTTTCAGCTTGTTTTCAGGAGGAATTGGAAAAGCACCATTACGGTTACGAAACTTCCCTAAAATGTGAACTTGTGGCATGTATGTCCAAATAGCTTCCACCAGTTCTAAATGAGAGGTCTCAACACCCTGGATAAAAAGAAGCAAAGCAAGCACTAACACCAGTTCAAGCAACATCATCCTCTTAACTGTGTACATTCCTCAGTAACATGCTATGCATAATGCAATATGATATTTCACTTTTCATTTGTAGCAAGACTTGTCTTTTTAGAAGCAGAGGGATCAGAGTTTTAATTCATCTCTGGACTTCAGAGCACCCACTGGTGCAACTGAAAACAGCACGCATTTGCAAATACGGTCACAACTAACTGCTGCTCTGTACAGCCAGACCTGAATACGAAAGCCAGGTCTGAACACAAGGCTCTGTAAGCAATGAAGCTGAGACACATTTCTTCAGCAGCTGAGATGATGCATGTTAACAGAACAGAAGGAAGTTCTCTTGTATAACAACTTACCAGCAGATTTGGACAGGCCTGCAAAGCCTCTAAAACTCCAGGAATGCTGAAAGCTTCGTGGCCACGGACTCTGCGTCTTTCAAGATACCTGGGATGAAGACCATAAAGTTGTTCAATGTCTGGCATCTTCCTCAGCAGTGTTAGGAAGCTGGAATCAGTGAAACCTAAGATGACAACAACAGATTTGGTATTTGTGTGACAGCATACAGCTAGCTGTAAAGGGAAACCAAAAACATTGTTCTCTTCATATGGCAGAGTAAATTCTACACTGTTGAAAGATGTACTCAGTGAAGCAATAGCTTATTTTCTACTGCCAGGTTCTAAAAATCATGACCTACATACTCTTCTGCCTAGAATTTTACAGGCCTACTACAGATTTCCTTCAGTGCAGCTTCATGGCTATAAGGTTAACTATGCTTTTTCCCTTCTCAGATGAAGGACCTCTGAAGACTATCAGGCTTTGTGCCTATCTTTTCTGGCATTCCATTTATCAACTATATGGCTTACAAATGCCCAGCTGGATGAGCTGCAAGCAGTTCATCACTATTCACCATAGCTCATAATTCTCAAACAAATATGACAGTTTCTTAAAGCAAAGGATTCTTTTTCTCTGACATAAACCAAAACATAGAAGTTGATTTTGAACTAGTTATCAGTATCTATATCTATCTCAGGTTAGGTCTAACCATCTACCTGGTATGAGTGCTAATAAAGCTAACTTCACTTCCAGCATTCACTCAATTTAGATCTCTCCCCCAACAAATCCCAGCAGTGTAACTGAAATCCAACAGAAATCCTAATACTCACAGGGTTGACCTAGGCTGCCCAATTTATTTATTGATCTGAAGATGGCTTGAGATGTGACATCAAAGCTTATTTATTCTTACATTAAGTGTTGGCAGATGAGTTGCTCTCTCATTCCATTGTATTTTTTTCCTGCCTGCATGCAAACAGCCTCTTCTTGGATTAACCCTTGGATTAACTCCCTTACAATAATCAGATAAACACAGATTGTATTTATAGGTTGCTACAGAGAATCCCCATTTCTGCTACAGTAATACCCAGCACATACACACACATGCACACCCACACAGACACAGATAATTTTTCAAACCATGTACTCAAGAAAGCCACTCAAATGTCATAGAAGTCAAAAGAAAATTAACTCCTTTACTGCTTTTGAAAATTCAGCCTGCATATGCCACTATAAATATAAGGCCAGCACAGCCAGTTTTGCTCAATACCACTTTAATGCCATGTCTGAGTGAGGGTGTTACTCACCAGTGGGCATGTATTCCCACCAACGGCCTGCACAGAGATCCACAACCTTCACTACTCGCAGATAAAGAGTCACTGCTTCCTTCAGCTTCCGGGACAGGCATTCCATGCACATGATATCCTGCAAGGGAAGGTACCTTTGGGAGAGGAAAAAACACCCCTCTGATTTATCAAAAGTGGATCCTTTTTAGCTTTTTTTCCAACCTAAAGAACATTCCAAGCATGACCACGCAAATGCATGTATTTCTAACGCTCAAGAGTGATGCAGACAGAATTTCCCAACTACACCTTAAGAAAGGGTGGAATTTTGCTAAGCAGAATGACTCATCAATTTTTGACACTGGATATTTGGATACTTAAGGTACAAATTTAATATTGAAATTTAGACACACTTTAGTTCTGCCCACCCACAGTTGGCACAATAGTTTCTCTAAGGCTTAATTAATGGCATTTTCATTTTCTAGCACGTACTGGCATGCTCAGTTTGCAACGTTGTGGAGAGAGGGTTTTCAAACAACTTGTAAGACATTGTGTTTTGAATATAAAAAGCATATGTGGACATCAGAGAGAAGATCTGTGTTGCAGGGAAGGTTATAGATTCACCCAAGCTCCCTTCCACACACTGATTCAGATGGAACAATTCCATAACATCATAGAATAGTTCGGGTTGGAATGGGTCTCCAAAGGTCATCTAGGCCAATCCCCCAACAATAAGCAGGGGCATCCTCCACTAGATCAGCTTGCTCAAAGCCTTGTTGAGCCTGACCTTGAATACATCCAGGTATGGGGCCTCAATTACCTCCCTGGGCAACCTGTTCTAGTGTCCTACCACCCTCATGGCAAAGAAACTTGTTCCTCTCATCCAACCTAAATCTACTCTTCTCTGATTTCAATCCACTGCCCCTCATCCTATCACTACAGGCCTTTGTAAACAGTCCCTCTGCAGCCTTCCTGAAAGTCCCCTTCAGGCTGCTATTAGGTCTCCCTGGAACCCTCTCTTCTCCAGGCTGAAAAACCCCAGCTCCCCCAGCCTGTCTTTGTAGAAGAAGTGCTCCAGCCCTCTGAATTATGCACTACCCAAGATACATTTCTGCCCTAAAAATCAATATTTAAACACTTGTTACCACACACTGGTGAACAGAATTAAATACTTTAATTTCTTCATTGTTCTATCATTCACAACCTTGATATAAATGAATCAAATGAATCCTGGGACTGAAAAAAAATCATTTAGCACCCCTTTTCATCCAGTTTTTATCCATCTGTTCTCTCAAAGTGCATTTGCACTTTTTGAATACTTTGTGACACAAGCAGAAAAAAAATAAACAGAAAACAATGTAATAATAAAGAACAGCCTTCTGACAAACTGCTCACCTAAAAATGTGGCAAAGCACTTCATGAGAGAGTTGGTTCATGTAATCTTTTGGCTCATCAGCTTTGGTTGACTCAGAGCTTTCCCTGTTCGCTGAGCATGGTTTCACATTTTTCCGCCGGGGACCCATGTTTGCAAAGATTTCTGATGAAAGGAAATGGTCACAATGTTACCCAAACTCAGTGCAACTGAAAGAGAAAAACGACAGAGAGCAGAGGAGGGCACACCAAGTAAGCTGCATTTACTGAAAACCACAAGCAAAATCTGACAATAAGGACAAGATCCAGTGTAGGTGAACCAAGCTTACTAAATTCTAGCACGACGTCAAAGTAATTCCATTTTTCCTAGCACACTAAGTCTGAGAAATAACCTCAGGGAAATTGACAAAGAGGAAAAACACCACAGGTATAAATCAGAGATCAGCTCTTCTGCATGAATGTCTTCACAGGAATCATCCACACACTAATTGAAGATAAATCACAGGAAAAAAATGTGCAGAGTGCACAGGTTAGCAAGCAAACACCAACCAGAACGTCTTCCAGTGAAGAAGAAAGGCCAAAGCCTCTGTCTAGCAGAAAAATAGTTTTCCCTGTAGGAAAAAAGCAAGCTCCTACAGATTATTTCCCCCCAAAATTCTATTAAAGGTCCTCAAATTAGCTTCTCTTAAAGAATACCAAATAACATATTCAGGGTGTGTAGTTAAAAAACAAAACCCCAGAAAAACCTGAAAGACCTCAGCAGCATTGTGCAGGATGTCTTCTCCTCTTTCCCCTTACTGAACTAATGTGTTCATGTCCACGTTGTTCCTGCAGCACACATACAGGCACAGGAGGACTGAAGCAGCAAGAATGTATGTTTCATTTTAAAACATATAAATTGATCACAAGAAGCAGTAAGTAAGTAACTAAAATAAATATGAACTTGATGTTAACAGAGTAACCGAGTTAACAGCTCAAGCAGACAAAGCAGCATGAGAAATGTCTTCACTATTGCTATTTAGCTGAGGAATGCTTTCTGGTAAGTAGGGTAAAGCATCATTAACTCAGTAAACCTGTTTAACAGGCTGAATACCAAAATTCAGTGGATGAGTAAAACAACTTAAAAAAACAAAAGAGAGAGAGATTTTGGAAAACACAGCAGAAACGCATCTCTTACTGCCCTCACTGCAATGCAAATACCCTGCACAGTACGTTTCACATTAGATGGAAGTGGCAACTGAGAAGGCAAGCAAAGCACCTCACAGAAATCCAACAACAAAAATTTATATGCTGGCATAAAATCTGAAGTATTGATATATTCACTGTGATCCAATTATTGAAAACCGTGTGCTTTCACACATTTTGCACATGCATTTTAAATTAGCAACTCTAGGCTGTCATAATTAAGTTTATAGAAAATGGTGTTCTTCAGACAGCTGAATTAGCATCTCCTGCCTGTGAATAGCATGACATGTATCTCTGCTCCTTTGGATTGTCTGGGACTCCGCTGGCCAAAGCTGAAGACACTGCGCTTGCTGCCTGAACATACGTGACCCTTCTTTTTGGTGCATACTGGAAGGGTTTAGTAGGTTTGTAATCCTGTGCTGTAATGTTCAATTTCACAAAGCTCAAAACTGACTTAGCACTACTCAAGAGACTGGATTCTGACAAAAACTAGTATCACAAGGATTCCCATTGAATGTCAGCTGATGACTTAATTTGAACAGAGAGCAGGGTACAATGTAAAAAATTCCAGATTGATGCAGACACATGAGGGAGTACAACACAACAGTATTTAAAAGGCAGCACTGAAAGGATTGTGATATCATGTAAGAGGAAAAAAACAGTAACAGATGAGTGGAAAGGAAAAAGAGGCTGAATGAATCCTGTAAGATTTAAATGCAGTGAGAACAGACCTGCCCTCTGAGTCTGGACTGTAGCTTACTTTAGCTCCTGCCATTACGACGAAAACAAATGACCTAGTCTCTTATGAGGCAGCATTTTCTGCAGAATACATGCTTCTCTTGACATTATTTTACGCTAACACACACATAGCTTTAACATCTCATTGCACATGAGGAAGTCGACCCCATTAAAAAAAAAAACCAAAACAAAAAAACCCCCATCAACCCACCAACCCACCCCAAAAAACCCTTCAGATATCAAGAAAACGGGAAAAGCAGAGTTTTGCCTTCCTCGACCCAATTAATAGACGAGTCTTTGCATGAAACAACCCGATGTGTCACCTTTTTGATTAGTAACTGCTACACTAAGAAGGCTGAAAGCTTAGAAAGCGCCGGGGAGGGCCGCACCATCCCGCAGAAACGTCAGCTGAGAGAAGAATGTGGAGAGCACAGCTACGGACAGTCTGACACGCGCTAATTTAAGAAATGTGTTTTCTTATTGAGAGAAGGGGGGGGAGGGGGAGCAAGAAAGAGAGGAAGAAAGAAGGGGGAGGGGGGTGGAGAACGAACAAGTTTATTTTTGCTTAGACAAGCTATTCAGAAGCAGGTTTCCCCACAGCCCTCTCGCTGCAGCTTCCTCAGCGAGGATGGGGGGGGAAGGGGGGGGGGAGGGAGGGTGGCGGGGCGGTGACGGCAGCCGCCCCTAACGCGGTGTCTCAGGGCTTCCCCCTCACTCCCGCAGCAGCAGGACGGACAGCAGTTTTCCTTAGGGCCTGTCACACGGGGGAACGTCCCTCAAAGGCCCCAGGCCGGGCCGCCCCGAGGCCCTGATGCCGGACGACACCCCAGCCGGCGAACAGGGACAGCGGTAGTAATCTGCCGTACCAGGCCTATCCTCCGCGAGAGGCTAGGAGGGCAACAGCCTCCAGCTCGCCGATGCCCATCGGCTCAGCCCCCCACCCCGCGCCGCTGGCCCACCAGCTCTTTGCCGGCCCGCAGCTCCTTACCTGCCCCTCAGCGCCGCCCTGTTATTGTGGCCGCGGGGGGAGGGTTAACCCCGGCAGCCGCTTCCTGCGCGGCCCCTTCCGCCAGCGCCGCCGCGCTTCCGGTCCCACTTCCGGCGCCGGTCTGGGGCGGGATCCGGGACTCTCTGCCGCCATCTTGAGGGCAGAGAAGGGCGGGGCCCTACTGCCGACATCTTGAGTGCGGCGGCGCGTCTGTCATCTTTAATGTGTGGCCCAGGGGGCCGCCATCTCTGTGGTGGCTGCAGTGCGGGGCGTGGGTCCCGCCATAGCCTCTGCTACGCTGGGCTCGCCTCACCTAGCGGCAGCTGTCGGAATGCGTGTCCACAGCTCGGTGACAGGGCAGAGACTGCCAGGTCAGATCCCTGTGAGCATTAAATGCCATGTGAGGTACAAGGACATAAATTGAGAATTTAAGAGAAAGAACTGAAGTAGCCCTGAAAGGTTGGCGAGGATTTGTATCACAGCAGCATAAACCGCGCACGTGTGGCAGTGTACCTCTGGCGTTGTGGATTGAAAACAGTTAAAACAGGCTACAGTGTGGCTGAGGTCACTTTGCACACACAGGGAGAGGAAAGTAGTTTACAAAAACCATATCCGGGCCCAAAGCTGTGCACGAATTGCCAAGTGATAGCTGTACGTCATCTGCAGAGGCTTTAGCCTGGCACCGGGTGTCCTGCTGGCTGCCTTTGCCAGTGTATTTGCAACACTTCGTGAGCCTTTACTGAAGCCATGTTTTAATGAGGGGGTTTGCATTTATCCCAGTAAAAAACAAAAAAGGAAAAAAAAGAGGCAATTTACTAAACATCTTGGAGGCACATTTCATGCAGACCCCAAGGAACTGAGTAGCAAAGCCCATTTATTACTGAGCAGACTGTTTGTGGCCGACGTGCAGAGGCAGTTACTGGGTTAATAATAATCCCCAGAAAAAAAATCCACAAAGCCCTGTGGTAAAATGTGAAAAAAACAAAATACATTTTTAGTTCAACTTTGCAGAACAAGCAGAGTGAGTCACAGAGAAGCTATTAGGGGAAAAAAATAAATATAAAGTTAAAAAAGATGTAGAAAGAAGCACCAAAACCACCCCTTTGGAAACACTGCACAGCAAAGACATGCAGTAGCAGTCACGTTTAGCCATACACTACTCTTTATCTGCTCAGCTGTGAGGTGGCTTCAGGAAGTGTTCTTGTTTAGCTTTCCCTCTGGCATATTGGAAGCAATTCTCATGACTACAAAATCAAATAACTGCTCTGAGTCTTGTTTCTCCTCATCCCTCAGCCACCTTCTCACGTCGTCGCTGCTATGTTACGTGGAAGACAACAGGAGTGTCTCTTGGCCAACACCTCGTACAATCTTCCCACGGCCTGGCACATTATATTCCTGTAAGATTCTTTCAGTACTGAGAAAAAGCAGAAGGTGGCCACATAGAACATAAAAAGAATGACCCAGTGATAGAATGAGGAAATTAATACAGTCCTGTATGCTTTAAAGAAAAGAGTCTCTCAATACTTACCAGCCTATCAGAGATGGGGGTACTTGGTACTTGGGGTACTTGGTGCCATGGGTTAGCTGTTTGGGTGGGTTGGATTGGTTGATGGGTTGGATGCAATGATCTTGAAGGTCTCTCCCAACCTGGTTTGGTCTATTCTATTCTATTCTATTCTATTCTATTCTATTCTATTCTATTCTATTCTATTCTAAATAAAGGATGATATTTCTAAGCTTTAGCCTTCCAAGACAGGGAATGCTTTCCATCCCAATCAAACTAGGCACTAACTCCATATAAAATGGGTAGGAAAAACTCATCAACGCTCTAAAAGTTAAAGGTTCTAAGGGAGCACTTTATTAAATACCCATTTATCTCCAAACTGAAACTTTAATCTGAGAGCACATGGACTATAGGACCTTGTGAAAAATTTATGCATGGCTTTTCATGTGTCTGTTCCTACTCTTGCAACGTAGTGCTTAGAAAAAAATCCCTTAGCATTACCAAAACTCCCAACACATCACCATTGTCTTCCAAGGATAGTCTTTCTCTCCATATTTATAAGAAATGGGTACTAGTGTGTCTCACCTGCATCACTGAGTCAGCAGTTAGTGTTTTTGCTCCTTTCTCCACAGCTGATACCTGAGAAAAGTGAATCAAAGAGATTCTGACATACAGGATGCCTCTTCCACATCGGTAGTATTTTCACCAAGGTTTAAATATCTAGCCTCAGGATTTTGTGTCTTCTTCACGTAGAAATATTCTCTTTTTACAAAAGGTGAGTTCTGTTTTCTCCTCTTTACCCTGGAAAAGTGTTCAACAACATTTTACAAAACTTTTGCCATTAGCATAGCACTGATACTGTAAAAAGATTTAATTGATATTGCTAATACCTGGTGTTGCTTGCCTGTTTGATTGAAATGCCACCATAGTGTTGGTATCCATACCTGGATGTTACAGCTTGCAATCACAGAATGGTAGGGGTTTGAGAGGACCTCCAGAGATCATCTAGTCCAACCCACGTGCTAACACAGATTCACCTTGATCAGATTGCACAGGATCACATTCAGGTGGGTTTTGAAAGTCTTCAGAGGAGACCCCACAGCCTCTCTGGGCAGCCTGGTCCAGTGGTCTGTCACCCTCAAAGTAAAGAAATTTTTCCATAAGTCCAAGTGAAATCTCCTGTGTTTGAGTTTGTAGCCATTGCCTCTTGTCCTAACTTAAGCACCACTGAGAAGAACCCAGCCCCGTCCTCATGGGCTCCACCCTTTAGATATCTATATGAATTTACAAGATCCCCTTCTCAGGCTTCTCTTTTCCAACTGTCCATGTGTTTGGCCATGAGACATAATTTAAATATAGAGGGTTCTGGGACTACATGTCTCTTCCAGTTAAGGAAAGTTGTCTCATCTTGGACTGTTACCTGTTTGCAATAGTGCAGTTACAGGACCCATAGTGCTCTTGGCAGTCACGGAAGTTTACAAAGTCATATAATCACTGCTCACTAATTCTTTAATTATGGAAAGGTCATGAAAAAATGATGCATACATTTGTAGAACAAATTTGGTGCTGAGAACTTGAATTCACAGAAGAAGGTACCTCTCTAGTGTCATCTGGACTCTTCTGAATTGTATTCCCCAGTGAGAGAGTTCAGATGCTCAGTGAAGTGCGTTCAGAAGAGCCACGTGACATTCTTTGGTTGCTTGCAAAGATAGAGGTATTGCTTAGAAACTTGTATGAACTACTGGCTGTTTAATTTCACACACTAGTGACAAGGAGTATCAGTTTTTGTCAGCTTGTGGGAAGGTTACAAGGAGCCCTTTGTGGCAGAATGTGCTGGTACCGCTGAGAGATGCAATCTGCTAACAGTCACCACATGCACCTCTCCTCTCCTTTACGAGGGTGCGGTGTCTGGTAAAACAGCAGGCCTAAGAGACTGTGCTGCAAGACAATTAAGAAATGAAAACAGATTCCAGAAATGCTACCCAAGAAAGTGGGTGAATCATCATCCCTGGAGGTATTTAAAAAGATGTGTAGACATGATGTTTAAGGACATGGTTTAGCAGTGAGCTTGATAGTGGTAGGTTAATGCTTGGACTCAATGGTCTTGAAGGTCTTTTCCAGCCTGAACAATTCTATGATTATAAACACAATAAATTCTTAGCAATGTAGGTAATAAAAAACCCAAACAGTATAGCATCTTAGTGTCTGTACTCTGCCCTCAGGGCTGGCATGGGGGTGAAGGGCAATAGGGGTAGAGGTATATTCTGTGATTTCACATATTTACAAAGGGAGCACTGGAAGGTGTTCTCCCTTGAGGTTCAGGATGTTATGAGCTTAAGATCAAATAGTCAAAAATGTCTTCTGCTTGTATTCTCAAATTGTGACACTAAAGGCCTGGGTTTGGTTTGTTGTATTGTGTTGTATTGGTTTGTTTGTTTGTTTAAAAATGTTTAGTACTATTATAAGATTCAGAAACATTGAATAACTGTAATTACTAAAAATGGTCTGCAAGCATGAGATAACCTTTGAGCTATTTGAGTGTGAGCAGCCTGATCATTATCACACTGGTTTTAGAGCAAGGTTAGAATGCAGCTCTCCAAGCTGACCAGACACTGGTGCACTATAATGAAGCCAGTAGAATGTGAATTCTGTTCCATTAGAATTCATCAGTCAGTCACCTGGTATTATTTTCAATCCAGAGATATGGGATTCTGGCCTGATCTAAAGACTGATTTATGTGATAGGATCTGTAGAGCATAGTTGGTAGTTTTTCATCTTGTCCTTGATGTCTTTAAGAAGGTAATTGCTAGTGTAAGAGTCAGGAGATCTGGGTGTTGGTTCTGCCTCACCCATACACCTCTGATATATAAGAAGCTTTAATCAAAGTGGCTACACCCCTCCTCAATGGCTTGCCTTCCAGGTCAGTCTCTGAGGTCTTAGTGATAGGGTACCTCTCATTGAGCACATGGAGCAACAGTGCTCTTCATATGCTTTTAATTATCGTGCTAGAACAATGCCAGTAACAACAGTATCCGAAAATACAATGCAGGCTGTATGGAGAAGTGAAGTAGCTTTACTAGAGCAATGGAATTTTCTTTTGCAGGAATCCACCCCATCTCATTTTCAGACCTGTATTTCATTACCTCTTGTCATAGAAAAGAAACTGTCATAAGACCTTACTGTGAAAGCCTTTCCTTCTCCTCCAAGTTTAAACACATACACCAACAATGTATGAGTACTTTTTCAGTGCAGAGGTTTGAAAGCTCTGATGCTCAATGAGTTCTATCTTTCCATTCAATGCCAATATCTGGCTACCTCTATTTGGTTTTCTAGCAAACAGATTTGGAGCATGTTTGATCAGCTCACTCAAGCTACATACATTTTTCCTACCCCATATTTCTGTGTTGTTGCTCCATCACATGAACTTGACTGTCCAGATTGTCCAGCCACTTCAGCATTTTCTTCAGTCATTTACAGCAATTTGCAAATCATGTTCTTTGTTCTGGTGTGTGGCAAATGCTGGTGTGCTCTTCTGCAGCTCTGGGCCAGCCCATGATGCTAGCCCAAGCTGATAAAAAGCACAAGCACCTTGTGTTGGAAAGTATTGCTCTCCAGCTGCCCTTGTCTAATGTTTCATGTCTGAAATTACCAGAAACAAATTAGAATCCCAGGAGCCTGTGGTAGGTGTGAGGGTCTGTGGTGTTATGATTTTAGACCTCCAACTTAAAGGGCTCTAAGTCACCCTGGAGGATCTGCATTAGCTGCATGGAAAATTTAATGTCTTAGGTTTGGTGCACAATCAGTTCACAATCTCAATATGCTAAAGCAGATGGTGTGAGAATCCACTTAAGCTACAACAAGCCAAGCTAGAAGGCAGAAAATATCCCCAAATTGTCTGCTGAATTTTCTGACATCATGATGAAACATCAGAGTTTGACTTTTCTTTCTCAGATTGATCTTTGTTTTCTTATTTTGATCTTTCTCAGCCAAGACACATCCAGGGCAAGGAGACATGTTGTGAGAATCTTCTTAGGTTGACTGTCCAGAGCCCCAGGCCTTTGCACAGAATAATTAATGATCACCTTTCAATGGCAGGATTTAACAGGGACGCTACTCTGAAGCTTATGTAGTCTTATGGTTTACCAGGCTTGTTTCACTTCCTGGCAGCCAAGAAGGCCAATGGCATCCTGGCCTGCATTAGAAATAGTGTGGCCAGCAGGAGCAGGGAGGTCATTGTGCCCCTGTACTCAGCACTGGTTAGGCCACACCTAGAGTTCCGTGTCCAGTTCTGAGCCCCTCAATTTAAGAAGAACATTGAGACACTTGAAAGTGTCTAGAGAAGGGCAACAGGACTGGTGAGATGCCTCGAGCACAAGCCCTGTGAGGAGAGGCTGAGGGAGCTGGGGTTGTTTAGCCTGGAGAAGAAGCAGCTCAGGGGAGACCTTATTGCTCTCTACAACTACCTGAAGAGAGGTTGTAGACAGGTGGGAATCGGTCTCTTCTCCCAGGCAACCAGTACCAGAACAAGAGGACACAGTCTCAAGCTGCACCAGGGGAAGTTTAGGCTTGAGGTGAGGAGAAAGTTCTTCACAGAAAGAGTTGTTGGCCATTGGAATGTGCTGCCCAGGGAGGTGGTGGAGTCAGCATCCCTGGAGGTGTTCAACAGGGGATTGGACATGGCACTTGAAGCCATGGTTTAGTTAGTCATGAGGTGTTGGGTGACAGGTTGGACTTGATGATCCTTGAGGTCTTTTCCAACCTTATTGATTCTATGATTCTATGATTTCAAGGGAAAAAAAAACCAAAAAGAGCCATCTTGTAGGGTAAATTCCAATAAGGTGAGGCCATCTAGTGCTCTTTATCAGTGTTACAACTTCTGTGTTTACTTCTGCCCCTAGCTTGTGCTCTGGGATTATTTTTCTGCACCTTGGGAAATACCTCATTTGTGAACAGTGGCTGCAGTAAACTTATCCTCTAGATAGAGGTCACCATGGACACACAACAAAAGAAGCAACTTTTATTTAATAAACATGCAAACTACAACATATGTGAGTCAGAATTGTACAAAGCTAGAAATAAAAATGAGAATTTAAAATTTAGCTACAAAACTGGAAGAGTCAAAGCACTGCCTGGGAAGGCTGAGGCCTTGGAAAAGTGTCTGCAGAGTTTCTGGGTAAATGAAAGAAAGCACTTCACCAACAAGGAGAGCGGAGGCGACGCCTGCACTGACTTGTGTCCACTAAAATGAGGTGGCATTGCCTCAAGATTTGTACTTTAACTGTGGAGAAAAAATGTATCAGGAAGGGCTTATGTGAAAATGAACTTGTTACAGAAACAGGAAAGTCCTGAGCTGAGAAACTCAGCTGACAATCCTGAGGAAGTGCTTTGCAGGGCGGACAGGCGGTTCAATCCCAACACTGACGTAGAGAGAAGCAGCAAATGACAAGAGCTCTGCTGAAAAGCCTGCTTTGTGCTTTGTTCCCCATCATCAGAACAGGCAGGATGAATGAAATTAAATTAAGATCTTGTGATAAAGGCAGTGTGAAGCTGTTCTCAGCGCTCTTCTCTGTCATGCAGAATTCAGCATGCCCCTGCTTGCTTCATAAATAAGGTACCTCTGCTTCTCCTGCAAAGGAAAGGAGGGACATGGACATTGCAGACAGTGAATGACATTATGAACTAAGACTTCTTTGAAGTCTTCAACCAACAACTTGCTAAGAGAGGAGACACTGCAAACATTTGTAGCAGACAAGAAGTCATCAATTCATGAACCATTATCTTTTTCAAATGACATATTTTCTCCATAAGGAGCAAGATATTTCCAGTGCCTCCTTTGAGTTGTTATGTGGCCTGATTTGGGTCTGGGTGCCTGTGTTGCTCATTGCACTCTTTACTGTATGAATTCTACAGCTTCTGCTAGACTAGGAAGTTGCTAACACAAATATCAAGGCCATTCATTTAGATCTATTTGACTTTATTGGTGGGAGAAGCAATTTGTCTACAAGGATCAATCAAAGAAACAGAGGAGTAGCAAACCTTAACAAAAAAGATAGCATTTAAGTGCAATGTCAATACCAGACAAATCAGCTAATCCCAGGTTTTGACTTAATCAGGAGTAATTATGAGGTGTTATACTTACAGGACTGCCTTGCAGAAGGAGCATTTGTTGTTATATGTCTTCCCATCAGAGCCACAAAAGGGTTGGTAGAGTCTTTCACAGTAAATAGGTCTTCCTCTCTCTAACCTCCTGTATTCACTGCAGTCTACCTGCAAAGACATGATAATTTTGCTTAGCAGCCCTCTTTCTCACACTCTCCATTCACCTACAGAAATAATAAATGTACAAAACTTTTGGACAAGCTTGTCAGCTGCTCTGGAGCAGCACAATCAGTGGGGCTCCAGATTACCTGAACCTAGGCCTGAAACCTTCCTTCTGACTGAGGTGTATGATGCTACCCATGTCAGGTGCTGAGCACCTCCAAGGACCTTGCTGTTTGTCAGAACAGTGATGGAGGTGTTTAAGGAGAGACTGGATGGGGCACTTGGTGCCATGGTTTAGTTGATTAGGTAGTGTTGGATGATAGGTTGGACTTGATGATCTCAAAGGTCTTTTCCAACCTGGTTTATTCTATTCTATTCTATTCTATTCTATTCTATTCTATTCTATTCTATTCTATTCTATTCTATTCTATTCTACTCTACTCTACTCTACTCTGCTTTATTCTATTCACTAGGAAAAATACAGCCCTTTTCCATCTACAGAAGAGTTGAGGCTTAAGAATTTCTTCTGCCTGATTGCAGTTGCTGGTAAATTCTAGTTTTCAGGGATGTGGAGAGCTTCTGTCTCTATTGCACAAGTACCAGCTCTTGATGCTGGAAGGATCTGCCCAGGCAGAATGAAGTCAAGTCCTATTTAAACTTGAGCACATAGACACAGGATTTCTCTTTAAAACTTCAATCCTTTGGCAGCACTTGATTTTGTTAAATTGATTATGTTTAATTTGTCTTTCCTAACCCTCATAAAGTCACAAACTGCGTATTTTTATCCAGAAATAAAGGAGAAAATCACTCACCTCATTCTCTTTGTCAGCATCTGCAATATAAAAGAGAATCACAAAAGGTTAAATAAAAAACACTGTTGAACACTGAATTTGCAGCTGGGAGGTATTCATTAGTAGCAGCCCTTCCAGCAAAACCAAGACTGACCTCCTTGAAAGTCAATACTGACATAGGCTCTCAGTGTTTAATAGGAGCCAGGTGTCAGGACCTATTAAACAAAGTAGAGCTTACTGTATTGTTTAGCCTAGAAATCTGTCAGCAACTGGAACAGCCTCTGCCATGGGAGGGGATGAAAGATACTGTTTCCCTTTTCACCAGCAAAAGATTGAAGACCCAAGAGTCAATACTGTGCTCAATGGCCAGTCTGTTTGGGATGAGCCAGCTCTTGAGCATGACTGGGGTTTGGCTCCCAAGCTTATTAAAAAAACCAAAAGAATCAGCTGTGGCTATAGGAAAGCCACACAATCCTTTTATATTTTGCTTTTCTGTCAGTAACAAGGATCATATCTTCATGAAAATATAGCACTAAATAAATATGATGATGCAATTTGAATCATAATGCCACCTTTAAAAGTGTTTTCCCATGCCTGTTGGTATGGATTCAAACTATTTGGCAGAAGGATTGGCTCCTATTTTGTATACCCACGGCATCTAATATAATGGAACCCTGTTCTCAGGTGGGGCTTCAAGCAGCTTCTTCAAAACAATGATAATTACACCTCCCAGAAAGCAATCAGGTAAGATTGGCATGGCTCTGCTAGGGTGACACATGTCTTACTTTCTTTAGGAATGTATTTTGTTCTTCTCCTGTCCTTCAGTTGTCGTTCTGCTGCTTCCAGGGCTTAAAAGACATCAGATAGAGGCTTTTGTACAGAAGGAGCAGGAAGAAAATGCACTATGATCTAAAAGACAGTGCAGCTCTAGCACTTTTCTCTCTGACTACATGGAGTTTTCTTTGGTCTTTAAAGCCATTGGGCTTTCCACTGAAACTTCCTTTCATGGAGCTGCTTACATCTTCCCATCAAATAAAGCTGTCCTAGATAGAGGAACCTGGCATAAATAAGGCTCCATGTCAAGCTGCAGTCTATGTCACCAAAGGCTTGGATGAATTTTCATTATTCTGGCATTGGTTCAGATTTAGCCCTCTTCCATAAACCCAGTGCTTTTTCTCAGGTAACCTCGTGGTATCCACTGTGTATTTGGGAATGAATAATAAAACAACAACACAAAGTGGCTCCAAAAGTATTGATCCGTAAAGTTTTAGTGCAGACAAGATGGAGCAGAAAGTTGAAGGAAGGGATTTGCTGGAATTCTAATGAAAGCAACATTCCTTCAGTTTTCTGCAGTTAATGAAAGCCTGACAGAGCAGGCTCCATCCAACCCCTGCCAGTTGATTGAAATTGGCATTTTTCACAAGCAGCCTGCTTTTTGAGACAGTTCTCAAGGCAAACTTTTCACAGCTGCTCAAAATGGATTATCTTGTTGAACAATTTTTCTTTGAACATGTTCATTGCTTTTCTTTCACATTCAGAATGCTGTTGAACCGCTGTACTGCAAGCAGAGAAGATTTAGACTCTCAAGTCTAAATGTATTTATTGTTTCAATTTACTTGTGGTTGGTTTTGTTTTTTAATTGCAATTTTTTCTTAAAACCCCCAAACTGCACTAAGTGAAGGCTCGTGGAATTCCTCCCAGCTCCCTATTTTGCCATAGAGCAGCTTGTGCCTCAAAGCTCTCTCCAGCCTGGCAAACTAACATCATAAGGAGGTTATTCAAAGCCATGTTACGTGGCCTGTGCATAATCAACTGTCTACTGCTTGCTCAGTTTGACCTCATCAAGTTTGGCAGGACAAGGACCTCATCAAGTCTGACAGGACAAGGACCTCATCAGCTCCAAGCTCTCTGCTCAGATGGAGAAAAAAAAGGTTAAGGAATAGGTAAAACTCTGCTTTGGTTGTGAGGATTTACAGCTCAGTTTTTAGCTGCAGTGCAGCCTGCATTCCTGATTCACAGTGCTGGTGCAGTGTTGCTTGCTAAATAGCACACGAGCATAACATTTCACTCCCCCTCTGCCACCCAAGTCCAGAAACCATTGCAGCAGACTGAGAAGCTTGCAGTGTTTGAACACTACAGCTGCAATATATCAAGAAGTAAAAGATGTTACTCACTTGCTAGGCAAAGAAGTGCCAGGGCGAGAAGCACAAAGACGCCTGTTATCTTCATGGCAGACATGGGTTCTGGAGCTGCTCCCCAGCCAGGCTGTGCTCTGGGTATTCCAGTACACTTAGCTTAGATGTGCACTTGTGTGTGTGTGAGAGCAGATATATATATACACACAAACACACAGCTGGAACCCTGATGATGAAATCCCTCTTCTGGAGAGGCTAATTAGAAGAAGGTGTTGTCCATGGGTAGTATCAATAAGAATGTCTTCTGTATAGCATGAAGGTCAGCAAAGATGAACGTCACAGCATGGATTGTGTTGATAAAGGAGATGTATTGTGCTGTGGCTAATCCCCTTGCCTAATTAACTGTTTCATCTCCATTAGCGAGCTCAAGGAGTGACTCAGTAAGGTGGTTCTGTTATTGCCATATTGACTCTTGGAGCTGAGCAAAATTCTCAGGGGAAAAAAAACCCAATTCTTACTGAGTGCATGCCAAAAGTAGAGCTGGAATGCTTAATTCCTATTATCTTGAGAATTTTGGAGACCCTTGTCTGTGGGTAGAGGTGATGCTGATTACTGAGCCCTTCAGACTGTGCTGTGGTAGTAATTTCTGCTTGGAAAATTCTGTCTTCTATGTGCATACTCTCACCTCCAGAGCCCAGAAGATCCCCCAATCTGTCAGTGTTGTTCTGCCTTTAGAGTTCCACTGGTTTAGAGCTCAGAATCAATGCTTTATGAGAGAAGGAGCAAATACCCTGTATTGCACTGCCTAGCAAAGAGAAGCGAGGAGTTTCCAGGCATTGTGCATCCAGTGAGTTACTGCTTAGTGTGCTGTCATGGACATATGGAGCAGATCCTGCTGCCTGCCTGTCTTTTTTGTTGCTCTTTCCAGCGCAATAGGTGTGGTTTTGTATGGGATTCCTTAAATGACTCCATCATACCAATGTGTTAGTGACTTAATCAATAGGCACAATTTTCTGGCTTTTGTAATACAGACCACAGATAGAGTCACGATGGGAAAATCAGATCTGGATCATAGTTTCATGGAGTTCAAAGCAACATGAAGTTTTGAGCCCCCATAGCTTTGTTTGAGTTCATCCTTCCAGAACGGCCTTCTCGGTACTGATTTACAATGTAGATGTGCAAATTATCTCAGTTTGAAAGGTCGCTGTACGTTGTCACAATGCACAGTATTTCAGTGATGACCTGCCCTACTTTGCAAGATAGCCTGGGCCTTTTCCCCCATGCAGGAGTTAGGGTCATATGTGCTGATTTCACTAAGGCAGAGGGACTGAAAGTTCATACAGGAAAGGTTACCGTATGTCAAGCAGACCTTGGGTGCCACTAACTCATCCCAAGAGGGATTCAGATCATCTTGTCTATAAAGAATATAGGAAATGAATAAATGGTTAATTTCTCATCAGTTAAAAGGGAAAAGAAAAAAAATGAAGCAAAAAAAGCCATCAAATTCCATTTCCAGGACAGGAAAGGATTTGGTTGAAGATTTAAAATGTTTTAAAGGCACTAACTTCAGTGATTTCATCTTAAATTTTCCTTTGTTCTTAAACTTGGATACTTGTGCATATTCCTCTGAGGTGGAGACCACAAAAGAGAGGATATGATTTCAATGGGCATTGGTCTGGATTCTGCTGCTTTGGGTTGTCAGTGAAATTTTTGTTCTGCAGAGTTTGTTCTGCCCAGCATAAAGTGTGTGTAAACTCATGGAGAGCATTCGGCACATTCATTCATTCATCCATCCATCCACTGATGGACAATTACCAGTGTTAGGCAACAGGAGAAAATCCTGAACCAGCCCAGAAGGTACTCCTAAGCTGAATAGTTATGAGCAAACAAGACTCTTGAGGATGCCTTGAAACTGTAAAACTGCAGCTTGACAGAACATGCAAGTTCCTTGACAGTGGTATGAGGAAATTTGTCTCTTTGGTTGCGCTCTCTTGCCTAACGTGGTGCTACAGACTCTGATGCAACCTCAGTATCCATCCCATCTCTTCAGTGGAAGAATATAAACGTTTGTAGCCGTTTGAGTGGATGTAGGAAGATTTTCTGAGGAGTAATGTAGAAAGGAAGAGAGGACTTTGAGTGGTTGGAGGGGCCTCATGAGGAAGGCAGATTTTGGATCAGATTTTTCTTAGCGTTTGAAAATGAGCTTGCTGTTGAAAGGATTCATGATGCTTATTCTATGCCTCATAGCAGGAAAGACATGGTATGAATGTTTTCTTTCTTGTAATGTTTAGGTGCCTTGATTAGGGCTTTTGAATCAAATTAAGATTAATTTTCTGAGGAGTGGACCTTAAGCTTTGTAGGGCTTGGCCAGACCACTCAGATAGGAAGGATACAGTTCTAATGAGAAGCTGTGACATACTGTAGGGTGTGCAAATAGCAGCTCACTACAAGCAGGGCACAGCAGTAGGCCAGCCTGGAGAGTTGGAGTTCTGGTGAGTTTTGCATTTTTAAATACCAAAGCTTTAAGACAAATGCCATCCATGGAAAGCAGCAGCAGTCTCTTTGACTTTCTGCTGTGAAATAACACTCACATGCAAAATCTCAAAATGATATTTGGTAAATAGCATTGCCACAAAGTTGTTGCCACTCCAGTATCCCTGTAGCTATCTGACTAGCTTTAGGAATGGACAGAATTTACCTTTGCCCACTGGAGAAAATAGTCAGTGACTGAAAAAATGCTTCTCTGAGGAGCTTTTCTATCAAGACTTGTAGAGACTTGTCTGCCCTGATGCTTTTCATACAGAGCTGGTCTGACAACCTTAAGACCTGTCATCCTCAGGCAGGCCACAGGTCAGAGTGCTGTGTTCAAGAACATTCAGTGGCAGAGTGAAAAGAGAATGGAGCAGTTCTTCTCTTGATGGACAAGTTGAACACGAGTCAGTGGTTTGCCCCTATAGCGAACAAGTCCAGCTCTGCATACTTGACTGTGTTAATAGGAATGTAATTGTCAAGTCAAAAAACAGCCCCCACCCCATTCAGCACTTAAAGGCTGCATCTGGAGTTCTTGCATATGGTTCTGGCCTCCCCAGCACAAGAAAGGCAGTGAAATATTTGATTAAATCCATGGAAGGGCCACCAAGGTGTTTAGACAGATGAAGAGCATGTCATGCACTAGGAAAGACTGAATGAAGTTACTTGTTCACTTTGAAGAAAGAAGGCAAAGTCTGGTGGTTGTCTTCAGTTACATCACAGGGTTTTCAAAGATAAGCTCCAGAGTCTTCTCAGAGGCACTCAGTGAAAGGAAAGGAGAGAATAGTGCAAACTGCAGAAGAGAAATTCCAATTAGATGTGAGTAAAACAAATTTCACAATGGGAGCACTCAACCATAGGTTGCCCAGAGAGATTATTTGAGGTACTATAAAGTGGACCTGTTTCAAACTGCTCATGGTCTGGTGGTGGGGCAGGGATGTGGGAAATCAGAGTACTTCCAGTGGTCCATGCCAATTTGAACTGATTCTGCGATTCTCCTAGGTGACTGTGAGCTGTTTCTGGCAGTCAGGTGCTGCGGGACTTGGTGGCGCATTAGATTTGCCCTTACGTGTTAGCACTTCTAAGTCCAAAGCACACATGGACAATGGAGTAGCACATTGAATTGATTTTAGCTGTTAACACCACCAACAAAAAGGGGTGTTTGTTGGACATCCAATCTTCAGATCTGTTTAGTAATAGCTAGTTCCCAGGGCTGGATAGGGCTTGCCTCTTTGTACCTAAAACTGATGTTGAGATTGATGGAAAATGCTCTGTGTGGACTGAAAAAAATATGAGTGAAATTTGGACCTTATCAGCAAACTCCTGCTGGTTTCCAGTGAGCTGGGAGGTATTGTTTGGACCTCTGATAGTTTTCTGCTGTTACCATTATCTTTTCCCAGCTTCTTACCTCTCCAAGTTGTTATTTTGCAGAGGAAAAAGGCATTTGCCTGTTGAACAAATGTTTATTCACTTTATTGGGCCTGCTACATTTGAGAAAGCATTAGTGCCTTTTTATTTGGAGAGAGACAGCAAGAACACTTGTCACAATTATTGATAGATTGCTTTTATTTTTGGCAAATACGCTGCTGCTGCTCCATGTCATCAGTTAAGTGTCTGCTGTATTCTGCATGGCAGAATGTTATCTGGCTGCATTCCGGCAGGCATTGATGCACAGTAGCTTGTTCCCATTTGTATGATGGAGTGTCTCACGCTGAGGATGTCAACTATGCTCAAAAGATGGCACATCCAGTGATGAAAAATCCCATTCTCACATACCAGCTATGCCTGGGAAGAATGTACAAGCCAAGAGAGATATTGATAGGGTCCTGAGTGGGAATTCAGATCTCACAGTGATTTCAGTGTGTGTGTTTATACCCAACCCAGAACACAGGCTCCTTCAGTTTTATTGAGTGTGGGTGGTTAGGGTTGTCCACCCATGTGGCAATTAGTGCATCAGACTTTTAAAGGCTTGCTCAATGGGAAATTTGAGAAGCAAGTGATGTATTTCTTAAGGCATCAAACCGTGCGGAAACATTTGGGTATTTGCCTGAAGGAAGGTGAGTTTCCCATTTCCCACACCTTAAGAAAGATCAAAGGAGCCTCCCTGTAAAATGGCAAGTGCCAACCAAGCTGGGACAGATCCCACCTGTAGATTTCATGTGTCATTTTAGAAAGTAAAAAACAAACCAACACCACGGCTTCCTGCAAAGGCTGGAGCTGATCTTTCTTCTTCTTTGTCTCTTCTGATCTCTTCCAGAGAAGTGACAAGGCTGTGATCCCTGTTATTATGCAACCAGCTTGCGAACCCTTTGAGTTAGTACCAAAGCAGTGATGTTTCTGAATTACTTCATGTTCACAGAGAGATGCAAAACAGCCATAAAGTGCTTAACACAGCACAGAATGAATTAGGGAGTGGGCAGTGAATAGGACTTTTTAAACTGCCTTCTGTTTTGTATTTTAAGATGTCATTTCCAGGTGCTCATCACTTTGAAGCTCTGCCATTGAAGTCAGTTAAAATGAAATATTTGAGGACAGGCTTCTTAGCTTTTTTCATGTCTCAGAGGAAGATTAGAGGACATGCATTGGCTTTGCCTCTATTCCAAATATATATCTTAGAAAAGGAAGCTACAACTTATGAAGAACTGAGGAAAGGTGAAGGTCAACATGGAAAAGGGGATGGATATGAAGCATTTGGAACTGAAAACTTAATATGTGTTTGAACACAGAAACCATAATTAGACTTAAGATTTCATCTCCCCCCTTTGCTAGTAGCAGGTACCTGCTTACCCTGGCAGAGGAGTTTAGAGGGTAGCAAGCTCCTACTACAATCTGTTAGTGCCTCATTAAGTACAGCAACTATTTGTAAAGCATTTTTAAGATGAGGAACACCCACAAAAAGCCCTGGAGGGAATTAGTCAGTCTCTGTTCAGTGCAGATTTAGGTAGGTGTGGTAGGCAAAAGCTAAAGCCACATCTTGAATGATGAGTATGAATAGAAAGCTGGAGGAGCTGCCCTTTCTCAGAGAATAATGGGTCACCAAGTAAGACAGGGGTCCAAAAGAACACCTATCAGGTGTCTACATGATTAGTGGTTCTCATACCATGGGGCCCTTAGGAATAAACTTGGTTCTATCATTATGTTATTTCAGAAGCTTTGGTTTTGCAACCTGAAGTTTAGGTTGGGGGTTTTGTGCACCGTGCAGCCTGACTGAGTCCACGCATTGTGACACTTATGAGAGGGTTTCCAGATTATGTGCAAAGCAACTGGGAGAAGAATTAAGAAAGAAAAGTACAAGGACTCACTGGCACATCAAACTATTAATATTTCCTTGACTGGATGGAGTCAGTTAGGAAGTAATCTCCAGTGTTATGGGGCCACTGTAGTGAATATTCACGCTGTGATATTAACACCTTTTTATACAGTGTAGAGAGTGTCTCAGATGAGAGGCTGTCTCATGAGTTCTAGAACAGATGTTCAGAAGTACTTCAATCTGCATAAGGCCCAGGAATTGGATAATCAAGGACCAAAGACAACTTTATATCCTAGAGAGCAGCCATCTTACAACAAATTTGATTTCTGCAGATAAAGGGGCAATTTCAAGCTGTGCCTTTGCTGTTTTTCTGAAGAGTCTTAGACAATGTTTTCCTCACTACTGATTCCCCATTACCTCCTGATGAATGCCAGAAAAGCTTCCTTGAGGAAGGTTTCACTCGGCTCTAGGGGATCCTGACACAGAAAGAGATATTCCTCTAAAGGTCTGTGTCAGGGTATGTATGAATTTAGCCTGAGTATTTCTAAAAGAGAAAACCAGGCTGAATCAAAGTTAAGGAGAGGTTTCAATGATTGGTTTCAATGGTGCCAGGGTTTCAACCCAGACTGTCTGAAGAACAGGAAGGTCTTAATAGTTGTGAACACTGTACCAACAGTGTTAGAGAAAACCTCAAAGACCTCACCATCTGTGGTGACCTGGTAGTTGCAAAGGCAAAGGCCTGTGAATTTTTGTGTGCTCTTAGACTGCAAAAGAAACAATCATCTCTTAGCCTGCAGAAGAGGGTTTAGAAAAGAATGTTGAGTAACAGACATCACTTCTCTGTGTTGTCCCTTGCAAGTTTAGAAGCCATGAAGTTGGCAGAGTTAATCAGTAATGTTACTTCTCCCCAGAGACTTTGCCCCAGAAGCAGTGTATAATATTCTGGTAGGAAAGTGAGGAGGGATATTAACCATTCTTCTTGAAAGATCACAAGTAAACCAGGTTTTGGTTTTTTTTGGAGATGCATTTTTTATTAGCTCCTTTGTAAAACAAGCACAGTAAATTGCATTTATAGCAGACATGTGTACAGTAAATAAATACTGACAGCACTTGCAGCTAGATTATTTCAGTTTTCTGAAGTATCAGAGGCTTTCCATGTTCCGGTGTTTAAATATCTTAAATTACCACCCAGTGCCACATTCTTTCTTTAGTTGAGGTGATTTTGTATCAGGGCATAAGGCTTAAATCCTCAGAAATGTTCACATGGCTTCTGCCTTCCTGAAAGTCAGGAATTAGGTGATTTGACAAAAATGCAAGCTTCTGCTTCTTTCCAGACCTGGAGGCTTACACTATAAGCAGTTCAGAACCAGGACCTGAGGGGTTTTACCCTAAGGTTCTGTGAAGACACCTAGCACATGTTGCAATAGTAGGGAAATGCTTTCAAAGTGAACTATGAGAATCTGTATTCCAAAACTCATAAATTTAACTCAATGTTTAACATCTATGTATAAACCCAATTGCTCTCTGACATATCAGATACACTGCAGTTAAGCTTTTAAATGAATTAAGATGCCTTGGTTTCAGTTGCAGATTCTTGACAACTTGTGCCCTGTGCACAGTAGGTCTGAGTTAATTTTATTGTCAGAAAACTCCACAGCAAGAGATATGCTGGGTACACATGGGCCACTGAATACAGGACCTCTAATGATCACAAGCATGAAAGAAAGGGAGTAAGTTTTGTTTAGGAGGTGTTATATTCAGCTACTCACTCCCATTTCCTTTCATGGTCATGCAAGGTGGTAACAAAACTCTTTCAAGCACAGTGCTCCCATTGCTTCTGATGCAGCTTGGGTTCAGCTGCAAGTGTAGGGCTTCACAACAACCATGTGCAGTGTTCACTGACTGGGCATCAACATGATGTAGGCACAAACAGCTGACAAAATGCAGCAGGTAGCATTTCCAGGACTCTAAACTGGCAATGCCTTCTTTTGCTAAAACATCTGCCCTCAGACGGGATGATGAGGATGGCCCTGACACGACACAGAACTACCTCCTGCAGCCCAAAGCTCTCTCTGCCAATGCATTTTGACAGAATCAATCAATAAATAAATAAATAAACCCCGATAAATAAATAAATAGATAAATAAATAACTAGATAAATAAATAAATACTCCAATAATTAAACTGTTAAATAATGGAACACTAAATCTGTTCTTTCAGCAGGTTACTTTCCAAATAAATTAACACATCACAGCATCACAGTACATTAGAGGTACTTCAAGAGATCATCGACTCCAACCCCCCATGACACAGTTTGATAGCAGTTGCCCTCACCTGGAAGCAAGTCAACTAAATAAATACTACTAATAAATAAACAAATAAATAATTGCAACAGAATTAGATGCAGAACCTACAGTAACAGCTGCCAGCAATGTATCCAAACACCATACACGTTAATATAACATGGTGTTACTCAAGTCTGAGGAATTTAAAAGAGCTGCCAGAGTCAGGACCAAATTAGCCTATTACAACAAATAGCTGGTATGGCTTCTCAACCATCTCAAATGCAATTCCCACCCCCCCAACTTATGCTTCTGTTCTTTTGTTCATTCATTCTTTGTTTTCTTTAGGAGTGTCCTGCCCTCCTAGAGTCTCTCACTGGTTATCTGTAAAATAAGAAAGGAGATCTACATAAGAATTATTGTCATTTTTCTCAGCTCTAGATTTGGTCTGTTTCTCAAGAAAGCTTTGCTGGCCTGAGCCATTTAGTGAAATGCCACCACTCAATTTCTCTAAAGGACTCAGGCCCTCATAATACAAGGCTCAGGAGTTCCCATGTCTGAGGAGGCTTAGGGCTTCAGCTTCAACTGAACAGAGTCCAGCTATAGGCCTTCTGAAGATGTCCTTCAGCTGGTGTTGGTATCTATAAATGGTCCTGTACCAGTGAAGGCTGAATCCACAGAACAGTGTGATCTCATTGCAAGTGTTTCAGTAGGGCTACAAGATTACAACTTTTCAGCAGTGTGGCTCAGGAAACTTGGAGGTCAGGGAGATTTGCATCTACATCAAATTGCAGAATAACTACCCCAAAACGGCAGAATAAAAGAAAGGAAGGAGATTTTCAAAAATACATAAATCTGCATCATGCTTTTTGGTGTGGATGCAAAGGAGACTATTTCCCTATTTTCCCATCTTTATTTTCTGTGTTTCCATTATGGTTAGACTTGATGATCTTAATGGTATCTTTCAGCCTCAGCAATTCTATGTTCTGACCTGGAGAGCTGGGCTGAGAGCAATTTAGAGCTGTCAGAGAACACTAATCAATTCACAGTGTGAGGAAAGAGCCATTCCTAGGACCAGCAGGAGCTGCTAATAGCTCTGCTCTCCCGTAGCAAGTATCTCCTCTCTCTCTCACTGCCTTTCTCATTTTACTGGTAGAACATGGCTCTATATGGATTGTCTGCTGTATTTGGACACTGGACATTGATTCATAAGCTGCTGATGAATAGGAAGGATAAAAATCAACATGAGTCATACTAGCAATGGCCTAGGTAGAACCTAATTCCTGTCCATGAACATACATCCATTGTTTGCTCTCTGATTTAAAGGGATTCTAATTGTTTCTCAGCTGTTTTTAAAACAGAATTATCATTTAGAGAGCCCAATGTATTTACAGGTTTATTCTCTTCCAGATATTTCATCAAAGAATGTTCAGGGGGCAAAAGAGATTATGAGGAAATGTGAGATGAGTATTTAAGAAGCAGAAGTTAATTGCCTCCTTACTCTCCTAGGTAAGGAATCATCCCTCCTCTTCCAGTCAAAGGTTCTTCAAGCCTTACCTGCAAAGTGAAGACCACTCACTCCAGGATGAATTGTGATAGCGATCCTTGGCCCGCACTGAGATCTTGTCTTTTGGCCCAGCCACTGGAATCTGAATAGACTGCTCATCAGCATCATAGACCTGGGAACAGGGCACAGCTCCATCAGCAGGTTGTGAAAACCAAGCAGAATATACAATAAACAAGCACACATAGCTCAAACCCCCAGCTGGTAGTCTGTTGTTTCAAAGGCATCAGTCTTCACCCACAGCTACCAAAGTCATGAGGACTGGTGAGAACTTGAGGCTCAGTAGAAAGAAACTGACAAGCTCACTTTCCACTGAAGCTGGTGTTGTAAAGTGATACAAACCCCAGACCCAAACAGGCAGTCATTAAAGCAGAGGATTTGTTTATAGAATGATAGAATGCACTGGAATGAAAGCGACCTCTAGAGGTTACCTAGTCCAACCCCCCCTGCAGTGAGCAGGGACATCCCCAATTAGATTAGACTGCTCAGTGCCCCATCAAACCTTACCTTGAATGTCTCCAAGGATGAGGCTTCCACCGCCTCCCTGAGCAACATGTTCCAGTGTTCCACCACCCTCACAGTAAAGAACTTAGTCCTAATGTCTAATCCAAACCTACCCTTCTCTAGTTTAAAACCATTGCCCCTTCTCCAAGTGTTACTTGCCCTTGTAAAATAGTTTTTATCTTCTTTTCTCCTGTCAGAATGAGAACCCTGAAGCCAGAAGTTGCTGCTTTTCAGTATTGCTGAAATTTCCACGGAGGATTTGTGGCTGGTACTCAAAGAACTCTGTACCCTTTGTACGTGGCACAGTTTCTCTACCTAAGGAACTCTACTCATATCGAGAAGTCAGCCCAGGGGAAGAGCTCCATCTGCTGGTACAGGCTTGCTTATGTTGTCACACAGAAAAATTTCACCAACTGACAAAGTGGTGACATTTGTTTATTTTTCTGACTGCTGGACCAAGGAAGAGCAGCGCTGCAGTTAAGGACCTGCACTTGTGGTCAACTGGTTTATATATTTCTTTCCAGTTCTGGTGTTGACTTCTTTGCCAGCCTAGGCAAATTGCCATACTGCTGCTGCATACCTCAGGAGCTTCCTTAGCAAAGGAAGCAAAATAATGTTGTGATTTAAAGCTAATATAGAGGGGCAATGCTTAGTTAACAGTTAACTAATAACTGGAAGGTGAGTGGCAAAGACTGTAGCCTACACCAGTCTCCACATACACACTACCAAATGACTCAATGATGCCTTATTTGCCAATTCACCTGTAAAGAAAGTCTGAGCTACCCAGGTACAAACCACACACAAGGAAATGAGTGCCTGAGATCCTGAACTTCTTGATTTGGAAACTGGGGTTTTCCTACATTAGGGCCCACACAGCCTACTAATTAATTAGTAAATGCTTTTCTCACAGCTATGTAATGCTGGGCACAATTGTGTCTTCCCAGTGACATCAGGGTTGCATCCACCCCAGAGTGTGTTGTTAAGATCATACAGCTCATAGAACTGTGAAGGAAGTCTCTTTCTGCTAAGATAGAACCTTGTCACATTTGGATAGCAGTACCCTTTAGAAAAAGCAACCAACCAACCCCCCAACAATATATTCTATACCATGATTCTTGCATACTATGCTGATATTATTTATACTGTCAGTTCAAGCAGGAAAATTGCATTTCAGATGTTGTAGCTCTACCTGGATTTTGCGTTTCTTTGGACTTTCAACTTTGACCCTGAAAGTCAAAGGGAAGTAGGAATTTGGTGTGCTCCATGTTCTGGGATACGTCCAGGTGACTGTTCCATTTGCAGCTGTATAGTGACATTGGGGTGGGTCAGGTTTTACTGCAAGAGAAAACACAGAAGGAATTGATTCATATTAGCAGCATAATATTGGATGTTGTTGTGCTACTTTTGGTAGTCTTATCAGCTTTGGGAGCCTTTGTGAGATTAAGAAGGGAGTAAGAAATGGACATGAGCAGGCAGCGTGTACTTGCAGCCCAGAAGGCTGCATCAGAAGATGTGTTGCCAGCAGATCCAGAGAGCTGATTCTGACAGTTTACTCTGCTCTGGTAAGACCTCACCTGGAGTACTGTGAACAGGTCTGGAACCCTCAATATATGAAGGACATGGACCTGATGGAGAGGGTCCAGAGGAGAGCCATGAAAATGATCAGGAGGGTAGAGCAGCTCTGCTACAAGGACAGGCTGAGGGAGCTGGGGTTGTTCAGCCTGGAGCAGAGGCAGCTCTGGGAAGACCTAATAGCAGCCTTCCAATATCTGAAAGTGGCCTTCAGGAAGGATGGGGAGAGACTTTTTACAAAGGCCTGCAGTGGAAGGACAAGGGGCAATGGTTTCAAAGTAGAGAAGGGCAGATTTAGATTGGATATCAGGAAGAAGTTCTTCACTGTGAGGGTGGTGGAACACTGGGATGGGTTGCCTAGGGAGGTGGATGAGGCCTCTTCCCTGCAGACATTCAAGGTAAGGCTCGGTGAGGTCCTGGGCAACCTGATCTAGTTGGGGATGTCCCTGCTGACTGCAGAGAGGTCAGCCTGGGTGACCTTTAGAGGTCCCTTACAGCCTGGACCATTCTATGATTCTATTCTATGAAATGGCTTATATACTTCTTATGAAAAATAAGCCTAGAAGGCTTTGTTGGACACAGAGGAGTATCTTCCCTGACCATTAGGGCATGCAGCAAAACATCTGCTTCTTCAGGATGCTGCTTTGGTTTCCTGTGCCCAGTGGCACTGTTGTTACAACTGTCAATTTCTATTAGCCTGTCCTGGATGCTCCTCAGAAAGAACAGATCAGGAGGAAAGCATTAATTATTATCTGAGTGAATCTGCAGTTCTCAGAGAAAGAGACTGATGCTTTATTGGTTAGAAGAAGAAGAAACTTCTGGGACATGTGGGAGTGAGAGGGTTGGTGGTCACAAGCTATGGAGATGTTGCTTCTTCACTTCCTCATCCTCTTCCAGACTGCTGCTCCCCTATTCCTGTAACTGGGGGCTTGATGAAGATTTACAGTAGGGACAGGGATTCCCAAGCTACTGTTATTAGTTCCACTATCAGCAGCAAGAAAGAGGCTAAAAATTGATCATGGTTCCTGGTCTACTCACTGATATCTCTGATGAAGAAGCTGCTAGTGTAGTTCTCATATTCCACCTCGTCAATGACCTCCAGGAACATCTCAATTGGCTCATGCTCTTCAGCAAATGGACAGTAGTTTTCCTTCTGGCACTGGGCTGTGTATTCAGTGCCTGATTTGCCAGTGTGAGCTACAGGGCTGTTGCAGGTTACATCTCCTTGAGAGCTGAGTACAGATCAAAGAAAAGTATTGGGAAAGTGCCGGTGTGCTCTGGGAGTTTGTTACCCCAACAATAAGACATAGTTGGTAAGGTAGTGTTCTGGTGTTGCCTGTATCACTTTATGGCTGTGCTTCAACAGCTGTGGAAATGGTTCAGTGGGAGTTCTGGCATTTTCTCTGCTGCATTACACATCCATGTGTGGCATAAACACTCCTCTGCCTTAGCAGAAGGGATTAACGTTTCAGCCTAAACTAGGATATCTCCTTTTGCGTTACCACTGTCCCAGGATAAGCTCTAGTATCTTTGTTCCATAGCTCTTTCTAAAAGCTTACTGGACAAACCAAAGTGACCTTGCTCAAGCACTCTATGTTTTGGAGAAACCCCAAAGAGTAGTGGAAGGTAGGAAATCCCCGCAAGGTTTCCCTCATAGGTTTCTGCAGTGTTCCTCAACAGACTTGTCAGTGGACATTTGGCTTTTGCAGTGGGTGCAGCCTCCCACTCCCTTCATTCCACAAGAGCTGCTGCAAAGTGACTTGGTGCTGTGATTGTTTCTACTTCTGGCCCAGCTTCCTCTCTCTCTCTGCATGAACCATTTTTGCTATTGCTTAAGTTACTCTGTGGCTGTGTGGCAGCTGCTGTAATGGTCCCATGGGCGATGATCCACTTTCAAGCCTTTACTAGTTTCTGAGCAACTTCCATGCCCTTAGAAGTTGTTAGTCCCAGTGACAGCTCAAAACGTTTTGCAGATGTTCAGACTTTGGAAGTGGGATTCCTTGCCTTCTGCATGTCCTCAATAGCCTAAAATCTAGGATCTCCTACACAGAATAGCACAAAGAGCTGTTCCAGCCTTACTATGAGGTTGCTAAGGAAAAGTACAAGCTTTTACCCTTTCAGACTTCTGATTGTGAACTTCACATTTGGACTCTCAATTTCTGTCATCCATGAACACATGAAAATTCCAGAGTAGCTCTTTGCCTCGCATTTTAAAAATGTCCTCTTTGGCTCTAGATGGAAAAAGGAAGAAAATGTGATTTATTTACTCTTTTTGCCCAAATGGTCGAAGCAGAGAGTGAGCAGAATTCAATGGACTGCTTTGGCCCATGCTGGGTACATAGGAAGACAGTCTCATGTAGTTAAAAAGCTATATAACCATATATATAATTATATAACCATAACTTGTATAACCATAACTGGTGGCTGAAGGCTGGTTTACATGGCACCACATTAACCACAGCTACATGGCTATTGACAGGAGTTAAGAGCCTGCCCAAGAGGTTGCAGATAGCTGTCAGCAAGATTTTTATATGGAGAAATCCATTGCTCTTGTCACAAAGAAGCACTGCAGCTATTCAGGTGGCAAACCTCTGTATTTGTTACCCTGCTCATGAGAGGGCACACAGTGGATAATCTCATTTCTACAGAGAGCTCCCTCTGGTCCTCACAAAGCTCCAGTGCACAAAGCTGAGCAAGATACATCACATCATCTTATGACCATACCTTCATAGCTTTTCAGGATTGACCTTAGCATTTGCCCATTGGAGTCTACTTTAGTTATGAGGAAGAAATCATAGCTGATGATTTCATGGGTATTAGCTGTCAGACAGGTGTAGTTGCCAGCATCTGGGAACTCTTTCACTTCAACAATCAGAGTCTTCCCAGTTCCTTTCAGTTCATTGTCCTTTTCCCAGTAAACTGGCAGTGCATCATCAGATGTGTCACAGGTGAGCTCCACTCTTTTAGCTGGTGTCTCATCATTCCACTCAGATTCTATGACATACACTGGACATTGTAGAGAAAGACATATTAGCTGCTACTCATACTTAACAGTGTGAAGATTGAGCCAAGCCCTTTTCTACCTCTGTTCTCCAGGAAAACTGCTAACAAACCCCTGGCTTTCTTGCCGAATGCCTCACCATCACCTGGAAATCTTTACTACAAAAAGAGGTTTGACTTAGAAATTTGTAGTGTATCCAGAACCTGCTGATCAATAAGGATGAGATATTCATGGAAGAAGTGACATTTTGACATGTTCCCTGAGAATCTTATAGTGGTTCATAACAGTGGGGATTAGGCAGGTACCTTTGTTTTGAAAGTGAGGATGCAAGGATCCACTGAGCCCAGGCATTCCTCCTGCACACAGCCTGTGGCCTTTGCTCACAGAATGGCTCATGATTCTCCGTGCTATGGTGCAAAGCTATGGCACTTTGCCCTCTTCACCGTGAAAGGTCTGTGAGTGAGCAGTGGGAAGGAGGGGAGCTCTGGGTAAGTGGTTTGTATTTGCCTGTAGCTGATTCTGTTTTCTGCAGGGGACAATCTGTAGTCCTATCACCCTGGTCCCAGTGGAGCAATCACTAGGAGACAGAGGATTGCTGAGCTGTAGCAGAGCTACGTGGACTGCAGCAGGGACACGTGGTCTTCTAAATGCCATCTTCTAACTTTGAAGTGCCCTGCTGGTCTTTCCAAATTAGAAGACACACCACATAACAAAATAACTTAGAACAGTTCTATTAAAGAAACATTTTGTCTTTTGGCAGTGATTGGCTGAAGAACTTCAGCTACACTTCTGTGGGGCAACAGTTCTCAAATTTAACTGTCATTGCTCTGATGTACTGCTGCTGTCACAAGCTCCCCAACCATGTTCAGTGCCCTCAGAGACTCTGCTACGTGCAAGAAGTGGCAAAAATTTGTTTCTTAGTGTGCCCACACCACAGCAAGCACTCAGCTCAAGAAATCAGATTGCCAGTGAGCTCTAAGACCTTTTCACCAGGCCATTTCAATACCAGAATGAGAACATTAAGACTTTATCACAGAGAATAAATGCTAAGAAATACGTGTCAGACACTGAATCTGAAATGGCAGAAAACATGTGGCTCAGGAAGCTTGGAACCTTAACAAACTGCCTATGGATATTTGAAGCACAGGCAAGGTAAATCCTACAGGCCTGAAACACAAATTCTATTCTCAATAGTGACAAGCATCAGCTTTCTGCACCATGGTATTGCCCAGGGAACCCACAGGATGAATCATTTTTTAGTGCAAAGATGTGGGGGAAAGTAATGGAATTACTTCCTACAAATGAAACAGATTGAGTATGCTTTTCTCATGTTGATTAGGGCTCTTGTTTGGGATAACCACATGGAAGACACAGCCTGGAGTATGGAGCTACACTGAGTGAATGAGAGCAGCACACTTGATGGCCTGAATTTAGCCCTAGTTTCTGGTAAGCTATTAAAAAGATTTGTTTATTACTGACCCTGTATTTTCACAACCATGTTTACATTTAAGATATTTACCAGCAAAGTTGCACAAACTATTTCTAGGTTGTTTTTTTTTTCACAATTAATGCTTGAGGGTTTTTTGTTGTTGTTTGTGGGCTGTCACTCAAGTCACAAGATACTGATTCTGCTTCCAGACTGCTGCGTGACCAAAACTTTTGAAACAGGAGAATATGTAGTAGGACATAAGACAGTTTCTAATGCAAATGGCTTTTGTATGACATTTTAGGACTTCTAAATATTTCCTCCCTTAACACCAATTACTTGGCTGGTTATTCACAAACAAATAGGAAGAACTTTGGCCTAAGGTAATAGAGTTAACAAATTGTGTGCTTGTGGACACAAGTTTAATTCTGAACTACCCTTGTGTCCTACAGTCAGCTGTAGGCCTCAGTAAGTGAAGACTGCTTACCATTTTCCCTGAGTTTCCACTGTGCTTCCAGAAGGGCAGCAAAGGAAAATAAAGTAAGGCAGGCAAATAGTAGGTGAGACATCTGTAGGGAAAAAAGAAATTGGTAAATATCAGTGAGGATTATTGAGTGTGTTCTGAAATCAAACTCAGTGGTAGACAGGATAAGAAGACAGAGTCTGTTCCAGTGAACTAAGAAATATTCTCCCATTCTAAAAAGTCTCAAAGGACATAGAAATGTGAGGTTTGTATGGAACTTGAGCCAGGATTTTAATCCCCTTGTTACTCACACTGCAAAGCAGTTTAGAGAAGACATTATGGAACTTAGGGGAAATTGTTGTGCACATAGGTCTTATATGGTCAGCATTTCAGAAGCATTCCCAGGTTCTCTCAGTCAAGTGTTCCTCATGCAAGCAAAGTCCTGCTGGTGCCAGTGAGGCTAGCTGCATGAACAAAAACTACAGGGGGTGGCTCAGTTGGTAGCGCACAAGACCCTTAATGGGGAGGTCATGAGTTCAAGCCTGCAGTGGGCAGTGGTGTCCTCCCTACTCCAGTCATGAGGTCTGTGGTGACAGGTTGGACTTGATGAACTTTGAGGTCTCTTCCAACCTTAGTGATACTGAAGGCATTTGACTAAAGGATCAATGGACATTAAATTCCAGGCATACAAGGCTTTTAAGTATATTCCCTTGTTAAAGCATGTCAGTATCCCTATTAAAATAGAGGACCGCAATGAAGGACCTGATGAAGTGTTTTGTTAGGCTGCAGTCTTCACCATCTCTGTACAAACAAGTGATAGCAGTGTCAATAATGCAGCATGGAGCTGGTGGTAACTCTGCCACTTACCTAACTGGCACTAGTACCAGTATCCACCTGAGGCTGCATAGTCTAATTAGTTTTGCTAGCAATTTCAGGCAAAATTCCTGCCGGATTTTTGTGCAGAAATGGCTGGGTGTGTGCATCATTGTTGCTATGTTCATTTGAGACATACATTTAGCTCCCTTGAGAATTAAAAAGTGCATAGCTATATGTACAACATACATATGTATATTTGTCCTGAATTCAAAATACAGCTAGACCTCTTCATGAAACACAAACCACATTTGTCTAGTATGGTAGTAGCCACTGGCTGTATAAAAAACTGCAATAACTTTCTGACCTTTTTCAGCTGGGCATTAAGCCAAATGAATAGGAATATGACCTAGAAAAAGACTGATGAATATATCTTTCAAAGTGTATTCAACTACTATTCTTCCACAGTGGAAGTCTGAATGCCCAAGAAAAACACTAAAATAAGTAGTATGAGCTTTGTTTCCCTCCCAGACCAGTCTTTTCTAGTGACAGGGGAGTAGTCCTCCTAATTTCCTCTTATGTGCTACAAATCATTTTCATTTGGGTTTATGAAGAGTGCATGTTTGTATGTACCCCAAACCTGTTAGTCATTGGCAGCTCCTACTGTTATCAGTCCTTTATCTTAGCCAGCAGTATCTGGAGCAATGCCAGGAATCATTGATTTTGTGCACTGCACAGCACAGCCATTAATAGGACCAAAAGCTACTAGTATCTGAAGAGAGTATCTGTGAGTGGAACCAGTTCACATTGCATCTGTACTTAGAGAGGCAAGGGCCTCAGTGAAAAGCCAGATACTATCAGGCAACCTATCAGTGTTGTCTTGCTTCATTAAAAGGCAAACACTCTTAGCTCCTGTTGATTTCTGCTGCAGGCAGGATTAGCTACAATTTGCACCAGAAAAATAGCTCATGCAGCTTTCTGAAAGATGCTGCTTTCTTTCATTGTAACGTGGCATTCCTTGAAAACAGAATATTTTCTCCTGGTTTTAATGAAAACCTTCACAATTCAGGTTTGTGATGAAAAAGGTTAAGAATTTTCATGAGACAATTTTTGAGACTGGGGTGAGGAGGATAACCCCAACCCTCATCTCAGAACTTTTTTTCAGTGCAGTTGTCTGAGCACTTCAGAGATGAGGAAAGTCTATCTACATCATATGTTCCCTGTGATCTGGAGCATAAGCTGCTGTAAATCAGCCCAGATTCCTTCACTGACAATCACCAAATTCATGGCTACAAGGACCTCTGGATGCCACCTGAGCCAGACCCAGCTCAAGGCAGAGCCAAGTCAGTGTTGCCTGTTCTTTCAAGCAGAGCATGGCCTAACCATAAGTACACATTTGTCTATGCACACAATTCAGCAACACAAATACAAGTCAACCACAAAAGATAATTACATGATAACATGATCTGTTCTGTCCATTAGGTAATAATTCTATGAGCAAATACACTCAACATACACATAAGCTTATAAATACTGTCCTGAGAAAAGTGTCACAACCACTTAAATATATTTATAAGTAAATAATTTGAAGCTTTCATTCATTTCATCTGAAGCAGCTGATACCAGACTTCTGCTGCCCCAGTATTAGAGAAGAAAGGAATTCTCACCTTTTGCTGTGATGCCTTAGCCAAAGTTGCCAGGCAGGTTGGATTTGTGATCTGCAGGAAGCATTGTGCTGGCTCCCCTATAAATAGTTCTAAACCCAGAAAGCAGAGGGATGCTCCGTTTCACCACAATACCACAGAATTGCAACACGTGGCCTGAGTTCCTTTTTTACATAGTGGCAGAGCTAAAGTAAAAAGAAAAAAAAGTTTGGGACTCTCAGGTAAACTTTAAAGGGGAAATGAGATGATGAGATTGTTACAATGACCTTTATGGTATGCCAGAGGCATTTCCTTTCCTGCCTGATTTTCTCTCTCTCTCATACAGCCTGCTCATCATCTGAGAAAGAGTAAATGCAGAATAAATAAACTCCCAAAACTGTCTAATGGGAAATACAGTATGAAGACAGAAAGAGAAAGTTAACTTAACCATATCTCTTTCTACCTGATAAGCACAAAAGAGAGAATTATATGAAATAAAACCCCACATCAATCAGAAGTAAAAAAGGCTAACTCATTTTTAATTGCTCGTTTAGAAATGTATTTGTTCTAAAGACTGAGACTTAGGTCAACCAAAAAAAAAAAATAAAGCCAAAGCAAACCAAAACAATGAGTTCTGGGTAAAGGATCAACAGCTGATATTGTCACATTATTTCATGTGGCTGTTTTTGAAGTATTGCTTTTTCCTTGATACACTGGTGTTCCTTTTAGACCTATCCTCCAGCATAGGAGAAGCCCCATCCAGAACATGCACTTTGAAAGTGAGGAAGAACTTTCCATTGATGTTTTTTGTTACTATTTGTGAACTAATAGGAAACAGTTCACCCTGTTAGCCAACCCAAAGCTTAGTTGATCTTCTTGCCCTGTTCCAAACCTGAATAAGATGATTGAGAAGTTACAAGCAAGAACAAAGACATTGCCCATAAAGGAAAAAAAAGAAACCAAGGTTTGAAATTCAGCCTGGATGCTTTAGGAATTCATAGTGACACAAGGCTATCCTGTGTGGTTTCTAGTGACAGGAGTATTCCTGCAGCCCTGAAATCAAAGCTATAATGAAGTAATTCATGAATTAAAAGATGTGCCTGACCCTTCCGCTATGGACAGTGGTCATTCAGAAATCCTTCACACATAGAAAACAACACAAGCATCTGCAATACGTTGCATATTTGGTGCCCCCAAACACGGCAAGAACAAAAACCATAAGGAGGAAGAACCCAAATGAGCAGTGAGATAATCTTATTATCATCCCCAGCTTGAGGCTCCTGTTTATTGTCACACGTCTGGGAGGCAAACAGCAGAGAGGGTTGCATGCTCTGATTTGAAAGAGGGTAGTTTCACAATTCTGGACTAGCGCCAGTGGAATCTCTTTCTCTCCTTAGCTGTCCTCTTCAGAGAAGCATGGCTTGGGTAGGACCACAGCTGAGCTTTAACTCTCCCCCGTCTGACAAAACACAAAACTGATGGGCCTAACTTCCAGTGTACCCAACCTGTTACCCAGCATCAGCCCCAGACTTCCCTTTACTAGAGTTCACAGCCAGAGCTGGGCAAGAGTAGAATGAAAGGGTGCAGGCTGTGAGTGCAGCTTGCTGAAGCAGGTTTGAAATGGTGGCTCCGTCATGGGTGAAAACTGCTCCCTTCAGATACTGCATACTGAATCTAGATCAAAATGGTTTATGGATTTATTCATGACACAAAATTGACCAGCAACCAGTGAACTATTCATTTGAGGTTCATATCAATAATGTAACAGCAAAGCAAGAGTACTAGACACTTCCAAATTGTTAATACCTGTGCATCCACGTGTCTCAATAAGCTCTAACATATACACAGTCTTATACACGTGGTGGGGAGTTTGTGACTGTAATGTCACCTAATGCACAGCTTTATCATCTGCCCAACATGATGGTGGCCTTTAAATGCCTGTTCAGGTCAGAAATGTGAACAGTTCATGATGAATACAAATATTAATAGAAAATACATATAAAAGTAAATACTTTCCGAGTGTCTGCTTGCACACACATGCAGAAAGCCTGCCTAATTGCCTTGACTTCTCTTAGAGCACAAATGGAGCCATACACTACCAAAGCATTACACCAAGAATTTTAGATGCCAGTTCTGGAGCACAGAGACAGCTGTCTGGAACTTCCATGATAGGATAGTTTGCTATGATCCATCAGAGGAATTTTTATATATTAAAACACAGAGATTGTGCAAATACCATTTGATGATGGTCTGGTTTTCCATTATGAGCTCATATATTCTTAAGGGGAAATTTGAAGAAGAGCAGCTTCTCTCCCATAATTTTCATCCTACTTCCCCTATGACTCGGAAAGAGAATGCTGGAAACTCTGTGTCCATGTTTTGCTTTCTTCTAACGCAACGGAAAGACTCCTTTATGACAGAAAGAGCCTGCTTGAAAATGGTTTTCCTTTCTTTTGAAGGACAGAAGATTTTTGCTCTGTGGAACACCACAGTTATCTCACCTCAGCCCATGAAAAAAAATCTGCCCCATGTCAGTATAAGGATGATTTATACAGAGTGTATAACCACTATGAGTCCTCTATCTGGAATTCCTTTCAGAGGTTGATTTGCCAAAGATCAAGTTTTATTGCTGTTGTTATTAATGTAGTAGCAATGAGAAGGGAACTCTGATTTTATGTATCATTAACTCAGCTGTGATTTGTGTCACACTATCAGGAAATACTGTGTAATTTTAGAGTATCCATGACCTTTCCTAAAAGAATTCCAGTTGCAAGCTACTATGTGGAATCAGTGAACCAAGATCAAACCTTGAGAGAAATGCAAAAGCATAGAAGAGAAAAACTCACCCCACTTCTAGTAAAAAATCTAAGCTTTATACAACAGTAATGCATTTGCATTAGAAGAGCCACCCAAGATGGGGACTTTGGGTATTTCTCTTGCCAGTAGTTCCATTGACTAAGCTACATTTACATGTGTTTCACAAGCAGAATTGAACCTTTCTTCAGAGGGCACTTAGTTCAGACTTGGCACTGTGCTAACCGCTGCCATGCAACTGCTGATCAGGCTCAGGATAATAGCACGGTAAGCTGACATTTGTGTATGAACTACTGCATTGACAGAATTTCATAGAATCAATAAGGTTGGAAAAGACCTCAAGGATCATCAAGTCCAACCTGTCACCCAAGACCTCATGACTACTAAACCATGGCACCAAGTGCCACATCCAATCCCCTTTTGAACACCTCCAGGAACAGTGACTCCACCACCTCCCTGGGCAGCGCATTCCCTCTTAGTTAATCTGTGTCAACACAAAGTGTAATCATTATGAAAAATACTTCTTTTATCTGCTTCTTATTGCTATTTTGAAGGGACCTAAATTAAAGCACTCAGAGATATGGCTGGAAGAAAAGGGAAGCCATGACAGCTTCCTATTTTGCTATGCAATTATTAATGTGACTGTTGGGGTTTTTATGCTAAAGCCTAAAGACTCAAGCTGAGAAAGGAACCCCATCTTATATGGGATACCAGAAGCTGATAGTAAGATTCAGTGCCCAGTCAGTAGGCATCTTGTTGCATCATTGTCAGAAAATTCCAGGTTCCTGGAGGTGGAGAAAAGACATTTTAAATTAGGTAATAAGAGTTTTAACCCCTCTGACTGTTGATGAATGAGGTCATGAATGAGCTCACACAGAGCCTGTTTAGAAAGCAAAGAGGTTTCACAAATGAACCACTGAAACATCCCTCAGCTTCTGAAAGGCAAAGAAAATTTCTGAAATTACACCAGTGGTTGCTTTGTGATACAACCTCTGTTTATGAAACTTCTGTGAGAGTTACCTTTGCTGAAGTTGTGTGGTACTAAGTGAGACCACAGTATTACCAGCCCTGAGTGGTAAAAACTGAGGAGCTTTGACGTGTGATGATTTTGAAGAACCACAGTAGAATGGGGGAAAGAGAGGGACTGTGGATTGGCAAATCCTCCCTGCTGTTACATACTAGATAACATTTGGAAGAGATGTGCCCTGGAGGGGCTACAGCCTGGACTCTGGACTTCCAGAGTCCCCAGATATTACTACTCCAGGGAGTTAAACACTATTTTGTCTTCTGATGGTGTTGTATTGAGGATTCAGGGTGGAACCAAGTTGCACTCAGCTGATCTTTGCAATCACAACATCTAGAATCTGATATACTGGAAAATGAAAGATGAGCATTCAATCTCATCTGTTATCAAGTAAATCTGAGAGTTAAGATCAAGAATCTAAACCTGGGAGTTATTAATACTGTAATTAGAGAAATAACAAGATTGCTTGGTACTCATTTAGGACTGATTAAAACTTGATGTGGCAGCACAGGCAGCCTGAGCTAGTTTGAGCCGTTTCTGCTCACCACAGTGAGGTTGGACAAGATGACCTTTGAGGGTTCCTTCTAACCCAGTCTGTGAATCTGTAAAACTAAGTATTTCAAGATTTTACATAGCTTTAATGTTAATAAACTGCAAAAGGCAAGGTAATCTGTGAGCAGTTTCTGGAGCTCTGTAGCATGCTCTGTAAAGGAAGCTGAATGAAAAGCTGTCGCTGTCCCTCTCCCCCTCCCCCCCCCCTTTTTTTTTTGGGCTTTTATTTTCTATTCTTTGTAAAAGACAAATATGGATTACTGTGAATTTATACAGACTTTATACAGGGGGAAAAGGAATATTCTGTATTTAAAGACAAAACAGCTCAGGCTTAATCCTACTCCCTATGATAGAACAGGAGTCTCAGTGTATCACAGTATCACCAAGGTTGGAAGAGACCACAAAGATCATCAAGTCCAACCTATCACCCAAGACCTCATGACTAGACCATGGCACTGAATGCCACATCCAATCCCCTCTTGAGCACATCCAGGTGCAGAAATGAGTGAAAACATCTTCTGTGCCAGTGTTCACAAAACCCCTTTTTGAGTACAAAAACTACAATGCTTAGACAGAAAAAGTATCTCAGACTTCCCTGCATCTGACCAATGTGCCTGCAGAAATGTCCCATGTGGGCAGGCTTTGGCTGAAACAACCTGGAACCACTGGACTGGAGGACAGGAGAAACTTCCAATATGTTTAAATGGATCATGATCAGACCTAAAGTGTGCTGCATGCCTTCACAAAGAGTGGATCAGGAGATCTAGATGTCTCCTTTGGCTTATTGATGGAATAAGTTCCCAATGTTAGGATTTTTTAATCTATTCTGTGCAGCAGAGGTTTGCAAACTGGCCCACAGCATGTTCTAAGCTGCTTATAAATGAGTTCTTAAAAGAGTAAGCTCCCCACAGTAGTCTAAAGCTCTCAACAGACATTTGAAATTACAATGGGAAATGTGAAGAAATAACCTCCCCTGGTTTTCAGTATCCATCATATCCAGCATGGAATTTCAAGGACAGAAAATGACTATGTTCTGTTCTCTCTGTGTAGTTAGTTTCATGTAGTTAACCATACAGCAACCATGAGGGAGTTTCACTTGGAAGCGTGCAGTAGAATTAAAATTGTCCATTAAAAAGGTGTCCAGAGTAGATCTGACCTGACTTTCAAAACCTGCCTGGACGTGTTCCTGCATGGCCTGCCCTAAGTGACCCTGCTTTGGCAGTGGGTTGGACTCGATCTCTGGAGGTTCCTTCCAACCCCTGACATTCTGTGACTCTGATTCCCAGCTGCAGTGACATGCAGGCTGTTGCAAGACTAATGGGAATTAGACTGTTTCACACTTAACCACAGCAACTCCACTTCTCACCACCACACATTTCTGAATGAAATCTTAGCAAAAGGCTTCTTGTTTAAGGCACAGACAGGGGTAGGTGCTGATATGCCAGCTGTGAAAATGAAATAATAATGACAATTTGAAGTTGCATCTCTGTACAGTCCTTGTCCTGAGCTTTCACAACGTTTGCCACCTACATTCCTGACCAGGAATATGTTGTTTCTGTTCATGTCTACTGAATGGTGGCATGAACAGCAGGAGGTGACTGCTTACCTTTCTTTTTGAGCAAGGCAAAAGCGAGCATGTAGCTATTCATGTCATTGTGGGGTGTCTTTTGAGTTTGGGATGTGGACCTATTAACTGTTCCTTATTCAGGTAAGAATACTGGTTGGTCAATAGCTCAGCAAATGATTTAGGGATCAAAATGAGAAGAAAGCCTTGCATGAGGGAACTTCCACTAAGTACTTTCCCAAAAGAATGATGAAACTGTTTGCATGGAGTGAACACATTGGTTTCTGCTTACCATCATGCCATGGAGTATGAGGATGTGCCTGGAGTTGCTCATATTGGGAATTGTGCTGTCTCGCTCCTCCCTTGGCTCTGACATCATACTGAGTAAATGCACCACCACAGGTCCATAGAAAAAGCATCTGTCACATGGATGAATTTGTTGACCAAAGTCAGTAAATTCCTGGATTTAAGCAGGAATGAGATCACTTTTAAATTTGTCTGAGGAGATCCTATACACAGGGGTCTTCAGAATTGTGACCAGACTATCAATGCTCAATTCAAGTTAAAACTGACTGCTTCTTGCACATATGAGAGCTCACTTGGTCCTGTGCCAAAAGAGGAGAGTCTTTACTGGGTTCTGCTTTCATTAGAGGCAGCAAGTAAGAAGGAGCTGGTTTTATTTCCTTCAAGTTTATGGGGAGAAGAGGATACTATCCTGTTAAGTAAATAAGCTGTCATGTGGCTACTGAGGACTGTCCTGGTCATTTCCTAACTCTGCTTTTCCCTGAAGCTTAACTGTGTTTTGGAGGGGTGCAGTCTTTACTCTGTCTGGAGAATGAATGAACAGGGTGGAAATTACAGTTAGTCTCCATCCCCACAGCACAGAGCTGTGAAGCATAAAGATTCATTTGCCTCTACATTCCACTTGGCATTATAAGCTATTTGAGCCAAAAGTGCATCACTACATTTTTTAACTTTATATCTTTAATTGGCTTTCTCTGTGACCTCTTTCTGTAGGCAAAATCCCCCAGGACACTCCTCAGAGTACTCAAAAGAAAAATTCAATTCCTCTCTGCAAAGCTAACTGAAGTTACACAGTAAGTATTGACGTAACGAACACACCATGGAGTTTCTTCCTACCTCCACCAAACCTTTGCCTGGCACTAGAAAGTCAATTGAATGTGGGCTCCAGCCACAAATGACATTACTTCCTTTCTGTGGTAACAGCTACTGTAAGGAACACCATATGAGAACTGTACACCCACTGTTGACTGTTTATTTCTCTGACAGGAGAAAGCCCTGCGTTGTGGAATCTTCTTCCATCAACAGACACCTGACTACCTCAGAAGTTAAACACAGGGTCACTAAAGCTGGAAAAGACCTTTAAGACTGAGTCCAGCCATAACCCAACTACCATGATCACTAAACTGTGTCTTGAAGCATCACAGATACACCTTCTTGAACTCCTCCAGGGATGGTGACTCCACCACCTCCCTGGGCAGCCTGTCCCAATGTCTCACCACTCTGTCAGTAAAGACTTTTTTTTCCATAATGTCCCATCTAAACCTCCCCTGGAACAGCTTAAACCTGTTTCCTCTCATTCAGTCTCTAGTTACTTGGGAGAAGAAACCAATATCAGCTTCACTACAAACTTCTTTCAGGTAGTTGTAGGAGCAATAAGATCTTCCTTAGCCATCTCTTCTCCGGCTCCCTCAGCTGCACCTCATATGCCATGCCCTCCAAACCTCACACCAGCCTCATTGTCTTTCTCTGGCTGTGATCTAGGATCTCAATGTCTTTTCTACACTGTGGCACCCAGAACTGAACACAGTACTCAAGGTGTGGCCTCACCAGGGACGAGTACAGGGGCACAATCACTTCCCTGCTCTTGCTGGACACACTGTTTTTGATATAGACCAGGATGTAATTGGCCTTCTTGGCCAGTTGGGCACACTGCTGGCTGATGTTAAGCCTACACCCTGCCCCAAGCCTGTAGTGTTGGAGTTGTTGTGACCAAAGTACAAGACCCAGCACGTGGTCTTGTTAAACCTTATTCTGTTGACCTCAGTCCATCTGTTTCAATTCCTTCCACCTATAATTAATATCTGAGAGTAAGAATCACTTCAGAAAGCTTTAGTCTGACAGCTGTACCACTAAATCCCATTGTCAAAGGAATCACTGTTTGCCCAAAGAGACAAGACTTCATATTTGAAGAGTTCATCAGAAAAACACTTTTATCAGAGAATGCAGTTCAGTAGAAGCAGCTTAACATTCTAGATGGATTGGAAGGAGGAGAGATGTAGTAGTAGAACAATATATATGAAGTAGAACCCTTCATATGTGAATCTTCTGCTTTTTTGTGTTTGCCTTTTTTTTTTCTTCCCCTCAACCAAATAAATTTAATGAACAAACTACTTAACTACTGTATGCATCCTCATAGAAGGACACTTCCATCTGGATCTGCAGGGAACTTCATACTGGCTGAAAGGGCCAGTCACATTGTAGGCCGTGGTCACCATCATGAGCCTGGCACTGCTCCATTAGCCAGCTGACAGAAGCAGCACAGATGCAGGATGTGGTATGAAAACAGTCATATTCATGGAGTCACCATACAGCTTCCCACAGAAGTCAATTCTGCAATGAAGTGTGGTGGTTTAAGAAAACAGGAACCTTCCAATTTGCAGTAGAGTTATAAATAGCTGAGGGTGAACTTTATTCACAGCTGCCTAATGGGAGGAGACTGGGCACAGCTGTGGGTTTGTGAAGAGCACTGGCAGAGCTAAAATCCCTAGCAGTCATGAATTTCCATTGTGACAATGCTATGATTACCATATCCCTACAGGGGTCTACATTTGCATTGCCTTATCCTTACAGTTAATTGTTCATGAAAAGGAAGACTAGAAACAAGGACAGCCTCAGAACCCCAGAAACATTATACTGTCTTACATATAAATGTCTCCTTTGAAGGCCTGTGACTGAGCAGGTGGGATAGATCTTCATTCACTTGTGCTCCAGCTTTATTTACATATAGCAAATCTGTGGAAATGGAAAAATGGGGAGAGAAATACAGATTCTACTAAACAGCCTCGATTTTTGTCAAGGCAGTGAAAGTTACATAATCTCATAGAGCACTGCTGTTGTACATTGTGTCTGCATTCATAGGCGAGCCAGAGACAGCTTTCATAGTATCATAGTATCATTCAGGGTTGGAAAGGACCACAAGGATCAGCTAGTTCCAACCCCCATGCCATGGGCAGGGACACCCCACACTAGATCAGGCTGGCCAGAGCCTCATCCAGCCTGGGCTTAAACACCTCCAGGAACGGGGCCCCAACCACCTCCCTGGACAACCCATTCCAGGGCTTCACCACTCTCATGGTGAAGAACTTCCTCCTCACATCCAGCCTGAATCTCCTCACCTCCAGCTTCATTCCATTCCCCCTAGTCCTATCACTACCTGAGATCCTGAGAAGTCCTTCCCCAACCTTCCTGTAGGCCCCCTTCAGATACTGGAAGGCCACAATTAGGTCACTTCAGAGCCTTCTCTTCTCCAGACTGAACAGCCCCAACTCCTTCAGTCTGTCCTCATAGGAGAGGTGCTCCAGCCCTCTGATCATCCTTGTGGCCCTTCTCTGGACACATTCCAGCACCTCCACATCCCTCTTGTAATAGGGGCTCCAGAACTGGACACAGTACTCCAGGTGGGGTCTCACCAGAGCTGAGTAGAGGGGGAAGATCACCTCCCTTGACCTGCTGGCCACACTTCTCCTGATGCAGCCCAGGATCTGATTGGCTTTCTGGGCTGCAAGTGCACACTGAGAGCTCATGTTGAGCTTTTTGTCCACCGGCACCCCCAAGTCTCTCTCCTCAGGGCTGCTTTCCAGCCAGTTACTGCCCAGCCTGGATTTGTGCCTGGGATTGCTTTGACCCAGATGCAGGACCCTGCACTTGCTCTTATTGAACTTTGTTGAGAAAGGTCCCATTTGGCATGTTCAGTAGCATGCTGGGTTTAGCTACAGTTTACAGCTTCAGTCAGAATCCCTAGCAAGTGAGCAGAAAGGGGGTAGAAAAGATATAGGTGCCTTTCCATTAACAGCACACACAGAACCATATGATGTAGGCGAAGCATCAGTAGCTTACACTGTGTGCAGTTGTATACAGGTTCTGTCATCACTATCCATTGTTCAAATACTCATCCAGGAGTCCCAGAGACTCTTTACATCCATTTCTCACTTTATATATTTTATAATCAATATTTCCTGGTGGTGGTATCTTCAAACACTGCTGTCACTTATTTACAAAGTACATTTACAGGTTCTATTTACTTGTGGGTATTACTTTCCACATATAAAGACAATTTTAAGTAGAGATTTAGCAGAGATCTCACATTTCCAATACAGTGATTCAAATTGGAAAGATAGGTGCTGTGATCTATGGTTTTCCCACAAATGGGATCCTGTGGCAGATTGGCAGGGTACTCACGACTTGCTCCTCTGTCTGGTACCTTCCCAGATGCTGTGGCTATAATTCAAGCAGTCCTTGGCTTGCAGAGGGCTAGGAGGCCTCTCTCTTGTGTGCTCCATTGCCAGGCTGTAGCCTCTTCTGGGAGTCAATTCTCTTGGAACTTTTTCCCTTTCTGCCTAGGTCCAGGTGCAAGGCCTGGGTGTAGTTGTTGCCTGTTAGGACAAGTTCTTCAGCTGTTACTCAGGCAGCATTTAGCTCTTTTTTGGGGTAAGAATAAGGCCCAGGTGTAGATGGTCTCCTAGAGGAGGCCCTTCAGCTGCTTCTCAGACAGCATTTGGTTGTTGTTGCTTGCTGGGTAAGAACAAGGCAAGCTGCCTAACTTCTTGGCTGGTTTAAATACTTTCCCAAGACAATTAATGCCCTTTGGTAACACATAACCCTGATAACTGGACCTATAAGATGGGGCATATCCAAACACGGCCAGGGACACACACAGTTCACAGCTGTGTCACAAAGGTAATTACATGTGCTACATGTTTATCTGGACCCCAGGAAGTGTCCAGGTTTGCACCTTCAGGGGTGCTTACAATGTTGATCACATATGCTATACATTTGCCTTGACCATCTGGACCCCAGGAACTGTCCAGGTTAGCACATTTGCAGGTGCTTAGCCCATTGTCTGGGCTAGTCTGGGCTGGGGCATGTTTGGGGGTTTGACCCTTCAGGACACATACCAAAGAGTGTTTCAGAATAGTGACAATTCCTCCCCCACAACAGTTGTAATTTTCAGTTTTGAAATGCTAAGAGAGTTTTGCTATGTTAGAAACGTAGCTGTTTCCTTCTGAGAGCAGCCAGAGGTGGAGTACACAGCCACTGATTTGCATAGCCTCCTTGCTTATAGTACAGCTTCCCGTTGCTGAGTGGTTATCTAGGGATGTAATAACCAGCTCCAGTCAAAACAGCTTTGTGGTTTCATTTACATGTTAGGGGAAACAGACCAAAACGGTGAGTCAGAAGTGGAGCTCTCTTTATTATGTAGTAAAAGAGTAAGCGTTTCAAAGAAGACAGAGGTCTGCATTCTCTCTAGTACTTCCCCCAGAACTGCAGGGGGAAGATCAGTAAGACCTAACTTGGCCTCAAACCCCAGAAGACTGAAATTGGCTTCTTATTGTCACAAGACAGTGAGCTGTTGTAGCAGGTGTGAATGTGAAGCACAGCACCATCATTACACTTAACAAAGTGAGAGGTTCAAACAGCCTGTGTAGGTTCACACAGGTACACACAGCGTGTGCTTATGCACACACACACATTTTCACCTCCCCTGCGGTGTCTCTGATAAAGTTCATGTGATGCAAACTCCCAAGGAAGAACTCCAAAAAAATCTGGAACTGTCTCTGAAGTTCCTCCTCTGCTATACCTGCCACATTGCTCTCACTGACAGAAATTTTGTTGTACAGGGAAAAGTGTGTGAAATCGACAGATTTTCTTACTTCCAAATCACCTGCAGAGACAGAATTGTCCTTTATGTCTGCCAAAAACCTGCTCTTACAACTGTGGTCTTGGCTGGCATCATTCCTTCTCATGCTTCTCCCCTACACTGCACAGCCTGTCCCCATCCTCTCTCCTCCACGATGTCCCAGTTGCCTTCCTTATCTGATAGTGCCTCTTACTGGCTCTCCTTCACATCCTTCTCATTACAGACAAGCTGAGTTTCATTCTGCAGACCTACTGCTGAATTTCTGAGATTCCCACTCTGAGTCTCTTATCCCTCTTCTCCCCCTTCACACTCATTTCTCTCAAGTGCATTTCAACAGAGCCTCTTCTGCTTTGAAGGTAATAAAAATAAAGTTGCATGAAATGCTTGCCTTGCATCATCTGTGTTGACTAGGGTTTGTACATTCCAGGTTGCATTTGATACCCATCTTTATCCTTTCTTTGTATTTACCTCCAGGCTTTTGTTCAAGCCCTTTTTTTTTTTCATCTGTGGTGTTTAAACCAGAATTCTCAGAGCTCTGTGATTTAAAACAAACAACCAACAACGGCCAACAGAAACTGCAGCTTATTTGAGCTGTCTGAACATTTTCACTAAACCCAGACCTCCTTAACATTTTTGACACCACTGCTGGCATCAGACTGCTGAAACCAGAAACTTCAAATGCATTTGTGACATTCAAATTGGGCAACTAATGTGTTTTCCAATCTGACTACAAGTATCACTTCTGATGTGCCAGCTAAGTCATTCTGACCAATGCAAGTAGGCAACGATATAAAATGTCATCAAAACCAAATCTTGCCAATGGTTTTTACAAAAAAGATCTGATGATGGGAAATGAAGAATTGTTCAAGTTGAAAGCTAGGCTGGCATAAGAGCAGCAGAACTAAAGTAAATTGAACTGATGTAACCAAAATCAGGAAGCTGTCCTAAGCAAATGACTTCACTTTGGACAGCCCAGCAAAGGGCACTCCGGAGTCTATACTGCTGTCTGTACCACCCTGCCTTCCCTCCTACGATTCAGTGACATAATGCTACCTGTTAGTGTAGTGGGTTTCTGTGGCAAGGTTTTCATAGTGGTGGGGCTACAGGGGTGGCTTCAGGTTGGATGGGGCTCTGAGCAACCTGCTGTCGTTGCAGATGTCACAGTATCACAGTATCACCAAGGTTGGAAGAGACCTCGAGGATCATCGAGTCCAACCTGTCACCACAGACCCATGACTAGACCATGGCACCAAGTGCCACATCCAATCTCCTCTTGAACACCTCCAGGGATGGTGACTCCACCACCTCCCTGGGCAGCACATTCCAATGACGAATGACTCTCTCAGTGAAGAACTTTCTCCTCACCTTGAGCCTAAACTTCCCCTGGCGCAACTTGAGATTGTGTCCCCTTGTTCTGGTGCTGGTTGCCTGGGAGAAGAGACCAACCCCTTCCTGGCAATAACCACCTTTCAGGTAGTTGTAGAGGGCAATGAGGTCACCCCTGAGCCTACTCTTCTCCAGGCTAAACAATCCCAGCTCCCTCAGCCTCTCTTCATAGGGCTTGTGCTGGAGGCCTCTCCCCAGCCTCGTTGCCCTTCTCTGGACACATTCAAGTGTCTCAATGTCCTTCTTAAACTGAGGGGCCCAGAACTGGACACAGTACTCAAGGTGCGGCCTAACCAATGCAGAGTACAGGGGCACTATGACCTCCCTGCTCTTGCTGGCCACACTATTCCTAATGCAGGCCAGGATGCCATTGGCCCTCTTGGCCACCTGGGCACACTGCTGGCTCATATTTAGGCAGCTGTCAATCAGCTCCCCCAGGAGCCTCTCCGTTTGGCAGCTCTCCAGCCACTCTACAGTATGTCCCTGTACACTCTACAGTATGTCCCTGCTGATGGCAGGGGTGTGGGACCTGATAACCTTTAAAGAAAGAAAAAGCCTTTAAAGAAAGAAAAAAGGGGGGGGGGGGGGGGGGGGGGAAGGAAAAGGAAAGGAAAAGAAGGATCTTGAACAAGAACCATGTGACAGGTATTATAAGCAGAAAAAAATGCAAGGTAATGTGATTTTGAGCTGTATTAGGTAATGTAAAAGCAAATTACAGTATGAAAGTAATTTTTTTAAGTGAAATATAGTGCTGGAATCCACATTCTTTAAATATGGAGTGTGACACTCAGCTATGCCCAAAGCAAAAATTCAATCTACCAAGAACTAGTCCACAGCAGAAACTGTTACCTGACACAACTTCCCCATTCAACTTCTTATTTTGCAACTGCCTTCATTGTTTTAATATTATTATTTAAGCATTTGTGCCTTCCCTCTGATAATTTCACACTGACAGACTTGGCTGTTCCTATGGAACTCACAAGGTCTCAGTGTGGATTACGAGGGTTGGTAGTGAGAAAATAATACACCGAAAGATTAATTTACCTGACTAAAGTAACACAATCACACCTGTTTTGCTTGTCATGTAGGCAAATAGCTTAAAAGTGGGAAAGAAATTGTATAAGGAATTTCCAACATGAGGATGACAACAAGTCCAAAATTTACTTCCAACTTCATCTTACAGTGAATGAAAGCCACTGGTCTTTAATGTATAGGTTCATAGAAAGTTTGAGTAGTTTCAGTCTACTTTCTGGCAGATAAGCCCCTGATAAAGACTCATATCAAGGATGATCTCACTTGCAAGATTAATGCTCACAGTTCATCTCAGAATTAATGAACTCCAAAATGATTCCTAGAAAATGTACAGTCAATTCTTCTCTTCAGTCTACTTCCCTTTTGTTATTTCTCCCTGTACTCAGTTCATGTTTTTGGCTGAATCAGACACCTCTAGTCAGCTGTGCCAATTCCCAAGGCACATGTCCCCAGGGCAGTGCTGTGCTACCACCGTGGGGCTCTTCCATGGCACAGGCAGTTACCCTGAGTCAGAGGGCTTCCAGGATCCAGAGTTAAAACATGAGAGATACTTTGCTCTTCTCCAGATGTACTGACAAGTCTCGACTGCTGATCATCCAGTTCCTTTACCTTCAGCAGAGGTGTGTGAGCTCTTGGCTCAGCACCAAGAACATGTGGTTGGGAATCAGGGGTAAATATGGAGAGAAGCAGGACTGATCCATTGTGCAGCACTGTGCTCCTAGGTGGGCTGAAGCAATCTCACAAATTTACCAGAAGGCTCCAGGAGGCAGCAATGTGGCTCTCCATAGAATCATAGAGTGGCCTGCAGTGTCAGACCCCTGGGTTACACCTTGGTGGTGGTTGTCCTGAATTTAAAGTGTGTCCCACGAATACAGTCTTTCCATAATCTTTGATTTTACTTCTGTTTATCCTGCTGCAAGGGCATGTTCTAAAAATGCTAAAGTACTAGAGGAGTCTCCCTATATCACAGAATCACAGAATCACCAAGGTTGGAAGAGACCTCAAAGATCATCAAGTCCAACCTGTCACCACAGACCTCATGACTAGACCATGGCACCAAGTGCCATGTCCAATCCCCTCTTGAACATCTCCAGGAATGGTGACTCCACCACCTCCCTGGACAGCACATTCCAATGGCTAACAACTCTCTCTGTGAAGAACTTTCTCCTCACCTCCAGCCTAAACTTGCCCTAGCACAGCTTGCGACTGTGTCCTCTTGTTCTGGTGCTGGTTGCTTGAGAGAAGAGACCAACCCCTTCCTGGCTACAACCACCCTTCAGGTAGTTGTAGAGAGCAATAATGTCTCCCCTGAGCCTCCTCTTCTCCAGGCTAAACAACCCCAGCTCCCTCAGCTTCTCCTCATAGGACTTGTGCTGGAGGCCTCTCCCCAGCCTTGTTGCCCTTCTCTGTACTATCGGGTCACAGACAGCTTACTTCTTTATTAGAATAAACCTTTATTAGAATAAACCAAACCAGGTTGGAAGAGACCTTCAAGATCATCGTGTCCAACCCATCAACCAATCCAACCCACCCAAACAGCTAACCCATGGCACCAAGCACCCCATCAAGTCTCCTTCTGAACACCTTCAATGACGGCGACTCCACCACCTCCCCGGGCAACCCATTCCATAGCGCAATCACTCTTTCTGTATAGAACTTCTTCCTAACATCCAACCTGAACCTCCCCTGGCGCAGCCTGAGACTGTGTCCTCTTGTTCTGGTACTGGGTGCCTGGGAGAAGAGACCATCATCAGCCTGTCTACAACCTCCCTTCAGGTAGTTGTAGAGAGTGATAAGGTCACCCCTGAGTCTCCTCTTCTCCAGGCTAAGCAGCCCCAGCTCCCTCAGCCTCTCCTCATAGGGCTTGTGTTCCAAACCCCTCACCAACTTTGTTGCTCTTCTCTGGACCTGCTCCAGCAAGTCAACATCCTTCCTAAACTGAGGGGCCCAGAACTGGACACAGTACTCCAGGTGTGGCCTAACCAGTGCAGTGTACAGGGGCAGAATGACCTCCCTGCTCCTGCTGGCCACACTCTTCCTGATGCAGGCCAGGATGCCATTGGCCCTCTTGGCTGCCTGGGCACACTGCAGGCTCATGTTAAGCCTACCATCAACCAGCACCCCCAGGTCCCTCTCTGCCTGGCTGCTCTCCAGCCACTCTGACCCCAGCCTGTAGCACTGCATGGGGTTGTTGTGGCCAATGTGCAGAACCCGGCACTTGGATGTGTTAAATCTCATGCCATTGGACTCTGCCCATCTGTCCAGCCTGTCGAGGTCCCTCTGCAGAGCCTCTCTGCCCTCCAGCAGATCAACTCTTGCCCCCAGCTTGGTGTCGTCAGCAAATTTACTGGTGATGGACTCAGTGCCCTCATCCAGATCATCAATAAAGATGTTAAAGAGCACAGGGCCCAGCACTGATCCTTGGGGCACACCACTGGTGACTGGCTGCCAGCTGGATGTGGCACCATTCACCACCACTCTCTGGGCTCGGCCCTCCAGCCAGTTCCTAACCCATTGCAGTGTGCTCCCGTCCAAGCCATGGGCTGACAGCTTGGCCAGCAGTTTGCTATGGGGGACGGTGTCAAAGGCCTTGCTGAGGTCCAGGTAGACTACATCCACAGCCTCCCCACATCCACCAGGCGGGTCACCTGATCATAGAAGGAGATCAGGTTGGTCAGGCAGGACCTGCCCTTCCTAAATCCATGCTGGCTAGGCCTGATCCCTTGGCCATCCTGTAAGTGTTGTGTTATTGCACTCAGGATGACCTGTTCCATGATCTTGCCTGGCACTGAGGTCAGGCTGACAGGCCTGTAATTCCCTGGCTCATCCAACCGGCCCTTCTTATGGATGGGCACCACGTTGGCCAGCTTCCAGTCCTCTGGGACCTCGCCAGTGAGCCAGGACTGCTGGAAAATTATGGAGAGTGGCTTGGCCAGCTCATCTGCCAGCTCTCTCAGCAGTTAAAGAATCTCTGTGGTTAAAGAATCAAAAAAAGAAAACCCAACCCTTATTTGCTTTCCAAACCACTATGTTGCACTATGTTCAAAGTTGTTTGATTTTTTTAATCACCCAAGCAACAAGAGCAGTGTTTCAGAAGCAAGCATACCACAAGTATATTGCAGATTTAACAAACTTCTTACCGTGACTCTCAACCTTTTTCTCTCATCTTGGCAAACACATACCCACAAGTTTCACTGCTGCTCGAGAGGAGCTGTTTTGTGGATCCCCTTGTTAAGACACTGTCAGAACACCACTGACAGCGTATTCCCAAATCAGGTTCTCAGTTCTGCAATATTTTCTCTGTAGTCCTCGGGAGTTGGGCAATTTTGACAACATCGGTGTGGCTTGAGAAAAAAACTGAAACACAAACACATAGACACCCAACCCCATATTTAGACGTGAGGACCAGTATCATCTTCTTGAGGTAAACAAAAATTCCATCTTTTCTTTTATGAGTTATGAGAAAGGCACACTTTTCACTGAAAGAAAAGCCTCTGTTTCTTTTTTCTTTCTTTTTTATTGTGGAGGCTTGTTTCAGATACAGATAGTGAAATAAGCTCTCAGCTTCTTAGCCCCCAGAAGTCAGGCTTTGTTTCATAAAATTTCCCACTATAGAGATGATTCTTCAATGCAGTGTGTCCTGAATCACAGTCTCCCTTCTCAATATTGCTTTCTATGTGGGTCTCATTCAGACACTGGCATTATGCACCCTCACTACCCCTGGCATCCTTTGATTAGTGGGTGTAATGACCCAAAGCAGCTTTAAAATATCAGAATTGTTTATTTAAGAGAGTTATTGTTAAAGTTGAATTGATTTCACATTATTGGCATGGCTGTCTTGCCATGATGTAGATAAGGGAGGCAAGAGAGCATTGCCAATGTGTGTATTTGGGTTGGATTGGTTGATAGGTTGGATGCGATGATCTTGAAGGTCTTTTCCAACCTGGTTTATTCTACTCTATTCTATCTGCTCCCTTAAGTCTTCTCTTTCTTCATACCATGTCTAAATCCAACCAGGCTTACCTGTATGCACATACCCAGTTTGGAAGGTACAGCCTTAAGACAAACCAAACCAAAACAAATTGGTGCTCTTTCCAACCCCTGAATGAAACAAACCCTACCATTGCCCCTGTTTCTTATGGATTCCTCAAAGGGATGAGGGACAGTCCTATCTCTAGGAAATGCTGTGCTTTCCTGTATTTTTTCACAGTAGCTTTAACAATTTAGTCCAAGATTATCTTAAGCAGAAATTAGAGTGTCATGTTCAACATTATTCTAGGTAACTGCAAATCTGCCCAACCACCAGTTCACAGAGTCACAGAATTTCAGGGGCTGGAAGGGACCTCAAAAGATCATCCATTCCAACCCCCCTGCCAGAGCAGGATCCCCTACACCAGATCACACAGTTATGCATCCAGGTGAGTTTTGTGGAGGGGGACTCCACAACCTCCCTGGGCAGCCTGTTCCAGTGCTCTGTCATCCTCACAGTGAAAAAATTTTTCCTCATATTTATGTGAAACTTCCTGTGCCTCAATTTCCACCATTGCCCCCCTGTCCTATTGAGCTTTAACATCTGAAACTTTGTCTAAATTACTAAAATGTTGTTAGGAACTCAACTGTAGAAGGATTTGTACCATGGTTATATTTCAGTAGGCAGTCAGATACAGCAGCTGGCACAGGAGAATCTCTCTGCATCTTGTACAAGCACTGAATTTTGATCAAGGTGTCAGGCAGGCATAGGTGCTTGAATGTGACTTTTGGATTCTCTTCATGTTCTGTTGTTTCTGAAACTACTAGGCAGCAAGAAAACAATCCACATTCTGTTGTGTAAGATGTTACTCACACAGTACCTATCTTTTTGAAATTAAGGCTCTGGCTCTCCTGTGTGAGAATATCTTATTCCACCATTCCATGGATACAGAGAAGTACTAACATTTCGATAGTGAAAGAAAAGCTGCACTTTTACATTGCTTTCTAATACTCTTCCTGTGAGCCCCTAAAGCAAATCCTTCTTAATGGCTGCTTTTCCTTCCAACAGCCTGAGGTGGTTTGCTTTGTTTTGTTTTCCATTTTGAAGGATGGACAACTCCATTGTTAGTCTTGCTGCATTCATATTAAAAAGGCAAAAGAGTAGAGAGAAAGAGGGAGAGAAAGAAAGAGGGGAAGAGAGAGAGAAAGAGGGAGAGAAAGAAAGAGGGGAAGAGAGAGAGAAAGAGGGGAAGAGAGAGAGAAAGAAAGAGGGGAAGAGAGAGAGAAAGAAAGAGGGGAAGAGAGAGAAAGAGGGGAAGAGAGAGAGAAAGAAAGAGGGGAAGAGAGAGAGAAAGAGGGAGAGAAAGAAAGAGGGTACTACTTCAGCTGTGCACCACCTCACCACTGACACACGGGATGCTGGAGTGTGATGTGGTTGCAAGCTGGCAGAGCATGCCACTCAAAGAAATATTCACCTGCAGACCTTCCCCTTGAAGTGAGTCCTTAGGCTGGACCCTCAGCTTGTCACATTCACAGTTTCCAGGAACAAGAAACTGTGCATGTTACATTTGTGCTGTGATGATATTTGGGCATGATTTCTTTCTCTGAGTTTTTCAGTACAGACAAAAGGCCTTTTTGGGGCAGCTGCCCTCATTTTGAGAGCAGCAAAAGAAAGTAATCCAGCAACTTGAGGTCCAATCTGACCTCATTGCCCTCTACAACTACCTGAAGGGTGGTTGTAGCCAGGAAGGGGTTGGTCTCTTCTCCCAGACAACCAGCACCAGAACAAGGGGACACAGTCTCAAGCTGCGCCAGGGGAAGTTTAGGCTCAAGGTGAGGAGAAAGTTCTTCACCGAGAGAGTCATTCATCATTGGAATGTGCTGCCCAGGGAGGTGGTGGAGTCACCATCCCTGGAGGTGTTCAGGAGGGGATTGGATGTGGCACTTGGTGCCATGGTGTAGTCATGGGTCTGTGGTGACAGGTTGGACTCGATGATCCTCGAGGTCTCTTCCAACCTTGGCTATACTGTGATACTGTGATACTGTGATACCGTGAACTTGGTCTTTAGGACTGCTGTGTATACTAGGCCTGAGTGGTGGGGGCAAACATTCTGTACATTTTGTGCCAATTACAAACAAATGTTGATCTGATCATATTTTGGGGACGGTTTTGTGATTCATAAATGTTCATATGCTTGAAGTTCCAAGCTCCAATGTATCCTGAGTGAATTGCTAATGATATTATACGCTTATTTGAACAGACTTCATTGAAGAGGCATTCCTATGCCTGCTGAATTTGTTTTGCTATGTAGTTCCTATGGAAAGATTTGCTACAGGAAAATAAGTGCCATAAAATATATCATGTGAAATGCTTAACTATTGGGCAGTTATGCATATGTGATTGAATTGTTTCTGTTAGTTATCAAAAGAAGCAGAATAACTCTGAAACAATGCCATTTCACATTGAATGTTCTGTTCCTGTAGTCAGAACTAGAATCACGTTGGTTATTTGTGCAAGTCATTCTGCTAGAGCAGAGCTAACATCACACAGCTCATTACCAAGACAGAACAAACAGCACATCCTGAGTACTTGCTGAACATTTCTAATGTAACCAGCGTTAGATAAATATGGAATTTAATGTAATTTCTATGAAGGAAATGTGAATCTGAATCATTCTATTCCTTTGTCAATTACAGAAGTGTGAAAAGTTATTGAATAGCTCTGAGATTTATTTCATTGATTTAACTGGAATTAAGCTAATGAGAGTCTGTTGTTTTGTTAATAATAGGCACACTGTTCTGACTCTTTCATAAATGAACCAACTAAACAATGCAAGACATTCCAGTCATTACATTGGCAAATCCCTCCAGATAAAACATGTTGATGAATTGATGTTAAATAAATCACTCTAAACCCTTTTAAAGCATTGAAATGTGTAAGGGAAGCTGAAATGGAAAACTGTTTTATTCCCTAGGAACCTCAAATGATTGTTTCTGCATGAAAACCACAAGTGATAATGGAAGGTTTTAAAATTCACATCCTTTCCTAAGTATTTAGTATCATAGTAGTATCATAGTGTCATAGTATCAGTCAGGGTTGGAAGGGACCACAAGGATCATCTAGTTCCAAGCCCCCTGCCATGGGCAGGGACACCCCACACTAGATCAGGCTGGCCAGAGCCTCATCCAGCCTGCTCTTAAACACCTCCAGGTTGCTTTTTTGCCCTTGCCATTTTTACCTCGTCCAGAAAGATGTCCTTTATGATGACCTTTGTGAATTTTTAGGGTCTGTTTTGATCTTCCTGCTTTGGTTCTCTATTGTTCAGTGTTGAAGGCCACTTTATTCTGCTTCAGCAAGAAAATACTGTTTCTCACATTCACTTTCTTCAAAGTCAAATTGATTGGGACTGGCACTGCAAGTTTTCTATTATTTTGAGGAAAGAAGTCATGTATGGTCAGTTAAAGTACAACTTAAAGAACAATCTTCAGTTCATGTCTTTATTTCAGATGCTGATGCTCAAAGACTTACCCACTAGAGGGTAGTAGAAGATAAAGAAAAACGGAACTTAGAAATCACAGAAGCATAGAATTGTTAAGGTTGGAAGGGACCTCAAGGATCATCTAGTTCCAACTCCCCTGCCATAGGCAGGGACCCCTCACACTAGATCAGGTTGCTCACAGCCACATCCAGCCTGGCCTTAAAATCCTCCAGGGATGAGGCTTTTACCACCTCCCTGGGCAACCTGTTCCGATGTCTCACCACCCTCATGGTAAAGAACTTCTTCCTAACATCCAGTCTTGATGTCCTCCGATGTGAGCTGTGGCTTGTTTCCACCACTGTGAAAAAGTTCAGCTGTTTTGGTGACAAAGTTCATTCAGTTATTTTCTAAGACTGCCTGGTCACAGTAAATACACTGAGGCGACATGCTGGTGCTACGTGTACAAAGGGAGGTACATGTCAGAGAATTATGACCTGCCAGAATCTCAACTTCAAAAGCTATGCTGACAAAGGAAAAGCTTTGGAAAGTCCTGTAAATGTAGAAGCCATGAGGAACAACTGCAGAAAGTTAATGTCAATGTTGCTTTCAGGCAGGTGAGCCCACGTCCTGAAGCTGCTATTTTCAAAAGTGGAAGTGAAATTTAGCCTAGTGGAAATTTGGTTTTCTGAATGAGGAATGATGTTTTCTAATGGAATCATGGAACACAGAGTGAGAAAAGACTGTTCTATCTGGGCCTAAACAAATGCAACAAAAGGCTTACTAACTTTTCAGTGACTTTCACAGGCTGGAGGGAAGGGCCACTGAATGCTTCCCACACACCAAAGACTAGTTCAAGGCTATAGACCACAGTACCTGACTAACTTACAGTTTATAATCTCAAGTGCATTGGCTTTGTGAAGTGATGGCTTTGTGGTGAGCTCAGGAAGATGTGTGAACACAGGGAGAGGAAGAAGGTCTTTCATATTGCTTGCCTCTAAGAACCCTAACAGCTTAATCTCTGTTTGGAGTGTGCAGAGGCAGTGTAGTGAGAGGGGGAGAGAGTCTACTCCAGGCGCTGCCAAATCTGATGCTTGCTTTGAACCTTCCCTTGTATTCTATCTCCATTTTACACTGAAATTTGGCACATAGGCATTTACCAGATCCCACCTGGAGCCATACCCATGCTGCCTTACCTTGTTACCCCGAGATCCATGGAAAATTCCACCATTTGGGCCTCTGGAGCTTGGTATGTGAAAGGTGCCTAAGGCTTTGCAGTAAAACTGTGTACAGCCAATGTTAATTTGCCAAACAGCTCTGAAGCTTAACTGCATTGATCACACAGGTCCTTTTCTGGTAAAATCCTATAGGATTTCCTGTGAGGAAATAGACACAAATTAATAATAAGCTTTTCCTCTTTGGGAGCTGCTCCTCTTGATATACCATATGTATGAGATACTCTGAGGAAGTGTGGAATCACACTTTGGTAAGAAATGCATGCTCAAAGCATGTGATTCTGATCTGCTACAATTGTTTAAAGAACCTGGGTCAAGTCAAATCGCTCCCAAATGCAGACTTTAGCATATAAGACTAAGAGATGTCTTCATCATATGAAAATACACCAAGAAGTGCACCCAGAGCTTGTAAATTTAATCAGTATGCATCCTCCTGTGGTGGTCACAGCTCATTCGCTTCAGCATCATTCCATCACAGAATGTGAAACACACTCAAGATCTATTGGGGTTTTCACAGACACCCACTAGAAACAGTCCCCATGTCTACATTTTCTACCTCTATACCACTCTGATTTCTAGTGAAAATCTTTTTATCACTAGAAAAGAAAATGCTTTTATATTATTCAAGCTAAGGAAAATATATGCAGCACAAGCAACAGTAAAGCACAAGTAAAGTCTTTTTAAGCCTTTAATCAGGTATTATTTGGAATTACTTTATTGCTCTATACTAATAATTATATTTTTCATTTATCCTTTTATTTAATCCCATTTTGGGGTGTTTCATGCAAAAGGAGAAGGTTTTTGGTTTCAGCTGAGTTGGTTTGGAGGACAAATTTCTGCTGTTTCTTTTTTAGCATTGGTTCCTCCTCATTACAGAGTCACAGAGGACAAAAGCTGCTCGCTGAACTGCCAACTCAAGCTTTCAAAGTCAAGAATGACAAGTGGGATGCCATGAATAAAGACCACCTGGTGCAGATATTTTTATATTTATGCTTGTATTTTAGTAGTCCTTAGGATTTGTGACTGTGTTCACAAAGGAAGCAGGCATGTCCTGACTATCCAAACAGTTTTTCTCCATAAATGACAGCAGAGCAGGTTTGTTACGTCTCTTGTGGGAATTGTGAACCCTTTCAGTGTTACATGGATGAGGAACTTTGCACCCTGCCTTTGGGAATGCAAAGCCTTAAAATCCTGGTAAACTAGTCAGGATAGGGTGAGGGCTGTAAATATCTGAACAGGCTGCAGAGCCATAAAGCCAAGGCGCTGTGGTCTTTGTGGAGAGCAAAGCAAATCTGAAGGCAGGTCTTTCCATAAAGCCAAGAAGAAGTGAGAAGTTGACTACTATAACAATCTCATGTAAATATTCATTTTAACTCATTTCAACTTCCTCACCCACAAACTTTATTTAAAAGAAAAAAAAAAAAAAAGCAAGACATTTCTAACCCAAACCCCTCCAAACTGAAAACCAAGCAACAAAATCCTCCTTCCCTCCAGTTTGGAACATTAATTTTAAAACTTCTGCTTAAGGGATGTGTGAATTATGAAACTGGTGGGTTTTTTTTTATTCCAGAGAGCCATCAAACCAGAGACAGGTAAAGAAATAAACCTTCTGATACTTTTTCTAACTCCCGTTAAAGTCTCCATTAGAATAGAATAGAATAGAATAGAATAGAATAGAATAGAATAGAATAGAATAGAATAGAATAGAATAGAATAGAATAGAATAGATCAGGTTGGAAGAGACCTTCAAGATCATCACATCCAACCTATCATCCAACACCACCCAACCAACTAAACCATGCAACCAAGCACCCTCTCAAGTCTCCTCCTGAACACCTCCAGCGATGGTGACTCCACCACCTCCCCGGGCAGCCTATTCCAATGAGTAATCACTCTCTCTGTGTATAACTTCCTCCTGACCTCCGGCCTGAACCTCCCCTGGCACAGCCTGAGACTGTGTCCTCTTGTTCTGGTACTAGCTGTCTGGGAGGACAGACCAACCTCTGCCTGTCTACAACCCCCCTTCAGGTAGTTGTAGACATCAATAAGGTCACCTCTGAGTCTCCTCTTCTCCAGGCTAAGTAGCCCCACAAGCCTCTCCTCATAGGGCTTGTGTTCCAAGCCCCTCACCAACTTTGTTGCCCTTCTCTGGACACGCATGGTTTTATAGCAGGAGTGTAGAACCCAGTGACAGCTTTGCTGCACAAGTAGAACCATCATCCTTACTTCATGGTTATATGCTGCTAAAAAATGATGTTGCTACAGAAAATGGATTTCTGTAGAATATCCCAAAAATAGTCTTCACTCAGTGTTACACCTCAGAAACAATGGCCTGGAGCAACATCAAATAGAATAACATGAAATAATCTCAAAGCTTTGAATTTTTATTTGTGTATAAACCAGAAAATTACAAAAACAAGAAAGAAAAATCAAGGCCCTTCCTTGTCAAAAAGTTAACTCCATATCTTCTGATGTTGCTTACTGGGAAAGTAAGAAGTCCTTGGGACATTAGAGGGCAAAACAAATATGTTCTGCATCATGGGTCTGTTTTGGGATGGGCTCGGTATCCTGCCTCTTGCCAGCTGCCATTTGCTAGAGGGGAGCTGAGGTAATTCTGTGGTTTAGACTCACATTAGGTTGGATGGATCTTCCTAAATGATCTGTTAAAACACAAACCACATTTTATTACAGCAGCACCAAGCACTGCAGATCAGATGGATAGGTTTTGGGGTTTTTAATCCTGATTCCACTTGTCCACTAAACGCCAAAGTCATTGTGGGGAAAACATCCTCAAAGGCATGGGAGTTGAAGTAGGAGTTAACTTGTCCTCAAGCAGCCAGCTAGAAAACTTCTTGCAAAAGGCTGTTGCTGTCTGGGATGATTTAGGGAATGTAATAAACATACTGCTGATCTCATTTTTGGTGCAAGCTTGAAGCAAAATAGATGTATTAACTCTTCAGGGCATATCTATTTATCTGATTGCCTGATGCTGGGGACCCTAAAATCCAAATTCATCTACATAGTTGGTGCAAATGTGTCCTTAAACATCAGCAGCTTAGTAATGCTGAGATTAATCACAGAATATCTTAGAAAGATTCTGCTTAGGTCATCTACTAAATGACTGAATCAGTTTGCACACCTAAATTTAAGCATATAGTTAAGTATCTTGGGGGACAAACTTGTTCCATGATACCAGCATGTGGATTTCCACTTAAACTTTTGTGACTGTCCATTGCATGGACAGAATTTCTAGTAACAAGTCTTCTGGGGAACTGTGATGCACCCTGTACCTCCTTTCTGTGTCAGGCATATTGCAGATTTACATCACCTCCTGCCTATAGATTCTTCAGTACAAGAGTAGTGGGAATCTGGAACAGGCTGCCCAGGGAGGTTGTGGATGAGACCTTAAGCAGCTGAGTCTAGTTGAGAGGTATCCCTGCCCATGGTGGGGATGTTGGAGTAGATGATCTCTAAGGTCCCTTCCAACCTAAGCCATTCTGTGATTCTATGATTGAGCAGAAAATATTTAGCCTCCCAGCTGGCCATTTCACCTGACTGCCTTAGTATCCCCATCTTTGCTGGGCAGAAGAATCAACTGGACAAGTATAGGCCCAAATGACCCTGCTGGTTTGCTCCCTGAAGATGGCAATGAAATGGAATGCCTGTTCTGTATGGCTTTATCATAAAAGTTTAAAAAATAGGATGGTCATTTCCCAGCTATTTCCATGGGAGAGACAACACTAAATCAAGTTCCAAGAGACATTTTTCCTCTCTATGGTATGATTCCATAAATACAATGTGCAGCTTTTAGTAACTACTTTTTAACATCGCTAATGATACTAACCTGGGAGCTTTGTGTCACTGGTGTTCATTTGCATAACAGACTTCCAGCTGAACCTGGCACAATTCCTGTTGCTCAGAGAAGACAAAAAGAAATAAAAGAAAAATGGGTGTGCTGATCAGGATGCACATTTTTGGGGTACCTTCAGCACAGTTCTCTTCTGTACTCACCACTGTATCAATAACACTCCATTTGTTCACACTAATCAGCATTCACTGCAGCTGTTCTTTGCCAGTACTGCTATAAAACATGTCGTGGTGCTGTGCATTAGAATATCTCAGCTGCCACAAAATTAGTGATACAACTAGCAAGCACCTCTGGGGAGTTTGATTTCAGGTGACATGCTCAGCAGCTATCCCTTCTGTCCCTTCAGGCATACCACTGACTAACTCACTCCATGACTTTCTATGCAGCTGATTTATCGTATAAAGTTCACCCTGAGCAGCAGTTGAAACAGGTCCTAAATTAACAGAGTATGCAATCAAGTAATTAAGGATTGTACTGTGATGCATAAACATAAGATGGCTGCCTTAATGCTCATCGGATGAGTAACTGCAGTATTGCTTTGCTTTTGACACATTTATGAATGATCTGGTAACATTACTTCCCCTAGTTTCTTATACAATATACACACCCATCACAAATATTGTGATCCAGGGCTCCTGCAGAACCTTCTGTCTCCAGAAGCTGTCTTCCAGCACAGTTCTCTCTCTGAGAGTGGCCCATGACACCATTTTCAGCCTTGAGATGATTTCTGATGGATCACTGATGACTGCTCCTCCATCTGCTGCACTTCCACAAATGACAGCATGACATGATGATTCACCAGTCCTGTGTTAGGAGATTACAAAATATATGTTTTAAAAGCCACAAAAATGTTATTTTTACATTTATTCAGAATAATATCTCCTGTAGATGCTTATTGCAGCTGCCTGAGGAAGGCTATTAACTATTCTGCCAGCTCCCCTTACTGGAGAGCTGGTTTGGCTCTAAGTTTGGATTCCAGTATGTATCGGCCACAGAGGAATATCAGCTTTATGCTGGCTGCTGTAGTCCCTAAAAGCCATTATGCCAGGACCATTGAAGTTCATTGTATTTTCTCTATTCCCTCCTAGAGCTGTCACTTTCATATGCTGGAGCTAATAACACAAAGTGAGCATATGGGCAGCCCCCCCTTTCTGTGTGAGCAGCAGTAGTGATTCAGTCTCTACCATCACAAGCTCCTTTTGGCAGAGAAGGGTTTGTAAGCAAAGCAGTTTACAGGTTGTCTCATCCAGTGATGAGAAGTGAAGTATTACTGCCTGATTTTGCCCATAAAGCTAAATTTCCCCAAAAATATGTCTTCTCTTCCATGCTCTTATTCTTTCCCCACTTCTTTCTCCCACTTCTGCCACTTAATTGTGTTCATCTTCTTCCTGAGACAGGAGCAACTCCCATTCCTGATTTTTACTGAACAAGGTGCAATGGTTTAGAGGAAGGGAAGAAATTCTCTGATGAGTCTACAAAGTCCTTTCCTTGTACCTGGAACAGCTACTCTCAAAGGCTTCTGCCTAGCAGATGGATCATCAGTCTTATTTCCCAGAGTTCCTACCCTCTTAGCATTTTTGCAGCAATTAGCAAAATGGTGTTGCTACCTACGGAAGAAAGGAGATATGTTCATTAAATTGTACCATGCATCTGCTTGCATAATTGAGTGCATTCTTCTGCCAAAGCAACTGGTTTAATTATAAGCAGTGATTACATTCAACCCAGATTTCTGCCTGATTTCTATTATCTTTCAGCCTTTCCAACATGTTAATTCCCTTACTGTACCTCCGAAGACGGCCTGGCAGTGTTCTTCAGACCTGCACAGCCTGGATAGGTATGCCTCAAGAATTATAGGCATTCACAAGCAACAATAATCTTGCCATCAAATTGAAACATCTCTGTTTCAGTGCTCCAAGTCCCCTCAGCTGTTAATTCTGGTGGTTCTGGCCTGGCCACCTAAGACACAGTATCTTCATGGTTATACTTTGTAGTACTCTCTGTGAGCATTTGGATTTTTAAGACATTATATCAAACAGAAATTGCTTCATTCATTCCAGAGGCATGTTCAGATCCTGAAATTATTTCCCAGTTGTATCTCTCTTCAATGGATTTTAATACAGAAGAGGAGAGAGAAGCCTATTTTTGAGCAGTGGGGCTAGTCCCCTTATAAAGCTTAGTGGGAATTATTCAAGCATCTTGCACTCATTTTGCTTGTGTTTCCCACTGATAAATGCATTTGCAGCCATTCATTTAAGGAAGAGATAATGCCACTTTATTTAGGTAACATCTCTAACTATGATTAATGAAGACCTAATTGAAACACAGCATGTTCACCCAGTCACCACAGGCTTCCTTTGGTCTACAGCTTTCATTTACACTTCATATCGTTTAGAAAAAGCAATACACTGCTAAGTCAACAGCAGTATCATGCAAATGGATGTTTTGACGGGGAAGTGTTCTCTCTTGCAGCAGATCAGCTTCTTTGACATTTATTTTGCTCTAGAATAAAGTAAACCAGTGATTGTTCAATTGTGCTGCATTAAGTATGTGACACTATCTTGGAAATACACAGCTTTCTCAATTCTCCTTTTATCGTGGTGCCAATCAGTGTGCCATTTCTGCACAATTAAGCCTTTTTGAGACGTAATTCCTACTATTTTCCTCCTGGGTTGTGAAAATCTGAGGGTTTTAGCTTATTGTAATTACTGGTAATGCTGTTCACTTCTGAAGTGTCTGCTTCCTATATTGCTGTCTTTCCAAGCCCTGTTAGAAAAACCGTCACTGAAACTGTGAGTCATTCTCCACTCAGTGAGGGAGTGGGAAACTGGTGTCCTCAGCTGCTGCAGCAGTTGTGGGTTGAGCAGCACTTTAGGCTTGGTGGGAGCTCTAAGGTAACTTTTTCATCCACAGCACCATCAGGGCCACGGTCCCTCAGCAACAGATAAGCCAACAGAAATGGTGGGTTTAAGAAATGGAGAGAAGGAGGCTTCTCAGGCTCTCCAAGTTGTCATATAGAGGACCTTTCTTCTAGCCTGTGGAGACAAATGTGGAAGCTTGTCACACAAGTCAGCCATTTAAAGCATTTAACTCCCCAAAGTGCTTCTACCTAAAATCAGTATAGGAAAGTCCCTACTGAATGGCATATTTTTTTCCAGCTGTTCTTCTTTTCTGGGTAATGTTTCTCTTCAGAAGTGCATTGTATTTGTAATCAAATTTAGCTTATCTCTTGGAGAGTTGCAAGAGAAAATCTGGGAGCAAGTTGTGTTTGCAGTGATTGCTGAAGAAAGTGCAATATCAGGATTCCCCCAGCAGAACTTTGTGAGCTCACAGGATCTCTTCAGGAAGGTTGCTTTGAATGTACCATCCCTAAAACAAGCAAAAGAAAAATCCTTCCAGAAATGAGCAGAAATTCTATGTAGTCAATTAGTGTGTACCTCCAGAATGCAATTAAAATTCATCTTTAATGCTGTCATAATTAAAACCATGGGCACATTCTTGCTTACCTGACTCAGCCCTCAACCTTGCAGTCTAAGTATTCCAGAATGGGAATCCACCATCTCAGCTCTTACCTAGTCTGATGAAAGTCATGATTCAAACTCTGATCTTGGTGCTGTGAATGATGCTTAGGATCCTACCAAGCCATACCAGAACTTCAGACCCTGTCAGATCTGATTGCAGCCTGTGCCGAAGCCAGCTGCTGCAGCTCACAGCATCACTGCTACAATCAGAAGCGGAAGGAAACTGGTATTTTTAGACTTTTAAACTGACATAAGCAATTGCCATGTGCTTAGAATAACTGGGAAATTTTGCAGACATGCAGAAGATGAAGGATTAGACAAATGCTCACACATTGTCCTTTCACAAAGGTTGGCCCCTCACAGGCAGTGAATGGATAGTGCCATACTTTGGGGACTGCTTCTCTCTGGACAGCATCCATCTCACTGAAGAAGATCATACACTGCTACTAAGGTGTAAGGAAGTGATTGATCTCTTCAAAGCTCAGAGCATCCCTGTAGACAGCTGCTTAAGGCCAGTATTTTCCCAAATGTCTCTCTTCCAGTCAGTAGTTTCAGTGTTTCCACCAATGTAGTTTCTTTCCATGCCACATTCTGCAGAGTTTAGTTCTCAGCAGGTAAAACAGTTATGAATTCCTTGCACATACTCGTGTTTAATAAAATTTATCCTACTGCCTGCAGATGCTCTGTGCTGTATTCCTACTCTTAAGAAATCTCTACTAGTCAGGTTTCTTGCAGACAGATTCTGTTTATTAAAAAGAAATAATAGCCTGCAGCACAGAAGTCTGGACAAATTAATTGCTCAGAAATGGCTTCAAACAGTAATTTGTTTCTAGGGTCACTTAATCATTTCAGAAGGAAAACAAGAGAAGTGGTGATGGCACTATAGCTGTGAATGGTTCATGGAGCTTCACCCCATACAAATAGTTTCTCTGCTTGTGCAGGGCAGGTATAGCCACCACTACCCCTTGGCCTTGCTGTGGTGGCTTCAGCAGCCCCAAATGATTGTAGCCATCAGAACCAGAGGCTAAAGCTGTGTGAGAGGGCTGGTGCATAGATAACAGCGGTTCATGTGTGTCTGGGAAGCAGGAATTCCTTCATTAGCTCCAGCCGCTTAAAGCAGAGCTTGAGATTTAACACCAAATGTGCCATTTCCTCCCTGAGGTAGGCAGTCGTTGGGTGGGGAAACACCTCTGGCAGCAGTAGGATGCAGAGTATGCTGGAGATTAGAGTTTTTCTAGGAGGCTTTTTTCTCTACCACATGCTTACACTTGGAAGATGAGGCTTCAGGACCTATGTGGGAAAAGGATGCCTCTAATTTGTATGAAATACAGCTTTTCCCTAACACAGGCTCCTTTCCCCTTGGAATGGCAGTGAGGAGGGAATAAAGGCAAGTGGGACTTCATACATTGACACATCAAGGATATTATCCTCCTGTGGACCTGAGCTAGGGCTGATATGTGTTTGTTGGAATGAATATTGTATCTATTTTCTCTAGACATACCACACACATTTAGCAAATAGAACTTGAAGCATCTATGAAGAAAATTGTCCAGACACCAGCACTGCCTCCATTAGGTACTTCAGAGCTAACTCCATCAGGAGTGTGTTGGGACAGATAAGAACTCATTTCCATATGTGTGCAATCCAGTCATACTGTGCTGCTGGGAGAAAATAAGCCTAAAAACGTTATTTCTTTCCTCAAACAATTTAAATTGGAAGATGAAATTTGGGGCTGCAACTGGTGATATTTGTTTACTTTAAAGGGGCAGTTTTGTGCTTGCTTCCTCTCTCTACAACACCAGGTCTCAAAGTGCTGCAGGGGGTTTGCGACGAATGAGATCACCCAGAACCTCTGCCCCAAAAGCCTGTCTGCCAGCACACAACTGGAAGTGCTACTTAATGTATAATCCTGCTTGCCAGTGTCAGTTAGGAATTTCTTGACCTCTGGGACAACATTAATTAAAAGAATTAAATATATCAATCTTCAGCATGAAATTGAAGGTCTGGGGAAATGGTCCATACTGGATTGCTATTAAGACTCTCTTCCGCTCAGTTGTTTCTCAGTAATCTCAGAGGAGAGCTGCAATAATGCTACCTCAGTTTCACATCCCAGCAATTAACTCCTGACTAGCAGCAAAGATTGTTGCAGATCAAATGGTAGGATGCAACGGGCAAAGTACAATCAAGCCCCTCAGACTCCACAGGTTGCTGCCCATCCCATAGCTTCGTGAGCCACTCTGCTCACAATTTGGACTTTACACATTTCTAAAATGGAATAACCACTTGAAGGAAATCAGCCAACGGGGCAGAAATTTGCATCATTTGTTCAGAAAATGTGAAGTCACTAGACTTCCCCCCCCCCCCCCCCCCGATTTTCAAAATGATCTGTTGGAAGGCTGAGAGTTGGGTTAGGGTGTCAATTAATTCTCAGAAGAGGAAAGCTAAGCTTGTTGGTGAATGCAGGCATGTTGGATGCAATCACAACACTCTGTTCATGCATTTTGGGTCATGCCACCAAGCAGCAACAGTTGTCATGTCATTGAAGAGGTACCTTCATCCTTTCTCCATAGGAGGTACCTTGATACTGTGTCTGCACCAAACTTTCCCTTGATTACCAATTGCTTAAGCTGAACAACATGGTCTTCTGGACCTGTTCTTCCTCTGAAAAGACAAGTTCTTCCTTTTGACTATGTCTGTGATGGCTATCTACCATTTTTACTTTGGGGAGAGTATCTTTAGCTGATACTCAAAAACTCTTTTTCTTTCTTTATTTTCCTTTTTTTTTTTCCTTTTTTTTTTTCCTTTTTTTTTTTTTTCCTTCTTATTTTTCCTGAAGAATTTTTTTAACTCTTTGCACTTGCTTCTTCTTAGAAGGCCAGAAAAGGATGTGAATTTCTGGTTAAAAGTGAGTAGGGGTATGAGTCCTAAGTGTATTTCCCCAAGTGAGGTCAGAAGAAAGGACAGGTTTCTACAGTAAGAATAGAATAGAATAGAATAGAATAGAATAGAATAGAATAGAATAGAATAGAATAGAATAGAATAGAATAGAATGGAATAGAATAGAATGGAATGGAATGGAATGGAATGGAATGGAATGGAATGGAATTAACCAGGTTGGAAAAGACCTTTGAGATCACCGAGTCCAACCTATCATCCAACACTATCTAATCAACTAAACCATGGCACCAAGCACCCCATCCAGTCTCTTCCTAAACACCTCCAGTGATGGTGACTCCACCACCTCCCTGGGCAGTCCATTCCAATGGCCAATCACTCTTTCTATGGAAAAGTTCTTCCTAAACTCAAGATCCTTTAAGCCCACCCTCAGCACTTTGTATCACAGGGCTGTAGCTCCACTGGGTGGAAGTGTTTGGCTAAATATATTCTGGAGAGAAACTTGACCTTGTTTCTCCATATGCAAACCAGCTACAGCTTCAGCAGAGTCACCTCATGCCTCCGCCTACACTGCTTTAATTTGTGCTCTGCAGAGCCCCTGTTAAGAGGGACTCTTGCAGTGGGTGGGATTTGCTGCCACAGCACACATTCCAAAGGAGAGGTAATGTACACAAACAGAGGCACCAGAAGGACTAGCCAGCAGAAGGAAGGCAAAAGAGTATCCAAAAGAATGGTACTTGCTCCATGACAGTTTCTTCCTTGAAGGAAACTTCTCTTTGGCCAAATTGTGAGTGATCCATGACTTAGCAGAGTGGAATGAATTCCTTGTTTCCTCATGCTCCCCAGAGATGCTGTGTTCCGAACCAGTTTCTGCCAAAATATTACCGCCATCTGTTTTGTCTGTACATCTATTGCTGTATTTTTTAAGTCCCAGGAGTGGGGTGCACTGTTACAATTTGAGTTATCTTCAGTGCTCCCACTGGGAATGCCAAGGAGTCCTATGGTGCTCCATGTCTCTCTGAATTTCAGAGGGAATAAATATAAAATTCCCTTGGATACAAATAAAACTTCAGGTTTTAATAACGCAGAACTGGTTCTCTCACTTAATGACAGCTTATGTGTTGTCATAGCCCCCTAAAGTGTTTCAGAGGTAGCTCATCTCACTTTCTTTTCCATTCTTCTCCAGAAAGATAGAAACGAAACATCTCTGTGTTTCTCTGTGCCCTCATTGCTTTGTTTCACCCATGAAAGTAATAGGAGCAAGGAGGCTGCTTCTGTGGCTCCTTGTGTAAGACAGAGCGGCTTTGCTCTAGTTAGCAGAAAGCTGGTCAGGAACAGGCAAAACAAGGCCTCAGCCTCCACACTGAAACACCCTGGAGTAGCACAAAATGCCACAGGGAAGATTTTCTGGCATTACTGTCTTGAGCAAGAAGTCATTGTGGTGATTTTAGGCTGTGCCTTTAAAATTCAGTGACAGACTTCGAGCAGAAGAGTAGACGAATATAAATACATTACTATTGGGTGTAAAAAGGAAAACAAAAGATTATTCTAAACAAATTCATTGGGTACATATCTAGAATAAGAGGAGCTGTACCATAACAATTCTTCCCTTTTCATCTTCTCTTCTGATCTCTGGCTGTTTTGCTTCACTTGGGAGGGATAACCTGCTTATCAGCTGGCTTTGGCTAAGTCTAACTTCTCTGCTGCTTTCTCTTGTCCCTTTTGTGCAGGGGAGTAAGGGGGGGGTAGGGAGAAAGAAGCTAGTAGCTTCCCCTGGTCCTTGGCCAGGGGGATCCTTGTGCTGTCCATTAACTGTAAATATCTGTATAACATTGTAAATCCTGTATGTTTTGTATATATTCATTGCATTGCTTTCCGTTGTAGAGTGTGGTTTTTTGCTTGTAAATACAGCCTCATTTGCTTCTAACCGAATTGGTCTGGCAAAAGTTAATGCTGGGGGGAAACTTCAACCCACCACAGTCATCTTGTCCTGGGGCATTCCCTGGGAATAATTCCCACCAGGTTAGATATCTTTTTCATGCAAATTAAGTGGTATAAAGGAATCAGGCTTCTACAATGTTTCCTCATTAATCTTCTGATAAATGCACAAAGCTATGATGATGACATCTGAAAGTATGTGTGTTTTCTCAATTGTTAGTAATGCTCAGTGATTAATTCCTCTAAGCAATGGACCTAAGCAGCAATGGTCTGTTTCCCTAGGAAGCATTACAAGCCCCAGAGAAAGCCTTTATTGGTTTAAAAAGCTCCCCATGATTTGGGTACTCTCTTCTCTTTTCTTGAAAATAAAGAGAGAACTAGTTCAGAATTCATAGCTAGCTCTGTAGGACAGGGAGGGTCATATAACAGGAAATAAGTAGGTTCCATTATCTGAACTAGAGCAATAATCTCAGATGGACTAGTAAAATCCAGCAGTTGCTATCCCCACAGGGCAGAACTGCTGAAATGTCTCTCATCTGCTGGTGCCATGCCAAAGAGGAAAAAGTACTTTTCATGCAGTGCAGTTCAACAAAACTGACAGCCTGAAGTGAGGGAAGGCCAAAGATGAATGATAATGTCACAAGATCTAAAACCCACTTGGAGCTGTTTAATCCCCCCAAAGGAAACATTGAGAAGCTGTTTCTGCTTATTCCAGTTGATTTGGTTCTGTTCCTCATATTCATTTTTTTTCTTCCTCAAAAGCTGCATTTTACTTTAAGGCAAAACTGCAGGAATTGGAGGTGGTGATAAGCAATTCCTCTGTGCTCCTTCTCTTGGGCTCATTTCACTTGCTTATTTTTATCTCTCTTAGCTTGTGTCAGCCTCAAAAGGAGCAAATGTATTGTCTTTTTAAAACTTCCTCACATGTATTCACAGGCAAAAGGACTCACAGCCTGCCTCCAGACCAACAAAAAGCAGCTTGGCTTTTACTGACAGACACTGCAGTAAACTTAAAATGGCAGAACCTGGCTTTCTGCTTGGATATAGACCCCTAACCTATTGTGGTGTTCTGCTGTTCTACCGTTTCTGCAGTGACCTATTTCTGATTAGCAGTGATTATTACATGCTGGAACAGTCTTCCTGCTCGTTGCCTTATTCTTCACCAGTCCCTGCAGACTGTTTTTCCTCATCCGATTTTATTGGAAAGTCTTTATACTCTTCCTAGTCACTTGAGAAAATAGCTGTCTGTGTATTTTGGGCCTTGGAGTGAAGTCTACATTTTCCCACTCTACATTAACCCATACCCTCATCTTAGGGTCATACAAGGATTGCTGGCTCTGTCTCTTCTTCCTCTGCTGTTTATGGGGTAGTCTGAAATTGCTGTTTAAGTGAAGTCTTTGATACCACTTGGAAAGCATAACTGACACGTGACACTTCTCTGGTAGCAGATCTTGAGCTGATCTGCCGCGACCCCAGCAATACTTGTGTAGGTCTGCCCTCTTACAGTCTTTGTACAGTCATGACTTAGTAAGAGCAGTCTGTAGTCAGAGGGCTTTACACGCAGGAGGATCATGAAACTGAAACATATTGGGCTTTTGAGTATGGCACAGGAGAGGAGCACGTGTCTTGTCATGGCCAAGAAATGGTCCAGATAAAGGCTTAGGGTGGTAAGTGGGATTTTGTCTAGCTTTGTGAGTTTTATCTAGAAAGATTACTTCCATACAGGATCCCAGTGAAACAGTTCTGGCAGACATATTGTAACACATGCAAATTATTATGCCTTCCTCTGCATCCTTGTTGCCTCCTTGTGTCATTTGCTCAGCATACACTCCTTGCTAACAACAAATGTCCAGAAATATCACTGTGCCAGGAAAACAAGTTTCATCAAAGCATCAGATATGAAAGTTCTAAAAATGCCAAGCCCTGCGTCCAGGGCAGTGCTTGGCACAGCTGGACAGAAGCACCAAGGGAAGGAAAATGAAACGCTGGTTGATGCCTGAGGACGGAGAAGGAACTGACAGCAGTTGGCTGTGCCACTCTGAATGGATGAGAAGGGTATGCAAGGAGGTTAATGATAGAAGATGGTGTCCATCGAGCATATTTGCCAAACCTGGTTATTGCTGGATGTGTTCACATGCTCAGCAACAGTTACCATCTTTTGCAGCTAGATTTCTTCCGAACAGACAGATACAGCTAGATTCAGACCTAGTTTTGAATGATGATTTTCTTCATAGCTTCCACAAGACTTTGCAGTCATATAACTTGAGTCCATGAATAACTCCTCCTCTTTCCCAGAAGCTGTCCTCTCCTGCTGTTAGTTAACATTTTGCTGTGAGGTTTTATGAATCAAATGCCACTTTGGTCTGACAGTATGATTTATTTGCTCTATTCATTCACAGCAAACACATGCAGTGCTTGCCTCTCCACAAGAAATATTTTTGCAAGGTATCTGTTGACTCTTCTCACTGATCAGCCACAAGTTACTAAACACTTCATATTCAGGGAACTTTCTGCTTGGTGGAATCCTGGTTCCTCAGGGCTTTCTTGTGTCATCACCTCCACACAAAGGACCACAGTTGAGCAAAAACTAAAGGAGTGATTTTCTGTCAAGAAATGAGACAGAACTGTAGTTTTACCAGGCTTACTCAGAACTATAGCCTTTGTTGGTTTTTCTTGTTGGGTTTTGTTTTGGTTTTGTATTTGTTTTTTGTTTTTTACTTTCCAGCTAAATAAAACCGTGTACAAATGATGTTAGAATAATTTATGTTCATCATTAATGTGCTATAAATAAAAAGAGCTGTACCCAGGGCTCTGGCCCAAGTGACATGGCTCTGCTACGGTTATTACAGTTCCTCCTGTGATCAGACTGGAATGGCTGGGATTGCACCAACTGGGGCAGAGACCATGGTTAAGTATAAGTACAAAATACAGCAGAAGGTCATATTTAGGCTTGCTTAGCAGTTTTTATTGAATGGTTCTTGTGGGCAGAGCCACTCAGAAAATCATCACACTTGAAGTTTCTACAAAACCTGTACAGAAAGAAACAGATTTTACCTAATATTTTTCTCACCAAAGTGACTGATTTATCCCTCTACAGGAACTAAAAAATACTGGAATACTTTCATAAAACCTGCAGTGTTTGTTCTTGCTCTCAGAAATGCTGCTGTGTACCTTGTCCATGTAGCACACTTCTACACAGCTGCAAAAATCACCTTGCAGAGAAGTGGATCACCCACCTTGGCTCAGCACAGACATCCTCAGTAAGAGGAGGAACAGCCTTATCTCAAAGTGCCTAACTTTCCACTCCAGAAATAACCCCACTTCAACACAGAGAATGTCATCCTTCACCCCTAAAGCCTGCTTTTGTTTCCCTCCAACCAGAATTAAAAGCAACACTCAAACAAATACACATTTAAATAAATAAATAAATATGTACTCAGACCATCAGGAATTAAAATCCTGCTCATGCTGCCTGAATCCTATTGCTGTGACCACCATGAAAGCACTGCTCCTGTATGGTAAAACACACTGAGGTCAGAAGCTAGTGTCAGTTATATGTTGTTTCACGCATGTGTAAAAGCTGTCCGTGCTGAAGCACAGGTTGGATCTCCGCTGTCACTGCCCTCTGCTGATCTGAAGGTTGAAGGCTGTGAGTAACATCCTGCCGCTGTCAGTTGGCATTACATTGTGTGGGGAACAATCTCACACTTCATTACTCCATCCTGCATGGGTGCAGTATTGGCAAAGGCTGAAGGACATGATTCAAAGTGCTATCTGAACATTCTGGTGCAGCCTGGCAAGTCCTGTATTCCTCATTCAGCAGCTAACTAAACCAGCATCTTCACTGGGATCTGGCAAGGCTGCTTTTTACTGTTCTGATAAAGTGAGCTACAATTACCAAGAGAAAGAAACAAATTTTAAACCCAGTGTGTTTTCTTTGCATGTTTAGATGCAACCCACATAGTTTAGAACAGAATGTTCTGCTAATCCGTGTGTTTCTGTAGCTCTAAATACTGTAGTGCTTCTTTCTCAATGATAGCAAGGGGAAGAAGAACCAAACTGAACTTTTCTGCTGCAACTTCACCAATAAATCATTTTCAGTGGGTGCTGTACTCTTTCTGTCTGCAATTGTGGATATTAAATTTCCACTCTGAGTGGAATTTATGCAAGTGCTCCTCTGTGGGATCTGAGTTTCAAAGTAAAAGTAGGGAAATACCTGCATTATTTTCCACCTTTAAGTATCTTGTCAAATCCAGTGTTATTTTTACGGGATGGAACTTCCTAGAGTCAAAGTGACACTTCCTCTTTCTTTGAATTTGCTTCATGAACTATTAACTCACAGAGTGTGAAGAAGATGAAAGATGCTTTAAAAACTGAAAGATGCCAAGCATTTGCTGAATGCTGAGGTCTCATAGTGGCAACTGAATTAACAGAAAAGATACTCTGAAAATAAAGTTCATTAGCTTCCATTTGTTTCTTCTAGACTATCTTTCAGTTCAGAAAGTAAGAGTAGCACTGCTGCTAGGAGGGCTGTAACTTTGACTAAAATACAAAGTCCAGAATGCTATCTTAGAAGGGAAAGCTGTGTGGCAATGCCAGCGACAAGCAGTGTGAGCAATCTGGCAATGCAGGCCTAGAGCCTGACATGGCGGTAGGCCATGCTCAGCATAAATGCAGAAGTGCCTAGCAGTGTAGCAAAACAGTGCTGTGCCTGCAGCATGTAACTAAAGCAGGACATTGGTAGCTATAAACGCAGAAAGTTATCTTGGAACAACAGGACATGCACCTGCATCAACAACCTTGCACGTCATTAGTACTTGGACCAATAATCTGTAATAGTGCGATGTGGGGTCACTCATAGGGAACCAATGAAGCTATGCCAATGAGGCTCTCCAAGTTCATATAAGTTGTAGAAGTTCCCTTGATATGCACTTTCCTTTCCCTTCTTCTTCTTTGCTTTGCTTTACTGTGCTATACTCACTATGCTCGCACTACAGTCCTACAATACTGGAACAAGAAAGGAACAATACTTGATCATATTGGTTGTCTGTATTGACTCCAGTCTCCGTCGCGTTAAAGCTGCATTGCTTTGCCCGTTCTGGGGGATTCCCCCAATCACTTACAGCTTACTTTTCACAACAGTGACATTTTTGAAGGAGTGTGTGTATTAAAAGAGAGTGTTAATGTCAGACAGACTTGGGGATTTCAGTACCATCAGCATAACTGTGAAAAGGACATGACAAGCTTGCATGCACCCGACTGCTGTGACAGAGATCACTTCTGTGAGGGACTTAACCATTTCAGTAGTGTTTCTGAAGAATACAACCTGTCCTGTCCCCAGGAATCTGTTCCCAGCATATTTAATAACAAAAAATGAATTATGAAAACAGTGAGTAAGCACCAAACACCTTCACAGATTTGTCTTGAGTAGAACATTGAGACACAGAAGATCTGGGTCCATCCACTAGGCATTTTGGTTAACCTACAGCAGGACTTACCCTCTCACACAGTTCAACACCAGCTCAGAAACAACTTTGATATCTGCCCAGACTACCTTCCATACACAGATACCATCTTGGGTCCAAAAACCAGTGTCACCATATGATGGTATAGCTGAGAAAAACCTCAGAGCCAGCCAAACACCCTATCTGGAGACCTGATCTGCCACAGCTCTGAAACTTCCAGTTGTGGGCTTAATTAATAGTGCTATTGAATAAATGGCAGTAAATGCCAAGTGAAGTTTAGTCATTCCAAATCAACGCACTCATTAAATACACACACACAAAAACCCACAAAACCAAACCAAACCAAACAAAAAAAAAACCCACAAGCATGTAAAACCACAGGGGAAAATATATTTCACTTCATTCCAAGTGAAACATATTTTCACATATGCAAAAATCAAATTAATCTCTGCTTCACCTCTTCTTTTTTTTTTAACTTGATCATTAGCATTCACAATTTCTGTAAACCCTTACTGTTTCTTATTTTAAAGAGGGTAATTTCACAGAGGTCTGGCTACAAATAAGATTCCATCTGAAGATCCTTGAAATGGCTTATGTACCACACAGAAATTAGAAATAGCTCTGAAGTCTTCCTAATATAGAGAATAGCAGATCATTCTCAGTCTGGAGAAGAGAAGGCTCCGAGGTGACCTTATTGTGGTCTTCCAGTATCTGAAGGGGGCCTACAGGAAGGCTGGGGAGGGACTTCTCAGGATCTCAGGTAGTGATAGGACTAGGGGGAATGGAATGAAGCTGGAGGTGGGGAGATTCAGGCTGGATGTGAGGAGGAAGTTCTTCACCATGAGAGTGGTGAAGCCCTGGAATGGGTTGTCCAGGGAGGTGGTTGGGGCACTGTCCCTGGAGGTATTCAGTATTCAGTATCACTAAGGTTGGAAGAGACCTCAAAGATCATTGAGTCCAACCTGTCACCACAGACCTCATGACTAGAGTAGGGAGAACACTACTGCCCACTGCAGGCTTGAACTTATGACCTTCCCATTAAGGGTCTTATGTGTTTAAGACCAGGCTGGATGAGGCTCTGGGCAGCCTGATCTAGTGTGGGGTGTCCCTGCCCATGGCAGGGGGGTTGGAACTAGATGATCCTTGTGGTCCCTTCCGACCCTGACTGATACTATGATAGAAACAGTGAGACTTGGAAAACTGCCAGGAAAACTCCATTCTGCCTTTTCTTCATGTTGTAAGATTTATTTGGTGGCATTGGCCCTTCCATTAGCTTTGCCTGTTTTGCAGGCAGCAATTTTGTCAAAGGGAGTCTCCAGAGAATACTTTAGCCACATTGTTTAATCACAGCAAAAATGTGCTTCAAAGAGAGAACACTGGGAAAGAACTTGCATCTAATTGAAAGCTGTGGGAAATGCAAGAATATCTTTGCCAGAATATCTTTAAAGAAGTCACCAACAGACAGTGTTAATGTCAAATGTCTTAGTTCTTCACTAATACAGGATAATGGATGAGGTACTGAAAAAAAATTTGAGCATCTGAATATAGAAGTTACTGAGTTGGTTTCCTACAATGGCACTCCAAAAACTGAACCAAAGGCATCTCAAAAAGGAAAGAAAAAGATCATTAAAGGGAAAAAACATCATTAGGCACAACAAAAGGTTGTGATGCTATTCAGTCCTCCTGTGGTGTCCTCCCAATTCTATCACACTGTCTCCTAGCTACTTGCCCTCAGTCTGCACCACTGACACACATCCAGCGATGATAATCTTACACAAGGAAAAGAACAGCTGTACCAATCCACCAGCTCAGTGTCTTGCCTCAACAGTGGACAACACCAAATAGCTAGAGAACAGAGGATGAGCAATCTGCAAGCTTCTCTTTGCAACTTGTTATCTGCTTACATGTTTCAGACCACTTTTTGAGAGTAAGGAACTTGATCTGGAGCTGTGAGATCACTCCTCTTTACCTTAGGAACTCTTCATTTGCAATGCAGTGAGCATTTGAGCCTGTTCAAGGTAGCTTCCTGACTCCTTGTTGTGATGTACAAAACAGGGCTGCTTGTGACCAATCTCAGTGATAAGTCTGAAATAAAGTATTAAGGTATCCTCACTATTTACTCCCGCCGTTGTCTTTCACTCACTGTAATAATAATGCTGTTAGCCAGCCCTTCTCTCCAGGGAAAACAAATGTCAAGACAGAGAAGATAATTTATAAGAGACAAATGAGAAAGGTTGACTAACTCCCTCATTTAGGAGCTGATTGTGCTGTTGTTTTTCATGAAGAACAGTTACTCACTCCCATTAGGACCTACCCTCACATTGGCTTTGACATAGGTCTTGGCCTTAGTAAAGTCTGCAAAAAAGGCCTTTAAAAGTCATGGATTTGTGGTAAGGTGTTAGCTGAACAGATGACCTCAGCATCGTGACCCATTCTGCAGCACGGCAGAGAGAGCCTCCCTTGGCACTGCCCGCAGCTGTTGTACAAGACATGTCTTAGCTGTTAGTCTTAGTTCAACCAACTGCTAGGCTAATAGCTTGCTGCACAGCCTGGCACCTCTAGAGGTAATGTAACAACTGCGAAAGTCGAAAGGAAAATGAGACAAGTTGATCAGCCTGACACTTTTTCTAATGTGGCCTGAGTCATTATTGCAGTTAGTAAGCCATATCTTACTGCTTGAGTCAAGTGATTGCTACCATCAAATATTACCTTAAAATCTATCACTATTAATGGATGAATACTTGAAATCCAGGCTCCTCATTATCCTCAAATGCCTCTGCATTAAGTCAAAAGAGAAACATTGTTTTGTTTTTTTTTCTAAATCTGAGCCATGAAACTGAGGAAATTTATCAAATAGCAAAGGCTGTTGCAGCAGCTCTCATAGAGCCCAGCCAGATGTCCATTCTGTGACTCTCCGTCAGACAATGAGACTGTGAAATAAACAGGGAAATGCAAAGCCCACCTTGCAAGATGAGGCTAACACATAAGCTCCAGTGTTAAAATAGCTCATGCACTTCAGGAAAGATGAAGAGGAGTTTCTATCAAACAAAAGACCCCAGGCATATGGCCTGAAAAATGTGTGGGTATCTCATACCTTGTCCTATCACTGCACTGTGGGGCTCATCACTGGCTCATCTCTAGTAACACTCTCATCTCTATCTTTAAACTGCCTTCCCCACTATGTAGGACTGTGCTTTCCTTGCCTATCCCCCAACCCCAAACCCCTCCCCTCTCTCCCCCCAATTTCTGAGGCTTCCTTACAGGTCTGCTAAGAGAATTTTACTTTTCTCAGAAGTTTAGTTATTCACCTCCCTGACTACCACGACACAGACAAAATTATTTACTATGAGTGAAGTAGGCTAAGACATCTGCCAGAGGTAGATGCTTTGTCATGGTAAATGGAAAAGGTTTTTGTTGTCTTATGCTTATGGTGGGATCATATAAGACACGATTGTGAGTTTGGGCAATTACTTACAGCTGCTCTGTGGAGATATTTGTTTATGCACAAGAAATCATTGACATGTCCATACCCACAGTTCTTCTATCTATGCTATGGCATTAATAGCTTTGACCCTCCTAGTACAGTGCTGGAGTACTAAAGCTCAGGCTACTGACTTCAGACTACCACAGTAATCTACTCTGTGAGTTTTCCAGCCTTGATGGTTACTTAATGCTATTTATGAATGTTTATGCCTGTATTTAATCTCCTGTGGTGCTTGAAGTCCTTCTCTGAGACTTGCAAAAAATTGGCATCATATATTTCTCAGAGAACCTTTTGTTCAGCATAAATAAAACATTATGCAGCAGCTTCAATTTCCTGATAATTAAATGTAAAACTTTTGTAAAATGCTGTATCCTGGACAGCTACAGGAGCAAAACATTGTGCATTGTGTCGCTGAGAAGACTTCAGTGTACAATTTGTGCACTGAGAGCACTTAAACACCTTGATGCTCAAGTCTTCCTTAAAGCTGAACATTTATGCACAGGCAAGGAAGTGAGAAGGTATATAAAGGAAAAGCTAGGAAAGAAAGCAATCAGATCAGTGGATTGTGAATGGATGGGGGAAGCAAGCAACGTAAGTATTAGAAAGGAGAGACAGGGGTAAGTATCCAAGATGTCATAAGTGGGTTTTTTTCTGCTTAGGTAGAAAGAAAGATACTCATCTCCAAACTGTTTTAGAGAAGATTTGAGCAGGTAGGACTCAAAAGAGACAGGGACCAAAGACTGAGTCAACAAGCTTAGGGGATTTCAATTTAAAAAGACCTAAAAAAGAAACCACAGCAGATTTTAATGGTGTGATTTCTTTGTTTCTTTGGCTGCTGCTGTGCTGTGACTAAAGAAGTTTTTAATCTCATTTTTTTCAGTCTACTCAGAGCCACAGCTGTGGCCTATGACAAAAACAGTCTGTCCTCATGAAAATACCTGTGACTGGAATGAGGAGACAGTCCAGCCCCAGCAGAAATGAGGAAACACTCAGCAAAGGCTGTGAGAGAAGGCCCTGGTTAATGCATTTGCTAATTCATTGCACTTTCATTTGCTAACTAGCAAGCATGATGGAAAGAATAAAAGCCAACGACACAGGCCACGTCCTTGGCTTCTGTTAACACCGATTTATACCAGCTAAGATTCTGGCCCTTTGATGCTCCAAGGGAAAAGATACTTGTTTGCTGGTTGGTTTGCTATAAGTAGCAATTACTCTGTGGTTGCTGAGCTGAATTTTAGAGTTATGGGTCAAATTATTTGAGCAGGCACATTCTGAGTTATCCATTATGCAAAATCCTTTGTGCAGAGCTGCAAAGTTGTCACTAACTGCATTAAAACAATCTCTTTTCATTTTAACTATACTGTACTGGTTGAATACATACTTTTCCTCTCAAGAGGCAGTTCTGTTTTCCTGTAAAATGGGCTGCTCAAGAAACTATTCACCAAACTAGCACCAGCCCTAGGTAGGCCAAAGAGCACCATGAATCATTCTTTAAGGAGAAAAACATGCTAATTTGCAGAACAAAATGCAGCACTGGTCACAAGTAATAATCTCTGTATATTAATAAGGAAATTTTACTCCTGTTCACATGAAGAGATGAGATAGTAGCCTTCACATGAACTCAGGTCCTTCCAAGTAGAACCTTTGCTAAGTTGGACAAAATAGAATAGAATAGAATAGAATAGAATAGAATAGAATAGAATAGAATAGAATAGAATAGAGTAAAGTAGAGTAGAATAGAATAGAATAGAATAGAATAGAATAGAATAGAATAGAATAGAATAGAATAGAATAGAATAGAATAGAATAGACCAGACCAGGTTGGAAGAGACCTTCAAGATCATTGTGTCCAACCTATCATCCAACACCACCCAATCAACTAAACCATGCAACCAAGCACCCTATCAAGTCTCCTCCTGAACACCTCCAGTGATGGTGACTCCACCATCTCCTCAGGCAGGACATTCCAATGGGCAATCACTCTCTCTGTGTAAAACTTCCTCCTAACCTCCAGCCTAAACTTCCCCTGGCACAGCCTGAGACTGTGTCCTCTTGTTCTGGTGCTTGTTGCCTGGGAGAAGAGACCAACATCCACCTGTCTACAACCTCCCTTCAGGTAGTTGTAGAGAGCAATAAGGTCACCCCTGAGTCTCCTCTTCTCCAGGCTAAGCAGCCCCAGCTCCCTCAGCCTCTCCTCAAAGGGCTTGTGTTCCAAGCCCCTCACCAACTTCGTTGTCCTTCTCTGGACATGCTCCAGCAAGTCAACATCCTTCCTAAACTGAGGGGCCCAGAACTGGAAATAAGCAGGGTAGTAGTGCTTGTTTTGTTTTTTCCCCATAACTGTTCTGTGCTTTGTGCAGTAGCTGTGGAAGCCCACTGAATGGCTGAGCCATCTGGACATGTGTTTCAAAACTATCAGTTCAGAGAAACACGCAAGTTTTGTGTTTCCAAATCTATCTAGAGCTTGTCCAAATGAGCAAACTCTGTGTAGGGGAAGAGGCTGGACTGCAGATCAGAGCACCTTTGTTTACTGGTAAGTCCTACACAAGGACCAGTGCAAGAATCTCTCTTTGAAGAATAAAAGCATTAATCTTTTTCAGTACTCCTTGCCAATAAAATTAGGCATAAGTTACTTATTGACACAGTCACCAAGCAGACTTCTTGAAATACTTTCCCACTCCTTGGTGGAAAGCACTTCATAAACACAAAATATTTTATACTTAGGGGACAAAATAGGCTTTCATAATAATTAATCCAGTAGAAATATCCTTATGCTATCACTCACTGAATAAAGACCAGTGACTTGAACCCTTCTTGAAAATTACTATGTCTAGAAAAGGAGAACATCTAAAGAGTTCAAAACTGTGTGTAATGACCCACATAATTCCAATCCTTTTAATCTAAAGGGAAAAAAAATACTGAAAATACTGGTGCATTGATGGAATTATGCTGGTGATGCCACGGCAGAATGTGATTCGTGGTAGCATTTTTTTATCCATTCATTTCCACTGTGCTTGTTTATTCATATTAAATGTGGACTAGCTTAGAGAAAAATGCAGCTGAAACTCATAATGGAAGCAGCAGCCATTTTCTTAAATCCACCACAATTCAGTCCTGAATGAGCTCTGTGGAGCTGACACTCCTGCCTGGCACTCAAGATATGACACTAGTCATCAGAAAAGCAATTGTGTCCTTTGCATTGTGACTGAATGTAAAGGGGGGAAAGCATTATTAGAACAACTAATCACTAGCTCACATTGCCCTGAGAGGTTATGAAGTCTCTGGCCTTGGAGGCTGCTTTGCCTTGCCTGAACAAAACCATGATCTTAAGTCAACATTGATCCCACTATGAGCAGGAGACTGCCCTGAGACCTTGTGTGGCCTCTTCCCACCATAGTGATTCTCTAACGCGATCAGGCATGAGCAATCTTTACAGTTTATATTTGTGATCAAAAATGAAGCTGGAGAAAATGGACAACTCCTCCACCGAGAATGTAGAGTATCTTAATATAGTTCTTAACATTTGCATTCAACAGTTTCAACATTTTACCTAGATGGAAGCAAACATGGTGAGGCTATCCTATCATGAACTCATTTAAGGCTTTTTTCTTTTTCCCCATAGGCTTTTCCTTGAGGAAAAGAAACATCTGTTCTTTTGGCTCCCTTTAAGAGCTTAAGTCTTCCCAGTCTTGAGGAGTGCTTCATAAACAAAGTCTGAGATCAGTGGATGTTCCAACAAAACTGTTTGTGTAATCAGGCTAAGATGGTTGCAAAAGCAGCTACACTGAGGCTACCATGTGGCAGTAAGAAAACCTGCAGCCAGTCGTTTCAGAGATTTGCCTTTTAGATAATGAGGAGCCCGAGGACATTCAGGTTTATAAACAGATTAATTTTTGTTCTGAAAGTGGATTCCAAATATCAGACACTCACAAATGCAGAAGAACTGCCACTCTTCAGTCAGCAGTTATCCAGGTAGCAAGTAGGAATACAGGCTGGTTGGCATTTATATCTCATTCATCTTGTGGGTATTCCAGGTCCATCTTGGTTACTCTGGTGAAGATAAGTGACAGCAAAGCTGTATAAAGTCTCCTCTTTCCTGCCCTGTGACATATAACACAGTGACTGATTGTACACAGGAGCCACTGCTCCATCCATCCCTTACTGCCTCCTGCTACATGCCTGGCAGACCTGTCCCAGCCCTTGGCTCCTACTGATGGGCTGCATCTACTGACTTTTTTTGAAGTGGCCTGGTAGGATTTAAAGCGGCAGAGGCAGCTTCAACAAATGTACACGTTTCCTTCAAATACTGGACTCAGAAAATTCCAGCAATGCTTGCTAGATTCTCAATTCTGGAAATGGGTCTTAAAATGAAGTTAATGCCTGTTGTGCCAGAGTCATTGCATTTTCTCATCGTCTCCAGATTCAGGCAGAGAATGTGACTACTTTTTCAATGTGGTTTAGGAAGAAAGCAGGACAGTGCAGAAGAAGCATATTTCCTCTGGAGTATTGGGAGGCTTTGCCTTCACTTGAGAGGCAGCCTGAGTCCCCTTCACAAGCAACTCAGGAGGAAAATACTCAGAACTCTAGCAAAATTTCCTGCATTTCAAGAAATAATGACAAGACCACTTGAACGTGTCCAGTGAAGGGCAACAAAGCTGGTGAGAGGCCTTGAACACAAGCAAGTCATTCGTCATTGGAATGGGCTGCCCAGAGTGGTGGTGGAGTCACCATCCCTGGAGGTGTTCAAGAGAAGATTGGACGTGGCACTTGGTGCCATGGTCTAGTCATGAGGTCTGTGTTGATAGGTTGGACTCGATGATCCTCGAGGTCTCTTCCAACCTTAGTTATACTGTGATACTGTGTGTGTGTGCAGTTAAGACCTCAGAGCTAAGTACATCTGGCTCAGGACCAGCCACACCAGACTGGGGGAATATCATTTCTGTTCCCTGAGATTTTAGATATCACAAGCAAGTTCACAGTAACAAACCCACATTTGACCACATAGGCACTAGCCAAACAAAAAAAAAAGAAAGAGGTACCAGATTTTTGTGATTTGTTTTATGACCACAAAGAGCTGTCCCATGAAATGACTGTAAACCCAACTGGTGCCAAACTCCCAGACTGGTTAAACTGCCAGCATCCTCATTTTCTATTTTCAGCCGTCTCATGCTGCCATGCTATCATCAGACACCTCTCTCACATCACTCCCCCAAATGTACCCTTTCTTTTAATATAATTACTGGGGTTTAATTGTTTAACACCAACTTTTGCAATCTGTATTTCCATGAGTAACCAAGGATTCCTTGGAAACCAAAATAGGACTATTAAATACAGGGTAAACAAGACCTCTCCTCCACCTATGCTTTCATTTCCTGCTGGCTCAAATGCAGCCGGGTTGCCACCTTTTGTGTTTGAGTTTTGAGTACCTACAAGGCTTTTTAAAATCTAGGCTGTTGATCCTAAGTGCAGCAAATCCATTGATATTCAAAACTGATCCTGTTTGGGCTGAAAATTCCTGAAAAGCAGTAACACTTGGAATTTTCTTCCTCATTAAAAAGACTATGACATTTTCTTCTAGCCCTTACCAGGCAAATGCCGTGATTCTATGGTTCCAGGATTGATAATCAATTTGGTGCATGGTCAGTTGAACTAGTTGGTTTGGGATGGCTCATTCTGCATGTGCACAGATGCTCTAGAGCCATAGTATCCTAGTATCATAGTATCAGTCAGGGTTGGAAGGGACCACAAGGATCATCTAGTTCCAACCCCCCTGCCATGGGCAGGGACACCCCACACTAGATCAGGCTGGACAGAGCCTCATCCAGCCTGCTCTTAAACACCTCCAGGGATGGGGCCCCAACCACCTCCCTGGACAACCCGTTCCAGTGCTTCACCACTCTCATGGGGAAGAACTTCCTTCTCACATCCAGCCTGAATCTCCACACCTCCAGCTTCATTCCATTCCCCCTAGTCCTATCACTACCTGAGATCCTGACAAGTCCCTCCCCAGCCTTCCTGTAGGCCCCCTTCAGATACTGGAAGGCCACAATTAGGTCACCTGGGAGCCTTCTCTTCTCCAGACTGAACAGCCCCAACTCCTTCAGTCTGTCCTCATAGCAGTGCTGTTTTTCTTTCCTCAACTAGGAAGAAGAAGCCACTGTCAGGATCTCCCAAATGACAGTGTCTGGAGAGTATGAATGAAGCTTCTTCTATATGAAATTAAAGCCAGTGGTATTTTTTCTCATCAGGGAGCTATTTTGTGCGTATCATGAATGTCAGGTAGATGCAACCCTGATCAGTTATCAGGAGAGGATAGAGACTGGAAATTAAAAAGCTGTCTTTCTTTGCTTCAGAGCTGTCAGGGATAAAACTTAAAGGATGGAGAGAGTGATCAATCCTGGGAATGTGCTGTATGGGCTTTGGAGAAATGTGAGTAATTACACTATCTAATCTTCCCCCTGAAGTCCCTTGCAGCATGTGGCCAGATATTAAATGAGTAATTCAGAGAGAATATAAAGTAACCATATACACAAATAGTGGGTTTAGTGAGTTTTCCCTTCAAGTTCCTTACTTCTCAGCAAACACCTATCTACACACCTTCCAACCAGCACTGCCTAAGGCCTTGTTATACCTTACACTGGAATCCCCAAAAGGGATTTTAGGTCCCAGCTTTCACCTTCAGTGAAAGCATGTAGTCTGTAAGGTACACAACTGCATCTGCCAGTGCTGCCGTTCAGCAGAGCCTGTGGACCCTCATTTGGACCTCTTGGGATGGACTATGGCGGGTGAAGCTGGGACACAGGGGGCCCTGAGTGCTGGTGCTGCTGGTACTGGAGCCCCTGTGTTTACACTGGCTCCCAGCTGGGTATGAGTAGGCTGTGAGCCTGGGTGCTCTGGTTACTCTGATGTACACCCAAAACCAGCCACTGCCCTCACATTAAATTCATTAGAGATAAACTCAAGCTGAGCTCACAGCTTGGGTGCCAGGAGAAGAAAATCTGTGGTTCAGTTACAGAAGTGTTTGAAATTGAGTTAATGATTCTCCTGCTGTTCTAATTTTAAGTATTTCCTTTACACCAATGAAAAAAATTCAAAACTTGTATTTAGTAAATGTAGTATATAAAACATCCTTTGGGCTGGTACTAAGACTTTTGAAGTTGCAGAAATCAGTCTGTGAAAAGATATTCACTAGGTCCATTAATGTGGAGTATATCTTCAAAAGGGAAATCTGACTTACTGGAAAGTAATTCCTTCTCTTGCTCATATGAGACTTTGATCTTTTTTAATCCAACCATGAACCTTACAAAGCCATTTGTAGTAATTGCAATCCTTGAACAGTACACTGACCTTTCCTGTTTTAAATACACAGCTCTAAAAATAGCTTCATTTTTAGAAGCAGACTCAGCAGTGCTGTGGCAGTATCACTGTGTTTTGTCACTTAGGTCAAAAAGTTTTTAAGGTGAAGCTGGCTTCACTGAATATGATGAGGAAAAAGCTTTTTCTTTTTCCTCTCCATAATTATTTCTGTGTACTACTCTATGGCTGCTCTATCGTTCCATCAAAAAGACCATGATCATTGTTTCTTGTCTTGAAAGGTACCCTGTGCTTGCAATTTGGGATGAGCATTAAGTGAAGGCTTTGAAAGTAGCTATTTTAGAAGAAAAACAATGCATGGAAAAGTTACTTAGAAAGCAAAAGATAATAGGGTATGTCTTCGCCATTGTTGGTAGTGATAGAAGCTCTGCTTGCTCAAAGAGCTCTCAGATGATCCTGAGGGATATCAGAAGGATAACTGCTATACTACTTCCAGTTTCACTCCAGAGGTGTCTCATTTGCCAGTGAAGATCTGGTCGTGGTGGAAGCTCCTCCAAAGATCCTCCTTCTGACTTCTTTCCAACACACCCCAGATGTGAGTGACTTGGGTGGTAAAGACTGAGATCATGGCAGTGGCAGCTAGTGTAGCTGCTGCACCAATTAATATTATTTACTTTCCACCATACCCTGTAATGCCCTATTCCACATGAACATCCCTCCCATTGGGTCATGTTCATCTCTGAAGTCTAGGCACTGCCAGAATTCCTACCAGACTTTCAAGCCTCCCTGCTGTATTGATGGTTAAGATGAAAACAGAGAATGGGTAGTACAGAAATACAAGACTTCACTTGAAACTCAGATTGATTTCAGTCTTTGGAGTGTGGCTTAGTTTTTAGAAACTAAATCCCCGTGACCGTTTGAGGCTGTGCCTTGAAGAAAGAGACAGTGCTGGGACACCATGGCTGAATCTTTTGGAATATTAACGAAAACAATCAGATACTCTAAACTAATTTCATTGGTGGATTGGTAGAATGCAGTTTTAAGTTTAGGTGCAGCTGGAACTTTCCTCAGTTCGCTCCTTTCCTTTTCCCTTTCCAGCTGGTCTGCTTCTGGGCTCCCTGCCAGAGCGACCTTGAACAGATAAGCAACTAAGGCCTACGAATATTCTGCTTTATTAATAACTGCTCTTTTTGTCTCTTTCTAACACTCTTTGGGGAAAAAGGAGAGAGAAGGGGGTATGGGGGGAGGAACCCTCATCCAGAGGAGGGAATTTCGTTCCTGTATTATTGTTCTTTCTGGTTTTTTTTACTTTGCTGTATATTTCTGTGTATATATTGTAAATACTGTAAATTGTGTATATATCCTGCATTCCCCAAAATTGCTTGTAAATATAGCATTTTCCTTTCTGCTTCTCTGGCTGGCTAGCTGTGTTTTTTTCCCCTTCCTCTTTGTGGGGGAGAGAAGGCTAAGCCCTTCTCTCAAACCCTCCACAAACCCCATCATTTCAAAAACCTAAGTCACTTGTAAAATTGTGTCAACATCAACGGTTCTTAGCAACTTGCCAACTGTGCAGATCCTGTTTGAGCAGATATGATCAGTAAATGAGGTCTCAACTATGTTAAGTAAAATCCTGTAGGGTTTCCAAAAGGTTGTGAATAATTATAATGGTAAATACTTCACAGTAATGGAAATGAACAGGCAACAAAAGTTGTGTTGAATAAAAATGTATGTTTCTGGAGGGAATCATACAGTTTGTTGTGTTTCATTTGTGGTTTTTGTTTGTTGGGTTTTTTGTTGTTTGTTTGGGTTTGTGGTTTTTCTTGGTAGTAGCAAGCATTTCTGTAGCTGACAAAATGAAGTAGCTATGTACAGGAAAACTGAGGAGATACAGTTTCATGTCTCATGTAACCCTGAGTTTGCTAATGCAAAGCCAAGAGATGTTTTGGCAAAAGCCTGTGTATTTGTGGGGAAAAGGCTTTCAGAAATAAGGTTTATATCAAATTCTCAAGGACTTGTTGCTCAGAGCTGATAATGGTTGCATTTATGTCTATTTCCACCAAGAAAGCTGCTTTAAAATTGAAATCATTTGAACATGAGGAGAAGCTGAGCTGAGTCCAGCTGTTTTCAGCAACAAGGTACGGTTGGTATCTGCATTGGGAGACTGAGAGCCTGCCTGACAGGGTGGGAATTCTGCATGGACCTAATGGAGACAAATGAATGCTGGATGGAGATTTTCTTTTCTCAGGCTCTTACAAAAGGAAAAGCTTCACATCACTTGCCATACATTGTACATGTCAGAGTTATTAGTGACCTCCAGCTGTAGTTAGTTAGGGAGGACTGACTACCTTATGCTGCTACTGGATCTCTGCCACAACACACAGCCTGTCTTTTCTCACCCACTCCCCAGAAAACCTACAAAATGTTCTCAGCTTGCTTTTTCTCCTCCTCTTTATAGCAGTCTTTGCTGAGGGCTAGACAACCCTGATAAATATTTGACATAAGTACAACTTGGAGAGAACAACTACTATACTTTCAAAAGCAATAAAAGGACACATGGAGGGATGAGACAAAGGTGGAGAAAGCAGGGACCTTTAAACCACCAGTTCACCTCCAGACTTAAGAGAACTGCTTGATATACCCTCCAAAGGCTGCATCCAGTTCTACCAGCTGCTTTGGCCAGGCCTCAGGCAACCACCCCTCTGCCTGAGCCCTCCAGCCATAAATAACACTACTGCTTCTGGGAAGGAATTAACAAGACAGACATAACCCACTCCAATCACAAAGCCACATAAGTGGGACCCTGTGATCAGAAAAAGGGGATGTAAAATAGAAAAACATCACAAGCAAAGCCCCAGTGTCTGCTCTTTCTTCTGCATCAGAAACTGGGGAGAACATAAATAAGGTACTTAAACTATTTTTTTAATGCCTTAAGTGGCTTAAACAGCCTTCATTTATACTTTAAAGCCTTGTCATCTAAATATCTATGGTGGTGTTGAACATCTTCCCTTTACATGGTGTCTTTGGGTGCCCTGCTGTTTCATAGTGATGCCTGTATCATTAAGAATAGATGCCAATGAATCTGGAATGGTCTCTTTTTCTCCAGGTAACTAGTTTTACTTGCTGTCTTGTAAAACAACCTCTAATCGTAAGCTTTAACAGAATGATGATTTATGATTTTTCTAGATGTGTTTTGATGTTCTTATTTGAATTCTACCTAAGCCTTGGTGTTACAGGATTAAGCTATCCTTTCTATAGGAAATTATCTGCCTGCCTTCAGGTTAGTTCATATGCTGACTCAGTTGCCAAGGGCCAAGTGAGGCACAGTTGAGTAATACTGTAGAATAGTATAGAAGTAGTAATTATAATTTTCATCATTAAATATTTGTTATGACTGTGTCTGAGTTTCACTGAAGGGTTCAGTAATAAACCACAGCCAAAATATACCCTGTATCTACAAAGAAACCTCCATTCTCCTGAATAGTTTTTTCTGTTGCCACAGTGGAAACAATTCCTATTGAATTAACTGACACTGATAGTGTGGAATAAAGGCTGACCTGATTGTTCTGTGTGGCAAGCCAAAATTTCATTTCCTTTGTTCATTTTCACTAGGCTTTTTTCTTGTCCTTTGTATGAACTAAATAACAATCAACAGTTCAGGGACATTGTTGAGTCCCCTGCTTTCATTCCACCTCAGTGATAGATAGCTTTGAAAACTGTGATTTCAGCATACAAATAGTTATCTCACAGCAAACAAATCTGTGAATTGAAAGAACAGGTAAGATTTGGACAAAAAAGTTGCCTGTAAAAGAAATGCAGTAAACTAAACTCACTCTATGCAACAACAGAAGAGCCTTCACCCATAACTACAGCAAAAAGAAAATGCTGTGCATGAAACACAAGTTAAAGAAAGACAGAACATGGCACCACGTGGCTGGCAAGAATATACATTGTCCCTATACAGCAGTAATTCAGATGGAGACAGCAGCCTGTATGAGTCAGGAAAGTTTTATCTGAATACATCTAAAATAGGAGAAAAAGCAATTAAATACCAATAACAGGGAACCTGAGAGAGTGAAATCACCTGCTAATAGTCAAACTTTGGGCATATTAAAAGCAGTTACAAATCTCTGAACTGAGTCCAGCTTCACAGTTACCACAGTATCACAGTATCACAGTATCACAGTATAACTAAGGTTGGAAGAGACCTCGAGGATCATTGAGTCCAACCTATAAACACAGACCCCATGACTAGACCATGGCACCAAGTGCCATGTCCAATCCCCTCTTGAATGCCTCCAGGGACGGTGACTCCACCACCTCCCTGGGCAGCACATTCCAATGACAAACGACTCGCTTGGTGAAGAACTTTCTCCTCACCTTGAGTCTAAACCTCCCCTGGCGCAGCTTGAGACTGTGTCCCCTTGTTCTGGTGCTGGTTGCCTGGGAGAAGAGACCAACCCCTTCCCGCCTACAACCACCTTTCAGGTAGTTGTAGAGGGCAATAAGGTCTCCCCTGAGCCTCCTCTTCTCCAGGCTAAACAATCCCAGCTCCCTCAGCCTCTCCTCATAGGGCTTGTGTTCAAGGCCTCTCCCCAGCCTTGTTGCCCTTCTCTGGACACGTTCAAGTGTTTTGATGTTCTTCTTAAACTGAGGGGCCCAGAACTGGACACAGTACTCAAGGTGCGGCCTAACCAATGCAGAGTACAGGGGCACTATGACTTCCCTGCTCCTGCTGGCCAAACTATTCCTAATGCAGGCCAGGATGCCATTGGCCCTCTTGGCCACCTGGGCACACTGCTGGCTCATATTTAGGCAGCTGTTAAAGCATAAATATTCACAGGAACTAGAGGAGAAGAAAATTAAGACATTCTGAAGTTTTGAGACAGAAAATAAAGGAAGAGATGTCATCTATTGAAGGAATAGTGCAAAATTCCAATTCTAAACTTGTAGCCAGGTTGGAAAATTATTATGGGTTAGCAGTTAACATGAAATGATCAGAATTATAGAAATGTCTTTGTTAACAGATCTGCAGACATGATCCTTTATCCTTTCACCAGAAGATTTGGACAAAAAGTATCATTGAACTATAATCCTAAAATGGCAAAAGCGCTGCAAGTGAAAGATGTTTCTGGTTTACACACTACAAGCAGAAGAATAGAATCATAGAATCACAGAATCAACAAGGTTAGAAAAGACCTCAAAGATCATCAAGTCCAACCTCTCACCCAAAACCTCATGACTACTAGACCACGGCACCAAGTGCCACATCCAATCCCCTCTTGAACACCTCCAGGGACAGTGACTCCACCACCTCCCTGGGCAGCACATTCCAATGGCTAACAACTCTATGTGAAGAACTTTCTCCTCACCTTGAGCCTAAACTTCCCCTGGTGCAGCCTGAGACTGTGTCCTCTTGTTCTGGTGCTGGTTGCCTGGGAGAAGAGACCAACCCCCTCCTGGCTAGAACCTCCCTTCAGGTAGTTGTAGAGAGCTTCCTCTTCTCCAGGCTAAACAATCCCAGCTCCCTCAGACTCTCCTCACAGGGCTTGTGCTCGAGGTCTCTCCCCAGCCTTGTTGCCCTTCTCTGGACACATTCAAGAGTCTCAAAGTCCTTCTTAAATTGAGGGCCCCAGAATTGGACACAGTACTCAAGGTGTGGCCTAACCAGTGCTGAGTACAGGGGAACAAATAGTTTTAGTTTGCACAGCCTCAGTGAAAGTCCTCACACAGACTTTGCACAAAGAAAGCATCAAGCGTCACAGAAATGCTTCCTATCACATGTAGTAGAGGAATAACCAAAAATCTCAGAGAAAAAAAACCCAACCAAACACCAAAAAAAGCTTCCTTTTGGAATATTTTCACTCCAAATTGTTGCATTCTGGCAAGAAAAAGGAGGAGACTTAGTTATTTTGTTCAAAATTGTATATCCAGATTTGTAGAGACAACTGCCAGTAGCTGTGCCAGTTTAAGTTTGCTGTGCAATGCACAGGAGCAATGCATCATGGTAGCCATAAGTTCAGGTGATGCTGCATGAGACAGTGGTGTCCCTCAGTGCACACAAGTGTAAACAGGCACAGATGACATGAGAATGACAGCCTCAGCATAGGGCTGGGAAATGTGATACCACAGAGCTCTGACTGCAAGTTGATTTTGTGTGGTTGTGTTTCCTATGTGCAGATTCTGAGGTTTTATTTAGCTAGTTCTGCACATTGATTCACCATTACCATCTGCTCAAACTGCTGCAGAATAAATACTTGTGTGGCAGTGCAGCCAGGCAAATTAGGGAATATTGCACTGGTAACAAATATTTCATTATTACAATCACTTACAGTAGACTGCAGTTTTACTGCAGTCTTATATACCAGTGAAGAAGAGATGTAGTAAATATGAGGTAAGATGCATGAAATATACTGCAGAAATATCACTTCCAAATACTGATGAGTTTCTTGTGTGGGTTTGAGTCTGATATGCAAAGATTTAATGAAATACGACAGTACCTTCCTAATGAGAGATCAGCTGACTTGGAGAATTGATCTAAATGACAGTGACACTTTCTCAGAGTTAACCAAGTTTCTTGGTTTCAGCTGTATCTGGAAAAAGAACTTGCCAGAATCCTATTTAAAAAGTTTGTTTTCATCATATTTTTACCCTGACTAACTCGGGCTGTATCAGAAATTACAGAGAATGAGCCTCAAAGATATTCATGGCCTTATTGGCAATGGATTAAGGCTGATCCCATGGCCTACACCAGACAGCTGGAAGTGAGAGAGAAGGGTATCAGGCCATCAGTTGCTTTATCCTCTGATCCCACTAGTGGGGGATCACTGATAGTGAGCTGTGTCTATAACTCTCCAGTTTGGCTGTCAGACAGGGAAGCAGTTATCTTAAAAGTTGCACGTGTGGCTCAGACTAGGAGACCTCAGTGGTTATTTGCTTTGGAGTTATTCACACACTTGAATTTTCAAATGCTGCTGCAACAGGAGACACTGAATGTCCCCATTCCTGAAATATTGAATATCCCCATTCCTGATGTCAAAACAGGCTTTAGAAGATGGCAGCGAGACTTGGTAAGCACAGAAGACTTGGACTATACTTGGGGTAATAACAAAAGCACAGATGGAAGAAATTGCTCCCTTCAAACTTACCTCAGCATATCCTCCTGTCTTTTGTCACTTGCATCTTTCTGGTCCTTTTTTTTGCATAGCATTCTGTCTGATACACCCTTGGGCCTTATTCATGCCTCTTGAATTCAGTGACATTGGTGGAAAAATGAACCTTCCCATTGGAGCTGGCTCCTTTCTCTAAAAGTTCCCTCAGAAGTAGAAATACTCAGGCAGCCCTTGCTTATTTATGAGGTTCTGCAATTGTCACCTATAATTTTTTTTCCTGGGATCTGTCTCTGCATATCTGTAATAGGCATCTAGCCCCAGATATGTTGACCTGATTCTGTAAAGGACATGACTGACCCTTATTTTATTGGGTTTGGTCTCTTTTTGCCAGAGTGATTTACTCATGTAAACACAACCTGTCACATACAGAGGTATCCTGTGAACAGCTCAGCCATGAATGTGACGAAACTTTTTACCCAGTGAATCCTGCTGAATAAATTTGGTGAACTACCCTGTAAGTACTGAGTTCTCTGATTTCTTATCATGCTTGCTATATCATTTATTATCAGGAATTTTATACATTGTGACTTATAAAAAAAGCCAGAAGAAACAGTGCAAATGTGATCTATCTCTCCATATGCAACCTTTCACCGAGGACACGCTACTGTGTTTGATCACAAACTAAGTGTGAACCACTCAGCATGACCACAATTCTACCTATGCTGATCTTGAAAGGTGCCATTGGTCTTTTGTGATTTTCCAGACTGAGCAAAGGCTTTGGTTCCTCCAGCTTGGATAAGATATGGCATGACAGCTTTCACAGACTGGGTTGAAGAATGTATTTATAAACTGGCTATTCCTCCTTGCTCCAAACTCTAGTCAAAAGTCCTAGGAGGAAATGTAACACCATGTCCTTTGGGAATCCAATCTGTTCAGAGCTTCATACTAAGTTTCATATCGAGAAATTACTTTTGTAGAACAAAAGGCATCAGTGACTGCTTTCTTTCACGCTACATCAGTTCACAATGGCTGGTAATAGAAGAAACATACATCTAAGGTGCCCCATCCAGACTATAAAACTGGTTCCACTTTCATAGATAAACTCCTGCCTTTTCCACTGGGTTGGCTAGCAGATCCTGGTCAGAAATGGCAATCTCAGTTCAGCAAATAGTTTCCATTCAAAACCTGCTACCACTCTCTCTGTTCATGCTCTTGCAAAGACTGATCTGTTCTTTTGTCCCTAGACGTCACTGCAAAACAGAGCTGAAGCGCAGTCGTGCTAAGGCAGCATAGGCAGCTGAGCTCAGTCTTTGTCCCTGTTCTTCCAGTTACCTGTTTTCTCTACTGATACTATGTGCTGCTTCTCACAAACAATCAGTTTTTATTTTACCCTCTTTTATACTGCATTTATCACAAGTAACATCAATTTAAAAATATGTATGTGTGGCCATATGCTTACAAGTAGCATGCCTGTCTGTGTGCACCTTCCATAGTTGTCTTAAAGTAGCTACATTTTGTTCAGAAGGGGGAACAGGCTGCCCAGAGAGAGGCTGTGGAGTCTCCTCTAGAGACTTTGAAGACCTGCCTGGATGCATTCATGTGTGACCTGCACTAGGTGATCCTGCATTGGCAGGAAGGTTGGACTCGATGATCTTTGGATCTCCCTATCAACTCTTATGACTCCACAATTCTGAGTTTTGTTGCCTGGGGGAACTGCTCAAAGTCATCATCACTGCAGGGCTGGGGTGCCCTAGGTCACAGCACAGGATTAGAAAAACTGCTTAGGTCAGTTAGGAAGTTATTAAATAATTAAAACTCATTTTAAGCTATTCGTATGAATGGAACCATCTGCAGGAGAGTCATCCTCACAAACCACAGACACAGCAGCAGAGAATTGTATTCAGCCTCACACTTCCAGAAAGCTATTGTTGGATGACAATTATAACAGATCTTTAAAGCCTAATAAATAGTAAGCATTTATTTCCAAACATTTAGAATCCTTCCAGGATTAGTGACAGCTTAAGAACTGATAGTGCAGCTGCCTGTAAGCTGATCTCTTCTAGGGCAGTAGATCTGCATTAGCCAATTATCCTCAAATGAGTTTCTTTTTTTCCCCTTTTTTAAACCTGCTTTTGCTACACTGTTATCTGTTCTTTTGGCCCAAAGTTTGTGGCAGCTGGTTCTTGTGACCACAGGGTGGTGACATCACGTCCCGTCTTTGACACAGCTGTTCACAGAGCAGCTAAACCAAAGCAGCCAGACTCTTTGCTTAGTCCACTGGCCATGGATAAAACCCTGCTGGTTTCCAGCTAAAGCATATGGGACATTGGGCTGGAGATGTAGAAGGCAATTAAAAGATGAACTTCTGGCAGCTTGAGAAGGAACCAAGTGTTCAGAGAAACGGCTAATTCGTTCACATTTTAAATATTTAGTCAACAAAACCCAATTTCTAATGCTGCTCTCCTCAGGAAAGCAAGTATCTAGCCCCCCTCCCTCCCCTCTCCCCTACCTCCCATATTGCTGGAAGATGTTTATTCTGTCCACCTATGGCACCAACCAACCACAGTCAGTTGCTGCAATTATACACATGTTCCAGACAGAACGCAGACACCACTTCTTCATCAAATGGGGTGACTTGTTAATGTAAACTGGGAGATAACCCAGCTATGAGGGCTTACATCCACACTATATTTAACAAAGGAAGGAGTCTGCTTCTTCTGTTTTCTGCCCTGGACTTTACTGATACATGGGAACATCAGTAGAAAGGGAAAAAAAAAAGCAAGAAAACAATCCCCAAAGAGACAAAAGAACCACGAGTGTCACATGCCCGGAGAGAATGAAGAATTGAGCAGCAGATCCATGAGAATTTGTGGCACCAGAAGTCTGAATAGGAGACAGAGAAATGAGCCAAAGCATGAAATAATTTTTGTATGCAATAGGAGTCAGCACCAGAAAAATGTCTGAGGAAGGATACCACCCTGATTCAGTAGTGGCTAAGAAATGACTGAAAAATGAGTCAGGTGAACTTTTTTCCCTCCCATTTCTCCTCAGCCTTTTTTTTTTTTTCAGCTGTAGGAGATTATTATCAGGTAACATTATGAAGTCTTCACAGTTCCTCTTATCTCTGCCTGCATGTCCTACTAATGAAAATGGTGAGACTGATTTCAGTTCATAGAGGACTATGAAAATACTACAGAGACCTTTTGAAAGATTACTCATTGTGATGTTTGTCTTTAGGGATGGCTCCAACTGACTGGACTGTCACATTTCTTTAATTACTGAATAATGAACATCATTGACAGATAATTTGTTTCATTCGAGTATAGTTCAAGATCCTTTAAAGCAGACACTTATTACCATACTGAAACAATACTGTAAGAGAAGGCTAGTGGGCCTCAACCTCTAATTGGAGACATCATGTCCTGCTGTAAGATTCCTTCTCTGAGCTACAACAAGCAACTTTTAATTTCTTTTTTCCCATTTGTAAGGAGAACATGACAGAACTTCCCTGCCTTAGAAGGGTGCTGTAAGTGTCTAAACATTGAATATTTGAGCCACACAGTAAGCATAATTAAGTGAATACTATTGTGGTGGTGGGAGAAAGTTCAGTTCTCCCACACACACAAACTTTTCTCTCTAACCCTTTTTGGGAAAAAAGTGAGGTAGGGGGAGAGAAAAAGTAATTATTAAAGAGGAAGTTACTTTTCTCTTCATCTTCTTTGTTTGCTTGTCACTGTGTCTTCCCTAGATAAATTCTCTATAGTGTGTGACACATTCAGTTACTGGATTGGGCTTTTTTCCTGTTGGCTACCTTCTTGACTTGAATAGCTAAATTGTGATACAGGTAGTTCTCTGTATGTAGATTTTGGACAACATGTTATAGTGTCCATAGATGGGTCCTCATACAGACTCCATTTATGAAGATACATTGTAAAGGATAAACTGTGTCAGTTTGTTATTACTAAAAGCCAAAAGCTGCAGTGAGGATCATGTCAGATGTTCTGAAGAACCTCCTGGTTCTGTGAACAAAACAGGGAGGTGGTGGAGTAACCATCCCTGGAGGTGTTCAAGAGGGGATTGGATGTGGCACTTGGTGTCATGGTTTAGTAGTCATGAAGTCTTGGGTGGCAGGTTGGACTTGATGATCTTTGAGGTCTTTTCCAACCTTACTGATTCCGTGATTCTATGATTCTATGAAATTCTGTTAGCTCAAAGCGTATGCAAGAATTAGTTTCTTAACTGTTAGTTCAAGGTTAACTCCGTCCAGCAGCTGTTGCTCAGAGCGAGACAGAAACAGACAGACTGAAAAAGACAGACAGAACTGAGACTGAGAGTTAAACTGAACTAAAACTTAAAGTTGCATTTTACCTATCTACCAATGAAATGCATTTATCTTTGTTTTCAAAACATTCAGCCAGAGTGTTCCAGCAACTGTCCCTTTCTTAAAGGCACAGCCTAAAACGGTCACAATTATCCACTTGACATTCCCATCACTTATAAACATTGTAACTGCTATAAATTAAGAGGTTAGATATTCTCTCTGCAGAGAAAATGAGGGAATTTTGTGTCCATTATGTAGATTAAGTGTACTGTTTTCTGCTCTTCTAATATTGTCAATTTTCCTATTAGACCAATACTGAAAAGAAGAAAAAAAATATGCTTGACTGTAAGACCTTTCCATGGCTTGAGACCACAGGACAGATGAAAAGAGAGCAATTTCCTAAAAGTGCTAGAAGAATTTTTCATCTTCACTTTCCACAAAAAGAACACATCAAATATTGTCTCTTTTTGTACAAAAATCTCCTTGTGTACTCTCAGTGAAAATGACTATTTCCTTTCAAGAGAGCAGAATAAAGGAAAACAAAACAATATAAGTTTTCATATGAGTGCAATGCAGGCTGCATTTCAGTGTATTTACTCAACTCTCTGATTAAATTATCTGTCCTATAAATAACTTGAGAGAGCGCTTTAAAAATGGAAGGGATAATACAGAGAAAACAAAACCTCAGACATAACAGCTATTTTTCCATCCTATAAAAGCAGCTGAAAGTCACAGCTTTCTGCAGTCAAGCTGCAGTCAAGTTGCCAAGATGATTGTGGCACTCTGCAGAAGCCTAAGGCAGTTCCTTACCTCAAACCACATCCCTGCCCAAAATTTCACTTTTAAGCACACAGCTGCGGGAGTCCCCTCTGAGCCCAGCCTAGGAATCAGAGAGCCAAAGGATCACAAGCAGTCACTAATGCCACTGCCTATTTTTGTAATCATCATCCGGTTTTGAACAACTTAATGGAGGATACAGAAAGACTGATTAGGTACAAACATGCATTTTTTAAGCCCACCTTGGTCAGGATGGAGAAGAGAACATCTAGTTCATTTTTTACTTCTTGTTCTCTGTTGCTTTTCAACACCATAACCACACTTACCCACTCCCCTTACCAGCTGGGGTCTCCAACCTACAATGTGCTGCACCACTTGCAGTGCTCTCTAATCTGAAATGGTCCCTGGCCACATGGGAGGTACCCCAGAACATCCTCAGACTTTTAGCAATTCCATACATATCTCAGTAACTGCTACCTCCACCCTTACTTTTTAACTCTTTGTTGCTTCTTCACATGAAGCTCTTAAAAACTAGGGGTATGCCCTGGCAATTAATGTTAAACCCAAGAAACCAGAGAAGAAAACAGTTACCCCAAAACAAAGATCCACTACCATGCCTTTACACTGCTGTTCTCAAACAGGTCAGATATTCTGTGGTTAGTAAAGATGTTTCTTTATGAACATGAACAACAGAGCAGGATCAGTGAGATGTCATGCATGGAGATTTAACAATCAAAACTTAATATACTGGGGTCAGGAGTTTCTCCAGTAAGCATTTATTCATTACTGTTAAGTGAGCAGTCAGCTGGGGTAAGTGCACATGAATATCTGGTTATGGCAGTCCGGTAACCTCCTTGCTCTTTAAAGCAATTTGTGCTACAATCCATGCTACCTCTACACTTGAATGGATATAATAAATCTTCTTGACAATGCTGTCTCACATATTTACTTGCTGTACAAGGAAAGAATAAAACAGATTTATGTAAATTTTGTCAGGCTTTTAGTTTCCATCATATTGTTTGCAGTGAAGGAAGAAACATTGTCAAATGGCCTCACGGAGAGAGTCAGATATAATTGGGTTTTTTAGTGCAAACTGTTCCATGCCAGTTGAGAATATTTTCTGAAAGAAAGCAGACTGAAAGGTCATATTTATTTCCCAATTTTGCCTAACAAAGCAAATGCTCTAGTAGATTTCTTTTTCCCCCCAAAGTTTTAAGTAGAAAGGAATATTTTAGGAAAAGCAAATTAAATGTCAACATCACAGATTTTACTCTCCGTGCTTTGCTGTGTGGAAACCAAACAGTGCTCTGAGCTGTGAAATCCCAACAGGAACCAGTGAATTGTCTGGAAATTGTAGGTTTACTCAGCTCAGTGGTTCAGTGTCTGTTCATCAGAGAAAAAAGAGGTTTGTGCCCAAAATATGGATGTGAACACAGCGGAGTTGAAGGAAGACTGCAAATTAAAAATGGAATATATGGATCCAGGGTTTGCTCATTATAAAGGACTAGAATTTTCTTCTGTGAAAGTGCACTAGTAAGGATTTGCAGCCTGAGTGACAGAAGAAGGCTTGTGAGGATGAGCTGTGGTGCACCTGCATCTCTGCCCCACCTAGGAACAGAGCACCCTCGTGAGACAAAGTCCCTCCTGACATTGTATGAAACCCTATGTGTATGGCCTTGATTTCACCATGGCCTGATACCAGGTGAAATCAAATGTGAAGGTACTGGCACAGAATAAGACAATTCTTGAGTCTTCCTTAGGCCAACTTTGCAGCTGATAAATTCCTAAGGGTCTCTCCCAGACAGAGCTGAGCTATAATTCTCCTAGATGAGAGGCAGTAGAAAAGCAACACCCTTCATGCAGAATGCATTCATGGATATCTTGTTCATTCTAAGAACAAGAAATGCTCAGTATAAACACAGAAATAGCACATTAAAATGTCATAGCTGGTTTGGACCACTATGAAAATACACTAAAAATAATTTTGAAATGTTCTACTTATTTTCTTTAGTTCTAACTTAGTAAAAATGTCTCAGCAACTCAAAAAACTAAATGCAGCTTAATGAAACAAGTCAGAGACAAGGAATTCTAGAGACAATATAGACATAAATATCTACTTATTCTAGCCAGAAGAAATGTGCTTGGTTTAGTTTGATTGATTGGGGTTTTTTCCCCTGATCACAATTAAAGGTTAGAATATGTTCACTTGTAATTAGTATACATTAGCTTGAAATAGCCATCAGTTCACTTGTCAGTGAGTGAGACTGTTAGCCAGTTACTCAGATTGATGGTTTTGCAGCAGTCCCTACTGCAGCAAGGGTAGAAAGAGGGAAGGCAAGAAACAGTTTTAAGAGGGAAGAATTTCTTCTAAACAGCCCAGCAGACAAAATAGAAATAATTTAATTTGTTCCACAGTTTGGAATATGTATTTCCTTGTAACAGTATTAAGGGGGGAAAAAAGTCAAGAAATGCTAAATCAATCTTAATTTCTAGAGTTTCCCTTTGAAGACATGGTCTTTGTAAAGCAAGTGCTCAAGATGTTGGCTTACAGAAGTATCAGACAGTCAGACATTGCCATGAGCCTTCAATGACTGAGATAAACATGTTTGGAAAGTCAATTTTCCTGAGCCAAGTTTTCTCCCAGTATCCTTCAGATTGTTATTATGTTTTTTTCTAATATTTCTGATTCTCACCCCTGTGGATGATCACAAAACAGCAATAAATTAAAGACAAAAATTACCCATGACTATTTTCACACTCTGAGTCTTCAGCAGGCTTTGGACCAGACATTAGCTCCTTGGAGGAAGCTGTTTTGCTTTTTAGCCTTTGACATTTTCCCCTCCTATTTCAAATCTTTTGCAAACTCCCATATTGCTTGAATTTAGGCCTCTCCAGGTTTGGTGTTAATTATTGTGCCAAATGAAAAAACAAGTCGCCATTTGTTTGCATGAAACAAAGCAAAAGCACAGAAAATTCGGTAATGGTGTGAATTTTAATTGTGGATATGGGGACTGGAAATGGTCACCCACCTGACTGCACTCAAATCACCTTTCCCTTCACACTTTTGGCTTTCAATCATGAAAGCATTGGTGTTGTTACTATCTGTATTTAGCAATTGTTTCACAACCAGCAATTACTATTATCTTACACTTTGTTTCTTGCACATAGTACTGTCTCAGCTTCACTTAGAGTATAAAAAATGGAAGAGAAGTTGGAAGGTTTATTTGTAAGCCTCATTTTGTACTCATCTGAGATTCTGCACACAAATTGCTGTTTGGCAACTCTAAGACACTTCAGGAGCAAGCCAGAAACCCTTGGGGGAGTTCAGAGGATGAGCAGGGCGCCTTTGTATGAGTCAAATTTCTTATATCCTTTCATTTATCCAGGGGTTAGACAACCTCAGAAGACTTTAAAGACTCACAAGTTGGCATTTGGAATGTTTTTAACTACAAAGAAAGTTAAGTTTTTGCAGGCATTATCTTCCCTAAGTAAATATCTGCTTCTTCCTTACAAACTATCAGCCTTTTGGAAGAAAAGCAAAATGAAAGAGCAGGAGGGGTGAGCAGGACAAAGAAAAGAACTGCAATGAAGTAATTATTAACATAAAAATGAAGCTATTAAACCAACATCAAATGTAAGGGGTTTTGTCAGTATTGATCAGTGTGCCTGTATACAGAGTATCCGAGTAGCCCTTTGTGCAGATCTCTTCCCTCTTTCTCAGTCCAGGCTTTGATCTTCCCTGAACTACTCCAGTTAACCTGGAGTGCTATCTCTCTCTGCAGTTATTGCTGAGGAATAGTGCTTCTGGTTTTCTTCTCTGATTATACAGTGCCATTCTATTCTACAGAGTTCAATAACATACATTCTTTCAGGTCTTCAATTAGGTTCAGAAACTGATGCTTTGGTCTTTAAATCTTTGTTTCTTTTTCCTTTTCCAAGCCCACTGTATTCTATTTAAAATTCTTTCTTTGGAAGGTTTTGCTAATAGACCTATAAGCATCTGATTATTTTTTTTTCTCCAAGAAAGCTCTCTGTAAAGTGTAATGTTGCTCAATTAATGCTTCCTGTACTCCTTCCAGTATGTCTTCACACTAGTGCTGTGGATGCAGTTACATTTTATTTTGCTGCCTGAGTGAAAGAGATCACACTACATGCCTTGTTTCCTCCTTTTCTCTTTCCTACACATGCTATTTCTTGGGAAACCATACATTCATCAGTCAGTGAGCAAAGGGAACAAGAAGATCATAAGCATCCCAGGCTGCTCTCTTGACACTAAAAAAAATGAGAAAGACTATATTATGGTTCTCCACAGTCTATAACCAGAGCAAATATCACCCCAAAGGTTGTTAGTATGGCATGGGGTGTAAGTAAGATCAGTTGAACACAAGCTGTCCTTCTGCTGTCCTTAACTAGGGAATAGATTTGCTACAGCTCGAAAATTCACTGAGTCATAATTTGATCAAGATTGAAAAGTCAGTCTCTTGGAAGTGAATTTGGACAGTGTTCAAGCAGCATATACTCAGATTTAACTGCACACACCAATCAGTCTGGGTCTGAGAAGACAGCAGCATGCCTCAGAGTTGAAGAATTTGAGAAATATTACTACTCCAAGAAGAGCAAAAGTAAAATTTGCAGGTAATCACTCATTCAGCTGTCAGACTCTCCTGTTCGACCACTACTATTCTCAGGCTGAGTATCTGCAGTCAAACAAACTCTGTTCTTTCAGGAAAACAGAACTCTCTGCCTTGGTTTTTTCCCTTATGCAGAGTACAGCCAAAAAAAAAAAAAAAGGGGGTGGGGGTGGGTGGGAATCGATCCCCATGCAGGTTTGTGAGTTGTCTTAATTAACGACAGTGTTGATGTGTGAGAAATTGTGTACTGTATTTTTATCACACATTCTGGCAGTGACTTTCTCACACTGATATTCTCTGCAGTCAGGGCAAGGCTCAGACATCTGCCTTTGTCTGTCTGTGCATGTGATACTTGCAGTATGAAAACAGCAATGATATCCAGAAAGAGTACAGCATTATTAAGCCAACACATACAGCCTGATGTCATTAATTCAGCATCATCCATTTAAAGGGCAAATATTCTTTCCCACGCATAGTCTTGTGAATATTAAATAGCATTCACATTATAATTACAGACTCTCCAGATACATATTCTCTTTCCTTTGCACATCCTTCACAGTGGAGCTGATATAAAACACAGAGTAAGTGAAAGATCAGGATAGATGAGGTTTGAATTCACATTAGCACTAGCAGCTGGAAAGCAGAAGATTGAACTCAAACTAAGGCTATGAAGATGCTCAAGTTTTACAAAATGATTTAATGAAGATTTTGGCCACCTGGGAAAGCCTGTGATATCAAACATTGATGGATTCCTTATGCTCATGTTTTAGGCCTTTCAACTTCTAAGATACCTAAGAATTTTTAAATCATCAGTGCACTTTCCATATTGTCTTCATCTAGGGAACCTAAGACACTCTAAACAGCCACGGTAGAATAAGCAGTGTCTAACCCCCAGAGAAGGCAACACGTCAACTCCTCTTCAAGCTGTTGATTCAATATGGCTCCATTTTATATTTTCAATAAAAATAATCTTCTGTGGCTTCTGGCAAAGGATAGCATGTTAGTGTTTTTCGTGCTGAAAGATGGCCAGATAAGCGGTGGCTAGAGGTGAGAGACCTGAACTCAGCCTTCACATCACTTCTTAGTATTAATCTGTGTATGTAATGAAAAGAGTTTCACAGCCCAACCAAATATTTGATGAATAAGCTGAGTGCAGTACTAATGTGTGACCTGGCTCTGGTTTTGTATCCTCCTTTGTAAAAGGCCACACACAACTATCATTCCTTGTAAAATGCCACAGAAATCATCGAGTTGTAGGAGCAATGAGTTTGTTTTAGCTAGTTATATTATTCAGGTCACCGGATTATGTCATGTTTTGAAAGTACAATCTCCAAGCTAAGTATCTCCTGGGAAATATTAAAAGCTATAATTTTCACTCTCTCACTGTGATGCAGTGCTTCACTACTGAGAAACTGTGTGGTTGTTATTGTTGTTGCAGTTTGACCGTATTTGGGGGTTGTTGTTTTTTAAACTTCCCATCAAGTAGCAAAGAGAACTATTCCCCATCCAGGAAGATATATACCTAACATATTGAAGAGGGGAAGATAGCATCCATTATTTAATGTGTGCCTTCCCTGCATTCTCCTCTGCTCCCTGAAGAATCATTCCCAGTGGCATTTGATATATTTGTGCTGACATAGTTTGAAAAATAAAGAACAGCCCCAAACATCACAGGCTCTTGAGGCACATTAATTTTATACATTATTCCAGCTCGGTTATCTGGCAGGGACAACTTCTGCTTTAGTGAGAAGGAACACACAAGACCTGTATGTATGTGTGGACTGGCAGTACTGGCTGCAATTGGACTAGAACCATCTTTGTTCTGGCTCAAATGATAACTAGGAGTTCACCAACCTTCAACAGCTTGCTTCATTGGCAAAGATCTTCTCTACTTCATAACAACAACCCCAATATATTACAGGTCATACGTGCAAAACCTGCAGTGGAACTGTGAGGAGGGGATGGAGAGGAAGCTCCAGGCCACTAACAATGACCAACCAGCAAGTGTGCTTATAAGACCAGCCTCTGAAGCTGCCTGAGCATGACAAAAACCAGCTGGCCTGTGTTTACATGTTTGCTTCTCCAAGAAATCAATAAGAAAAGCTTTTGCAGAAAGGAGTGAAAGGACAAACCACATTACCAGCCATTAGACTGAGGGCAATGTGCACTACATACAGCCTGAACCAGAAAAAGGAAAAAAAAGAGAGAAAAACTGCACTGCTGGTCCAACAGTTCCTCACAGAGTATACTTGCTAAGCTGAGAAAATTCACAGCTTCTGACTACAGATATCAACACCACCGGAGGTCTGCCATACAGTACAGAGCTAGTGTGGCTATCTGTCAGCAGTATGAGTCCTCAGAATAAATGAAACCAATTTCATAAGAAATTATAATGCATAACAGCAAAATTAAATTGAAGATACTAATTAGGCACATTTAGAGACATTTCTGGCAACAATGTCTGTTTTCTTTTTCTCTTTGAAACCTAACTCTGTACATTGTAATGCTTTTCAACCACGTGAGCCCTCAGTGCTCCACCTCTGTAGTACCTTTATAGCTTATTGTTAATGCCTTTATCACTTACTATCGACAGTGTGCAGCGGATACCATTGCCAGACCTGTCTTTTGCAACTGAAGGGAAATGTCAAGTGTTACAGCATAGTTATTTCCATGTTTTTTTAGGCTAATGCTTAGAAAATCCAAATTGCTGGCTTCACTGTACTGAACTTCATCTAGGTATTCTTATTTGTCTAGTTACTTTTGTCAGTTCTTATCAAGTGAACTACCTTGGGTCCCTGAGTCTTCTTAAACTGCAGTTGGCAGAAAGTGGATCTCTGTGAGAAGGCAGGCATTACATGTAGGCTAAAATATCAAAGTGGAGTAGGCTCCATAGAGCTGAGAAAAGGATGTTCTTCTGCTTCCTGTAAGAAACAGCATATGAAGACAGCTAGCTACCTCAAAACAATAAGCAAATGTTGGATAGATAAACAGATCCTAGATTTTTCCTTGGTTTTGCTTCTTATGCAGTTCATGGACTAGATGGCATGTAAAGTTCCTTTCCAACCCAAACCATTCTATGATTACACAATTTACATCACAATAGCTGAGATTATACTTCCTCTGTCAGCCCTCTGATATCAGCTCTTTCACCCAAATATTGTGTCCTTTCTACTATGCAGCATTCAGGGCTCGCTCTTCACTGTCATCTTCACTGGCTTCAAAGCAGATTATCCATTAGTAACATCTCTGTGTTCTCTTATCATCCCTAAAACCTCCCTACCAAATTCTTCATGCTATTACTACTGCTCATTTACAGCACTTGCAGTATAAAAGTATCAGTCGTGTTTTATCTGTGCTAAAAGAGTGATCAAAGCTGTTTGCACCCACTGTCATTGTTGCACTTGCTCCAAAACCCAGCTAGTTATGGGAGGCAGAAGCAATTACATTAGCTGCTGGGTAGTCATGGAAAAGGTAATGCTGTATCTTGCCCTTTATATTAATAGTGGTGACAAAAGTGCTAATTTCTCTTTATCTCTCCTGCAGTACCTCAGAGACAGACACAAGGAGCAATAATCTTCTAAATCACTCATTTTGATCTACATAATCTATTAGAGTCAGTATTCTGAATGTCATCCTTCAAGGGCCTGGTTCAATTCTGACCCAGATGGCTTAGAATTTGACTTTGTAAAACTCATTTTACACTGAGGCTGAGAGAAGAGTAACTTCTAGGGGAGCAGGTAACATTTCCAGGTGTTTTTTTCTTCTGATTTACTCTCCTGTTTTATACAGTTCTGTGGAGCTCTGAGAGTGTTCCTTAGAAAATCTTTCAGAAAAGTCTCTAATTTATCACAGAACTAAATCTATTGTATAGCTTAGTAGGGTTTTAGTTTAATCATTCTGGAGAATTCCAAAGCATTTTTCTGTACAAGGGAAGGCCATTCTAGAAATGGCTACTGATTACATGCGGTGCCTGTGCCACAGAACTGCTCTCTGCTCACTTTGGGGATTAAAAGGACTGCAATTGTTTGTGGAATTAAAAACCCCATAACCCTAAAGCTGATGTTCCTTTGTGCTATTCATGGAAAAACATGTTTTCCTTGTTTTCTAAAACAACCTATGACCTTAACATGTGGCTGGAAAGGATATACTTGACATCCTGATTTAAGATCTGATTTATCATCTGATTTGATCTTGGACCAGAAAAAATTATCTGATGAACTTTTACAAGATAGAATAAGATGATGTCTCAGTGCAAGTTTTGTTTATTGGAATGGGAAAAGTCAACATTATACCAGTAAAATGAGGGATGACTGTCAGCAGTGACACTCAAACTCTCTTTATATGTCAGTGCAAGCCCAATGGAACTGATGGGGTATTCAAACACAAACTCATATCAAGTGGATCAATCACAGTGGAGAATAAATTCCTGGTAGTTCTAGCAAATTACTCATCCAGTTTCTCAGTGAACCTGAATATTATAAAGACAACCAACAAAAATACACACAAAGGGTTAATGAAAAACCTACTGTCAGCTGCTAAGAGGTCATTTATATCACACTAGGATTCCGCTTAGCCATAACTGCCAAAGAAACAAACCACAGTGAGTGATTGATTCAGAAAAACCTGGACTGAGCTCCAGCTCCACATGGTTAAGCAGTTTGCAGCTTACTCTACTATGTAGTAATCTCTCCTCACCATTGCAAAAACATGTCCAAGAGTTTTGATAGAAGAAGGCAACATGGAGCAGATATAAAAAATGAGGAATGAAACTGTGGTCTCAGGATGTAAAAAATGCTGTTAAATATTTCCCATTGGAACACAAGACCAAAAGCCATTGAGGGTCAATTAAAACTTGGTTAATAGTTTGCAACTCTCACTTTATGCATCTTAATTGTCTGGGACTAGGAACAAGAAATTCCTAAATTCTAACTCTGGGTATGTAGTAGCATGTGATGTATAAACCATACAATTTGCTTAAGCACTCTGTGACCATCTCTTCTAAAGATGGATGATGTAAGGATGTCTGTTCCAAGGATCTTGTGAGGACAAACTTGTTAACGTCTATAAAGCACTTTGCCACTACAATGCAGTCCCTAGGTAAGGTTGTGAGAGTCTAATAAGTTTGTCTCTATGTGAGTCAACAAAGATAAAGTGATAGCAGAGCCACTGGAAAGAAGGTGGAAAGAATCCTGTCCACCAATCCTGGATGCAAATCAGCTTGTGATTGCATCGTGATAACACGGGACTACAACAATGGACCCAAGGACCCAGCCATCACACCTTTAGGGCAAGATCTCCACCCATCAAGTACCCTGGGCAGGGTGATACAATGGGTTTTACCACCTGTTTCCTGAGGTGTGAGGAATGTGGGGAGCCTTGTCTGGATGGAGACGGGGTAGACGGAGATTATCCCCCCCTCCAGCCAGGATCTTGCCCAAACACACAGCAATACACAGAACCTAAGGATTATTTCCTGCCACTGGAATTCCTGAGGGACAATATTTGAATACATACCTAAGGACCAAAAACTGTATAAAAGACTGAAACAACTTCTGGTTTGAGGAGAGAAACAGGAGAGAGAAACAGAGGAGAAAAACGGGGAGAAAAACGGAGATGAAGGAAAACAGAGGAGACGGGCCAGGCCGCTGAGGAGAGAAAGCCGGGACAATGCTGCTCTGGAGAAAAGAAGCTGCCTGGAGGACCACAGCTCCAGCCAAATCCTCAGCATCCTTTCTCTACAGACCCAGGCTGCCCAGAGGAGCCTCAGCACCATTCCTGTATCAACCCAACATCTCCCCAGAGGACCACAGCTGTTCTCCAGCAAAAGCCTCAACACCGTTTCTCTACAAACCCAACATCTCCTGCAGCACCTTTCCTCCACAGACTTTAACTGTCTTGGGGGGGATGAGGGGTGTGGTAATATAATTCCTTTCCTCTTCTCTCTCTCTTCTCTCTCTCCCTCTCTCTCCCTCATTCTTTTCTCCCTCTCCCCTTCTTATGTCCACTTTATTTATGTAATAAATAGTCTAGCTGTTGATACTTTGGCCTCATTTGTGCCTCTGATTTCACAACACGGGAATATTTGAAAGAACTGTGTCTCCGGTCCGAGACATTTTAATGTCTCTGGACCTTGACAAAGGTCTAGGGAGAGAGAATGATATTTTTATATATTTTATATGACAGTTCTGATCCTCTTTATTGATATTTTGAGTTCTGACAACATTTGAACAGCACTGATTATTTTCTTCTTACCTGAAGCCAGAAAATTAAAACAAAAAAATCCCAAATAAATGACAGCTAAAAATGCATTAGGAAATCCTGTTTGAGAAATATTCTACCTTATGAAAGGTATTAACAATTAATTTCTACAGTCACTACTAGTGTGTTTCAAAAGTATCACAAGAACTGTACTGCACAGGAACTGCTCCAGCATGTGGTTCTGCATACACCTGTTTCAATGTACAGCCCATAGGGTAAGGGAAACAGCAGCAGAACATTTCCATGCCTAATTCTGGTTGTGGCACATGTCAGTGCAAGGTGTGGGGCATATTATCTTTTATTTCATTCTTTAAAGCTACCTTTAATGGATTAAAACAAAATAATTCTGACATCTGAAGTAAAAAACTGAAGGGTGGATTGTTTATGCTGCTTTGTACTTCCTGATCCTATTTCTTTTTAAAACTACCAAAAACTGATTGAAAAATCTGATCACGCTTTTTGGTTTTCCATCTGCACTTCCAGGGAATGTTATTAGCATGCTCTCCAGCAAAAATAACATGCCTAAGCTACCTGATACCAGTGAAACTGCCAAACTACCAGCCAAAGTGTGATTGTCAAAATTTGTACAGCTTTTGCAGCCCTGCTGGACCTGATGCAAGATATTGATTGTGCTTCAATGCAATGGCATTGCCATGGAACTGGTGCTGGCATATAAACATAGCTTTAACTTCTGCAAAACCTGGGTACCACACAATGGCACAGGGGGAGCAGCTGACCTCAGTTCCCTCTCTTCAACCCACTGCACAAACTGACTTCTGCATTCAGCTGGGATATGCAGATTACCACATGTGGAATTGGACCCACTGATCACAGCTGATGAAAGGGTGGAGAAACTACCAGGAACACAATACTGTGTGGGAAGTTACACAGAACTGCTCCAATCTGAGTTTGTCTAATTGAAGGCAGACCATTGATGACTCAGAATCTGCAGTTAAAAAGAAAATGCCTGTTCCAGTCAAAGGACAAACCTCAGTACCATTTTTTGCTGTGAACTACAGTGGAAACAGACCTGAGGCCTCCTTTTTGCAGCGAGGAAGTGATATTAATGCTAGTGCATTATCAAAATTACAGTACCATTCGTGCCCCTACTGTCCCATCCAATCCTAGTCACCGTTATCACTACAAAAATTGAGCAAGTCAGTGCATCCAAATCTAATTTTCCAGGTTCCTAACCAATTTTGGCATAGTCTTGCAGACTTTTTTTTCACAAATGGCAGATGTTTTGCCTTATATTTTGCTAATGGGAGGGGTAATTCCAGAACTATCTGGATGAATCTAGCAAAATCTTTTGAAAACACTGAAAGCCAAAATATTTGGCTCCATCTGTTGGACCAAAGAATTAATCCAAATTTATTTCTTTTTAAAAAGCAATTTATGTGTAGGCTCCTACCATTGAAAAAGTGGACTGGTATGTTTTGTGAGTAAAGCCTAACAACTTTGTAAAGTTAGGCTGGCAAATCTATATTTGCATGTCTATGTATGGATTAAAAAGCCAATTTCAGATCTCTTTCAATGAATAAGAAGACAGAAACCTTCTAGAATAGAATGAGCAGCTTTGCTTATGGGCAGACACTATATCAGAGGTTTATGCATCCAGTTGTTCCCCCTCAGGAACGCACTCACTAGTGTTAATGAAAAGCCAGAAGAAGGGAAAAAATTAGCCTTAGCCAAATAGTAAGCATCTGTTTTGCTTATTGCCTTAGCAATTCTTATTAACATTACACAGTGACACACTTCCCAGGAGATTAAGATTTAAAATGCTTTGGTTCCTAATAGTCTTTTATTTTCCACGTAAACATTAAAGCCTAGTAAGTAAGTTCTTCTGAACGCAATTATTTATGTTAAGAGTTACTTAGACCTTTAGGTTGAGCAATATTTGCTGTAGTGAAAGGTCATCAAAATCCTGTGTTATCTTTGCTTATCTCGGCTAGAGGACGTGTGTTACGAGAGGCTCTTTGGCAGAATTATCAGTGGCAAACTGCAGTAAAGCTGCAAAGTTCTTCCTAGCAAGATCCAGTATTTCTCTTATTCCTTCCTAGCAAAGAGGTTTGGTGTCATGTTGGGTGATCAGAGTTTATAGTTTCTTTTGAAACTGTGATTATTTATAAATAGTTTTCCTGATCTCTACCACAACTAGGAGATGATCATGAAAATTAAAGCTACTTCTAAAAGGGAATTTTAGTCCTTGGTAGCAAAGGGTGGGAGCAAGCTGCTGGCACAGGTCCATACAGACCAGTTACCTTGTGAAAACACTCTGGAGCCAGTATCGCTCATGCTGTGGCTGAAGAAAGCTGCAACCATATTGCACCATTTTTCTTGTTTTAGAGTTGCCAGTAGCATGTGATACGTCTCTTCCAGCCTGTCAGGAGTCAAACATGTCCCTAAATCTAAGCCACTGCTGACCCTCAGCTTGACTACTTCTAGCAGAACTTTCCCTTCTTGGCTCCCTCACAACTTCCTCATGATACTGCTGCTAACAGCTGTCAGTATTTTGCACTGACAAAATTATATGAGGACAGGCAAGGTGTACCAAAATGCATCAGAAAGCAATGAATAAAAGTCTACTTTCAAATTCTGAAAATCAAGCATCAAACAATTTTTAAAAGCTATGAGGTGGATGGAGGTACTCAGGGTCCCAGGTACTCTGGGGCTTCTCACAGAAAAGGATAGATGAAGCACAGTCACATCACATGCCTTCCCACCTGTCAGTGTAGACATCTCCTAAACAGGAAAATTCCACAGTCATTTGTCAAAAGAAAACAAACAAACAAACAAAGCAAGTTAGTTTTGTGAATTACTGATTATTGCATTCTTCTTCTGATCAACAGTGAAAGGGACTAATTAGAGATAGTGGACAGAATATATGACATAAATGCACTAAGTTTTGCCAAAGGCAGAATGATTAATGTATTACACACAATGGCTCACCCTAATGATTTGTCTTACAAGATAAAATCCATGACTTAAATAATTTACCCTGTTTTTCATTAATTGCAGTAATCAGACAGGTTAAACATTTCCCATTACTTAGAGATGTTTTGCTCCTATCCAGCTAAGCATATCCACTGAATACAAGAATTACTTTGAACAGAGACAATTAAATGTAGTTTTCATGCTGCATTATCTGCCACTCTCCTCACTCAATAGAGTTAGAGTTGGAAAGAACTTTCAAGCCAATGAGCTTCTCTCCTTTACATCAATTAATCCAGACTCTTGCCCTTGCAAGATTTTTTCCTATGTTATATTTACTACTATTTTATCCAAAATGAGATAAAGACATCATCAATTACAAAGTTCTAGCACTTAGTCTGGAAGATAATTTCTGATGTCTCTGTTGTCAGGAAGCTTTTCACAGATACTCTGCCCAAATGTCTGTGGTATTAATCATTAATCAGAATAGCAAATGCTAGAAATAGAAACATACCAAGCAAGGCTTTTCCCTTCTTTTACTATTTCTGTTGATATTGCCAATGAATCGAGATCAAACCATTTTTCAGACACTGATTCTTCCATAACCACTTGATGGTTGTTATGAATCACAGTCAATAGCTCCAGAGATACCTATTAATGCTGGCTCTGCTTGTAAAGACTCTTACAGAGTCCCAGGACAGCTGGGTTTTCAGGTAGCCAGCACCTTTTATGCTTTGTTTATTATCATTTTCAAGTTATGGAGACACTTACAGATCATTTATAATATTAGCTTCTTCATGTATAAGATGGAGCAGGGTGATGTGATGGACAGCCACTGGCATTTGGGATTAAATAGTGTGCTTGTCTCTGCATGTCCGTACCTAAGATAGGTACAGCCCACAGTGCTTACACCACCACACTGCCCAGAGTACAGGGTTCAGTGCACCAGGCAACAACTAGAGGGTACTGGAAGGAGACATACAACAAATATGTCCTATACCCTATAGTTATTTCTCTTAGTCAGTTCTTCACCTAGATCAAATACATAGATTGTGCTTGACAGTTTCTCATAGGCAATTCCATTAGAGAAAACAAACACCACCCCTGCAACTATGGCAGTACAAGACAAAACTCTGGTTCATTAATAGCTGAAACCGCAGATAGAGTTATGAATGGCAGCAAATTATTTGATAGGATGGCCCTTGATACTTAGTAGTTAACCTTATACTTAGTTGTTTCATGCAAGCCTGTGCAGCTCTTTCTGTAGATCCACTAGATTTCACTCCATGTGTTGGTTCTTTTCTTGTTCATAAACTCTCAGTCTGATAATCAGCCTTCCCACTTGCCTCTAGCTTCTCCCTATCCACATGAGCAGTAAATGTATTAGATTGCCTTATTGCACGCTGAAAACAAACAAGCCTGGGATTTTAAAAGACCATTTGATATCTGGTTTTGATCCTAACATCCACTCTACTTAAAATCCCAGTGTACAAGATGATCCCATCTTAATAATCCCATCTAAAACAGAGGGGGAAAAAAACCAAGGGAGAAATATGTAGCAGAAAATGAAAGTTAGAAAATGCCAGAAGACAGGTTTGTGAAAATTGCAATGAAGTTTAGTTCTTAATGTTCCATTTAAATTGTTTTTTACTAAGAAAAAAAAAGTGGAAAATTCCTTAGATGAAAGTTGGATGAGGATGATTCCACAGAAAGTAACATTTTTTGTTGTAGAAAAATTCAAGCCTACTGTTGTATTTTGTTATGCATCTAAACAGTACTGACAAAGACACACAAATTATTCCCTTTACTGTTCTGCCATCCCTGCAGTATGATCCCACTTGCACTTGCTCAGAATACTAAAATCTTACTACAGCCAAATCAAAACATGAAAGACTTTCAGGGCTTCCCTTCGCAGTGAAAGCGCAGCATGGCCCAAATTGCTTCTGCTTTGAGCTCTTCCCGTTGGATCCTCAGCAGGCTTATGGCCTGAGGAGAAAGAGAGTCTATCTCTATCAGAAGACCTGCAGTAACTTTAGAAGATCATATTCAATCCAAACTGCACATCTGCCCCCTACATTTCTGGTGGATCAAAGCAACACCCACCCACCCCACCCCCCTGCCTTGAGCAGAGAAGACTCCCTGTCACATGTACATCCAAACATTTGGCCTAGCTTTACTCTTTTCTAAGCTGCTAAAACTTCATGTTTGTCTCTTTCTATTGAAGCAGCAAAAGAGAGCTACCAAATGAAGGGCAGGAACTGATAGAAAGCTAGAGCCTGAAAGGGGACTTTCTGAAGAACATTGTTTACATCTTTCAGTGCAGTTTAGCTTCATCTCTCTGAGACAAAGATCTTGCTGCTGTCCTGGCAACACAGTGACACCACTGGAACACTGAATAGAGGCCCACAGAAATATAACTCTAAAGGAAAAGGCTCATCATAACATATAATATGTAATCATAACACTCTGAAAGAAAGCAGGTTTTTATATTTGAGTGAAATGCATATCCAACAATCAACAGGTTCTTTCAGCTTGCAGCTCTCCAGCTACACTGCACTATTGAATAACAATGACGCTTTTATTCATTAGCTCCAGGCAGTTTGTCAACATAAATTCTTCTGTTAACCTCTTGTTTCTGAGGATTAATGTATTTTCAGGTTTGCCTCAAAATGGCATCAACTATACTTACGCTCTGTACTCAGGTTTCATATACAGGGACTTCCCAAGTGTTAAATCTTGGAGCATTTATGCAAGTAAAAATAGCAAAAACAGGGTACAAATTGTAACAAGTACTTGTCCTCTTTTGTACTGAGTGACATTAGTCATGATTAGTTCTCATAAACCCAGGATTATTTCAAAGCTAAGAAATTTAAACATCCCTTTTGTTAGTAGAAGCTCACTTATTTGCTGATTTTTCAAAGTAGAGAATAGAATAGAATAGAATAGAATAGAATAGAATAGAATAGAATAGAATAGAATAGAATAGAATAGAATAGAATAGAATAGAATAGAATAGACCAGGTTGGAAGAGACTTCTTTTCATCAATAAAAGTGATTTCTTTCCATCAATAAAAGAATCAAAAGTTAAAATATGATCAGTCATAATGTTGACTGCTCCAACACAGCTAACACTGATTGGCATCAAGTGCCTGGAGTTGATTAAATACTAGATTCAGCACTGGCACTAGAGAGCACTCTTTGAAATTCACATTTGGTATTCTATTTCTCCAGTGTCCCAGGCATAAAGAGCTCTATACAACTGAATATGTAACTTTTCTATCTCTCCTGCTTTTTTGTATTTCTATATTTAATGTAGCAGCAAATAAAATTAAGATAAATTAAGCACTTTAAATAGTTTAAAACCAGTTGGAAGTGGTTGTACATTGTTTAATATAAAACAGAGGCAGTATATATATTCATCCTACATACATAAAAGGAATAACATAAAAAAGATAATATATTTGTTCAAATAAATGCAAACCAGTACCCATTTACTGCAAATTTCTGTCAGGAACTCCCTGGGATTTATTGGGGTTTTATGTATTTGTCCTTGGCACTCAGAATGAGAACTCCTGACTTGGTAGCTCCACAATAGTTGATCTGTCTTTTTTATTGCACCACTTTAGGAAATAAATTGCTTCAGTGCATGAGCAGTGTTACCTAGAAATTGACCAGAAGAATTCCTGCTTTGATTGCAAGGGAAGAAGCTTTTATATGTATGTATTCATACAGCTGCTCTTAGCAATTGCATAGCAATTTCCATCTGCAGATCACCATAGAGATTAACAATTGAACTCGATCAATTTTCTCTATCTTAGTATCCTCATGATTCACTGCTTCATGAAGAAGCTTCCTCAACATTCACTGTGATCTCAGTCCAAGACACCTGGTTCAGAGGCTTCCCTCAGAGCAGCTGCTGCATCAGGAGATGATTGGCATTCCCAGCACACTTCTCATCAGGTCTTCAGTGCTCTGAAATAAGACCTCACACTGAGCAAGCAAGTCACCCACTACTGCCTGCCTGCCCCAAGTTTTGTGAATGTGAATCATCTTGTATTTCCCTGCACAATTTATACATAACCATACTGCACATGAAATAAAAAAGGCTCATATGAGAGCCTATGGTCTCATAATTCATAACAATATTAGTGTCAGATTTGGGGTTTGTGACCATTCATGCATATAAGAAGCTCACTGACAACAAAGAGACTGGAACAACCAGTAAAAGGAGCTGCATCAGATTATTTTTGATGTGGTGATGCAGGGTATTGGATTGAGTGAGCAAACTTCCTTCACAAAAACTTGCAGGGCAGCTCTACAGAGGGAGTATTATCCCTATCTACCCCTACAGTCCCCTCCACCTCATGCTTTACAGTTTTAATGCTGTATTAAATGTGTTACAAAGCATCACTGGTGGTTGCAGAATGCAGGTAATCGCACCCTGCCTTGTGAAGCAGGGTGAAAGACTCCAGAGCCAGCTGGGCTCTTTGCAATGGACTCTAGTCTAACGCCTCGGAATAAAATCCATACATATGATCTCAACTCTAGGCTGAAACAAAAACCTAATGCATGAAGAGAAACGACATCTTTTTCTTTCTTTCATTCTTTCTTTCTTTTTTTTTCCTTTCAAGGTGCACATTCACTCTGTTAATTGAAGAGCAGACGCTGGAAATAATCTGGTAATTGGTTCTCGCTGTAAATGATTTGGTGGGCATTGTAATAAACATAACAGCACTTTCTGTTCTCAGTCCACAGTTTTCCTCGCCTAACTGCTACTGCTGGGCTAATTGTCCTTGCTTGCAAACATATTTGCATTATACAAGCCTTTCCATTAATGCTCTGAGATTAAATGTCATAAAATTAGATGTGTTTTTCAGTAACACTTGAAAATGTAGTACCTGAATTACAGCACTGGCTGCACAGTGGTGCAGCTGTAAACATGATATGTTGCCCTGAAGAGGGAGCCTGGAATTTTTTATTGATCTTAAAAGCTTCCACGTAGTTTAAAGTTAGTGTTATGATGGCGATAGCAACATTCAACAAAGAATTTTGCCCAAAATCACTTCAGCTTTTACAGCCAGTGCCAGAAGATTGCTACCTGGGGTTACCTAGCTCAAGGACCATAATGCATATATAAATACACATACAGACAAATGCACACATATAACAACTTAAGGTTTTTAAGTTGCTGATCTTCGACTGGCCTACTTTATACCCTCTCAAGAAAACAAATAGGAGAGATGAAACAGTGTCATATCTCCAGGAGGCATTTAGAAAACATTTTCTGCATCTGAACAAGTGCAGTGTTATCTGCTAAATTAAATGTGGCTTTTACCAGGAGACAGCTGACTTCTAGCTGCTGGAGAAAAAGGAATATTTATTTATGAGAGAAAAGAATGGCTGAAAATCTGTTTATTGTATTACCCAGGGCCTTTTTTACTCATCTTTTCATGTGCTGTTATGAAATTCTAGTGAACTGTCAGGAAACAGGGAACTGGGTGAAATCAGGAGTCCACTCAGCCCAGGACACAATGCCTCAGAGAAAACCATGAAAGAGCAAACTGAGAGTATCGATAGGCCAGTGTTCCTTCCAGTACTAAGGTATTTAACCAGGTTGGGGTTTTTGCTTCCTGTTTTATTGAGGGGTATGAATACCATCTGCAACAGAATTCATAGGGCCCATCATGAACTGAAGGACTCCAAGGCATGGATTCAGATGCTGTCTGAACATGTTCCCCTATGTGGTGCCTCCCTGAACCAGTTTGCCTGCTCACTGCCTGACAACGGTTCTCTAGCCATTGTTTTCCAGGTGTTCTGACACCTTTTATTATTCTGTAACTTCAGATATAAGAGCAACAGTTAATTGTTGGAAAAGGAAAGCGTAGGAAAGTCACACATACAATTATGAAACACTAATTCTGTTAAGAGCAGTCTGAATATTCAGCATTACCACCCATAAGCCTCAATCGAACCTCTCTTGGAATAGGACTCTCACAACCCAGAAAACAGTATTTTTCATCAGCTGAATTACTTCACAGGAAACAGGAATGCAAACAGGACATTAGGTAGGGAAGCAAAGGTATTTGGTGACAGCCTGGGAACGAGTCATGTACTGTAACATTCTTTCAATTGTTGCTTACATTACTGCTTCCAGATATTAAAAGCTGCTGGTTTCAACCTGGAAAATAACCAAAGCTGGAAGACATCTCAATTAACATATGACCTTTTTTCTTCCCCTAATTTTTAGAATGGAATTAAGGACTTGGATCAGTCACAATGGAAGCCAAATCCTTATGTGTCCCCCAAAAGCTACACGTGGCAGCAAAAGTAGTCAAGGGCATATATGCAGCCTGAGCAAATAAAATACTTTACTCTGGTCTGTGAACTCATGCTAACGAAGGCTCCTTCAAGATCCTTGAATGCTGCTCTGCTATTATTCAGGTCATTTTTATCTGCTAATATTGGTCATTTTTCGTGGACTGAATCACACTAATCACCTCTGCTTTCTTTGTCACCTGTAGAAAAATCCTTGAAGCCATCTATCCATAACCACACTGATTACAATTCTATTCCAAATTAGTGAATATAAAACAATATCAAGACTGGAACTGGACAGAATGCTGGTCCAGAAAACTATAAATCCATGAAAAATAGCACTGTTCAACAGCTTTCCAGATTTAGTTTTAAGATAAGCAGTAGAACACATCATCTCTTGTTCTGCCTAGCATTGATTTAATACTTGCAGTACTAATGTAAATCATTTCATTTGCAGAACTTTTAGGTCCATCATCTGCTCCCACAGCTCAGTCAATACTGTGGCTCAGCTCATACAAGAAATTGACCTGCAGGTCACATTTTACAAGACAGACTCATTTTTGTCAATAGATTGATTGGCCTCTGCCCACTATACATATTCATTTTGGACCATTTAAAACTCATAAAGCTCTATATTGAGAGTAATAAAATGATGAATGGGTGTTCAGCCAAGAACAGACAGCTGATGCAAGCTTCAGGAGAGACACCAAAATAATCCCCACAGAGCAGAAAGGGCAGAGTTGCAATACCCTTTCTGGTTCTGTTTGCATTTTCCTCAGGTGATTGGTGGTTCGTTCTTCCAACCCATGAAGACCAAAGCAATGCTTAGGGCTACTTCAGGCATTTTTACCAGGTCTGTGCCTCAGGGGCTGTACTGCTGCCTCCCAGTGCTGATTTTTTAGATCAAGATAGGCAGGTTTAAATACAGGTGAAAGAGCCAGAATGTCCCTGGCACTGTCTTGGAGGATGACATTGGACACACCATTTACAATCTTTGCTTGTGTCTCTTATGAATCGTGGTGCATTCTGATGGTTTTGATCACTCATTGTTAATGGTCTAAAATCACACATCCTTCCTGGAGAGCAACTTAAGTATTGTCATTATTGGCCTATGATATCATTCATAAAGGCAATACAAATGTTAAAGGTAACTGAAATAACATGATTTCCTGATAAAATGACGTGTCTTTAAAACTGTTTTCATCTGAAGAAATTAAGATGTTTTCTGATGTTTGAAAAGGTTTTGTATTCATTCAATTCTCTCTAAAATTTCCCCCCTAAAGCTGACTCACCATCCAATTTTGTGTACTCAGCCCACTCAAAAGCCAGCTGGGAAACACAAACCTGAACTATGCAGTGCTTTTTCCAGGTGGGTTTTAAGGTGTTAAAATCTCTAGTATATATAGCACCATGAGGATTTATTCACTGCAGGATACCAGCTGGGACCACCTTTCCTCCTCAGCTGGAGTTCAGTTTTCCAGTATGGGTAGAAGACTGCTTACCAGAGGTGGAGCCTAATACGGATCTTGTTTCTCTTCTCTGTCTGCTGTATCAAGTGTCTTTCAGACTGTGATGTTAAGATGTGTGAATCATGTCTTCAGTTTGGTCTTTGTGGCTTGGCATCATTGAGTCTTATAAACTGAATGTTGTAACAACAATGATTCATTCTTCATAATTCAAAAGTATTTTATATTACAAAATCTGGATGCCTAGAAAATAAGCACCATCACAATTAAATAACAAGTATACGAAACTGGAATATCAACCAGCACTTGGACACATGTCAGCCACAGGAAAATTACCCAGCTCACTCTGTTGGAATCTGAAGAATTATCTTGGCTCAAGGAATCTGAACTGAAGCCTCTTTCTTTCTGCAGGTTATAGTGTCAGGATTTATTTTCAGCCTCATAAGCACTTTGTATGCTCCCCACAGAAATCTCCTTGGAAGGACACTTCTTTATATATATAGTTCTTATAAACATGACTGATTCATGCAGGTCCCCACAACATTTTGCTTCAATTTTATCTTGATGCCATACCTTATGTTTGCTGAACTACCACTTCAGCCCACTCTAAATTCCATGAAATGGCTTCAAAGGAGATGATAAATGGCCAAGGAGGAAAGCACTTCAGGGCAAAGTCTGTTCTGAGCTACACTTTGTAAAGGAGCAGATTTCATTGTAATTACTCTGATTTCTACACCAGCATAAAGATCTGGCTCTTCATTTTCCTCTTCCATCAAAAAGACATGTATACATTCTCTATGTAGAGATTTTCTCATGCTGAAAAAATACATATTCCATACAACTTCTTGCTGGTTGGAATGAATTTGAAATTGAACTTATTACCTGGAATATCATTGGACTATAGACTACTAGAATATCATTGGACTATCGACTTTCCACTTAGACAATCTTTGCAACTCTCCAACTAAACTGTTAATTGATATTCCTGCCCTCAAATTACCAGCTTCTCTTTAGATACAAACAAAAAGGAAACATACAGAAGATCCAGAATTAATGAAAAATAGTAGGAGGCTTTCATTTTTCATTTGCAGACTACTGTTTATACCCTTTAAGGACAACTATACTGCACTGGCTGAGTGCCCCCCAAATATATGCACTTATGTATTTTATTAATAATTACATTATCTTTGTGTGCCCTGAAATTAAGCCCCTTTGTCAAACAAAGGCTGTGCAATGTAACATTAACAGGACTCCTGGGTCCCTCTCACAATCTGGAGCCAGAATTTCTTGAAGTCTCCCAAAAAAGGAATGTTTCACAACCTTTTCCTATAAAAATCCTCTCTGAAGAAAGGAAAAAAACCAACCAAAACCACCAAAAAAACCACCCCACCCCACAAATAAATAGAAAAAAGATCTATCATTTGTCATGTCCAGCATTAGCAGCACGGCACTCATTTATAAACAAGTAAAATTAAACTTTCTGGTTTGGCTTATCAGGTTTATTTTTACCCATCTTGTTTATTTGCTGATTGCATACAAAGGAATGTGTACATGCCGTTGCATATTTGCAAATATTCAGACTATTTTTCTTTTTTTCATGTCTTGCAGAAACAGCCACAGCCAAAAGGCACTGAAGCCTGAGTGTAGAGACCTGGAAGCTCAGAAGTTCCACTGCTGTAGTGCCACTCTGCAGATCCTCATTTATATGTACTTGGGAGGAGATCAAGGGAGGCTGAAGGCAGCTGCTGCTTCCTTCAACAAACCAAAGGGATTTTTGAATCCTACCATCATATGTTACTAGACCTGTTTAGTTCTCTGTCATTGAGAAAGCTAAAAGTTAAGGTTGGGACCTAGCAGGATGAGCCCAGCAGGCTGACCTGCCTGTTCTTACTACCTCCTGCTCTGGAGGAATATTTGCCCTGGGTGACAGGCTGGCATTCCTGCTCCAAGCAGGCTGCAATATACACAGGTGCCCACTCTGCCTTTCCTCTGCTTGGGTATCCTAGTCTTGAGCAGTGAGAGGCTTTGCCAAGATGCTATAATCATGCATTTACCTAGGTCTTTCCTGCTGTCTTCCATCTGACAGCCTCTAACTAGGAGAGGGAAGAGGTTATGAGCTGTATTTAGACTTCTTATGACTCACACCTAATTTAAGTGCAAGTACAGAATCTGCTAAAGTCCAAGGAGAGAAAATAGAGTGGTATCTAAATTGCACATTTCTAGCAGGTAATCTGCTTCTCACCAGGATATTTGTCAAATTCTTGAGAGAGAGACTGACATACACATAATGGACTCAAAGCATTAGCCTGGCTCAAGGTCCCATTGAAAGACCCTTTATCTTTCAACAAATCAAATGGTGAAGTTCTGCTGCACAAGGGCTGGGCTGTGCTTCCCCTGTCAGAGAGCAGCAGTAACCACCAGCAGGGAAATCCTCCTATGCAGGGTGGTGGCCAAAGGAGGAATTCTGGGGTGCCCACTGCAAAGCATGAGGGAGCAGAGAACTCTGCAGAAACCAATCCCTTTTGCACATGAGGCAACCAAAAAAAAAAAAAGGACATCAACCATGGCATCAACCTTGATATACAAGAGCCACAGGAGATAATCATTTAATCCTTCCTTCTTATATCAGTAAGAGAAAAGAGCAGGAGATGACTGCAGAGAGGTTGGACCAGATGACCTTTAAAGGTCCCTTCCAACACAAAAGATTTTATGATTCGACGATCTAGGGAAAATCCAAAAGGAGGTAGGCAGTGAATATGGGTCCTGAAAGAAGATCCAAGATGGTGAAAACTTCTTTAATCACACAAACGTGCTTTTAAATGAAGTTTATAGAATACATGAACATTAATTTAGCATATAGATTCTATTTGTGCAGCAGGGTGTATACAAATAGCTTAGTATTCTGATGGGAAACTATCTGAAGAGACTGGAGCAAAGGCAATATCGTGTTTCCCACCACAAGGTTCAGAAAGAGCTGTGCTCTCCCATCCTGGCTTTGCCTCTTGGCCTCTCCAATCCTGTGAATATATTTCCCTACTTTAAAAGGAGGATATTTAATTATAGCTGGATATTTTAAGTTCAGGAGAAAGGAAGGAGGGGAGAAGCAAACAGTTTGAAACATAAAACAATGCCCTGTTGTTTATTTTTTCTTTTATATGGGAATTCTACTGCCTTGCTTTTATTTACTCTTACTCTAATTTAATGTGACATCTCTATTTAAAACAAACAAGGAAGAAAGAATCTGTATGTACTACCAAATACTGAGAAAGCAGAAAAAAATGTTGACTAATAAGACCTTCTCAAAATACTGTCACAGATTTGAGTAGTTGCCTGGGACTCAGAGATTCTGTGTTTTGCATCTGTTCATATCACAGTTTTGCCACTGGCACACATGGAAGCTGAGGCAGTATTACTGGCCTGGTTCAGGAATTGTTTGGAGACCAGTGGATGAAAAGCAGATAAGAAGGTGGTAAGCCATTAAACACACTCTAAATCCCTGGTTAGAATAAATCAGCATCTGTAAGCCATATGATAAAGCCACATTCCCTATCACAAGCACTGCCCTTGGGACAGATGAATGGTTCTGGTTGGAGATCCACTGCACACAAGCAGGCTGAGTTGCCTTCAGTCCACTTGAGGCACCCATTACCAGCACATCCTTTGCAGAGGGCATCCTAGGAAAACCTCCAGGCTTGCCCATGCCATGGGAAATAATGTATTGAAATTGAGGCTGACAGAAAAATGCTCTATCATGTGCCATGTGCTGTGGGTTAGGTGCTGGTGATCATGGGTGTAGGATGTGTGGGATGGGAAGGACAGAGCAAATGCTTTGTGTGGAAAGCTCTCCAATTCTGTGTCAAAACCAAGAGCACATGAGTCTGTGCTGCTCCACTGCATTAGTCCTCCCTACAGCCATAGGCAGAAAAAACTGCACTGGGGATGGGGATTTCCTTTGAGTAGGAACTGAAGTTCAGATTCAACATTTTAATTTCACAATCTGTAGAATTACCAAGAATGGAAATTATTATACTGTAGTATATAGTTAACAAGTGGGATTTACACAGAAAAGTTAACTACTTTTTTGTTGTTTGGGTTTTTTTTCCCAATGAAATTACTGTGAGTAGTTAAGAAGCCTTCCTTAATCATTTCAACAGCACTCCACAACTGAAGTTACTCTGCTGAGATCCACAAAACTGCTTGTACACTTGGATACTGCTCAATAAATAGATTATTTTCAAAGTGGTAAAAATGTTTTTCTTGGGCACAAACCTGTTGCACCGGGGAGTTACAGGCTGAGAAAGGAACAAAGGCTCTTTCGCAAGACTCATTGTATAGTTGCCGTGTCAGAATCATAAAGTCATATATTAAAAATTTATCTGGATGGCTTTATTGCACTTTCCCATTTCCTATAAATGCATCAGAAGCAGATACAAGAAATGAGGAGGCATATTTATCACCCTCATTCTTTTAACAAGATCTGGACATCATCCTTTTCTAATAAAATCACAATACAAAGTGATTGAGTCCCGAGATACAAACCGGTGTAAACAGAGCAGAAATTTAAAACTATGTCATTGAAGAGTGATATCTGGACAGTGCTGGACCAGATAAGGTGGGGAGAACTTAAGGCCTCAAAACTTAAACCTGCATTTCATCCAGAATTAATTTCCTCTAATCACATTCTCGGCAACTACATAGCTATTTCTCTACAGCTGAGAGGCTTTGATAGCCAAGATAAAAATGTCTCTTCTATTGAAAGAATGAAAATAGGCAGATTTCTACACTAATAGCATAGTAAAGAAGTGAAAAAAATGTAGATCTGGCTTTATTTCATAAGAGGTGTTACTAGGCTAACATCAAAAGTTGAGCTAAATAAAAATTACAGTTGAGGAAAGAGGAGAACCAATATACCTCTCCTCGAGGTGAGGAGAAAGTTCTTCACAGAGAGAGTTGTTAGCCATTGGAATATGCTGCCCAGGGATGTGGTGGAGTCACCGTCCCTGGAAGTGTTCAAGAGGGGATTGGACGTGGCACTTGGTGCCATGGCCTAAGTAGTCATGAGGTGTTGGGTGACAGGTTGGACTTGATGATCTTTGTGGTCTTTTCCAACCTTGTTGATTCTATGATTCTATACACTGTCACTGTATTAAGTACCTTCACTGATGCAAACTTCCAAGATATTTACAAAGTATAGCCTATGGAGCTATAACAAACCTCTGAATTTAAAGGAAGGTTAAATTCTTGGGTGTCTTTAGTTCCTCCAGTAACAGCTTGTATATCTCCATAGTAAAAGCCTGTCCATCTGGTTCATATTTAGAAGTTAACAAACAGATGTCAACATCTGAGTTAGTTATCTAGACTCCCTGCAGTATCAGAGGGCAAAAAGTGGCATTCCTAAAGGGCAATTCATTCAGTGTTGTAGACTTCTGCTTTCAAAGGAGAAGAATCATCCCATAAAGATGGTGCTTTGCCAGTGTGGATAACCTGGACATAAAGATGGTGCTTTGCCAGTGTGGATAACCTGGACAAAGAACTCAGAGCTGATGACAGATACATGACAATATCTCAAGTTAGAGATTTATTCCACTGTATACCTCTATGTCCAACATCCCCCTAGTACAGAAGGCTCATGATTAATTCCTCAAGGGAACATTTGCAGCTGGCAAGAAGGCCAACACACAGTGTTTATGTACAGATACTATTCTCCCAGGGAGAGAAAAGTAAGCAGGTCAAAGATCAGCTATGTGCATTACACATTGTGCTGTACTGTGTTATTCCTATCTAACATTTCACAAAACTACTTTCAAGGTCTTCTGGGACTACAGTCTTCATTTTGGGCTGAAATAGCTGTTCAATAAAGATAGGAGGCATCTGTGATTCTAAGCAAATATATGCTTTGGCTCAGAGGCACCAGAGTTCTGGGATGATGAAAAGCTGCACGTCATTGACTTCTCGATCTGGCAGGTGTCACTCATGAAGGAAGCTAAAAGAAATGCTGAGAGGCTGCTGGCTTTGACAGGCAGATGTTCACAGGTACAGGAGAGTTCCCTCTTGGGTTCAGCTTGTAGAAGGTGACAGACAATGAAGTGTAGCCTAAGAAGAGGAAAGCCTCCTTTGGGAAAAGCTGCCTGAGAGAGCTTTCATCAATGCAGAGTGTGGCTCTTCTCTAAATTGCAATCCCAGTGCTTATTATTCTATGGAACTTTCTTGCCAAAAATAACCACAAAAGGGTCAGAAGCTAAGTCAAAGGTCTATCTAAGCACGGCTAACATTTACTTGTTCACAAAGTTTTTGAGAACATGCACATTACCAGCCGGTCTCTGACAGCAGAACTTCAGCATATGGAAAAGAAAATCCACTTTTTCAAACTAAAAATAAATATGAGATGTTGAGCTGCTTAATTTCACTGCCAACATTTTTTATCCTTTCTTTTGCACTCTGTAAACCCTTATCTTAAATTTAGAATAAGGGTGACAGACAAATCCAGCTGGAGAAAGGGGAGGTCTCACATCTCAGCCTGAACTTTACCTTACATAGTTTCAAGTAGCAGGCATCAGCCAGTGCTTTTCCTGTGCATAAATACAGGCTATAAGTGAATATGGTCCATTCCCTGCACTGTGAGGAAAGAGCTCATACTACTCTAGAAAGTGCTAATAAAATAATGGATGATCCCTGAGCTTCTCCCTAGTAAAGCCCTGTTTTGTGAGCACAGCTCATGACATGGGATCTTATTAAACCTCACCTAAAGTACAGAGGATGAGTATCATAGTATCGTAGTATCAGTCAGGGTTGGAAGGGACCACAAGGATCATCTAGTTCCAACCCCCCTGTCATGGCCTTCTGTTATAACCTTTATCTTTTTGTTTATTTTTATTTATTTTAGAGGTGGGCACAAGCCAACCTCATGAGGTTCAACAAGACCAAGGGCAGGGTCCTGCATCTGGGTCAAGGCAATCCCAGGCACAAATACAGGCTGGGCAGTGACTGGCTGGAAAGCAGCCCTGAGGAGAGAGACTTGGGGGTGCTGGTGGACAAGAAGCTCAACATGAGCTCTCAGTGTGCATTTGCAGCCCAGAAAGCCAATCACATCCTGGGCTGCATCAAGAGAAGTGTGGCCAGCAGGTCAAGGGAGGTGATTCTCCCCCTCTACTCAGCACTGGTGAGACCCCACCTGGAGTACTGAGTCCAGTTCTGGAGCCCCTATTACAAGAGGGATATGGACATGCTGGAAGGTGTCCAGAGAAGGGCCACAAGGATGATCAGAGGGCTGGAGCACCTCTCCTATGAGGACAGACTGAAGGAGTTGGGGCTGTTCAGTCTGCAGAAGAGAAGGCTCTGAAGTGACCTAATTGTGGCCTTCCAGTATCCGAAGGGGGCCTACAGGAAGGCTGGGGAGGGACTTCTCAGGATTGCAGGTAGTGATAGGACTAGGGGAAATGGAATGAAGCTGGAGATGGGGAGATTCAGACTGGACATGAGGAGGAAGTTCTTCACCATGAGAGTGGTGAAGCCCTGGAATGGGTTGTCCAGGGAGGTGGTTGAGGCTCCGTCCCTGGAAGTGTTTAAGAGCAGGCTGGATGAGGCTCTGTCCAGCCTGATCTAGTGTGGGGTGTCCCTGCCCATGGCAGGGGGGTTGGAACTAGATGATCCTTGTGGTCCCTTCCAACCCTGACTGATACTATGATACTACTATGATCTTTGCAGCACACTCTCCCATCAGGGAAAAAAAAAAAAAAAAGCAGCAATATAGAAAGGCAGGAGAAAACACTAAAGCTGTTGATTTGGGAACAATCTGCATGGAAAAGGACACTTTTCTCAAGTGTTACAGTTTGTTTCTATCAGAAAGGGTTTTTTTACAGATGGGTGCACTTACAAACCTGGACCACCCAGGAACTTGTGACAGATGACAGAAGGCGAGCCAAAAGCTTCTCTGTGCTGACCACTATCACCACAAAACAGAGGTAGCACATTCACGAGGAGTGTGGAGCAGTCAGTTTTCCCTCCAGAGGCTGCACAAGTCGTGCTCCAAAGGATTGTGCAAATGGGGAGCTGAAGAGCATGACCAAGAAGACAGGATATTACGCATTGTGGTCCAACAAAGGACATACACTATTTATATTTCATTTCATTGCTTGGAAGATGAAAATAAGTCTTCTGATCTTTGAGTGGTGACATTTTTACCTAGTGAAGTCTCGAGCAGCACTGCCTATCATGAAATTACAGAATAGGAAAGTTTTGAGATATAAAATTCATTCCAGAGTATTAGTCAGATTTTAGCAGCAAAAATAAAGCTGGGGAAAAAAAAAAAAAAAAGAAGTGATACTTTCTGAAACATGTTAGATAACACTCATCCCACTGAGAGGGGACTGTGGCCAAAGCATTTTTTTCATAGCATCTCCTGTTGCCTCAGACACAGTAACATCAGAAAAGTAGAGTCAGATACCTATAATAATTGTGGATTTATTTTAAAACTTAGTCCCTTCAAAAAAATGTCTATGAAAATAGCTGGAAAATATGTTTGTGCATTTTGACACTGCAATTACAATTATATTTAAAAGTTGCCATGAACAATGCCTCTGATTATGTTAAATGAAGAAACTGCATTATAGCAATGTATTTCAGTTGTAACAAAATGAATTAAGAAAAATGCAGTATCTGTAAGAAGAAGTTCTGGAAGTAATTTTTACAATTAAAAAAAAAAAGAAGAAGAAGAAGAAGAAAGAAGAAAAAATTGTTTCTTTATCTATCAGAGATGTTTGAGCACAAGCCCTATGAGGAGAGGCTGAGGGAGCTGGGATTGTTTAGCCTGGAGAAGAGGAGGCTCAGGAGTGACCTCATTGCTCTCTACAACTACCTGAAAGGTGGTTGTAGCCAGGAAGGGGTTGGTCTCTTCTCCCAGGCAACCAGCACCAGAACAAGGGGACACAGTCTCAAGCTGCACCAGGGGAGGCTTAGACTCGAGGTGAGGAGAAAGTTCTTCACCGACCGAGTCATTCATCATTGGAATGGGCTGCCTGAGGAGGTGGTGGAGTCACCATCCCTGGAGGTATTCAAGAGGAGATTGGACGTGGCACTTGGTGCCATGGTCTAGTCATGAGGTCTGTGGTGACAGGTTGGACTCGATGATCCTTGAGGTCTCTTCCAACCTTAGTGATACTGTGATACTGGTATGTTCTTCATCAGTTTTAAAGTAGGGTGGTTCTGTCATGCTAGATTGTTGTTCGTTAGATTCACATGTATACACACACACGCAACACTAATTCCAGCATAAAAATTATTTTTGGCCTTTCTCTGTAAGCAGCTAACACATAATTTCTGCAGAAACATTTGAAGTGGCTAGAGGAAAGCAGGAGGCAATTTGCTTTCACCCCAAACATTGTATAACTGTCATTTGCAAATGTTCAAAATCACTCGGAGTGGGAGGAGGAAATTCTTCCACTGGCTGTAATTGTGGATAGAAAATGTATGTGCTTCAGGGAAAAGGAAATAGCTCTAATATGAACTCAGGCATCTGAGGAAAGGGCAAGGGAGAGAAGGGGGCTGTTTGTTGTTGAACATATCCTAGAAGATGGCATCTCTAAACAATCATTTTCTACTAATAAATAAAAACACAGAAGGTGCAAAGTTAGACAGAACGGGAAAAGCTCATGAGTATTCAGATACAGAGTTCATTGGGTAATTGGCAAAGACAATCAACTGTGATTTTGTGGCAGTGATATATTTTCTACAATGTAACATTGCTTGCAGTGAATCCAGTCTCCTCAAAAGCTATAAAAGGCCTCTCTTCCAGACACAGATAAGGTATTTCAAAGAGATATGAAACTGCCCGGAAGAAAATACATTTTTTAAAGTAACAGTGCTTCATATGATAGCAGGGAATTCCCTGTGCCCAGAACAAATACACAAGTGCCACTGTTAGAGAATCACTGTGTAATTGGAAAGAAGCTCTGGAAGTCTCTGATCCAAACCCCTCACTCAAAGAAGGATCAACCTTAATTGCTAGAACTGGCTTTGAGGTCAGAACATATCTCTCAGGGCCATGGCTCTTTCAGGTGTGAATATCGCTGAGGATGAAACTTCTCCTTCTTCTCTGGGCAGACAGTTCTAATTTAAATGTCAGTTATGTGGAACTGCATCTATGTGCACATCTCAGTTAAAAAGATAATACAAGGCTTCTGGAAGAGTAGAGCAATACTGCAGTTAGAGCTATAAACTGTGAGAAGCTCAGGTGCTCAGACGTCTTGGCAGGAAGCTGAATTGCCAGCTCTGGCTTACCTTGGCAATGCAAGTCTCTAGCTTTATTCAGTCTTTTGCCTTTCCCAAGAGCAGTGCATGTTCCAGATATGTCTGTGTTAGGAGACCTGGGAAAATAGTCATCCCTCAGATGAGGAGGCTTAGCATTTAACAAGGGGGTTGAGGGGCAGCAGCAACTTCCTTTTAATGAATATAACATAAATACGCAAGCTAGTAAAGTACTTAACAGAAGAAAATCCAAATAAAGCTTAATCAGCTTGTGCATATAAATAATTTCACATTATAAGGTCTACTCAGTCCTCGAAGGCTAATGTTAATGAAAAGGGAGAGTTCTTTGCAGTATCTCTAATGTGACAGGAGCTTCCACCAGGTGCAACAGACTAATTGTTCTGTTATGCTCCCCCACTGTGTGGCAAACCAGCGAGGTTGAACCAAAATGCAAATAGCAAGCTTTATTAAGACCAGCCAAGTAAAAACACTTTTATCAGAAGAATATGTAATGAATCAAAGAACCATAGAATGGTGAGGGTCAAAAGGGACCACTGGAGATCATCTAGTCCAGCCCTCTTGTTAACATAGGATTGCCTAGATCAGGTTGCACAGGAACATACCCAGACAGGTTTTGAAAGTTTCCAGAGGAGATTCCACAACCTCTCTGGAGAGCCTTTTCCAGGCCTCCATCACCCTCAAAGTAAAGAAGCTTCTCCTTAAGTTCAAGTGAAACCTCTTGCGTTCTAGTTTGTACCTGTTGCCTCCTGTCCTATCACTGGCCACTACTGAAAAGAGCCCAGCCCCTCACTCATGATCTCTGCCCAGAACTGGACTCAGGACTCCCTGTGGCCTCTCTGTGGCAGAGTAGAGTGGTACAAGAACTTCCTTCAACCTGCTGCTGGCCACACTCTTCTTCATGCTCCCCAGGAGACCATCTGCCTTTTTAGCCACAAGGCCACATTCCATGGTAAAATTGTTGACCACCAACACTCCCAGGTACTTCTCTTCAGAGCTGCCTTCCAAAAGGTCAACCCCTAACCTGTACTGATGCATGGACTTATTCCTCCCCAGGTGAAGGACTCTAGACTTGTCATTGAAGAAATAGTGACAATGACTGGGAAGATCATTTCAACTGCAGCTGTATTTTTTATTTCATCAGAAAATAAGGAAGTGGAGTAAATGTTGTGCAAATTAATTACATTGATTTTAGAAAATTAATTACAAAAATCACTTTCAAATGGGACTTTACTTATGTGAAGGCTTTATCTGATTGAGATAGCAGAGACAGAAGCACTGGGATCATTCATGAATCCCATTAGATTTAATTAAACTGTCTGTGAACAAACATGCCAGGAAGAATGTAGAGATTCTGGCATCTGTCCCAGTTATTTTCTTGGAGGCTTTCCTCCAAAGTAATGTTTATGCATCTCTTCTGTTGACTAGACTTTTCCAGAATCACATTTTCTGGTGACCCTATGCCCTAATATTTACTACAAAAGAAAGACCAAGATGATGTGCAGCTGATAAAAACAATAAAGCTGCAACATTTATTTTTGTGATCGACTTTAAAGGTTTACAGAAAATAGTTAACCCTGAGACAGATGGGAGGAGGATGAAAGAGGATGAGGTTTTTTCAGCTTTGGAGTGAAACACAGTCTATGGTGACTCCTTTTTCCAGTGTCAATTATCTTTTATTCTGCCCTTTGAGGGTTACCTCCCAGTGGTTGTGAAACACCTCCAGAGGTAATTTTGTTAATATATAAACGTCCTTTGGGTACATATTGCCTCAGAAATTTTTAAACTAGGAAACACATTTCAGAGCATGTATTTAGACTCCAGCACACTCAAGATCATTGTATTTTCTCCAGTAACCCCTGAAGAGAGCTCAACAGTCTGGACCTAGACTTAAGACTATAGGTATTAATTTGTAATTAATAGCCTACTAAGATGAAGAAAGCACCAGACCTCTCAAAAGCTGTTTCAGGGTCTCACTACTCTCACTGATAACATTATTTGCATTTCTTCACTTCTTGATCCTTTATTTATTACACAACTGAGTAGAGGAAAAACAACACTTTAGTCGAGCCAAAGGTTACACAAGTTGTTCTGGAATCACTGATGAAGCTATAGTTCAACTTTCTGTCATGCTTGTACAGAGTGAATCATGGACTCTAAGCCTTCAGTTAGCTTTGATTTTCAAGGTTTTATTTCAAGCTTTGATTTTATCAATCCAAGAAGCGGTGAAGAAGAATGCTTAGTTCTAAAACTATTGTTTTAATAATATATGAGCTGATAAAACTCTCCTGTTACTGTAGAGAAAGGCATGAGAAATCTTAAATGGACAATATTCTTCTTCTCAAGTTAGAATAGGTATCATGAAGCATGAGGGTTAACTGCTTTTTCAAACTCATATTAATTTGGTTTAGTATGATAATTGTTCTTATGAAATATAGTAATAAGTCAAACCTTTGGACATTGTGTCTGACAGTGCTAAAATCAACTCCAAACCTTTTCCATTAGATAACCAGAATAATATGTGCACAGTATGCTTCCTTAATCAAAAATTATGACGTGATGATTTTGCTTTTTAATTCTGTGTTAACCCAGATGTGAGCACACAATAAAGACTTATATGGAAAACTCTTTGTGTTCTTTTTTATGAGCTCAGCTTTGTATTTAATTGAGTGATGTCATCCCAGGGGTAACAAAAGATACAAACATGACCTGACATCCTGAAGTTCCCAGAATGCAGTTGTTTGCTGGATAGCAGCTTGTTTTGTTTTCACTAGCTTTTAAAGGATAACAGTGCCTCCCAAGAGGCTGCCTGAATTAGGATTCATTGAGTTTCAGTTTAAATTAAGAAGAGTGAGTATCCCCTATTTTTCAGGTTTATTCTGAAAACAACTTTTGAATGAGTAACCTCTGCAGCTATGTATGCAAGGTATGTAAGAAGTGTACTTGGGATCTGTACCCTTCAGCAAACAGATATACCCATTTCTTTTAACCTGTGCCTGCCAGGTTTTCTGTCTGACACTCAACAAAAATCACAGAATCACAGAATCAGCCAGGTTGGAAAAGACCTCAGAGATCAAGCCTATCACCTACACCTCCTGACAACTAAACCATGGCTCCAAATGACACATACAATCTTTTTTTGAACACCTCCAGGGATGATGACTCCACCACCACCCTGGGCAGCCCATTCCAATCCCCAATCCCTCTGTGAAGAAATTTCTCCTCACCTTGAGCCTAAACTTCCCCTGGTGCAGTTTGAGACTGTGTCCTCTTGTTCTGTCACTCGTTGCCTGGGAGAAGAGATCAACCCCCACCTGGCTACAACCACCTTTCAGGTAGTTGTAGAGAGCAATGAGGTCTCCCCTGAGCCTTCTCTTCTCCAGGCTAAACAATCCCAGCTCCCTCAACCTCTCCTCATAGGGCTTGTACTCGAGACCTCTCACCAGTGTCATTGCCCTTCTCTGGACATGTTCAAGTATCTCAGTGTCCTTCTTAGACTGAGGAGCCCAGAACTGGAGACAGTATTCAAGGTGCAGTCTACCTAGTGCTGAGTATAGGGGAAGAATAACTTCTCTGCTCCTGCTGGCCACACTATTTCTGATACAGGCCAGGATGCCATTGGCCTTCTTGGCCAGCTGGGCACACTGCTGGCTCATGTTCAGCTGCTGTCAACCAGTCCCCCCAGGTCCCTTTCTGCCTGGCTGCTCTATAGCCACTCTGACCCCAGCCTGTAGTGCTGCATAGGGTTGTTGTGACCAAAGCACAGAACCCAGCACTTGGACTTGTTAAATGCCATCATGTTGGACTCTGCCCATCTGTCCAGCTTGTCAAGGTCCCTCTGCAGAGTCCCTCTCCTACCTTCTAACAGATCAAATCTTGTCCTCAGCTTGGTGCCATCTGCAAACTTACTAATGGTAGACTCTATCTCTTCATCCAGATCATCAATAGAGATATTGAACAGGATGGGGTCCAGCAGTGATCCCTAGAGGACACCACTAGTGACTGGCCACCAACTGGATGTAGCACCATTCACCACAACTCTCTGGGCTCAGCCACCCAGCCAGTTCTTTACCCAGTGCAGAACAATGCAGCATAGTGACCAAAAAGAGCTACTTAGCCCTGAGGGAGTGGGGGGAGTTATAAAAAGTGGAGCTTCTCTTTGAAAATGTTTATATTAGAAATGGTAATGATGAGGTGAGAGAGGTTTCCACAAGACCTGCTGTTACAAGCTAGTATCTTTAAAAATTGATTAGAACCACAATAAATATTTTATAACCCTTAATTTACAAAGGCATCTTCATGGAAATTGATCTTATTTGAGTATGTTCCCCTGTAGTTTTGTAAACAGTTCAAGGTACAATCAGATTAACTTGATAGGATGCATGTAATTCAGCTTGTGCTCACACAGCAACTTTTGCCTTCAAAGTTGTTCTTTCTCTCTCCTTGCTTGTTTTAGGGCAGCAATATGGAATATTCCCAGAGTCTTTCTTTGCCAGGAAGCATAAGTTTGCAGTGAAAATTGATTTATTTATCCATCTCTGATCTATTTGTGTAGATCATCTTTCTGTCCTTGTTCTGTGCTACTGACAGGAAAATAACTTGTTTGTATCTAATATGCTAGCAGAAGCTGGGGCAGTAAAGACTGTGCACACTGTCAAACGCGCTAAGTGAAACAGCAGATTCAAAAGGTGCTTTGGTCAACATTGTCTTATATGGGTGGCTGGGAAATAAAAGTGAAGAATTAGACTAGGATTTGACTAGTCCTAGCATCCAATATTTGAATACAGAATGTTTCTATTAGATCAAACACTTGAGCTTAGGATGGCATTTCACAAGGCAAACTTACTCTTGTCTTCTGTCTGCATGGGGCTGGCAGGATGGCAGGAGACAGCTTGTGCAGGAATTCACCCTCCTGCCCCTTCATGCTTCCAAGGACAGGTAGTGTAGTTCAGTGTGCCATGCATCCCATTCAGAGTCATGGGATCTTCTATGCTATAGCTGACATTAAGAAATTGCACTCAGAAATTACTTAGAAATGCAGTCACCACTTTCATTGTGTTCACAGTGTGCTTTGAGCACAGAACTGGGAAAATGGCTTTTATCAGTATCCTTCTAAATAACCAGTAAATTACTAGGTCCTTCTACACAGAGGCATCTTTCACACAAGTAGTTCCTGTCAGATGATGGACCATGTTTCTGACTCTGTAATATTTGGTTTCACAGTAAAAAACTGAAGCATAGATACAGTCTCTTCACAATATGCTTTTTCTCCTGTTGCATTTTGATTTGAAGCCTACATATATAGTGGGGCAAGTTCAGTGTGCCATAAATGGCACAAAAATAGGTCCTTCACATTTCCCTTAGAAAACATAGTATAGAGTTGAATTTACAAGTTTTATATTTCTTTGACTACAGAAGAAGATGCATTCAAGAAAACAATGTTAGGGTTTCATAAAGATCAAGGTAATTTTAATAGCAGAAAATCCCCTCCCTGTCACCAGCAGAAGACTGAGCTTCAAATCTCCAAAACCTCTTCACAGGAAAGAAAAATGCCAGATGCTTCCTTAAGAGCAGAACTTGAGTCTTTTCCATTCACAACACTAAATATTTATGGGTTTTTGAAAGATTTGCTGGAAAATAACAGTTGTTGGCCTGAGCACGTTTCCATGTCAACTACTTGCATCACTGAGATGCTTCCTGTTTTATATTTTGGTCACTCGACTTTAAATAGAGGACTGTTTCATAAATCAGTGACTTTTGCTTGAATCATGTTGGTAAAGCATTAAACAACATGATTTGCCAGGAAATCTATGTTTTCTAGTGATACAAGTCTGACTGAAGAGGTGTTGAAAGAAAGCGATTAAGAAGCAAAAAGTAGTGTTTGGTACTGTGCGTTCACAAGTTGTCAGTGAGCTGCTGTATTAGCACAAGAAGGTCTTACCCAAGACAGAGGGCAGCATATGGTCCCTGCTGTTCTGTAATACAAGGTCCCTCAAGTTCCTGGTCTTACTGCTCCAGCATGGATTTGTCTGAAAACAGAAGTTAAAAAAAACTCATGAGCCAGAAATACTTAACTCTCTTTTGCCTTAGCATATTATTCCAAATGATCTTGTTTTAAAAGCAAAGAACTCACTCATCAGTGTTTTAGCATTAGACAGTGTGCTGGGTTTGGAGGGACAACCATTTTTAAAATATATTATTAATGCTATAAATCTACAGATTCACTACACTGGAATTAGAGTGGGAAAGGCACTCATTAATATTAAAAACCTGGGAATTAAAAGAGCTATTAATTTGCCATGAAATCACAAAATGTAATGTTGAGCACTGGTGTTATTTGTGTACTTCATACTTTTTAAATGCTATCTTTTGCATCTTTGAAAATAAAAGCGTGCTGAGACACCTAGTGACGCTAATTTTAATGGGGAAAAATCAGCTTTACCAAAGACAGCTTTGTTTTCCAGAATTGGATTGTGAATTTGGAGATATTAACAAGTTGACTATAGCTTTATGGATGCATTCTATGGTCACGGGTCATGAAGTATCTCCATTTCAACACTGCAGACTTTTTCCTTTCATTACATGAGAAGCAGTGATGTTTTCCAAAACACTGCCTAACCAAGGAGTTCCTGGAAAAAAACTTGTAGCCTATATGACTGCAAAAGGATGTTGTGCCACTCGAACAGATACAAACAACACCAAAACACATCAGATTCAAGCTTCTGTCCATACTGTCTTAGTATACTTGACTATTAACTCAGTTTACACAGTGGCTTGGTATATAAACTAATCAACCTGAAAGAAGAAGTTGTGCTGTTGGGGTATCTTTCAGCCAGCAGTTATAAAAGGGAAAACAAACAGACATGGTTATCTCTTAAGATGTTTTGTGACTAAGCAGCATTCCTGTTTGCTTGCACTGCATATTTAATAGGTAACAGATCTGATAATTAAAAGGTACTGTAAAAGGCAGGAAACTTGCATCATTATTTCATACTGAGGAGTCAACTGTAAGCATCACTGAAAAGAGCATCAGTGCATCCAGCTGATGAGTTCCCTTTTCCAAACTCCCTCAAGTTAGACACAGAAACAGTGTGGGTTTACCTCAGCCTTGTTTTAACTAGTCTAGTATAAAAAAACTTAGAAGCCTGATCATGCTATTGATTCAGCATGAACAAATTTCAGTCTGGCAGCATTACATCACAAAGTATTTCTGCAGTAATCAAATTTTTCAGGTGTCAGGTAGATTTATTATAGAATAGGAAAAAAATTACAGGATCTATGAGTATTTGAGCCATAACATTTCCAGGGCACTTCCCAATTCACAGAACTCAATTTGCCCAAGTTTTCCAACATTGACACAGATTCCCAGATATTTTCATGCAATAAATATAATTATTATTACCCATTGTGATTTTGTCTCAAAAGACATTTGCATGACAAGGTTAGGTTTTACTGCTTTTTTTGTTCCATTATAAACATTTTCTTTGAAATGTAGACTGGATTTGCCATTATGAGCATCTGACATACCTGACTTAAAAATATTTTACCTTGATGTACAAATCATAGTATCGTAGAATCAGTCAGGGCTGGAAAGGATCACAAGGATCATCTAGTTCCAATCCCCCTGCCATGGGCAGGGACACCCCACACTAGATCAGGCTGGACAGAGCCTCATCCAGCCTGCTCTTAAACACCTCCAGGGACGGAGCCTCAACCACCTCCCTGGACAACACATTCCAGGGTCTCACCACTCTCATGGGGAAGAACTTCCTCCTCACATCCAGCCTGAATCTCCCCACCTCCAGCTTCATTCCATTCCCCCTAGTCCTATCACTACCTGAGATCCTGAGAAGTCCTTCCCCAGCCTTCTTGTAGGCCCCCTTCAGATACTGGAAGGCCACAATTAGGTCACCTCAGAGCCTTCTCTTCTCCAGACTGAACAGCCCCAACTCCTTCAGTCTGTCCTCATAGGAGAGGTGCTCCAGCCCTCTGATCATCCTCGTGGTCCTTCTTTGTACACACTCCAGCATGTCCACATCCCTCTTGTAATAGGGGCTCCAGAACTGGAGGCAGTACTCCAGGTGGGGTCTGGATACAAGTATTTAATATAGATGATAAAATTGTTTTTTCTGAATTCCCCACAAATGTTTGATATGTTATGTGAAATAAGCTGCTAAGCCGTAATGCCCAGAAGTCACTAATTCTGCTCTGGAAAAGGCCAATGTACTTAAAATTCTGCTCTTGAAAAATTCCCGGTGCTCCTGGACAACTCTCCCAAGCATGTGACAAAAACACATCATGTCAAACTTCCTGGCAGAGCCCTGAGCAGTATGTAAGTTGAGTGGAACCTGAGTGTTTTCTATTCTAATTAGGCCATCAAGTTGTTTTCTTTGTTAAGCATAATTTAGTTGTTTGCCTACCCTTATGTCTGCATGTTTTCAAAATTCCAGTTTGTAAAATTCCATTTTCTTGAGTGAGTTATTTTGATCAGCCTCCCCATTCTCCACATCCTGCTGTGGATGGGCACAAAACTCTTTCTGTAATGTTAATTTTTTTAATGAAGTAGATTGAACACATCTGGTTTCTCTTTTCCAAATGCATTCTCTGCCCATCATAGCTGAGATGAACTCACTCAAGTGAAAGGACCATTTTTCCAAAATAACATTAAGGCAAGCTGCAGAAGTGCCACTGAAAGCTCGTTTTCAACATGCAGTTCTGTGTACTGACACTAAATCCAAGAGCACTATCAGCCTTGCATGGGGCTGGCACCATGCTCCCAAGCCACAGGAACCAATGCCTGAAGACAGGCAAACCAACAGCGATCAGCACACTTCTCCAAATGTATTCAAAGGGCAGGAGAGAGGGGGAAAAAAAATAGCCTAACACCTCTCTAATAGAGATAGAGTTCTAAAGCAGTTATGGTCAGCAGGAAAATGAACTGAACAGAATCCAACTGTTTTCATGTAGAGATTTTTTTTGTGCTTAATAAAATAGTTTAACAAAAGCATGCTGCTTTTTGACATAATGTTCTGGCAGCTGAGAAGCAATCACTCACTGCACAATTCATGCTTTCTTCTTCATTGTGTTAAAAAACTGTGCACATGTACACTGTACCAGAACAAATATCACAGACAATATTAAATTAATTGTTTACCCTTGACCCAATACTAGCAAAGATAACTGGATAATTATACAACTGCAGAAATTTCAGCAGTTATATTTCCTGATAAACTTCTGCTGTCTTGGATGACTTTATAATCCCCATATCTATCCCTTGCTCAATATGAAACTTTAATGACATGTCTGTTTACATGCTCTAATCTGCTGAAAAAAAAAGTGCATTTTCTCATAGGTTTTAGAAGCAGTTGTTTTCCTGAAAGAATGTGAAAGAAAGGACAGAAAATTTTTGTATACAGATACATTTTTGTATCTGTGTTAACCCTCAAGATTCATTAAACTTTATATTTGCAAAGTGCCTTGTAGTTCAAGCATCTCTGCTCTCCTGGCCCTTCAATCTGCAATCACAATGATGTTAGGTTCCTAGTCCTGCTTTGTGACAGACTCAGAGTACTATAAGATTTACACACACACACACCCCTAGACCCCCACCCATAATTTATTCTCTGTCCTGAGAAAAGCTCGAGGTGAGGAGAAAGTTTTTCACTGAGTCATTCGCCATTGGAATGTGCTGCCCAGGGAGGTGGTGGAGTCACCATCCCTGGAGGTGTTCAAGAGGGGATTGGACGTGGCACTTGGTGCCATGGTTTAGTCATAGGGTCTGTGGTGACAGGTTGGACTTGATGATCTTTGAGGTCTCTTCCAACCTTGGTGATTCAGTGATTCTTAGAAGCACAAATAGGAAAACACACTGAGGGGAGCAAAGAGATTAATCCATATTTTTTCAAAATCTGCTTACTTATCAGTCATCATTGCATTTATACAATCACCCACACAAACCTGGAGAGTGAAAATTGAATTCTGGAATGACTGTCAGGTAAAACTGCTTTAACAGGACAGGAATGCATTATAGTTTGATCAGAAGTGTGTGTTGACTGATGTCATATACAACTACTCTTCACACTATCTCCAGGTCAGACTGACATTCTAAGCAACTACCCAGGTACTTCATGGGTTATTTTTCATCTCCCTTTCATTCAAACTTGTGCTTTCTCCAGCCTCCCCTTCTACCATGTCCTGGTAGCCTGCAGTGTGTACCCAAACCCTGTCGATGCCCTGTTAGCTAATGCTGTGGACTGGGCTGTCTCCTAGTTTGGCAGCAGGCTATCACTTACAAAGCTGATTTCACAGCTATCTTGTCTCCTTACCCCACCTCCTTTCTGCTCTCATCCCATGATATTTAAAAGACAACTAAAAATAAGATAGCTGGGCTCTGAATGTTATTGACACAACCACTTCTCAGCTTCCTTGGATTAATGAAGTATGTGTCTGCCTTCACTATGGTGCCAAATCCAGTTATTTTCTTGCAAGTTGCATAGTACCTCCCTAAGGCCCCAGTTGTGTAATTATACAAGAAAGCCAGCAGCAGTTAAAAAGAAAGTTTCTAGGATACATGTTTGTGGTGAAAGGTTTGAAAACACAAGGAGCCTTATACCCTAAGACTCCAAAAAAGGCAAAGTGAAAAAGATCCTACGTTGTTTTCTTTCTTCTTCATGACTTACAAGTTCCTTTCGTGAATTTTCTGGGCTCTGAACTCACTTTTCAGTGCATGGGTTTGGCATTGCTAATGTAAATACTCAGCAATTAGCACAAAGTGTCCCTTTATTTTGGGATCCAGTAAGTCACTTAGTTATGACAAGTATTTCCCAGTGTAAAAGAGTCTTTGTGTGCTACTACACTAGATGCTGCATCAGTGTTACAGGCTCTCAAATGACAAGATCAATCTTACAAATTTTCAGGGCTAGGCACTATATTATAATAATGAAGTCAGATCAGGTAATGCTTGAAGATCCATTGTGGCTAAGTGGATTTTTCAGATGCCTGGAAACTAGTCTCAAACACTGATGCATTGCCATTTTTCACATTTATTTGTTATTTTGTATTAATACAGAGAGGAATTGCAATTCATATTACCATGTAATTATAATTCCAAGATATTAACCGCTATGTATTGTAGACTGAGGTGAAATAATTGAACTGATTCCTCTTAGGCCAGTCTTTTTCAAGCAGAAAAAAAGGTGTTTTTTCTGCTTTATCTCCCCTGCATGGTAGGACAAATACTTCTGCAATTATCTAGCAAACCACAGATTTTTCATCATTCTCTCCTCTTCTGCCTGCTAGCTGATATCATACAAGTGAAGCCTTAGGGAGAAATCTCTCTTCTCAATTTATACTTCACATTATCGCACATCTACCAACATTATCCTCTGTAGAATTATCCTGAAAAATTCATAATAATTCCCATCAAAATTTTGTGCCTGGCTTTTGATGTTGGGTACATATTTTTGTACATATATCTGAACCAAAATGTCAACCCTATGTGCATGCTTGTGTCTAGAAGTTTCCCCTCCAGTTGGGGGGCACTGCTCTGACTGGGAATCTAAAAGTCTCCAAAAAGGAATCTGTTTTGTTGCATTTGATCCAATCAGCTCCTTTATACACAGCTGCAGTTCCTTTGCCACTGAACTGTGGGCTGAAATGCAGCTAGAGATGGGCATACATTAAGCACTGTCAGTACATGGAGACTTTCTAAGCAGGGACTCTGAACTATAGCCCATAATGACAGCTGAGATCCCACTAACACACATCTGGATGACAGGAAAAATTATTGCTTTGGCCTGCTTGAATATTTTTCACGTTTCTCAAATCACAGAAGAACAAGGAGGTTAAACACAGCTTGCAAGTCGCCCCATCAAAACAGCCTGATTGTGACACACAAGAGCACACTGTGGACTCACTGAATTCATGCATCTCTAGGAATTTCCACATAGCACATCCTGGTCATGTCCAGGAGACCTTCATCATAACAACATCCTATTTCAGCAACTACTTTGATTAGATTGTCTTAACTAATTATTGATTTGTTGTTGGAAGTCAGATTTAGCCATCTAATATTGGTTATCATAAGTTATACAATTGGTGCATTATCTGGGCACTCCCTACAAGCAATGAGGGCACAGACTGTACAAGAGACCTCCATTCCTGCAGGTCAGGGTGGGGCAACTCTCACCCCAGTCTCTAAGTGGTACTGCTCCCAGGGCATATGCTATGGGTTACAAGTAGCTGACTTCAGTCACATTGAGAGGCCACTCTGACTTCAGTTTAACTCTGTTCACGTTTTGAAGAATAAATAATTAATGGTGTGGTAATGTCAGTTTCTTGCACACATCAAAATGAAAAAGGATTTTAAATGAGAAGTATCAATCCCATCCATTTCAGCGGAGGCAGTAATGTGGGCTCAGTGTAGCACTTCATACTGAAATAGAAGTCACTGTGCTTTCACAGATACACAGCTGAATTACAAGCTGAAAGTTGATAGAAAGATTCCTTTGCATTCATAGGAGTGATTACATTTAATCCACTTAGATCCTATTACATGTTCACCAACTATTCCCTTTCTTCAGGTGTCTTTCACTAAGGCACAATCACCAGCACAGTGCAGATGGAGGCCTGGCCTGGACAACAAACAGGTAGCACAAACTGTCTCAGCTGAGGGCACTAGAACCTCTTCTGGGACGTTTCAACATGCTAGTTGCAGGTCCAAGCCACAGCAATCAAGTTAGCAGTTATGTTCACGACAGGAAGCAGGAATACACAGGGAAGGAAGTTCTGAGCATACTGAACTCAGATGTGGGCAGTGTGCCATAAGGAAGATCTTTTATTCTGTCATTACATGCCACTTACAGAAGCTACTATGATTAATATAAGAACTCACAGAAGAATCCTATTCTTATTTATGGTATGTTTATATGAACAGTAGATCTTCAGTTCCTGACCATCATTGCTAGCTATTTCTTGCCTGGCTCTCTAGAATTTACAGAAAGGAAAATGTGCACCCATCTACATGTACAAAAGCAGACTAGTTGCCATCTTCTGCTTCCTAATGAAAATGTGACCCTGACAGTCACCCAAACCAAAATGTGGCCCTCTGCATATTAAGAGCATTTACAAGGCACTAGGTAATTTCAAGACGAGACATGTTTGCTGAAACCTAAAATGATAAGCTGTCAGGAAAGGTTGGTGAACGTCTTCTGCACAATGTGGCATAACAGCACTCAGCAGTTTCAAAGCAATTTGCATCACTTTAAGAAGCCAATTTAAGCTGTTGTAAACAGAGCTTTTCCCTGCATTACTGGAGGCAGTAGATTAAGCCAGGCGGGCTCAAGACAGTTTCTCTAAAGTTTTGTCATCTCCCTGCTGTATGCCAACAGCAGTAAAATATTTCACTCATTTCTAAGAGTCCTCCATTCTGATGCACCCTCCCTTCTTCCCTATGTCCAGCTGTCACTCGGTTCAAATGACATTGTTGTTAATGCTAGTTGTCAAGGTTTTAAAAGGACAATACCAAAAAAGGTATTTGGTTTGGAAAATATGTTATGTGTTCTTGGAACTGCATAGAATTGGTGACCTCATGACTTTAAATATAGACTCTGAAACCTAAGAATTTATCAGAAGAAATAGTAAGATTTCAAGCACATTTTGTTAATCATGGTCATTTAGAGTGGCTTGAGATTTCTTGGTTTGTTCCTTTTTTCTTACAATTTGCTTCTCAGTAGTTGACAGCACTGACCAGTGTTGAAAGTGGTAGACAAGCACTCACATGCTCCCCGCTAAGGATCTGACCCAGGCCCCCATGCTATCCAACCCTACCTCAGAGCAGCTCTGCCAGTATGCTTCAATCTCCACTTGTATCTCCTAATTTCATCCCTGTCCTCTTCTACCTGTCTTTCATAGGCCTTGTCATTCAGTCTGCTATTGGAATCGTGTCCAAGATCACAAAATAGATCTGTAACAGGGAAACAGATGACTTCTCTAAAGGACTGCCATAATGAATGAAACCAAAGGTCCACTGCATTCAGCATCTCCCAACCACAGACCATAGAATATTAGTACCAGGAAGAGCAGAGGAAGACTCTTCCCAGTCGCAGGAGCATTATCAGCATGTCTTTAGCTCATGCACAGCTACAGATATTCTTATTTGCATATATTCTTACAATTTGGTCCAGAAACAAACAGTGACAGGGTGGCTTTCTATTACACAATTAACATTGTGGTCTAGTAAAAATTGCTTCATAAATGCAGCTATCATTCTCAAAGTCCCATTTATAGATTGGGCAGAACAGATCTCAGGATACTTACAGAGACACTAAGAAGTGACAGATTCAAAGATTGAATCCATTATGTGTGTTTGGGAGTACACAAGATAGGACAGGACGAGTCTTTTCTTCTCAAGTCCTTTGGAAGGGGAGCTGCTGTCGCTGTCCCTGTGGGGACCCACACAGCAGAGGGGACCTGTGCATGCACTCACCAAAGGAAAAGAAGCAAAAGAGTGGGTGCTGAACAGAGCCTCCTCCTGCAGATACTTCCCCAGCAGCCTGCAGACAGGGGGAGTAAGAGATGAACCACTGGAGGGTCAGCACTGCATGCAGAGGGAATAGCAGAGTTTAGGGGAAAAGCTTCATCTGTTCCCAATTTGACTGCATCTTGTGCCTGACTGAAGCCCTGAGGAAGACTCTTACTACTTGCATCAGCATACATGGATAGGAAAAGGAATGGATTTCACTTCCAACTCTCAGTTTACTTGAGCTGGGGAGGTTATCTTGTCTCATCAGCATTGGATGGAATAAATACCTTTTGTCACTGTGTCCACACACAGCACACTATAGATATTACACATCGGGATACACATTTTCCTACGTCTTCTAGTGACCACTGTGCGGCTTTAGCTTTATGTAGTTAATAGCTTCTTGTCTTTCCTAACTGGACTATTACCTCTCTTGTCATTCTTCAAGGTTGCAGTTTAATATGTGCAACATGCTTCCTTAAAACCCCTGTGTACTTATAGACAAAATGTACACAGGCCACACTTTATTGAATCGCTTTGTCTCTTTGTGTTATATATTTTAACTTGTAATATCATTTCGCATGTCTTATTTATGTTATTTAGTACACAGTTCCTGAACTATGTTTTGCCTTCTGATGAACATTCCCTCTGGTAAAAACAGCAGTGCAACAGGCCAAAGAGCCACTGTCAGCCGAGCTGATTCCTGCAGTTGGAAGCAGAGCCACTCTTATTAATGTAATTAAATTTTGCAGCTTAAAAGGACATGCATCCTCATGGATCTACAGTATGCAGCTGGTGATTAAATTCCAAAAAAATTCATTTCACCAAGACACTGTGTTCTATTTCAGTTCTCCTGGGATGATCACATGGTCACTCAAAAAATCGTTGATATGCAGTATTCTTTCACTAAAAGGAGCTGAGAGAGCTCCTAACACAGAGACACAGATTATTCCTTTTGAATCAGACTGCAACAGATGTTCTAAAAATAGCTGAGGAGAAAACAACAGTGCTTAAAAGCCATAAAAGTAAACAATAGATCAACCTAGCCTAGAAGCAAAAATAACACATGCCAAAAAAAATGTCAAATAACACCACACCCCCAACACCAATCAAAAAACCCAAGCAAAGATTGGGAAAAGAAAGTTGTAAAGTATCAGTGGAGACAGTCACAAGGGATGGTGAAGTCAGAAATGCACAACAACACGAACAGAATATTATCTTCAGCTGTCGGCAGAGTAGATGCTGGGGAAAGAGAAATTTGCCTGGGGATGACACATATCTCTGGGTATCCTTTGTGGGTACAGACACACCACTTAAAGCCAGATCCATGCATGTAATTTCTGTGCCTTGTGGGTACTGGGCGTGCAATGGATGTTCAGGTATCTCTTTTTAAACTATTAAATAGGTGAGATTTTCCCTGACATTGCTGGACATATCACTGCTGCTTCACTGAACTGTATTCATTATACATTTCTTCAATGAAAGGAATAGTCACTGGCCTGAAGAAAAATACAGATCATTAATAGGCATTTCTGCATGATAATTCATAATTAGGAGGGGCCCAAAACCTCATCTGATTGCTAAATGAAAAAGAGAAAGGTAAGACTTTGGAAGACTCTTGAAGCTTCAGCAGAGACAATGTAAAAATTGGTCCTCAAGGAAAATTATATTCTTGGGTAGTCAATACCCTAATAATTCATCTCCAAAAGCATCTGCTCTATATGGAAAATGTAGTTTTTACTGCCATTGAAAAACTGCCTGAAAAGGCAAGCTGTATTTTTTTTTTCCCTGAAAGCTGATTTTATCAAAGAAGAGTCAGTAGTTTTAACTTAGGATCATCACCAGCAGCACACTGAATCTTTAAGTTGTGCAGTACCCACTCATCCTCATGGATGCAGATTTTCTTCCTGGACATCTTGGGAGCAGGAAGTCCACATACACACTGCCTTCTGTCAGCCAGGGACCCAGCTTGGGCAGCACAGTGCCACATGGAGATACTCAGACTGCGCTTCCCTGAGACAATTCAGATGGCACTTCTAGCTTCTACTTTAGTTTGCTGCTTGTAAGTCAGGTAAGCATCCAAATGTAAATAGTTTCATTAGCGTCAAGGGCACACCAAAGACCAGTATCTTCCTTTTGCACCATATGTGTCTGTGTTGTGCAAATTCCTTGCCATATTGTCATCCTATCCTTTCTGCTCTTCCCTCGTGACTATTAAAATAAAAAAAAACAAAAAACCAGAGCCCTTTGAATAACCTTACGCCTCTTGTCTGACCGAGGATGCTGCTTCAGTCCCATAGACTTTGTTTTATTTGTCTTTTGCTGCAGTTGACAGTTCACTCCAGGTCTCCTACTACAAATATTTGTTTTGTCTCCATGCCTCTCAGATTGCAAGTTTTCTTACTGCAAAGACTGACTCATTGTTTTTCTGTTCAAGAACGCTTACTATATTTCATCAATTGTAGATATGTATTTACTGTACATACAGATTTATGGCACAAAAACACTGAGCAAATGTAAATCTTAATTACAGCTCATGGTATTTTCCCTGTTTCATAATCACATTATGTTTTCAGTTAAATAATATCTGCCTTACTGAAATTAAATAGCACACATTGTTGGAACTTCTCACCTATAGCCAAATGTCAGATATTGTGGAATACTTGCTTAGAAGAGGGAAAGCCCACAGAAGCCAGCAGAAATATTTTACCCATTGGTGAGAGGTAAAATAAAAGACTCAGTTGCCTTAAAACCGAAACAAGCAAATAAATTCTCTGCTGCCCCAAATACTGCCTAAACCTCAAAAAAATGTTAACATCTTACACATGTCAAGAGGGTTATTTATGAAACTATTTTCTTGTCAGCCACTGCAGTACATTCCGTCCCTTTGCTAAGATACTGTAAATTCATGAATGATGAGTAAAAGTCTTACTTTGGCAGAAATATTTATCTGAAAATTATCAGCTTGCTTCAATGCTGAGATAGTCTTCCACTGACTCGTGGTATGCAATTATACCACGCTCTCTCCCTGTGCTAGGGCTCTGACTTGTAGCAGATAGAGTTTGTTAGTTCAGGAAAGGATTTCAGTTTGGTGAAGCAGATTTTCTTCCTTAACAGCTTCAAAGTTTTCTTCTAGTGTTACATTTCCAGGCTTTGTGTGCATGCCTTCTGGTGCTTCAGCTTGTGAACAACTGTTGATCCCCTCCTGCAGGGAGACCTGGGTGCTAAAAGCAATGTGGTTGCCAGCCTGGACCACAGCTTTTGCACAGGGCTGCCTGAACTGGGGAAAGCAGTGCTCTGCTTGCAGAGCTGTGCTCCTAGCTCACCTGCTCCAGTCCCAGCTGAGCCACTCAAAGCTGAAACTTCTGACAAGTTCTCATGTAACAGCCAAACACATTCTCACCAGCTGAGATAAAAGAAGGCTTCCTGCCCAACGTGGTAGTTTTTCAGTATAGAAGGACAATTTATGCCAAATTTATGCCTCTCTGTAGTATTATGAGCTAGAAGGGGGTTGGTGTCTGGGAAAGGAGGAGAAACGTGAATGGGCTCCATAAACAAGGCTAACAAACGAACCAGTCACACAGAAGCTTTCACTAAAGCAAAGTATGTTTTGTTTGCTTCTTCAAGTTGTAAAACAAACATTTTATTGTTTAACAGACTGATGATCTGAAGGCTGGAGGCTGGGCTCAGTGATCTAATTGTCTATCTGCCCATTAAAGCCATGGTTCTATGAATCATAAGGAGTTTTTCAAAGAGAGATGAACAACCACTGTTTGAAAACAGCTGTAAAGAGCTCTCCTTCTGTCACTCTGAAGAGATCAAACAAATACAAGGGACAAGAGACTATGTTTTACATTGAATCCCAAACATCTTCCTAGGTGAAAAGGACTCCAAAGATGACTTCCCTGAAGATAATCGCCTCCAAAGTTCCAGGCTACCAGAACTGGACCCCAAATTTCTCTGTTTAAGTTTTAAATCAGAGTATAAAAATAGTGTTAGCTGTTAATAATAATAGTTAAAAAACCCACACCACAACACCAAATTGAAATAAGCTTTAGCAGTTTGTTGCAGTAATTTATCCTGACTGGTGGATGCTCCCAGGTTAGCACATACCCAGAGGCATTATAAAACGAGCCTTCCTCACAAAATTCAAATACACTCTGTTCCAGAAAGTGGGGTCCAAACAGCAATGGTGGTGTCCTCCCTGAAAACTCTCATGACCAAACTTGTATACACTTGAGAAAGGAATGGGAAGAGCTGATATAATTGATTTTCCATTAGTGGAATGTTAACCTCCTTGCTCATTAGAAAGAATGTGGATCATGACTTTATAAATACATGTCTGTAATCATAATCATAATGCTTTATAAAAAGCAACCACTATTCTGTCTGGAAATTAGCTGTAAATTTCCACACAAACTCAAAATCTATTTTAAGCAAAGTTTGTGATCTGACAAATGTCTGTTTGGTGCCTGCTCACAAGAAGTCGGATATAAATTTGGGTTATACTTTCAAGCAGTCTTTTACTAGCATGAATAGAACATTAAAAAAAATGGGGGTTGAAGGGAGAACTTTCCCTGGGACTGACCACATTTCCAGCCTCATTAAATCCTCCTCCTCTTCTTATTTTTTTTTCAATGCAATGTTTGTTCTCATTATTTATCTTCATTTCATAACAGAACACTTGTTCTCATGAAAACATAACTTTGTTCTCACACCCTTTCGCAGTACATGCCAAACTTGGGTTCTGACATATTTAGCTTTGTTGGTATTCCACTACAGCTTGGAAAAAGTAGTGACTGAATGACATGAGGGAGTCGTAAAATTGAGCACAAGATGATTGCAATGCCAACAAATTATCTGTAGGATCTGCTACAAAGTTAGCTGAGCTTCTGACCGTTCAAAAAACAGCTGATGAAACTCTAAGATGCACACACCATACATTTACTGCTATCAGAAAATCTTCAATATTTAGACAGGAAAGCAACCTCATATTTATGAGGTTGTTCTCACAGTGTAGACTTTCCATTTTACAAAATGCAGTAGTCAGATGAACTCATGCTTGTGACTTAGAACAAACATATTTGTATTCAGAGTTTATACCAATCAGAAGAGTTGTTCTTCTGTGGAACCAACACTAAAGAGATGATGTGATTTGGGAGAGAAGGGGTGGAAACCTAGCTGATGATTATCAACCCCAAAACTTCAGCTCTGCTTTGAAAGTCCTGAGTTCTGTAAATTAGTATGAAGAGGACAATTTCAATACCTCCAAGGCCAAATGGTAAGAGGAATCTTTGAGAACCTCAGTTTTCACTACTTCTCCCAGTGTTGTGGGGTCTTCCCCTTCCTGTTTGATGAATTAGACTCCTTGTACATATTTACAGACTTTAAACAAACAAAACTTTGCCCACGCAATATGCAATACCCCTGAGATACAGCTAAGGCTACTGATTAAGATAAGCAAATCTAAACAATATATCATTCTTGACCTCCCATACATTAAAAAATAAATAAAAATAAGGAAATCTAACCACAAACCAAAACAAACTCCTGCAACTTCCAGAGACTTTAACAGGAGCTTAGCTTGCCATTTTAGTGTTCTTTCCAAATACAGTTTTAGGTAGAACAGAACAGAACAGAACAGAACAGAACAGAACAGAACAGAATAGAATAGAATAGAATAGAATAGAATAGAATAGAATAGACCAGGTTGGAAGAGACCTTCAAGATCATCGCGTCCAACCTATCATCCAACACCACCCAACCAACTAAACTATGCAACCAAGCACCCTGTCAAGTCTCCTCCTGAACACCTCCAATGATGGTGACTCTACCACCTCCCCCATTCCAATGGGCAATCACTCTCTCTGTGTAAAACTTCCTCCTGACCTCCAGCCTGAACCTCCCCTGGTGCAGCCTGAGACTGTGTCCTCTTGTTCTGGTACTGGCTGCCTGGGAGAAGAGACCAACCTCTGCCTGTCTACAACCCCCCTTCAGGTAGTTGTAGACAGCAATGAAGTCACCCCTGAGTCTCCTCTTCTCCAGGCTAAGCAACCCCACCTCCCTCAGCCTCTCCTCATAGGGCTTGTGTTCCAAGCCCCTCACCAACTTTGTTGCCCTTCTCTGGACATGCTCCAGCAAGTCAACATCCTTCCTATACTGAAGGGCCCAGAACTGCACCAAAAGGATAAGCAGCAATGAAGGTACATCAAGAAGTTATTTTTTTATGAACACTTAAATACAGACAGGTACCCTGTGCTGTGCTACTGATTTGAACAGCATAATGTGGCAGAACACTTGTGCAACTGGAGAAACCTCAATCACTGGTTGTATTCAGAAACAAACGCAGGGGGTCTGAGCCAAGCTCTCACTGCCAGGCACCACTAATCCATACCCAAACTCAAATTCCTCGCTCTCCTTTCTCCTCCCCCTCTTTATCTGAATCTAATATATTAATAAAAAAAAATTAATCTCCCTAAAACTTGATACGTTTAAAATTCAAGTCTCGTTCTTGTGTCTCAGCCCATTTCTCATTAATATCTGTTTTGCTGTTTTCATGCTTTCCATTTCACTGAGCAAAACAGATCGTTGATCTGCCCATCTTCTTCCTAAACAGACATGAAGCTGAAGAACAATATGATCTTCTCACTTATTCAATTACCCCAAATATTATGGACTTGCACCCTGTCTTTAAGATATCATTGAATTTTATTTGGGTTGGAACATTTTAATAATAACAAATATTGAGATTCTTATAATCAGTGCATATTCATTAATGCAAAATCACTTAGCAATTCCTTATAATTATATGAAGTGTCCAAAGCATTGACCACTGAAGGAAGTTATAATTAAAGTTATTAAAATGAATTAGGAAAGGAGACAGTAATTAAATCCCAGTTGCTGAAACATAAAACTGCTCTGAAATGAAACAATATGGATGGCTCCTCCAGAGAGGAGAATGCTGGTAACATGTCTTTCCTACAAAAATACTTGAATAAAATTCTTTACCCAGTGAAGTTTTTCTAAGATGATTATCCTGATACTTTGCCTGTGAAAAATGCATATTGTTTGCCTTCCATTTACAATAGAGACCTGGTAGCAGGCCTGGTAAGCTCCACGGTCTTACCACGAGCTGCAAAAACACTATGGTGGTAGAGCTAATGCTGAAAGCAAAGCAGTTTCTCAGTGATCTCCTTTTTTCAGCTCTAAGTGGTAATGACTAATACTCATCCTTATCTTCATCTTGCCAGACTTTCTGCAGTGAAGATGTGTTTTCATTTCCCCAGTAAACATTCCCAGTAATAGGCTATCTTAGCCAGTCTCCCTCTGGTTCAATAAATAAGTTTTCTTGAAACACACAAAAGCTCAGGCTGCCTCAGCAGACTGAAGGCTTTTCCACACAAAAGGGAGGGCAGGGCAGGCAGTTCTGATGGGAGGAAATCCAAGGGCAGCTCCCAGGCACGAGGGCAACTACAGCTAGATTTGCCTGTTTTGCTGAGAAAACAAGCCAAAATTTGCTGGCTTTTAGTGAACAACCTCAGTCCACTGATGCAGGTCTCTCACGTCCTCCTCCACACTGGGCACCATTTGCTTTCCTGAATGTTTTTCCAGGAAATAGCTGCCCTTGTGAATTGAATCTGCTCAATGAAAGATTCAGTCCCATATATATGAAAAGGAATTTCAGATCACTGTTTTTTATAAAACATGAGTGTATCCTTATTTGAGCTACCTCCTGACAAGTTAATCCTAGCTCTTAGAAAAGTCAGTGCTCCAGTCTGAACCTCTGAGAAGAAAGAGGTGTATATATAGAAGCCAAGGAAAACATTTTATTTTCCTAGTTATGACAAAGTCAACCTGCCATTTTTCAAGAAAAGTCATCCCATGGCTGCATAGACTAAAAATGGTAAATTTCATATAAACCCAGGAATTAACTGTCTTCTAAGACTTTCCACATTAGTGTTAACTACCTGTAATATAAACACAAAAAAATGTGAAACGCTTTATGCTACAGGACCATGAGACTAGAATGCCTCTTTCTGAGTAATAAAATCACTTTAGTTTTATTCTCGTGACTATTGATGGAAATATTGATTCACTGTCCATTGTTAAAATAATATTGACAAAATGTTCAGAGGAGGAAAAAAAAAAACACCCAACCACTTTCCCTCAACCTCTTTCTCAGCCATGAATAAAAAAATTATAATAAAGAATACAACCCCCAATTAACCATGCTGCACAAAGCTTAGGATTTGTGTTTAGCTCCGACATCGGTACACTAAATCTGGTCTATGCTGTGGATAATTAAGTTGAAAACACAGTATCACAGTATCACAGTATAACTTAGGTTGGAAAGGACCTCGAGGATCATCGAGTCCAACCTATCAACACAGACCCCATGACTAGACCATGGCACCAAGCGCCACGTCCAATCTCCTCTTGAATGCCTCCAGGGATGATGACTCAACCACCTCCCTGGGCAACCCATTCCAATGACGAATGACTCTCTCGGTGAAGAATTTCCTCCTCACCTCGAGTCTAAACCTCCCCTGGCGCAGCTTGAGACTGTGTCTCAACACACACTCTAAAATGTGGCATGGATGGAGAAATTAGCTTTGAAGAGTTTTGTTGTGATTTCTTGAGGAAGAAGATTCCTTTCAGTGATACAGCTTTTGGAACAAACTGATGCAAACTTGTTGCAACTCCACTGTTTTTGCTTTAAAGCCAGTAAATCATGTTTATTAGTTTCAGTGGCACATGACAACGGCATCCTTAATACTAAACTATTATGGAAAACTCTCTTATCACAGTTACAAGTAGATATCCTATACATTGATATTGAAAACAGCTTAGCTACCAGAACCAAATGATTTCTAGTGCTAGTACAAACATTTTGGAAGGATCTTTTCTCTCCTGGGAGAAGAAAGATTCTATTAGGAGTATAGTTGATGATGACCTTCTATATTTTCTTTTTGAAAAGTTATGTGTAACTCAATTAGTTTATGGCAAAGATTCTCAGCGAAATTCAGTGTCTTCTACAATTGTAGAAGCATTCCTGATTGTAACAAGATGTGTCTGAGTGATAATATAACCTTACCAGAGAGTAAGGACCATAAAGCTGATACAACAATGCCATAACATTGGAACAGTTTGCACAGGGAAGAGGTTGGGGCCCCATACCTGGACATATTCAAAGTGAGGCTTGACAGGGGGGTCAGGGCAACATGATCTACTTGAGGATGCCTCTGCTTACTGCAGAGGGGGTTGGACTAGATGACCTTTGGAAGTCTTTTCCAACCCAGACCATTCTATGATTCTATAAAAAAGCAGTGTCACTAGTAATATGTCATAATAAACTCTCATGTTTTGATCCTGTTAACTTACATTGTTCCTGTTGGCTTAGGCTGTTTCGTACTCTTGGAGAAGATAAATTACTGTCTATGACAACAAAAGCAAATAGATGTCCACGTGGTACTTTGCCAATAAATCGTTTCTACTATATTTTGTATTCTGTAAGTAGCTTGTTTAGAAAATCTAGCACAGTCATAATACATCTGACTCACGATATTGAAAAATACATCTTGATTAGTTTGAAAACCCAACTAATTCTTTCTGTGATGTTGTCCTCTATCCAGTCCCATGACCTCATATTTTCCCACAGGTCAAGGGATACAAAAATAAATATATTTCCACAGACGCAAGCTGAAACCATTTCAATGACTGTACCTCACTTTAGAGACGTGCTCCAAGAGAAGCTTGCACTGATCACTGAAACAAAGCAAAGACACTCTGGCTATTTCCAGATCTTCCAAGAACAAATGCCAACTAAGGTTATCTGAAGCAGCAGATATAGTAATAGGGGAAAACACCTTGTAAAATGATGGCTTAAAGAAAGCTTTTCACTCTTTAGGTTTCTTCCTTATGCACCCAGAATTATTCCTGGCAGCTAACTCTCTGACACCTTATCTAAGTTTGGGTAAAGAAAAGGCTAAGATTACGCACTATTTTCTTGTAATGACCACAAATGTTTCAAGTACAGCTAAGTTTTAAAAGCAGGTATTTGACTTTTTGGCTTATTTGTTAGACACAAAATACTTTGCATGTGGTAAAACTGCAAAGTTTGTCTCCTACTGACATTTGCATTGAATCCAAGTGCTTTAACAAGCTAACAGATGATTTTCCTATTCAGATCTGTCAAATGCACAGTGCTATGAAAAATAAAGTGAAATTATGTTGCCTATCATAAGCAGCAAGCCCTCTTTCTTTCCTGGGGTGAAGGTTCAGAAGCAGCAGTCCATAGAAACACATAATCAGCAAAGCTTTTGTAGGTTTATTGCTGCCACTGGGTCCCAGAAATAGTATTGAGCCAACAAACTTACACAAAGGTCATGAGATATCTGTGGGTTTACAGGCAAAAGCCAGCTTCTCTTCCTATTCAACAAGGGTCGAACATATCCCAAAGGAAATGACAGACATGTGTTGCCTGGAGCTATTTACTTGTACTATTAATCCACCTCTAGTTGTACCCTTTCCCCCACACAGCCTCCCAATTTGATATAGAATTTTTATAGTCTTTTAGTCTCTAGAGATTTCTTTCATTCAAATAAAGCCAGCTTGCAGGCAGACAATTCTGCTGGATAAGGAAGAAACATCCAGTAACTCTTAGCCACAAACAAGAACAAAGTTAGAAGTTTTACTTTCTTCCACTTAAATTTCTTTTGAAAATCCAGGCATGGGTCAAGCCTCTTCTGCAAACAATGGAGATACTAGAAAACCTTTAAAAAACAAAAAAAAAATATTCAATAATAATAAGCAGAAGAATCAGGACTGCCAGACACTTAGATTCTGAGAGCATGATGCAGCACTGCCTCAGGAAGATGGCTGGAGAGCACTGGTGAATAACTGTACAAGGATCAGTCGTGCAGCCTGTCCTGAAGGAACCTTGGGATGCACATGAATACACACAATGGTGTAATCCACTCCACTGACTCTTGCACATCTAGTTACACGCTACAGGCACCACCTGGGGCCTCAGCAAAGAAGCCAGCACTGAAAAACTGGTAGGACACTAAAGGAATTTCCATGGGTTACTCTTTTTCCCATGCCCTCATCACAGGCCTGCTCTGGAAAGTCCTCAAGATGAAGGGCAGCCAGCAGCATAGCCGTCACTTGGCTCAGTTGCTTTGGGAGATCTAGCCCAGCTCAGACACTGGACAGAGTCAAGTATAACCCAAGCATCTCTGTTTAGAAAGAGACAAACATAACCTCTCTCCCAAACTGCAGTTCTGCATCACCAGTATGCTGTTTGCCCATAACACTGACTCTTACTTTTGTCATTTTCTGAAAGACCCAAAATCTTGGAATAATTTTGACTTTTCCCAGATACTGTCTTGGCATCAGCACCAGATTTTGGGTGTGCTGAAATTTCATTTATCATTCGTAACTGATCAACAGTAGATACCAGACGTCATTCCTCACAACTGGCTACAATTCTGTGCTATATTCTCACTTGTAAAACAAGCATTTAACTACATTTGTATCTTTCTAGCCTTATGTCATGGTTCTAAGAAAGAAGATACTATTCTAGAAAAGGGAAATATGCAATGAACTTTAAGCTATCCTGACTGCAAATTTGTAGAGAGTTACTCCTCCATACAACCACAAAACAGTAACTAAGTTTATTTTAATAAAATGTTCATTAAGCTGCTATTAAATATAGCCCAGAACATACATACTTAAAATACCTGTCATAATTCTGCTGAAATTGCATCTAAGTACAAATCCATCATCCTTGTTATTCAATCCATAAATGTCTAAGTAAACAGTGAAGGAGAATGATGAGACGGAAACAGAAGTCTGAAGTAGCAGTGCTCAAGCTGTGAGTTGCACCAGTAGCCTCCTCATCAGACGTAAATCACTGCTGTGTTAAACCAGCTTGAGGTAGCCATGGCTTGACTGAAGCAATAGGGGGAAAAAAGTCATTACAGCACAGAATGGGTAAAGCACATGAAAGAAACAACGTCTGGAGAAGATCAACCTCAGGGTGGGTAATGAACTAATTTCAATAAACAGAGTTTGGAGCTTTAGGAAAGGAAGCAAGAGACAGTTTATATGTTACAAGAACAATCTCTTTTCTTTTGTTGTCTGGCACCAGCTCTCAGAGAACCTTAGTCATTGCCAGTCTTTCCACATGAGCTCAGAAAGCTGTCATGCCTCACGACTCCATACTTTAACACCAACACTTCCAGTTCTCCTAGTTCTAGGACATGATGAGCCTCTGATGATTTTATTCAAAGTGCATCTGATTTTGTTGGCTTCCACACCATCAATGTGCTTGCAGAGAGACTGAGATGTCCAGGGCTCACATTTTTCCTCAGTAGCTGCAGAATTGGTACACCCTTACGCGGCCTCAACATATCTATGCAGGTCATGGAAATGGGTTCTACTCATGATGAGACAGAGGTGACATTTCAGAGGGTCGTGTTTTTCAGGGCACTGACCTAGCCAGGTGCCAAGATTTTCTCTGCCCAGATGCTCTGTATCAGAAGTGCTACAATTATATCTTACAAGCCTGTGAATTAGAAGTCCAAATGTCTTTGCGGGGTACCTCTCCCAGAAGCACTGGCAAAGCCCTTGAAAATACTTCTCATTTTTGGCTGGGCTTTCTCAGCAGCTCTGCAGGTCAGTCAGCTGAAATCCCTGGCCTGATTCAAGAAGCATGCTTAGCAAAACTCTGAAATGTGGGCAGCTCATAAGCAAAAGAAGCAAAAAGCAGTCTGCATCATATCCTTCAGATCAACACAAATGAAGCAGATCATTTTGAAGATATCCAGTCTAGTATAATTTCTGTTTCTATCAAACCAAGTAGGTCAAAAGCACATCTACAGATGACACAGCATGTTGTCATTACTTAACCCTCCATAAAACATGGGACAGCTGGCTCAATGCTCAAAAGAAATAAATATTATGACATGAAATGGTAACGTTGATTCTTATCTATGAACATGAGTAATGCTTTGCATATATTCATCCCACTCTAGCAGGCAGGAAAGATGTATGTATATATGTTAGAGGATCAAAGGATAAACTCAGTAACAAAAAGTAGCTGGCATGATAAACCAGACAGGACAGGGAATAGACTTCCTGTATTCATTGAATACTGCACTGCAAAATTACTCTGAAAGCATTCTGACATACAGAAAAGAAGCTACCCTATATTTGGTGTATAACGTTACATCTGAATATTGCTTGCAGGTCTTTACACTTATTATCCTATCTACTTTCACACAGAGTAATCCCATTTTCTTGATACTTACAAGAACAGGAGCATTGAGGTGCACTGGTTCACTCATTCGTACGGTTTCTTTCTGGCTTGTAACCTACCTATGCAGTACTTAGAAGCAATACTGAAATCATCTTATGCCAATAAAACACTATATATGCTTGTTGAAGGTACTGGTTAAAGATGCTTCCTATTTAGGCAGCTGTAGAGAAAGTGACTCTAGTCAGAATGCAAGGTTTGCATGTAATAAAAATTATAGCATCGTGTTCTTTGTCTAACACAGCTTTAAAAAATTTATTAGTAGGCTCTGTTCCTCTTATATTTAATAAACACTATTCCAGCTAGCCAATTGCACTCACACAGGTGGCAATAAAGAAGAAAGGAATTAAGAAGACTTTGGTATGACATGAAAAATAGTCATAAGAAAATAGGTTTACCATTTACTACCAGTTGTTAAATGTTCTGTCATTTATGATTATTAATTTTGTGGAGCTTGCCTTCATTCTACTAACTAAACATTATATTTTTACTTGATAAGGCAACAAGAAAAGCAGTTAACAAGCAGCAGTCACACCTTTCTCCTTAGAATGTAGTTTACATGAAAGGGTTACACTACAGTATGTTTTGAGTATGGAGAGATAACATTTAGAAGTAGAACAGCTACAAATGCAGGCCAGTTATTTTAGTTGAAGATACTGTGTTCAATTCACTAATTCCATATACACAGACCTAAATAAATGATTTTCAATCAATAGGCATAATCCATTTACTATAGAAAACTTTTCTTTCTAAGAGATGCAAGTACACTAATAAGATCCACTTTTCTTATGCAAGTGTTTCCACTCAACATACAAAAGATCAAAGGTGTGCAAGATAGTTTCCTGTCTTCTGAAATAAAGGTTGAGTTTGACTGATGGAAAGCATGGCAATATATAAAAGAAAAAATGCATGGAATGACAGCATCACAACAAAAATGAAATGGCTGATAAAAAGGGCTCTTCAATGAAACCTTTGCTTTCTGACCTGTTTAGTTCTCTTTTTTTTTGTCCTGATAAATTCCATAAAACTACCATTTACTTACAGGGCCAATATTTCACCTGGAAACGTGGAGCTAGAGCATGCAGTTAAAAAGTCCTAAAGAAGACAAAGAATCTATTTTATGAAGAGTGTACATAATCCCAAGATTAAAGAATGTACAGGCTCTGGCATAAGTTCTCCAAATACAACTCCACATCTCAAAGCAAAATGAACCCTATGGAATTGTACTACTGTTTGTCAGAATGCCAAGATCTGAGACCTTGTCAGTTTTGGAAGATTATTTGGAGCCAGGCTGCTTTAAATCATCACTGCCACAGCTCTGGACCTCCATGGCCAGCTAAGCAAACAGCTTCAGCCTTTCAGCTAAGCTTTCCCTCACCAAAGAGGGAAGAGCAGTAAATTGTAACTAGTCTGAGATCTCTAGCACTCACCTTAGCAGTTTTAATCAGTCTAACTCTGATTAAATGCCAAGAAGGAGAATTTTACAAGCATTGCTACTTTTACTTCTACCTGAATAAATAATAAGTCAATCAAAATAAGTTCATTATGCTATCCCATGGGCCTCTCTGTTCCTGTCTGTGTCCCTGCATATTGCTTTCTAAGTCTGTAATAACTTCAGGCTCATGCATTCCTATATGTTCAGAATATATTTCATCTGGCTTTTTTCACTTGTGTGAATAAAGAAATCCCTCTCAAAACCGTTTTTTTGATGTTTTGTGAATATATTCTTATTAATATTTACAACATACTTTCAGACTCTTGACTAATAATGACATATAAGAACTTGGCAAATGTGAAGCTTAAGAAAATTGGATTATGCCTTAAGTCATGAAAAATTAATGAGGTTCCTTATTACCACTTAGGAAAAATCTCAAAATCAATAAGGCTCCTTGTACAATTTTAATGGTCTTTTATGTTACTTTTTTTAATGCAAGTTCAGACATAGATCTGTAAATTATAGACTGTTTCTGCTTTCCATTTCTCCCTTTATAATATGCAACTTTTCAGACAAATATCCCACCAATCTTAATTTGCTGAACACATGATCACAGTTGCTTCCTCTGGGACTTCCTTGCTATTGCAGGAATGGTGCCTGAGCCAACCTTTTAAGGGTGACAGCAGAACACAGTGGAGATAGTAGAAGCATAGCTGTTAGACTTTCAGCAACAGCAAAACACATTAACTGTCCAGCTGAAGTTTCCCATCAAAAAAGTAAAGACTACTCTCAATCACTATCCTGTAGTGGGAGTTTCCAAGCCTCCATCCCCTAGACTTCACCCATTACACTCTCCCCACACCCTGTTGCTTCCCACCTGTTGCTTGTCCTCCACAGCCCATGGCTTTGCCTCACTTGTAGAGAGAAGACACATCAGGGCAATTGTGGCAACCTTACAGCAAATCTGGCTGTGCACTAGCAGTGACCTCTACTCTAACTCTTGCCATGATTACAGATCAGCAGCCTCCACCATCTCTGGAAGTCTCCAACAGCTCCCTTCTAGTACACACCTTCCCATATTCCTGGGGACACCTAGTTATCAAGCAAGCTTTGTGATTTCTTCAGTCTAAACAGAAAAAAATAATAATCCCTACTTTTCACCTTGTTCCAGGTGCAGCTAAATGCTGAGCTACTTCCTGTCTACTTGGCACTTCAACATTTAGCCAGTCCTCCTGCAGCCATGCTGGAGAGTGCATCTACTAGCCAGGTACCACAGAATCACAGAATGTCAGGAGCTGGAAGGGACCTCAAAAGATCATCCAGTCCAATCCCCCTGCCAGAGAAGGATCACCTATACCAGATCACACAGGTACACATCCAGGCAGGTACTCAACTGAAAGCTCCCAAAGAACAATGTCAGTCAGGAACAGGCAGGCAAAAAGGAGAAAACTGATGGAAGGAAAATCTCCTGACAGCCATGGAGAATAAGTGAAATATGAGAACCATACAGGTGAGCAGTTGGGTGCTAAATATGAGACAGGTAGAAAAGGAATTTGAATGCTGACTTAGCATTCAGATAAATAACTGTCACAGAGCTATCTCATGATGGGCCTTTATCTCTCTGATACTGATCAGAATTTCCATGCTGCCATACAAAAGTAAGTGAAACTCCAGCAAAATCTCCGTGTTCTCATGGAAACTTCAGATTGCAAAGAATTTAAAAGATTTCATAAAGATTTAGAAGAATTTATGATGAAAACCTGTCTCACTGGAAAATTCTGATCAGCATCTGTAAAATGTCTCTGCTTACCAGAGACACAGTTTAAGTTTCATATATATGGAAACCTCTTACAGTACAAACCAGTAATAAACAGAGAAAAAGAAAAAAACAGCTATTATCTCCTACGTGGGAGCCACCTTCATTTCTTCTAGTGGCAGTTTACATTCATCATGCAGCTGCTGCAAGCAAGATTTGCAGTTTGAGCTGCATCATATATTCGGCAGCACTGAGATCACAGTGACGTGCAAAGCAAGGCGAGAGAATCACCCCTTCATCCATTCCAAAAATACTCCTCTTACAGCCGGCAAGAGCACGCCTGCAGCCGATCCATCCACCGTCAAAAAGACCCAAGGTGTATTTCCACCTGCTCCATTTTTCCAAGGCTGAAGGACACCACAGAGACAGGTACATCACTAAAGTTCCTAGCTGCTCATTTATTGTTTAAACATTGATGTTATTTCTCTCTGTAATAGCCTCAGAGTCACACAACAGACGAACAGGCACTCACCCTGTTAGTATGCGTAAAAGGCTACAGAGGCTCTGTGAAAAAAATCACTCTAGCAAAAGCAGAGACACAGGAATCATGATTGTAAGTATAACAGGAAGAAAATCACACTTGTACTAAAGTTGTTCTGAATATATACATATATATCTATATCTATATGCATGTGGGAAGGGGGAAAGCTTGGGTGTTCAGAGAATTGTATTTTCCTCCTAGCTAGCAATAGACTCTTTCTGCTACACTGCTTTTTAGCTAAATGTCTGAAAGTATTTTACCTAAAAGACAGGCATCATAATTTCCTTGGGAAAGACAGAGAAACTCAGCACTGACTGTCTAAATTCACTCAGCAGCCTATTAGAAGACCTCAGACTACAATTACCATCTCCTCTTGCTCAGGCCAGTGTCCTACCTCGTAGTAACGTTGCTTCTGCATACCAGACCCCATCAGTGTGGTGTATCGGAGAATAAGTCTTGTCAGAAGAGATCACAGCCCAAAGGTGGAGGAATAGTGTTGTGACACTGTACTGCTATTAACTTGATAGTACCTTTCTGTTACATATATGCACACACACACACACACATATATATATATATATATATAGGCAAATAAGTCCCATGGAACCATGTGAGTCTTTGTTTTTACTAAATAGCATGCATTACAGGATCTTTTGTCTCCTTTATCAGCTCTGGAGAACTCCAGAATCTATCTTCTGGCTTCAGTTACTTTATGATCACAGTCAAGATGAGACTGAGAGACATGCTACATTTTATCCTTGCAATTGTAAATACTTTTATCCCTGAATATATTCCAATACATTTAGAGTGGTAGCACACCCTAAGGTGGTAGCATTGAAGACTGACAGACACAAATATGAGATGCAGACCATAGTAGTATTCTGAACACTCCAGATTTGTGGTTGTTTCTATTTTAGACATCTGCTGCACTGCTTAGGCAGAGATAAAGGCAACAAGTGAAATGCAACCTTTTCTTCAACATGTATTCCAAGAAGTCTTGAAGGACTCCACAGAATTTAAACTGGTTTAGCTCTTTTCCAGTTTCACTACCATAATGTGCTCATTTAATTTGTGACAGAAATAGCTGTTTCAGTTGTCATTACTCATTATTTTAGCTTCTTCTACAGTTTCATTTGTCCTCCTGCAACTCACCATTGAGATCACTTAAGCTATAAATACAGATCCCTTGGGTTACTGGATCTTGCCTTTTGAACAAAAATTTCAGTGACTCATTCTCATACATATTTTCTCCCATTATCTTCATCATGGGCAAATGTTCATGCTCATTCCAAAAGGTCAGAAGAAAAGGAGTTATTACAAGCTTCCTGTCAGAAGTAGGTCAAAATGCTCTTTCCTTAGATGTCCTTAAACAAAGGTGAGTTATTTATTAACCAGAGACTGTTTGAGTACTCTCTGGTTACAAGTAAATCTTCTGAAGCCACAGTGATATTGTGTGATTCCTGCCCCAAAAGGAAAGTTGCTAGTCAGAAGGGTGGTGCCAGACTGACTGACAAGTCTAATGACTTCATTTGGCATCACTTACTTGTAAGCTAGTTGACGCCTTATATCCAAGTCATTGGATATGTACGGTGCTGAAGTCAAGAATGACATTCTTAATTACAACTAATATTAACCTGAGTAATAGAATTGGAATGGACAAAGCCTGCAGAGGCACTGCCTCGTGGGACACACACTATCCAGAAGATATCCCATATCTCAGCTCATCAACACATTATTTCTAAAGGATAACTTCCTCTTTGTTTGAAACCTAAATTTTGTACAATTAAAAAGGTCAGTGACCAGAAAACATTGGTCGTAACTGAAAGCATAAATTTCTGAGGCTAATATCAAGTGTCTGTTTTTTTTATCCATATGTTGCAGCGGGCCATATCCCTTGGTGCATTCAGCTTTTTCAAAAGACTCCTGTTGCATCTTTTCAACTGCTTCTGACAGATTCACACAGATGGCGTCACTCACAGAGCTCTCAGGTATTTTACTCAGAGCCCTCAGGTACTACTCATGGTCTTCCTTTGTCATTTAGTTCTTTACACTGGCAAGATAATGAGATGTTCTCCAGAACAGGTGACTGGCTGTGGATCATGCACTGCCAGTAGATGGTAGCTTGTAGAGTGATCTTGTGAAAACTCTGAAACCATTGCTGATGGACCAAAACTGCTGCCTTTAGCTCCCTTTTATTTCTGACTCACAGTAACTTCTGACACTTTCAAGAATCTCTCTTGCAATGAGTCTGTAAAAAATGTGAATTCCATCAAAATGCTGCTTATTATCTCAGTTAAGCAATATCACGAAGCAGCTGCATTCTGCAGCACCACACTGCTTTGCTTTTGGTAAATAAATCCAAGAGTGAGTATTCCTGCGGTTATAGGCCTTTTTGGGAACAGGCCCTTATCTTATATGCCTGGTGTTACAGCTACACTGTTTATGTAAGAAAACAACAAATCAGTCACTGTGTTTACCTCTAATAAATTATTGATAGCTCTGTGAGGAACCCAGAGTGGAGTGCTAGTGCTACTGAAGTATGCAATCTCTGCCCTGCACTGTGCTCTACACTGCTGCCAGTAACCCTCCAGGTTAGAGTCAAGGTTCTGGTTACAGACTATAAAGTTCTTAACAGCTTGAATTCCATCAGCATTCCTTCTCTGTTCTCCTGTACATTCAGCACTAAAATGTTTCAGGCAACTTTGCCAGTGATGAGACTTTAGAGGGTCAGCACATAGGGTCAGACTGATCACAGAAGCCAGCCCTCTCTGCCTGGTGGCAGGGCTGGCGATAGGGAGCATTGTTCATGCTTCTTGACAGTGATCAGATGGGTTTTCTCCTCTTGGAGAGTATTTCTTGTTGCTGTCTGGTTTTAGTTGCTGATGCTATAAAATGATTACGGAGCATAAACTCCATATAATGGTGAATGCTTCTGACTCTAAATCACATGTAACAAATCTGGGCTCTGCATTGCTGGGCACAACATGCTTTTGCAATCCATAATAAACCACTTAGGCACCTGTCAGTGTAGTTAAATAATCAAAGTGGGACCTGCAAAGGTGATTTGTGGATTTTATTCTTTCTCCTCTCTGTATCTGGAGGGATCTGGCTTGAATCCATTCATGCAATGATTTTAAACCCATCTGCACTCACTTGACTTGTTCTGCCACACGACATGTGTGGATAAGCAGCAGCCAGATGTTGCATGTCCCTCTGTTAAACCACATGAATATAAAAGCAGGAGAGATTATTTCAATCCTAAAAGATAAAGCTGTTCTCACTGTTCTCTTACACTACCATCAGCTATTAGACAATACTCAGTGCAGCTCACTTTTATATCTAATGCATACTTAATTAGAATTGAACAGAATTAGGTCTTTCCCAGTTGCTTTAATAGTCAATATAATTATTTCAAATCTCGACAGGAAAAAGGCAAGAAACAGATGCTTCCTTTCAACTAATTTTTCTCTGGAGAGATAAAGAGTGGTTATAGATTTTTATGGCTTCTCACAAGAACAAAATATGGGGAAAGTAGCAGATTCATGAATAATTAACATCAGCTTAAAGAAGGGTTCAGTGTTCACTTTAACAGAACATACAAGCCAAACTCTAATCCTTTTCTTTGAAATGCTCACAGTCCCACCTGCAAGTACATGCTCTAACTACTGAGTGGTTGACTGTCACTGAGGCACTGAGTAACACTGCAAAAATAATTTATTTCTCCTCTTAAGCCACCTTTAAAAGATGGAGTAGCATGGACTTCTTTTATTTACTCTAAGTAGTGTGAAACCACCAGGGTATATTTTCAAGGATGATGAAATGTTTATATGCATTCAAAATACTCTTGTGAAGGAGGAGAATCTGTAACAAACACCTGGCTCACAAGCTGAGGCTTAATAAAGTAATATGGAAGAGGGAATATCTTGGTTCACTGCTCAAGCAGCAGTCTCTAATTGTCCTTATTAAAAAAAGGCACAGTTTCTCTCAGCAAGTTCCAGACTATGGCATGGTGCAAACTTTTCTTCCTCCTGCTTAGATGAACAGACTATTGTAAGTAGCACATTAGAAGATACAACATAAGTCACTGTTTCATAATTTTTTGCTGTGTTTGCTAAGAAGTTCTCTTTCTTTCAATCCCTCCTGCACATTAAGGAGGGCCCCTTTGTCCTTTACCTCTTTATTATCTTAATGTTTTCAACATGGACCAAATAAACTTTCTATCCCTATACAATCCTCCTCCAAGCAATTACACCATTTAACATTGACATTTTCACTGCAATTTGTTTAGCAATGGAAAGACTGGATAATTATTGAGATATGGAGGAGAAATACTACTTTCAAGTTTTTCTGGGATTTTCTGCCAGAACAGGGAACCAGTAAGACAGGAAGCCTAAACTGGTTTTCTTTCTTCAGAGATATAGAATCATAGAATCAATAAGGTTGGAAAAGACCTCAAAGATCATCAAGTCCAACTTGTCACCCAACACCTCATGACTACTGAACCATGGCACCAAGTGCCACGTCCAATCCCCTCTTGAACACCTCCACGGATGGTGACTCCACCACCTCCCTGGGCAGCACATTCCAACAGCTAACAACTCTCTGTATGAAGAACTTTCTCCTCACCTCGAGCCTAAACTTCCCCTGGTGCAGCTTGAGACTGTGTCCCCTTGTTCTGGTGCTGGTTGCCTGGGAGAAAAGACCAACCCCCTCCTGGCTACAACCACCCTTCAGGTAGTTGTAGACAGCAAGAAAATATCCATATTTTAACAAAGTACTTCAAGAATTAGATAGATAGATAGATAGATAGATAGATAGATAGATAGATAGATAGATAGATAGATAGATAGACAGACAGACAGGCAGATAGATAGATAGATAGATTAAAAAGAAAAAAAAAAAGGATTGCCTGGATTCAATAAAGATATTTTGGAATATATCTAAATACCAATTTATGGAAAGGACCAGATCAAATTAGATTATAAATTGACATCCATTTCTTTGAAGGAAGATCCAGGATCTGTATTTTAAGTCGTGTTATTACTGCACACATAAAATTTAGCTACTGGCTCTCCCAGGCATTTTTATCAAGGCAAAACATCAGCATGGGTTGGTATATCACCACAGCAAAATGAATTTCAGTGTTTATCAGCAGTGGGTCCCTGCCCACTTACTGACAAAAAGATATTTATGCTGCAATTGCAAAATCTGAATGTCATAAAGATGTAATGAAGTACTGTGCACACAATGATCAGACCTTAATGAAATAGAGAGAGACAAAGACTAAGTTTATGTTATTTATTTTAAAAAGGAAATACTGGTCTTTCACTAAAATGCCCCAGCTTGTACAATTCAAGTTTAGATTTCAAATGCCCCAGCACTTTGGACCCAAATTGCTATGATCTGCTAGAGGCAGAATAAACCATCTCGGTATTTAAAAACAAGGGGAGGGCTACCATCAGGCTCGGAAGCAATCCTAGCTCTCGTGCACAGATCAAGGGATGCTTTCAGAACTCTCCAAGGGCCATAAGGTATTCTGGTGTTTAAAGATGAAGGTCAAAAATATCAAGCAGCAGAATTCCCTTTTGGGGCAGCTAGAGCATTGAGCCAGCCTAGATATCTTCAAAGAACCTCTCTCCTAGCCACATTTCTGTTCTGTTAAAAATAGTACTTTAGGCTCAGCACAGAATTACTAGAATGAATAAATGGCTCTGAAAAAGGCATAGAAATGAGACTAATTGCTTATGACATAATCTGTCAGCATGAGAAGTTTCTATCCAGCCTGAATTTACCTTCAAGTTTATTTCTGGAGGCAGGGAGATTTATAATGCTGCAGTCATCTTTGCTAGTTTATGAGTGTTTCATTAGCCACATAAATGTGTAATCTACTTCTAATCTGGCCCAGCTCTTGCCACAATGTTGTTTTATGACAGTGAGTAACATGAGTTATGTGTTGTGTTTAAAATGCTTTTTTTCTTTTTTCAGTATTTAATTACTGTCCTTTTAATGCCACATTAAATATTTGAATACATGAGGACGGGTTTATTGAATGTAAATAAATATATCCAGGCATGTGCCTTTCTTTTAAATGACTGTGCAATTTGTATTAATTTATGTTTATGATCTAGAACAGGCTATAATATGGACATTAAAACCTCAAGTACATTTCACTGTAATTCTGTTTGAAAAGTGTCAACTTTAAGAAGCAGCTTAAATGCATAAGAATAGAAAGGATTCTTTCAGGAGAGCCTGGTGTCTCCCTCCTGCCTCACCACCACAAGTTAACTGCTTTACCTAAGAAGCCCAGGCCAGCAGCTGACAAGCCCTCTTACACACAGGTAAGACTTTAATGAGAGGTGAAGGTGCTCTGAGCCTTGCAGAACAGTTCAAATAAAGTGTGACACTTGCTAAATAAATCATAATGGCATTTAATATGGTGACTTCTCAGCAGTCATGGACAGACTTGTTTCACTCCACTCCTACTTCACGTTGGCCAGGCTTTAGCCACATTTTGCCAGGAAGCCACACAGCCATTTCCTGGAGCTTAGTGGTCAGGGTCAGAAGGCTTTCTGGGAGAAGCAGTGGCCCAGTTCCGCTGTCACAGCTGCTCTGCTGCTGCGCTGAGCTAGCCAACAGTTAGCCCATGTGAAACACAAACACTGAAACTCATCTGGTTCCCATAAATGTCTCCTTATTGGATTAAAATTTAGAAAGACTGCCCATGTCAAAGATTTACCAAGGTTTAGGACTAACCTCCATCAGGTAGAAATCCTCTTTTCCTCAGTGCAGTTTAGCACAGCATTGCAAGGGATTTAAACATTCTTTTGGGCAGCTTCTGTCCAGGCTATCATGCAGCTGGGATACAGGCCAGCCCAAGCCAACCAGCACAATTTTGCTGTGTATTTTATTACAGTCACTAAAGACAAAATCATTCTTTTTATAAAAATTTCATCATAGAGTACTTATTGACTGTTCTGCTGCATTTTGTTTAAAGTGTGAATATCTCAAATGGCCCAAGTTTTCAGTCACTTGCACACCAAGTGACATCTGTCATGATCTGGTAACTGACTAACAGCCAGGGTTTCTTTCAGGCATTTGAGCCGTGGAAAATTCTGGAGTACATAATGGTTAGACTGCTGGAGCTCAGATTCATTCTTTGCTTACAAATCAATAGGTTTATGAAAGAATCTAAATATACTTTAAAAGGTCACAGTTAGGATGGATGTCAAATCTGACTGTTAAGGAATAATGAAAGATGAGAAGAAATGAAACAGGACTTCTGGTCTCATCTAAAGCATCAGCCATTGTTAGAAATTCTTTACAGGGAGCACTATGTACCCTGCATGGACAGTTAGCCAGCATTCACCATGGCAAATCCATGGCCATAATTAAAGCCATTTAGCTTATGAACCCAAAAGTTTGATTCCTGTAGGAATGACTCCTGAAAATTAAGCGAAGTCGCTGCTACCTCCCACTGCCCAGTAGAGAATTCTTAGATTGTCTCAGTGCTTGGAGAAAGTGAATTAGGTCTTAACTAACTGAGTCTTGTGGAATTAAAGACAGATTCCTAAATCTAACACACACTTTCCTGTCATAAATTCATAGATTCATAGAATGGTTTGCATTGAAAGAGACCTTAAAAGATATTCTGGTTCCAACTGCCCCCCAGCATTGTGAGGGACATCTTCCACTAAACTAGGGTGCTCAAGGCTTCATCCAACCTGGTTTACTTTCATCCCCTTTATTTTGAAGGCATAGTTAATAAGGACTGTGATCTCTGTTTTGAGGTGGAGACTGTATTTTCTACAAAGGATACATATCTCAAGCAACAATCATGAGGGCACAAGAAAACCCTCTGAAGAGTTTCTCTTTCTCCTCCTGTGTTTATTGCTTTAATGCATATTGTTCTGGTTAGTCACACTGCAGCGTAACAGCAACTAAGGGACCAAATTACTAGATAGAGACAAAAAGGATGGAGACTGCACATTTGCAACCAGGGCAGGCAGTGCAGGGGCACTTCCATCACACCAGCTCACCAAGAATAGAGCTATTTAGCAAGCTCCTTTACAATGATATTCTATGTTAGAATTTCACTATTTCACATTCACACAAAAGATGAGCACAACTCCATCATCCTGCACATGTCAAACACAGCTTCATGGCTTTTCCTTATTCTCAGTAAAAATACTCTACACTTTATATGAGTATCTTAGTAAGATTATTTTTTTACTGCATTACGTTTGTCAGAACATCTTGTCAGCTAATACTATCTTACAACAGCTCTGTGATCTCCCTATAGTTAGAAACCAGTTCTAAGGCAGCATGACTTCCTGAAAAAAAGTCAAAGTGGACTCAGTAAAATGAAATTTTACACTAGACTAGACTAGACTAGAATAGACCAGGTTGGAAGAGGCCTTTGAGATCACCGAGTCCAACCTATCATCCAACACTATCTAATCAACTAAACCATGGCACCAAGCGCCCCATCCAGTCTCTTCTTGAACATCTCCAGTGATGGTGACTCCACCACCACCCTGGGCAGCTCATTCCAATGGCAAATCACTCTTTCTGTGAAGAGCTTCTTCCTAACATACAGCCTAAACCTCTCCTGGTGCAGCTTGAGACTCTGTCCTCTTCTTCTGGTGCTAGTTGCCTGGAAGAAGAGACCAACTATGAGAAATGTTCAATGCCAGTAGGTGGCAATGCTTAAGAAGAGACCTTTTCTTTTTTGGTGTTAGGTGATATTACAGGGTGGAACCATGTGTTTTATCCCACTGATAGTCCCAGTGTAACCACAAGCAGAAAATAAGCTGCCTGCATGAATTGATAAGAGGGTCATAAATACTAAGAAAATTATAACATGTGTGCTAGCCTGACAGCAGACCATGAAGAAAAGTCAGGACTTCACGAGTTCTCACTTTTTAACTCATCCTCTGGTGATTTTGCCTGATATTTATCTAACTCTGTGATAGTTCCTTCTCCACTAGTTCTGCTTTTCTCCTGGGAAGATGCTAACAATATTAGCTCGGAGCACAGAAAAGTGCTGAGCTTTTTTTTAAAATATCAGCAATCCTTGTTCAAGCAGCAAACCTTGTTCAAGCAGCTTGAAGGAGCCTGTTTACAGCTGTTCCTTGGTGTTACTCTCTGGGGATGCTTCACTTTTGTAGCAGGAAAGTGTGCAGGCTAAAGTCACTGCTGGAGCTTCAGAAAGGTGATGAGACTGTCTTATGAACAGTAGTGTTCTGCCCTCTTTTCACAGCTCCAGGAAGCAGAGGGCAGGTGGCAAAAGAGAGCAGATGGTCATGGATCATGTGATCAAAACAGAGGCAGATAAACAGAAAAAATGCCTAGCTTAGACAAAATACAGAGAAAAGGCAGAGACTCAGATGTAACACCTCCATACTCTTATTTCTCCTGTTTTGGGAAGGATGGACCAGCCTGCAGTCATCTGTGCCCCTCCAGGATGCTACTATGATGTTGGGATACACAAAGAAAGAAACAGATTAAGAAAAAGATTAGCAGGTCATGCCCCTATCTGCTCTTTGTGGGTCTGTTTAGTGCAGTGTTTGGTTGCAAAATGTGTACTTTGTGAAAGACAAGCAAGATTATTCAGAGCAGAAGACACAAAACAGCATCTGTCTATCTAAAGCTCCTCCCTTCAGTGCACCTGTGGAGTGACTCTGACAGGAGACATGCAGGATGGCAACCTGAGGAGAACCTGTGCACCAAATTGGCCCCATGGTTTTTGGTAAGTGCAGTTTGCATTAGAAGAGCAGCATGTCCCAAACCTGTCCCAGACACCCAGGTTTGCCTTCAGAGAGGATGCAATTTGCAGTACTGTCATAAGTTGGGTTTGTTTTTTTACAATTCAATTGCTCAGTGACATTTTTGTAGGGAGGCAGCATGAAGTGGGTCCATCTTCTTCTCAAGCATTTTTAAGCTGAGAACTACACACACACAGACATGCACTTATTCCTCTCACTGCTGGAGACAGAGAGACTATGTTATTTTCTCTCTCTTTAAGACAGGGACATACTTTTTTCCAGACATCCAAACACTGATTTTTAACAGACTTAAAACACATAGTCCATTAATCTCTGCTCAAAAAAGTTGAACTGACATCAGTCTCATCAATTCTGCTTTTGAGATGGGTATCAGTAACTGGTAATTCTGGGAGCCTTCAGCACAGCTCTAGCAGAGCTGTATAGCCAAAGCAGTGTAAGAAAAAGCATGTTTTGTTGTGGGAAAAGGGCCTGCAAAACTTAAATCTGGAAGAGGGTTTAAGAGCCAGTGACAACATAAAAAGCATAATATTTTAGTTCCCTCACTACATTTGACTTAGAAAATGCTCTTTAAATTCTATTTACATAAAAATGACAAGCACTGGCTCACAAGAGAAAAAAGATTGCACAAAACAGCAAATGTTTGCAACCTTCTTTTGGCAAGTTCAAGCTGACAACCTTAGCTTTTAATCCAATCCTATGATACATTTTTCTTAATCAAAAGGAAAAAAAAATCCATAAGTTTTTAAATATCATCCCTGGACAGCTGAAAATTAGCATTTTAAATGCATTTTTTCTTTTCTCATCATAGACATTGACTCTTTCCTGAGGTTCAGGGTTTGTGTTGTGCACACTCACAGGAAACTAGATGCTGCCTAATTATGAAACTCTAACCCCGTGGATTTCCGAAGTCCATGGAAATTTTTCACAATTCTGCCTAAGTCAAATAGGTTTCCTATGAAGGACAAAATTCTGCTAATCAGCAGTAATGGAAAACAAAGGACAAAATTTTGCAGATCATATTGTCTCTGGATTTTAAGTATTGCCCAGTGGTTCTTAGAGAAAGAAAGAAGAATTCAGAACAAATACTTGTGCCAAAACCGTAGTAACATTTTGCATCATCTGCAATTGATAACGAAAGCAATAAAATAAGTGTAGCTATGTAGCTAGGTTTCTTACAAAAACAGACAAGAGTTTCATCATGTTATCAGTTCATTTTTAATGACTAACACTATCTACAAAGTAGACGTATTTGAGAAGCAACTAATCTAGTACCAAAGAATCAGCCTTACATTTTTTCTGAGCTGCACATGCATTTTATGCACAAGAGCCTACATATGCAGCCATAATCATATGAAAACTTTCCCTAGCCCACCTCCTCATTCTACTTGGGAATGTTTTAGTATCAGAGACAGGGTCAGAGAAGTTAGATGTTTCTATAGCTGCATCCAATGTCCTTTTCACTGATTCTTGCTTTTCATACTACTGTCATGGGAGGAAGGCTTACTGGTTTGTGGTGGCATGACAAGAACTCTTGTATCAAATATGATGGCATGTTCATGATATTCCTCAAGTCAGAGGGAATAAGCTAAACTATTTCTGACACTGTAGCCTTGTTTTAATTCAGTAATTTGTTTATTTCTGTGAGTTATCAGAGTTTCTAATTAAATCAAATAATTAAGAGGAATGATATAAAACTATATGCAGATAGACTCATTTAAATTCTATATTGGCTCATCCTCCCACACCCAATTATGAGCAGGCTGTGCTGTTATTCAGTGGTGTTGCAAAAGTGCTCTGGAAGTACTTGTGCTGTGTTTCTGAAATCATATGAAAATGCCAGTACATATTTTTAACATCACTTGGTAAAAGAAGAAAAGGAACACAGCTCTGTACAAAACTGAGCCATGACAACAGGGCTCCTTTTGTATCATTTATATGATACAACAAAATACCTTTTAAAAGTTCATCATATTTCAATTTTTTAACTACTCTAAGAACACATGAAGATATTCTTCATGTCTTCTCAAATGTACAGTCTGTGTCCAGTCTTCTGCTGCTTCAGCAAGCTCCCAGCAGAAGTACACTAACTAGCTACAGGATATCCTATCTTGCTGTACATCATTATTGAAGTAATATGAAGTAGAATCTCCAGGCTATTATATTTACTTTTTCATTGAAAATTGTTCATCTGAACAAAAGCAACTTTGCATTGAACACAATCTGCACTTCCCTGATGAGATGTTTTTGATTGCTGTAGCTTGAAGTGCTGCCTTGAACTTGGCAGAAAAAGCAGCTTGTTTTCACAATACCTACTCTGAATCATCCAAAGGTAGGTGAAGAGTTAACATTCATGTCTGGGTTTCAATACTCTGCTTTATTATGGCACCTGCCAGTGAAGAACTCAGAGCAATTTGTGAACATTAATCAGCTGAGCCTCATGACTATTCAGCCAGTATGTTATTACACAGACTGGTAAACAGAGATGTGAAAACACATCACTTCTTGGTATGGCTGTAAGAGATGAGCAGTACCTTTGTCTCCCTCTTTGTCCTCTAGCCTGAGGAATTCATGCTTTAGACAGACAAGGCAGAGGAACAAAATCAGAAATTACAAACAAAACTCAAGAGTGTTTATGTGGAGGACAGCAAGACTGGTAAGTGTGAAGGGTACACATCCAAAATCAAAGGCTGCTAACTGCTTTTATTAGCAGTGAAAGCTCTGCCTTGAAGAGAGTGGAGGCAGAAAAGCTGAGACTAAGCTCATAAACTGAGTGTTTGTTCCTCTTCCCTTCAGTGACTCCATGACATGGCATCATGTCATTCTTGTAAATGTTTCAAAGAAAAGTTTTTGAATTATAGTCCTTTGCTCTAGTCCCTGCTGCTAGAAAGGGCTATACAAACATCAGCCATACACTCCTCAAATAAAATTCAACCAGAGCTTTTGTTTACATGGTTTGTCCTTAAAACCTGCACTCAGCTGCAACTTCCAGCCATAGCTGCCTCATTAAAAGTGAACCTTTTATTTTAAACATAGTACATTTTGTAACAGGAAAATCAATATACAGTAACCCAGAGTCCTGCAGACAACAGCTGCAGGACATAATGTGACGACAAAAAGTTGAGAACAGTTATTTTGGCAGTTATATGTTCAGCTAATCTTTCATTTTTGTTTTTAATGGCACCAAACTACAAAGACCTGAGATTTCTCCCTACCTGGTGACTCAAAGCTACACAAAATGAAGAAACTAAGAAACCTCTATTTTCAGCATTAAAGGCTATTCTCTGAAAAATAATTCAGTTGTTACTTATTTTTTCCATTATAGGATACTGTAAGAGGGCAGCTCTTCCCAGAGCTACAGAGAGATGTGTGTGCTGCACAGGAGAAGACGACAAACATAAAGATCTTAATAGAGATTTTGATTCTGATCATCTGTTAATTTCTCTTTATTTACAATTAGAAACAAACTACTCCATATATGACAACACTAAATGCTGAATCTGTGAATAAACTACGGATTTTTAGAACCTATCTATTTGTCCTTAGAAGGTGGGAGATGATCAGTTCTCTAAAATGCATGTAATTCACTTCAATTACAAAATAAATACATTTCTTTGGTGAGCAAGAGGCTAAGGGTGCTAGATCATTTTGTACTGAAATTGCTTTTTTTCACCGTATCCCACCGAGTATATTTTCCTCAGATAATGAAATTGGATTTTTAAAGGTTTCCAATCCAGATTTATGTGGCAAATGCTTTAATTAAGATTGATATATTCCATTTGTTTAGCTTTGAGATTTTGATACGGGAAGTTTTAACTTGAACTGCATTGCCCTCTAGCGCTGTGACGGGGCCGGCCGCAGTGATGTCACTAGCACATGCAGTGTGAGCACAGGCAGCCAGCTCATGCAGAGCTGCCTAAATGCTGACAAACCCTTCTTGGAGACGCATGTCACAGCAGCTAGACAGGGGCACCCTTCCAACAGAACCACAAGTGCACAAGGGAAAACAGTAAACCTGTCTTCTATTCCAGGGACGTCATGATCGAAACAGCTACTTTCGGACTCCAGCCAAGACTCCTGCCTGCTAATTTCTGTTTAAATGAGTTCGTATGAGAAATTAAGCAAGTTTGCACAGCCTATTATTTCTGACAGGCTTCAGAGGACTTCACGCTGTGCAAGTTTCACAAGCTCGTGGCTGACAGCTTGCTGGAGAGATGAGTTCTCAATCTAAACCTGTCCTGGGCTTTGCAGCAACTTCTTGGGTAAAGAGATAACTCTCAACAGAACTCAAACCATCTGCGTGCTGTGCAAGGGATCCAATCACAGCTTGCTATGGAGGATGATTTTTAAGATGACTACCTACCTTGGTGATAAATCGAATTCATCAATACCTGGATATTTGAAAGTGTCTGCACTAAATAATGGCAACCTCTCTGCAAACAACTCCAATGAGACAGCAAGCAATCTGGATTCACCTGCCTTGGATATCAGTAGGGCAATAATTGTGGGACTTATCCTAGGTGCCTTTATACTGTTTGCTATTGTAGGTAATATCTTGGTAATTCTCTCTGTTGCTTGCAATAGACATTTAAGAATCCCTACAAACTATTTCATAATTAACCTCGCAATAGCAGATTTGTTGCTGAGTTTTACTGTCCTTCCATTCTCTGCCACACTGGAAATCCTTGGCTACTGGGTTTTGGGGAGGATATTTTGTGATATCTGGGCAGCAGTTGATGTGCTGTGCTGTACAGCTTCTATTTTAAGCCTGTGTGCAATTTCTATAGATAGATATATAGGGGTGCGTTATTCCCTCCAGTATCCAACTTTGGTAACGAGGAGAAGGGCAATTTTAGCTCTCATAGGTGTCTGGGTCCTTTCCATGGTAATTTCTATTGGGCCTCTTTTGGGCTGGAAAGAGCCAGCACCCAAGGATGATAAAGAGTGTCGTATCACTGAAGAACCATTCTATGCTTTATTTTCCTCCTTGGGGTCATTTTACATTCCTTTAATCGTCATCCTCGTGATGTACTGCCGGGTCTACATAGTGGCAAAAAGGACTACTAAAAACCTGGAAGCTGGGGTTATGAAAGAAATGTCCAACTCTAAGGAGCTGACTTTACGGATTCATTACAAGAACATCCACGAGGACACACTAAACAGCACCAAACCCAAGGGTCACAATCCCAGGAGCTCCTTAGCTTTCAAACTTTTTAAATTCTCTAGAGAAAAAAAGGCAGCCAAGACGCTGGGAATCGTGGTTGGCATGTTTATCTTGTGCTGGCTACCTTTCTTCATTGTTCTGCCACTAGGTAAGTTGCTCATCCAGGGGTTACGAGGGGAGGGGGAGGAAGAAGGTTAGTTGTGAAGAAGGTTAGTTGTCTACTACAGAAATACCACAGAAAAAAAAATCAGATGAATGCTAAGTAGATACCAATTTGAGAGCTGCAGTGAAAGGAAGGGAAGTGAAAGTAATTTACTTCTGCTGTTGGCTTTTTCAAAGAGTCATGCTGAAACTTTGTAAAGTGTCCAGTTTGCAGAAAGCCTGCTCATCTGGTAAGTCCTTATCAGTGACTGGGCAAATGTCAGTCAAATCAGGGGACACTTATCTTCAGAGCTTTTATATATTACATCCTCCTTTGTGGTCTTTGTTTGAATTTAATTTCGTTTCAGAAGCATTTTAATAGAGCACTTTAACAAAAATCTAGATAAGAACACAAAAACAGTTCCAGCACTGAAATTTTCTTGGCTTAGTTTACTGTTAAATATTTGGACTATAATATAGTAGGTCTTCTGGCATTATTAGGTGTCTTAAATAGAAGTGAATCTGCTCTAATGATGAGGTATAAAACTCCCCTGAGCTTTGGGAAGATGAAAAAGTTACAATTCTCAGTTCAAACATCATTGATCAAATCCCAAAAGCAAACACAAGAAGCCCACTGATCCCCTCAGAAAGGTTCTCATTGGTTTCAACAGGTTCAGGCATTTCAGGAGATTGCCATGTGAGCTTTTGGCAGCCACTTTGTTCACTTTCAAATTTAAAACACTATTGAAGCATTTGATGTGGCTTCTTGTTTGCTTTTTCTAATTTGCTCTGTGTTCCCAAGTCCTTGTGAATTTTGTTTGTATTATCTTTAACAGCAGCACTACCTCTGAAGTGAAACAGCTAAAGACATTGAATTGCTAAGCTTTCAAAAATATATGTCCAGACACAGACAATCTGGAAACCTAAATATGGAAAGAGGTGGGGAAAGGGAGGAAAAGCATTTATTAATTTTCTGTATTCTGTTTACTTGGTTACCCTACCAAAACATTTTTGAGTAGTAAACAAATATTTTTACAGACTGATGTAGAAAACAGAGTTCAGCAACCTGGTTACTGAAATGTGAATTTTCATGCTGAAATGTGATATTTAGGTTAGACTCTTAACTGCAAGACAACTCCTTAAAGCTATTGCAGGGTGATTTATGATACCAAAGTATTGTAAACTTCAAAACCTTTATGATTCAAGATCTGCATAAAGCTAATGTTAGGGATATGAAGAATTCCAAACGGAAGGAAAATTGTAAGCAAAGTTCTTTTCACCTATTAATGTTTAAAACCTTCTGCTGGCTCTTTAAGAAAGTTTATAACATAGAGCAAGTTTCCACCTGTTGCAAAAATACTTGTGGATATAAATATGATTTCACCATGTGGTACCAGCAGTAGTACTGGATATGCAGCTAGTAGGTCACTATGCAACTAGGATCACCCTTGATAAGGGAGACTCTGTCCTCAATTTTGAGTTAAGAAAAGAACTTTGTGGAGAAAGAAAAAAAAAAAAAAAAGGCAAATGGGAATGAATGGGAATGCAGCAGAGAACATCTTTAGCTCACAGAAGCCAGTATAGCTACTGACACTATTGAACAAACAAGAGAGCAGACCAGACCTTGCAAAACATTATGATCACAGGGCAGAAGCAATGTGAGAACCAATTAAGTTTCTTGAAAGAGTGTCAGTTTTCCCTTTGAGAAGTTATTTCAAAATCCCTGAGTTTTTTGAGAGGTTTAATGAGTTGCTGCTCGAGACACTGGAGTGGAGAATTTATTGCTTGTCACAATAAGATTTTGTCTCTCATATAAATTGTGTGGAAGGCAGTAGTGAGGTGACAGGCTGAGTGCCTTCACTACAGCATGTTGTCTGATGGCAGAGGTCCTGGGTGGGCTGAGAGGCTAAACCACTGACCTGCATCTGAGTGCCTGTAACCCCCAAGACGCTCATTTCAGTGCTGTGAGTACTTGGTGACCCACAGAGATGAGGTTCAGAAAAAGTTGCCATTATGTGACTTAGAAGAGGGAAAAAAAAACCCACCTTGTCATTACACAGTCTGCTGGATCTCCTGTTCTCTGCCTAGAAACCCTCCCAGGACCAACTCCTGATCAACAAACAGCCTTTAGTCTAAAAAGGAGAAAAAGATATACATTGTACACAGTAGAGTATCCAAATGCATCTAAATAGTAGGTACCTTCCCTTTGTGGTGCTGACAAGAAATAGAGCTGGGTTTGCTCCTTGTCCCTGATCTCTTTTTGAAACATATTTAGCGTGCTCCAAACCCTTGTATATTTCACCTCTGGGCATCAGTGTAAAGTTAATTAATGACAGGGATGACTAAAGCATTGCTCACTAAAACAAGAGGGGAAAAGACCTTTTCCTGACGTGCACAATGAAGCCGATCCTAACTGGAGAAGAGGGTGGATCAGTGAAGTAAGACTTCTTAAGGACCTTGCTGTGTGCTGCATCCCTCATACCAGAAATCATTTCCTTTGTTTCTTCAATCAAGTCACAAAATTAAATGAAATGCTGATAAAACCCTACAAAAAGCACACAATGGTATGAAATCCAAAGAGATTAGGTTTAGGTTGGTTTAGTTTAGGTTGGATGCGATGATCTTGAAGGTCTCTTCCAACCTGGTTTATTCTATTCTATTCTATTCTGTTCTATTCTATTCTATTCTAAAGGAAGATTGATGATTTGCAAAACTCTGCATAGGTGCCCTGGGCTGCTTTAGTCACAACCTACTCACTCATTAGTGTAAGACTGCAAACTACAATACCTTTTCTGTTACTGAGTGCAGACTAGATATTTCCCTTCACTATACTCGAAGGCTAGGCTTCTTCCTTAGCCTGTATTTTCCACACCTTCTATTTGCACCATTAACCCAAATCATACCTTCAAATCAGCATCTTTACCATTTTATTTTGCTCTGTGGTGTTTCACTCAGTAATACCATGACTCTGCAGAATGGAGTTAGCAGAGCAGTTCTGGATTTTTGAGGATGCAACCACAAAATATCTGACAAGTCAGTAAATGTTATTTCTGCAACACCTTGAAACTATGTCTTAGAAAATCTGCTTATATTTAGAGGTGCTCTCAGCTCTTTTAACCACTTTCCCAGACAAAATGATAACTCTTCTACTCTGATATTTTAATATATTCCACAGCTACTCATTTTGATATCCCAGGCAAAGGTTTACTGCATCAGGCAGCAGATACAGACTGGGAGCTGACGCAGTGCTGAAAGTAGGGATATTGCTTGAAGAAAAATTCCATGGCAAAGAAAAAGAAATAATACTGACACAGAGTGTTTTTCAAGCAAGAATCAAAAGGCTTTGCAAGGAAAGCTTTCTGACAGCACCCTGCATACAGCTGTAGAGAGGAATTACAGCACTGACACTATGACACACTGAGCACTGTGAAATGATCAGCACAAAGAATATCCACAGTCTCTTTTTGTAGGACTGAACCATGCTGCCTTTAGTGTTGAGCACCTGATGATGCAGCAAAACTTGCATCAAAGAGCCTCATGTGAGAAATTTGTTCTTCTTCCAGTAGTTACCAGATGCTCTTTCCAGACGGCAAAAGAGCTATAGAATATCCTTGTGCAGATTGGTAAATGCTCCACAGGCTTTGTAAACAGTTGTGTTGCCACTCAGAATTATTTGTGGTGCAGCACAAAATATCAAATTAAGACATATGTGTCTTTGAGACAACTTCTTGTACCATAAATCCAGTGACTCAGCTTTGAAGAGTAAATATCTTGCTTCTTAAAAACAACTGTTTCTGCCCCCCTCATACAGATCCATTCTTAGGCATCAGGACTATATTAACATGCATTGCTGAAAAATGCTGAGTGAAATAGAAGGAAGGATCATATGTTTTCCCCTGTCTTCTACGTACAAGTTTAGTCTGTTAACTGAGATATCAGAGTGGGATTACCAGTCTCCTCACACCTACAGACCCCCTTTGCAAAGAGAAAACTAGCCACCTCTGGTACTTCAAGCAAAGTGTATTAACTTCCTCAGGCTATTGCTTAGCTTCAGTGGAGATCTGTGGGGGTTGAATCAGCAGAGCATTATTCACTTCCCAGTTTAGAGCATAAGTCATTCTCTTCCAACAAAACCTGTGACCTTATACACTGAAGTCAGAAACAAAATTCCTGTAACTTAACTGGCAGTGGGATAAGGTCCCACAACTGTTTTGACTACCCTTAAATATATTGAGCTTTTGAAACCTCTCTAAAATAATTTAAAAAGGAACATAAAAAAAAATCTGCATGCTCTCAGTCTGGCAATACATAATTATTCTTAAAATAAAATGCTATTCAAGTACAGTATGTAGATTTATGTTACATCAGGCCAGCCTCTGAATCTCTGCACCAAACATACCAAATTAGGCCACTCAGTTTCCCATGGGAAACACTTGAAGGCATTAGGTCCAGTGCTGTCAGTGCTACTGGTTTCTGCTTTCTGCAAAGCTTCAGGTCTAGTTGTCTTTCATCTTATTTTGGTCTTGCCCCCTCTTTCCACCCTAACTAGCCTAGCTCACTGGATTTGATGCTCTGAGGTTAATAGTTATACAGAATTTGAACAAATTAATGATCTATGTGGCAATCTGACCCTTTGCCCACTTGCAGGTCAATCTTTTGTACAATGTTCAATTCCACAGATGATAGCAGGAACCATCTCCCCCTATGTTCTAGCCAATTCCTATAAAACTAAACATCATAAGGGCATTTCATGACCAGTACAGCACATTTCATCACAAGTGGAGGACTAGATTATTTCAAGATTATTCTTTGAAAACTAAAATAGCCTTGCTTAAGCCATGGTTTAAACATTTTGGTTTGCAAAGAATGCCAGTGGCCATCTACTTGCACACTTCTATTTGTCAGAACAAGAGTTGTTTGTTATTGAAGTAGATGAAACTGCACAAATTCTGGAGTACTGCCTATGGAGTTTTTTGATTTGCAGGTCAAAGGAACAAAGGGAAATCTTAAAGTGTTCAGTGTTAGAAAAACAAATATGTAGAGAAATACAGGAAAAATACAAAGGAATCAACTCATTGACTATTCAACCTTAGGGATGAGAGCAACTCCTATCTCAGGTCATCAGAAAGCTCCAAGGGGAAAAAAAAAACCCTCAGGACTGAGACACTGGGCAGCAATAGGAAATCTCAAACCTACTGAAGTCAAAGACAGGAGAGAAGTAATCATTTCAGAGGAAACACTGCAAACACGTGCTATTGCTCAGGTTGGTAGTCTTGATGAAAGCACTGACTAAACTTGTACACGTGCATAGCGTTCTACAGCATTGAGGCCATATCTCAGGATCTCAGCTGTATATTCTTTAGTGTACTTACCTGAGAAATATAGACATGAACAAAAAGGTTATGAGATTTTTAATGTCCTCACTAAAGTACTCCTCCATAGCCCACTGCAAGATTTTGAACTGTTTTGAGGGGCTTCCAAGTGACAACCAGAAACTAAAAGCTAAGTCTCTAAGTAATAAAAGAGGAAAAACATAATGGAAATTCATACATCTTTCCTCTTTCTTTTTCTTTCTGGGCCCTATAAATAAAGGTCCTATTTCTATTTTTTATAGCTCCTCTAAATAGCAATTTGCAAATGGTCTGTTGTGCCATAAGTTTTTAAAAATAATTTTAAACACTCAATAATTTAGAGCATTAAAATCATCTCTTGTATGATGCTACAGGAAGAAGAGTAATGGACTGCAGACCAGAGCAGGATCTCTGGAACTGACAGATTCTCTCTTCTGTCTATAAATCAGAGACGATCTTACAGTGCCAGGAATGCTAACGTTAGTAGTTCTGTGGTTAAATATATAGGCACTTGTGGGAAATGGTGATGAATCTGTAGACCCTTTGATGGGCCAAGAAGAGATTGACCTCAAAAGTATTGCTGTGTATCCGTGAGAAAATATTGTTATGTACCTGTGAATGAATACATTGTCATGTACCTTAGAATATCTGGAAAGTGCCTGAAATGAATGTGTAGTTTGTTTGAGGCTGAGAAAACTGCAAGGAGAAAAAATCTGGACTTAGCTCTACACAGCTATACTTGTCTATACTTGTCTATACTTGTCCCTATACAGCGACAGGCACTGTCTTTTGGAAAATACAGATATAGCTGTTCTGGTTTGAAATTGCTTGTAGTACATGGTGTAGCAGCTCTGGGGTTTAGTAAAAATATCTAATACCTATATGTACTACAACTACAACTTCCATCAGCAAAGTGTCAAGGGAGATAAAGTCCTGTTTTTATTTTGGACATTCTAGATAAGGGTCTGTTTTTTGAGCCCTTAAAAGGTTCTCAGATTTGAGCCATTGCGTATGAAATTCATGTAGATCTCAGAGAGCGATTTGTTCATCTGAAACATGAGGCATCCTTTATCAGGGACAGAAAGTGTGGATGGTGAGAAATTATGAATCTTAACTAGGATAAGTAAATAGAAACAATAACCTTTCCCAGTCTATGAGATAGCAAGAAAAGTGTTTTCCTTAGGCTTTTCTCTTACCCACAACATATCCATATGGAGATGTACACTTTGTGGTCAGGTTCTGCATTTGTTTGTATCTGCTATTTTATCTGACTCCTTATGAAGTTGCTACACAGGGTCAGGTCTTAGACTGGTATGAGTTATTGAGTTTAGTTAATACCAATAGTGTATTGATTTGCAGGCATTTATTTCACTCTTTGAATGGCTCAGGACAGTTAGGGGAGATTTCTCTGTATTACTTTCTTGACTCAAATGGAAAAGAAGGAAATGAAAACTTCAGGGGCTAAAGACTGGCTGAGTGACCCCTTACAAGTGCCTGTTCACCATAGGCTAGAAGGCTTCAGCAAAAGAAATAGGTGATCACTTCTAGGACTTCAATTCCTCACCACCACCAGGACAGTTTTCCTCACAGCTGGCCTAGATCCTCAGATATACGTGTAACAGAGCTGTTAATGCAATGAAGAATGAGAACTCCTTACTTGCGGCAGTGACATTTTGATATTTCTGTTTCGCCCACATTATTTTCTGCAATACCATTATCTAGCCAGTTATTCTTTATTTCATATTTCTTCTTCCTCAACTGCAAAGTGCCCTTTCCCCAACACACACACAAGTTGCTTCCAAACACAGAAGTGCAGATCTGCACTGTGTTGATGTCTGTGGGGTTCCTGCGATTCCGACGGTGCGCTCTAGCCCGCAATATTACCACTGGAATATGCAGCCCTAGACATCCCACAGAGGCAACATGCTCAAAAACCATAACCAACTGCTAGCTATCATTTAGTGTTTGTAGTAGTTACAATTTAACCATCTTTCCTTTAATTTTCTTTATTTAATTTTATCCTGTTGGTTTTGGAAGCTTTCCTTACTTCTTAAGATGTTTTTTCACTGTTGTCTTAATTCTCTTCTCCAGAAAGCCTGCAGTCCCTCCTAGCTTGATCAACTCCTAGTTTTATAATCATAGTCTCTATTTCATCCTTTACTGTTTGTAAACTGTGGGGTTTTTTTCCGTATTAAATAAGTCCAGGGGAATGTAAACAAACATTGAATGCTGGAAGGAAAGAAATCAGAAGCTTTAGAAATCCAATTAGCTTTAAAACCTTGGCACGCTGACTTGGCTAAGCATGTAGTTAAAAGGACCGCAGAAAGAAAGCTTAAATAAAAGACAAACACATCCTTTCTGCATTCTGTAAACTCAACAGCTCGGGCCAGAGGCAGCTTATTACTTTTACAGGGAGAATTTTACTAGCTATACACATCTAGCACGTGAGGTTTCCTTGCTGATAGGAAGTGGTCATAACTCAGCCATTAGCAGCTACCAGCAGTTACGGCTGCAGTAGGAATTACAGCATGAGCTGCAGGAGAGAAGCGCAGGTTCGAGGGCCAGGCCATCAGCAGTTATCCACTGCTTAGCTCTGGGAAAGTCTCTCACTGCTCACATCACAAATCTGAAGTAATTTTTTACAGGAAGGATGAGCTCCATCATAAAAAAAAAGTCTCACAAAGCAATAATTGTTTTTACAAAAGCTGTCTTCTCAAGAACAAATGGAAAGACAGGGGTTGATATTGTTGAAGCTTCCTGTTTTCCATGTTGCAGCATTCATTTGTTAGCATTGTGTATTTTGCAGTGGTTTCCATCAGCACAATTTTAAAACACTGGAATTTTCTCTTCTGTGGAATGTCGAAAAGTTCCGGTTTAACTCTGGTCAGAATGACTCCAATCTGCACTAAAAGGGAATAATTACCTCCTCTGAATGAAAGATTGCACGTTTGTCATCCGAGGTTACATCAATTATTTAAATGTGACCAGATTCTAAGAAACTTACAAATACTTAGAAGTTCTCTATTTCTCATTTTTATGTGTTCAAACTAGGTGTTCAAGGCCTTGTTGGATGAGGCCTTGAGCAACCTGGTCTAGTGGAAGGTCTCCCTGCCCTTGTCAGGGAGGTTGGAACTAGGTGGTCTTTAAGGTCCCTTCCAATCCAAACTATTCTATAAGTCTCTAAATCTATCAATACCCTCACTCAGTGTTGCAAGTTTTAAAACCATTCATTTTCTGCCTGTTGCATATAAAGACAAGTAGAATCAGATTCTACGGATTTTCTTTCATCTCAAGGCAATGACAAAAATTTGTATAGCAAAGCTCTCCTTCTACCCCATCACTGTTCCACAACGTAACTTATTGTAGCTAGATCACTATTACTGGAATATCAACTGACACATTGCAAAGTAGTTAAATACCTCCAGAGCAGTTTGTTTCAATAAAAAATAATGTTGTATTTGTCCCAGTAAACAGGAACATGCACTCACTCTAGGTTGGCTCTCGTCTAAGCAAGACTGAAATTAGAAGATTTTGAAACATGATTTTTTTTGGTAACAGGCAGCTAAACACACCACCTGTGAACCCAAAACTCAGCCACTCAAAATTTTCCTCCTTACTTCCGGGAAACTCACAGTACTTCTGCCCAACTATTATCTAATCTAAGTATCAAATACTCAATTCTGAACAGAAGTGGTGATTCTATGAGTAATGTAGATAGTAATGTAGATACTCAGCCCTGGTGAGACCCCACCTGGAGTACTGTGTCCAGTTCTGGAGCCCCTATTACAAGAGGGATGTGGAGGTGCTGGAACATGTCCAGAGAAGGGCCACAAGGATGATCAGAGGGCTGGAGCACCTCTCCTATGAGGACAGACTGAAGGAGTTGGGGCTGTTCAGTCTGCAGAAGAGAAGGCTCCAAGGTGACCTAATTGTGGCCTTCCAGTATCTGAAGGGGGCCTACAGGAAGGCTGGGGAAGGACTTCTCAGGATCTCAGGTAGTGATAGGACTAGGGGGAATGGAATGAAGCTGGAGGTGGGGAGATTCAGGCTAGATGTGAGGAGGAGGTTCTTCACCACGAGAGTGGTGAAACCCTGGAATGGGTTGTCCAGGGAGGTGGTCGAGGCCCTGTCCCTGGAGGTTAAGACCAGGCTGGAGGAGGCTCTGGCCAGCCTGATCTAGTGTGGGGTGTCCCTGACCATGGCGGGGGGGTTGGAACTAGATGATCCTTGTGGTCCCTTCCAACCCTGAATGATACTATGATACTATGATACTTAGCTGGTATCAAATACACAACTTACTACAAAATAATTGTTCATTTATAGGAAGTTAATGATAATAACAAAAATGACTAGAAAAGAGATTAGCAGTTGGAGGTAAAAACCAAAGAAGACATAAGGAGAGTAGAAATAAATATTTAAACGTTAAGAAGAAGAGAGGAAATGAGTAACTGTAAAGTGAACATGCTTGGCTGCAAAAAAAAAGGAAATGCAGAGCTATTAGAAAGAAGGCAGACAGCAGAGAAGAATGCAATCAATTTTAGATTTTAAAAACAGTAATAGTGTAAATTATTTTTCCACAGGGTACAAGTAATAAATAAATGGCATTCTTGAAATTACATACAGCCTAGATACCTTCACCCATGAAGATAGCTCACGCAAACATTAACATAGGTTGTGAACCTATTCAAATGTCCCTACCAGATGTAAGCTGAAGCATCTTGGGCTGTGTAACAGGAGCAGAGCCAGCAGATGGAGTGAAGCCGTTATGCTGGTTTACTCAATACTCACTAGACTGTGTCTGGCACACTGCATCCAAGCAGGGAAAACAATGATAAACTGGAGTGTATTCAGTGGAGACAACCAAAATAATCAAGAGCAGTTAAGTTTTCTCTCTCCTCCTGGAAGTAGATTGGGAAGTTTGGTCCAGTTAGTTGGTTGCACTGGCAGATCTAAATTTGCTGATAAGTTCTTTCTTCCATAACGTGGAAGTCAAAACTCAAACATGTCTTTGTGTATTGCACTTTTGTTAATAAGCTTGCCAACTCTTATATTAAGAATAATAAATAGAAGGTCCTAACTTTCCCATCCTTCCTTCCCCACAAATACAGCAGTCAGCGATGAGAGGTAGCAAAGGAGCAGGTAATGGGATGGAAGAAAAATAAAAGAACAGAAAAGAATCTAAGAGTTTAGTGTGTTTCTCCTCTGCAGAGGGCTACATCAAAACTTTCTTCAGTGAAGAGTTTTTCTTAATTAAGAGTATTGGGATTAAGCCAGTCCAGAAGATTTTCCTGCTGCTCACCCTTCTATTTTAAGGACTCCCAAAATCCACTGAAGTCCTTATGAGGCTTTGTCCTTTACAAAGGCTTTCAAAGACTCCCACTGACTCTAGTGGACTCTGAATTTCAATGTCTCAGTGGTGTTCTGGCCAGATATTCTGTAGAATATGTGAAGACAATTAATATGGCAAATTGTTTCCCACAATGCTCCCTAATTTCACTGGGGGTGCTTTATCTACTTTCTGTGTAATTAAGCCTTCATTATAAAGAACCAGTCAGCCCCTAAATGAAATTAGCTTTTACTGAGTAAAAGACTGAATTTCTTTTTATGATATTTGTTGTTGCTCAGTGCATTTCCAAACTGAGTAACTCCATGAGGTCCGGTGAGCATGGTCAAAAGCCAATCACAACTGAACAAGTTGATTGAGTTTCTGAAATATTTCCTCTTCTCCATTTGTGCTGGACATAGGCCTTGCAAGAGCTTCATTAGTGTCAATGGTGCAATTAGGGGTAAGATTGTGGTGCTACATTTAGGAAATCACAGTTTAGCACAGAAAAATAAAAGAGAATAGAAAATATACATTCTCTTAGAGTGAATCCATAAAGGATCAGCAGATGATCAGTTTGAGTAGGGAAGTAGGGAAGTCACTCTGGCTGCCCCCATCACAAATAAATCACTGAGGAGATAATCACATGCAAAAAATGTCCAGCCATTTTGAAAGGCAATCTAAATCAGTACAGGGAAATATTGAATCTGTTTATCAGGCTGCAATGGGAAAGTAGTCAGAGACTAGGGGAGGAAATATTAGTGTGATGTTTAGAGACTGTGTCTAATAGGCTTTGCTTTATCATTTTATCAAGGTACCAAAATAGACTCAGCTGTGTGCTCCTGATGGGTTAATTATGGGGTAAAGCATGTGTGCATAAACAAAAGATATTGTGAATTAGAAGAACAAGGTAGGGGAAAAGGTAATAATCTTAAAAATAGTAAGTATTATCAATATACGTTTTATAACTTTATATAGTGAAATCTAGTTGGAGCTTTGCATAACAGTCACCAAGTTAAACTATACTTAGAAGTATGGGCAGGTATGGTGACTTGGTGACATCCATCTAAACCACCTTCTGGATAATAATTAACAGCTCTTTTCCCACTGGAGAAAACTTGAGCTGGGATTCCACCTAGTGAGGAGGGACTGAACACAAAAACTCAGAAACTTTCTAAAGGTCTGAGAAGAATACCAAAGTAAATATCTATCTTGAACATTGCAGTTTGGTAACGGCTAATCCTCAACCTACATAATGGGTATACTTACCAAGGGACCTAAGACCATAGTGCCAGTGAGATTCCACTATTGCAAATGTAAACCACTGCTGGGTTGCCAAAACTTAAGCCATAATGTTTTCCTGACGATCACAGTTAAATTCTGCAGAGTTCATCAGAGAAAGGACTAGAAGGAATCTGAAAAGGTCATTCAAGCCATCCTCCAAGTCAAAGACTGGATTAGCTATACATAAATCAGTAGATGTGTGTCTACTCTGTTTTTAAGAGCCTCCAAGGTTGGATTTTTACACCCTTTCTTAGGCAGTATGTTCCATAATCCACATTTTAAAGGAGTTCCAGAAAACAAAACAAGAAAATTTTTAGTACAGGCTCTAAATGTTCCTTATTGTACAGAACAATGTTTGGTATTTGTTTTGTAATGTCACAAAGATGGCATTTTCCCTAAACTGAAGGATTATTAATTAGAAAATGAATCTTGAAAATGTTTGCAACTATGCATCTAGATTTTGGAGCATCTTCCTCATCTTGGCTGCTGCTATAAACTTAGATCAACTTTTCCCTGAATGTTTATAGGAATTTGACACCTGTTTAACAGCTTGTTATATAGAATCAGATGAGTTGTCATCAAGCAGTATGCAACACTCACAAAACAGTTTTTAGTGCTGTTGGAAATTTATCAAATGCAATTCATAGTTTCTCTGAAGTCAGACAGTGTACTCTGTACTTTCTGCAGCATCAGTTGGGACAGACATAGGATGTCCATCAGATGGACAGAATAGGCATCAGTCAAACCCTGCAAATCAGCAGCAGCAAAAAAGAATTAAGGGACATGGGAGCAAAGCACAAGAGTCCTGTGTATGGAGTAAAAGTCAGTAAAGTGCAGGAGTCATGAAAGAAACACTATGAGCCTTGTAACTTAAAATCTCAAATTTAATCTTAAGGGTTTAGCTCTGAGGTAATGGGTAGAGCTGTCTCTAGCTGGCAGCATCCCAAAACACTACTATGGAAATAAAGTCTATTTTTAGTGGATTCACAGGATCTTTCCTGACTCCTATTGTCCAGCTGAGGGGGAAGATGAGTCTCTCCATATAGCTGATGCCGTCTCAGAATCTTATTTTCTGTTCTGAGACAGCTTTCCCTTTTTTGTGATCTAAGGAGTCTCAGACTCCTACAGTCAGCACCAGTCCAGTACTGTCATCTAGATAAACAGCAGTATCTGCTGCATCCCATAAGAGCTATTTAGCCAAGAACCTAGGACACCTTTTGCATAGTTTTGAGGCCCAAGCCATGCCCTCTACATTGCTATGGGATGGGAAATATGCCTAGAATGATATCCCTCCCCACTAAGGCATCCTAACAGCCACAACTGACTCAGCTGCTTTTACAGCCCAAGGAATCTGAAACCACTCCAATTAAAAAGGCCATTCTTCTCAGAAATGTGACATTCAGGCTTGAGTGTCACCATCCATTTGAAAAACCCTTCAAATCCCACTACAATTCTTGACATAAGAATTCTCTCCTGACTCCCTACTCTTTGACTACTTGAGCCTGACACAAAGGTGTTTTCCCAGCTGGATAACTGTTGAATGCCTGCTTTGCTTTTAAAATGTCATACAGTGTTTTATAATGCCCAATTGCTAAATTTAGCTGATCAATTGCATGTTTATAATACTAAAAGTACAGGAAATGGATTTCCCGGTATGAGTTCTTTATTTGGGCAGCCTCTTTAGGGAAATTACTGGGTTGTGAGCAGAGGAGGAAGTATTCATAAAATAACCTGTTTGAGGAAGTATTCATAAAGTAACCTGTTTGGGTTACACCACTTTTATGAATGCCTGAGAATATGGGAAGTACCACAATTAACCTAGGTTTCAAGAGATTTGTTCTATCACAATAATTTAGATAGATGGGGCAATGTTCAGGAGCTGCCAAAGAATGTATTAGAAGTTATATGGTCTCTCTTAACATACCTCTTCCAAGTAGCCACGGAACAGTTAGGTTCCAAAATGACATTTGAAGGCTCTTTGAAGAAGGAACAACCTTACTCCGTGTGTGCTTTGTGCAACAGATTGGGCAACAGAAGTTTGACTTTTCCTTAGGATCAATACATGTTAATGCAGCAGGTATGTACATGTAGACACAAGGACTGCCTTTTATTTTTTTAATTCTACATTATTTATGTGTTCCTTTAGCTTTCAGATTCTTAGAAGGCATTTCCTTATTAGCTTTAAAAATAAAAAAAAATATAATGTTTTATTACCAAAAGACCAAAAATGAAAGCAACATACAGTGCTACAGGCTGGGGTCAGAGTGGCTGGAGAGCAGCCAGGCAGAGAGGGACCTGGGGGTACTGGTTGATGGTAGGCTGAACATGAGCCTGCAGTGTGCCCAGGCAGCCAGGAGGGCCAATGGCATCCTGGCCTGCATCAGGAACAGTGAGGCCAGCAGGAGCAGGGAGGTCATTCTACCCCTGTACACTGCACTGGTTAGGCCACACCACCTCGAGTACTGTGTCCAGTTCTGGGCCCCTCAGTTTAGGAAGGAGGTTGACTTACTGGAATGAGTCCAGAGAAGGGCAACAAAGTTGGTGAGGGGTTTGGAACACAAGCCCTATGAGGAGAGGCTGAGGGAGCTGGGGTTGCTTAGCCTGGAGAAGAGGAGACTCAGGGGTGACCTTATTGCTCTCTACAACTACCTGAAGGGAGGTTGCAGACAGGCAGATGTTGGTCTCTTCTCCCAGGCAGCCAGCACCAGAACAAGAGGACACAGTCTCTGGCTGTGCCAGGGGAGGTTTAGGTTGGATGTTAGGAAGAAGTTCTACAGAGAGAGTGATTGCCCATTGGAATGGGCTGCCCGGGGAGATGGTGGAGTCACCATCACTGGAGGTGTTCAGGAGGAGACTTGATGGGGTGCTTGGTGCCATGGTTTAGTTGTTTAGGTGCTGTTGGATTGGTTGATAGGTTGAACGCGATGATCTTGAAGGTCTCTTCCAACCTGGTCTATTCTATTCTATTCTATTCTATTCTATTCTATTCTATTCTATTCTATTCTATTCTAAACATTTTTAATAAACAGATTCTAACAGTGATCTGATGGGACTTTTATTCTTCCTAAAGGAAGACAAGCCAATTATCTCAGCTATTGTCTTTGCTTGTTTTTTTTCTGGACAGGATCTCTGTTCTCAGCTCTGAAGCCCCCTGAAACAATCTTCAAGGTGATTTTTTGGCTTGGCTACTTTAACAGCTGCTTGAATCCGATCATCTACCCTTGCTCAAGCAAAGAGTTCAAGAGGGCTTTTATACAGATCCTAAAATGCCAATGCCACCGTCGAAAGCAGTTTGGGTGCTGGACCTACAGCTACAGAAACTGGAATCGTTGTTCCTTTGAACACCATAGGAAGGACTCTCTGGAAGACAGCGGGAGTTTCCTAAGTGGCAGTCAAAGAACATTGTCTTCAGCATCTCCCAGCCCTGGCTACCTGAGCAAAATCTCTCACCCACACATGGAGATGTGCACATTACAGGAATGGAAAAACTCCAGCTCTTTCTTGTCTCCCTTACAGGAAGGCAGCAGACAAAAGGACCCATGCCAGTTCTTTACTTTCAATCTCTTAACAGAGCGCAACGGCCATGTTCCTGCTGGCAGCCAGGTTTCCAGCAACGGGGACCCTGAAGCCATCTGTGACACATTGAATGGCAAAACCAACTGTAGAGCAAACATGACACTGGAATGAACAGATGCTCAATGGTCTGCTCTCTGAACTGTTTGATGTTCAGCCCACTGGAAGAAATGGACTCTTGCACAGTTTCTCCATATGGCACTAGAAAGAAGCCACTGAGGAACAGGCAGATTTATGTCACAAGAGTGTCAGTGTAGGGGCTAACCATGCTCCCAGACAATTGCCAGAGAGGCTCCTGAAGTAAAAACAGAATGCAGGGAAGGTGCTGCATAAACCCAGGGAAGTGTACATACAATTATTTAGCTGTTGTGGAAGAGCTGTGGAAGCCAACCAATCTGTATATAGACAGAGTGTATAAGCATGGGGGTGGGCAGGGGCACTGTGTATGGGCTCTGTGTGTGTTCACATGTGCTAGACACATGTATGGATGCTGCGAATGGAAATGAGCAATGAAGTGTTGTTTGTACCTCGCCAGGATACTGGTTGCCATTGATTTTTCCTGTAAACTCTTTCTGTTGCTGTACTTCACTGTACATTAGCACTTTAGAAATTGAAAACATCATCAAAGATTAAAGTAATTTTGCAACAATTTAAACACTTGCACTCTTACTATAGGACTGGAATTCAGCTGCTTCCTTCACTGCAGTTTTCACTTCCAAATAAAACACTCATAGTGGTTAACTTAGCCATTGTAACTCCTAGGACACTCTTGTATCTCTCTGCAGCTGCTTCACATCCATGATCCTCATATCACCAACACCTGTAACTTCTGTATCCTTCACCATATATTCTTTTTGAAAGTTTGGAAATACCAGCAGTGATCTATGTTTCAAAACGTTAGTAAGTGCCCTGCAAACATACAGGCTGCCAGAGGATCTGATTTCTGAAAGCAACAATAAATCACTCCAAATACCTCACAAACAGAGTCGTGGGCAGAGCACAAAAGAGCACTGACCGCTGGAAGCCCAAAAGCCAGTGTTAGGACAAATAGGCTGAGCCTGTGGTTCTATCAGCACACTTTGAGCATTGTGACATGCATTTGAAGATTTTTACTTTGCCACTCAGATGAGAAGAGAAAGTCAAAACAATGGAGTAGTGTAAGTTTCACTGTCATTACTACGTTTTAGCTCAGTAACACAGCACTGAAACAGAATTACTAAGAATATCTTGTAGGACATTTTAGGTCATGTTTGGATGTTATTTTCATATCTTTCAATTAAGTGTGAATCATGAAACTAGTGACTGATTTTTTTTTACATGAAGTGGTACAAACCGTGGAAATTGGTATTTTCTCCTTCCTCCAACTGAGACTTTCCTTATTAGGAATTTTACTGTCATTTTTTTTAAAGCTTGAAAGACAGCATGAGCCATAAACAGATGTACTAAAAACATGAGGGGGCAATTTAACAATGCTAGGCCCCAAGGGAGAGCCACTTCCTCTCATTTCCCTTAAAGTGTATTCTCTCATTAAATTGACAGGGTGGATGTGACTTGTGGTTAGATGAACTATCCCCCAGCTCAGTGAGCAACAAGAGGAAAGTCATGTTCCAAAGTCTTCCCATGGTCCTATGCTCACATAAGCATATTTTAAGTCTTATCCTGATTGAAGTTATGGCCAATGTCCCTTTTTAATAACTGTACTTTAATTCTGGGACAGGCCATAATTTCCTCTTGAAAGGAAAATGCTTATAAAATGTAGTATTATAAAACAGACAAACAAGCTGTTGTTGCTCACATATTGATGCTGCCATGAAGAATATTCAATCTAACCATGATATACCAGCATGAAGCTGTCCTCTTTGGGTCTCTAAATAGCAGAGAACTGTACTTCTAATCCATTGTTATGATTTTTGGAGGAAACCTACAGTGGCCTGTTAGACACTTTTGGGCTGAAGTGACCTATGAGTGCCTATCATCTGTGTACAGTTTTACACAGTTTAACAAAAACTGCAAAGAAAGTTTCCTTGCTGCTTTATCTTTAATCTACAGGAAGGAGTTGGTCTCTTCTCCCAGGCAATCAGCACCAGAACAAGAGGACATAGTCTCAAGCTGCACCAGGGGAAGTTCAGGCTCAAGGTGAGGAGAAAGTTCTTCACAGAGAGAGTTGTTAGCTATTGGAATGTGCTGCCCAGGGAGGTGCTGGAGTCACCATCCCTGGAGTTGTTTAAGAGAGGATTGGACGTGGCATTTGGTGCCATAGTTTAGTAGTCATGAGGTCTTGGGTGACAGACTGGACTTTATGATCTTTGAGGTCTTTTTCAACCTTATTTATTCTATGATTCTATTCTATGATTCTATAATTTCAGCCCTTTTAGCACCAAAAAAAGCAGCTTTCTCTAATCACTGTAACTGATCAGGAGAAGGAGATGAGCATTAGTATCAAGATAGCACATGACATTTAGAAAATCCAGTGCCCCTAACCTTATCAATCATATACCAAAATCCTCAGAGAGCCAAAATGCCCAAGACATGTGTCCCATAAGCCTGTAAGAGTATCACAGTATCACAGTATCGCTAAGGTCGGAAGAGACCTCGAGGATCATCGAGTCCAACTTGTCACCACAGATCTCATGACTAGACCATGGCACCAAGTGCCACGTCCAATCCCCTCTTGAACACCTCCAGGGATGGTGACTCCACCACCTCCCTGGGCAGCACAATCCAATGATGAATGACTCTCTCAGTGAAGAACTTTGTCCTCACCTCAAGCCTAAACTTCCCCTGGTGCAGCTTGAGACTGTGTCCTCTTGTTCTGGTGCTGGTTGCCTGGGAGAAGAGGCCAACCCCTTCCTGGCTACAACCACCTTTCAGGTAGCTGTAGAGGGCAATGAGGTCACCCCTGAGCCTCCTCTTCTCCAGGCTAAACAATCCCAGCTCCCTCAGCCTCCCTCAGAGTAGAGAAGAGAAGACATTCCACAGGCAGACAGTAATATTTTTCCCAGGAGTTACACTGATCTTCTGTGAGCTTGAGCTGGGAAGGCTGCTGGACCCTGCAGGGACAGCAGCATGGACTCAACCCATCCATTCTAGCTTGATTTCCCTCACAGCCAGCCACAGCACTGCAGCTCTTCCTGTGTCCTGCCTAGCACAGGAACCATGTTTGAACTGCACGCAAAACGTATATGGCTCAAGAGCCACAGGATCTCTGTAGTTCTTCCCTTCCTCAAGCCCAAGTCCTGAAAGTATGTTAAAGGCAATCTCCCCAGGGACATGACTAGGTTACACTGCCTTGACAAGAAAACAGGAAACTAAGAGAAACTCTGCTTTGGGATTTCTGACACTAGGGAAAACAAGAAGGGGGAAAAGAGTTTATTCATAACATTGAAGTTGGAAAACAAGAAAGTTGGAAATAATCACAAGCAATCAAAACAAATATGCTCTGTCGTTTCTAAGACAGACACATCAGGCTCATTTCTCTTAGCATGCTCATTAAACTACATCCCAAGAGATCATCTCTTACAATCCCTGGCATCAGGGAGATGAAGGAATGACAAACTGTAGCAGATCACCCATAATAGAAAGAAGTGAGAACAAGTTTGGGCAAAATCTGAGATATAATTCAGAAAGAATTCTAACTATGTCTCATTCTTAATCATTACTCAATTACATTTTAAGACTGGAGAGCCTACAACTTGTAGCTGTTACAAATCCAAGATGGAAGGATTCTTAACATTTCTCAAATATATATGTCTGTTGTCCAAGCTTTTTCCAGGTCAGGTACATATCTTGTCATGTAAGGCTTTTCATAGCCAGGGATGGTAGAATAGAATAGAATAGAATAGAATAGAATAGAATAGAATAGAATAGAATAGAATAGAATAGAATAGAATAGAATAGAATAGAATAGAATAGAATAGAATAGAATAGAATAGAATAGAATAGAATAGAATTAACCAGGTTGGAAAAGACCTTTGAAATCACCAAGTCCAACCTATCATCCAACACTATCTAATCAACTAAACCATGGCACCAAGCACCCCATCCAGTCTCTTCCTAAACACCTCCAGGGATGGCGACTCCACCACCTCCCTGGGCAGCACATTCCAATGGCCAATCACTCTATGAATAACTTCTTCCTAACATCCAGCCTAAACTTCCCCTGGTGCAGCTTGATACTGTGTCCTCTTGTTCTGGTGCTGGCTGCCTGAGAGAAGAGACCAACCCTCACCTGGCTACAACCTCCCTTCAGGTAGTTGTAGAGAGCAATAAGGTCTCCCCTGAGCCTCCTCTTCTCCAGGCTAAACAACCCCAGCTCCCTCAGCCTCTCCTCATAGGGCTTGTGCTCCAAACCCCTCTCCAGCTTTGTTGCCCTTCCCTGGGCATGTTCCAGCAAGTCAACATATTTCCTAAACTGAGGGGCCCAGAACTGGAGACAGTACTCAAGGTGTGGCCTACCCAGTGCAGAGTAAAATCTTCTTTTTTACGACTAGAGTTTTTTTCAACCTCCACCAGACAAAGCTATCCCAAATGAGGTCATACAAATCCCCTTCTTCCCTTTGTTAGCCCTTCATTTGTTGCAGTGTTTCCCTTTAAAGGAAAAACTACTTGGGCAACAGCATCATCATCAAACCTTGTGGGACAAGCCCATATTAGCCCCTTTTTTTTTCAGTTGAGCAAAAATGAATTTGACAAGCAGAACATCCACAATGTAGTGAAACAGCAATTGGCAGATGATGGTGGTCTACCAGAGGCAACTACACTCCATCACGCATATTTTTAATGCATATTAACAGACCTTCTGATTAACCCATTTTGTGGGCAAATAGATTTGCCTCCACAGTTGCTGCCATTTAGCACAGAAGGTGTTCATAAAGAACTGTGACTTTCTCCAGGTTAAACTACTGTGTGGAGCTTAATCACTAACCAGAGGCTGTACAGAGCCATTCAGTTGAGAGGCACAGCTGTAATGGCTCACAGAGTATTGTTACAGCCCAGCTGCACATAAATTAAACCCATTAGGCTTCAATGCACTCAGCTATCACAAAAGTGCTTCTTATTTTTTAAAAGAGTTATGGCAAAATCAATCCAACTGAATCAGACTGAAACTCTAGTGCAATCCACATTCTTTACTCTTTGGAAATGCAGTTTTCTATTATCTTTCCAAATGGGACAGGGAGAGAAGAGGAGACATTAATATTACAAAGAGCAGCTCTAGTTCAGAAAGTGTAAAAATAGCAACTTTCTATTCAACAGATGGGCTCTCAGCTCTCAGTTTCTGTGCGTGACTTTCACCTGATACAAACAAGCATAACATTGCTCAACACAATGGAGAGGAGAAGATAATCCACAGTAGCAGCTATGGTATGAAAGCAGTGGTATACTAACTGCTGATTCCTGTCAGTGGCCACAAACTAGCCAGCTTCTTCCTACAAGAATAAACTGGGTTCTGTTTTGATAAACTCACCACTCAACAACAGACAAGCTTGCCTTTCTTCCAAACCATCCTGGCAGTGTTATGGCTCAGACACTGTGTAGGCCAGAACACAGTATCTCAGGAATGATGCACCAGGCAATGAAACATGATTTTCATCCTGAAGTGGTCAAAAAAAGCCAACAACTTCAGAACATGAAGAGACATCATGCTAGTTTAAGTCACTTTAACAGAACCAAATGTTGTTTCTACCCAGCATGACTTTTTTGGACTGGATGGGGTACCAGTGACCTTCCTTATGAGGTCTGTTGTTTGTGCAAAAAGGTATGTCATGATTCCCAAGATTAGTAAAAACATCTGAATTAGTAACCTGGTAGTCAGGGCACTAAACCAGGAAAATTCCGTAACAATGGTTTGCTCCTGCTGGCCACACTGTTCCTGATGCAGGCCAGGATGCCATTGGCCTTCTTGGCCACCTGGGCACACTGCTGGCTCATGTTCATGTTCATCAATCAGCACCCCCAGGTCTCTCTCTGCCTGGCTGCTCTCCAGCCAGTCTGACCCCAGCCTGTAGCACTGCATGGGGTTATTGTGGCCAATGTGTAGAACCTGGCATTTAGATGTGTTAAATCTCATGCCATTTGACTCTGCCCATCTGTCCAGGCTGTGAAGGTCCCTCTGCAGACTAATCTGAAACAGTTTTTTGATTAAACAATGATACACTTACTATTGATTTTAATCAAGCAGTGTTACCACTGAATTTTTTTAGTTACTCCTGTAAGCAATGAGCTCTACAGAGATTATGAACATGTCTCAAACACTTCACTTTCCCATTAGCATTGCTGAGGGTATAAATCTGAAACCAGCAGAAAAAGTAGCATGCCCCAAATGAAAGTCACTGGTAGGGCACACAGTCCCACTGGGTGAACTGGTAACTTCACTACAGGAACTCCTGCTTTAGATACTCTAATGATATAAATTGGCATCATTTTGGGATCAGATGACACGTATTCATTTACATTGGCTGAACAATCTACAAAACATGTAAAGAGTGAAAAAGACACAGAATAGTCTGAACTAACAGGCTGGACTCATACCCCATGAACTTGAGTCAAACTGATGAAAATGAAAGCTTGAAAAAATACTGGAATTGGGTTGTTCAGATAAGTGGAAGGTGGCAGGGAAAGGAAATCTGGTGTTGTTACTGGAAATTCCTTATGTCAAAATATATTAGCTTGATCAATGAAGAACATGCTCCCTCTCTAGTAATTCCCATAATCTTTACAGGACTACAGCCAAGACATGGAGAAGAGAATGAATGTTCAAAATAAGTAAGAATCTTTCACAAATTCCTTAGTAAGTCAACATAAAAAGTGGAGGCAGTAAAACTTTAATTTATAGCTGTGATTAAAAAGCCTTTAATTGCCTATTTCACAATTTCCTTTAAAATGTTCTTTGGGAAGCACAATAATTTGATTCCACTGAGACTGTGCAAACGTTCAATTCTAGCAAGGAACATGAACTTTATATAACCTCTGGAAAATAGTAATTTTTTTTTTTCTTTGCCTGATTTGTTGAGCTTTGGTTTATTCACAGACCAAAAAACTGTCCCAAAAAGTCATTTTAGCATGTGCTTTGGAGCCTGAGGTAACTACCCCTCTCCTAGTCAGCTTAGACTCCTACCCTGCACTACTGCAAGACAGAGGCATTTGACCCCTGGTTTCAATAAGAACCAGAGCAATTTTACAAGGAAATGGATGGAGAACTAGCTTTGAAAATCCAACATCGCCATCTATTGGATGTCTATCCCGGATGAGATTCACAATTAAATAAACGAGCAAAGAGTTCCCTGGATTTTACACACCACAAATTCAGCTTCTTTACTGGTAAATCAGGAAGATATTTTCTTAAGGCAGCAAGAGAACTTTTTAATATCCTAGCTTTACTTTCAATTAAGTCTCTTTCAGAAGTGATCTTTGTTTTGTTTAAGTGTTTGTTTTTTACAACAAAATCCATGCAGCAAAGCTGATTAGCAAGCTTAGAGCGAGAGAATTTAACTAAATTATGCGGGCACCTTTAAAAATCCTCTCCTTAAGCTATTTGGTTTCCATAGGAATTCATGTGTCTGGAAGTATTATTCTGGGTTTGTTGGGTTTTTTAAAATAGAAGATGCTGTTCAGGCAACTCAGGTCTAAAAACAAAACCCAGGAAAACTGTGAAAAGCAACACTTCCTCTGAAAGTTTCCACATATAACTTGTATGCTTTTAGTAGAAGCTCCTCCATTCAGCCTTCATTTCTAAAACAGTCCACCTCCTGTGCAATACAAGACAGTTTACTACAATGATAATAAAAAATAAAAGAGAAGCTCTTTTCCAGAATGCTGAGTTTTAGCAGCACAAGTTGCACTCAGCTGCAGTACATGCCAGTCGGCCTGTCTGCACCCTAGCTGCACGCACAATAATGCAGCGCTGCTGTTGCACCAGTGTCACACCCCAAAGAGCCTGAAGCACCTTAACATCCCCGTCACCAAACTCCTCTTGAATGCCTGCTCCTTTACACTATTCCTGTCTTCAGCAGCACAAGCCTGATTTTTTTTTCTCACAGAGTGTATTCTTTTAAAAGGTATCAGGAGTTAGCAGCAAATACTTTATAAGCTCAAGTATAAATTAGCCATTTCCACCCAACAGCAAAGATTCCAGGTTTCACAACTGGGTGAAAACATAGTCCAGCCCTAAGATCCTAGTGCAATACTTGAGAGCAGCTGCACTCTGGTAGGCAGCAAAGCAAGTCCAAAACAGGCTACAAAGAAAAGATCTTTTCATCACGCAGAATTTATAACTCAATTTTGTTCTAGCCCTGCCATGCTCCTCCTGCAAAACTTAGATGTTCTCTGAAAAGCAAGAAACATGCTGAGTTTTGCTAAGCATTGCTCAGTTTGTGAGCCAAGCTTTGGCTCTACCTTGTGAGTCTTCTGCTGTACGTATTGGTTATTTAAGAATGTCTATAGACATCAAAATTTAAATGCTTATTCCTTTAGTCTATGACTGTTGGAATCCAGAGTTTTGGTTCTGTCTACTGGTAAAATTTAAACCTCCCTGGAAGCTTAGATTTGAAATACCTTAACACTTTTAACACTGTATGAAATCAGCGGTATGTGAGACTAAGTGAGTTTAGGATCATCTCAAAGTCACATGGGAAAATCTGTATTTTCCTGAGGTATATAAACATGAAATGCTCATCAGGGTAGCTCAGAACTGGAATAGCTCACAGTTCCTGAAGACATTAGAAAAACAGAGCAACTTTCTGGAATGAAATGTTAGGAACTTGTTATCCACAAAGACATTTCCGTGGGTATCACAAGGCTGCAGGAGGGAATGCAAGCTTTAACAAGCAAAGAACTGCTTTTATTCTAACTAAAAGATGTTTAAGGTCCCTTCCAACACAAACCATTCTGTTTCTCTGAGATATTTATCACAAGACTCCTAAGGTTTGAAGAAAATTTTTTTTTATGCAGATACATCTGTTTTCTTAGGCTCAGATTTTGCTTTTTCATACAAATCAAGCAAATGACCAAACACATAAAATGCTGAACATGAGCCTGCAGTGTGCCCAGGTGGCCAGGAGGGCCAATGACATCCTGGCCTGCATCAAGAACAGTGTGGCCAGCAGGAGCAGGGAGGTCATTCTGCCCCTGTACACTGCACTGGTTAGACCTCAAGTACTGTGTCCAGTTCTGGGCTCCTCGGTTTAGGAAGGAGGTTGACTTGCTGGAACGAGTCCAGAGAAGGCAATGAAGTTGGTGAGGGGTTTGGAACACAAGCCCTATGAGGAGAGGCTGAGGGAGCTGGGGTTGCTTAGCCTGGAGGAGACTCAGGGGTGACCTTATTGCTCTCTACAACTACCTGAAGGGGGGTTGTAGACAGGCAGATGTTGGTCTCTTCTCCCAGGCAGCCAGCACCAGAACAAGAGGACACAGTCTCAGGCTGCACCAGGGGAGGTTCAGGCTGGAGGTCAGGAGGAAGTTTTACACAGAGAGAGTGATTGCCCATTGGATTGGGCTGCCCGGGGAGGTGGTGGAGTTGCCATCACTGGAGGTGTTTAGGAGGAGACTTAAGAGGGTGCTTGGTTGCATGGGCTAGTTGATTAGGTGGTGTTGGATGATAGGTTGGACACGATGATGTTGAAGGTCTCTTCCAATCTGGTTTATTCTATTCTACTAGAGGACACAGTCTCAAGTTGTGCCAGGGGAAGTTTAGGCTCGAGGTGAAGAGAAAGTTCTTCACTGAGAGAGTCATTTGCCATTGGAATGTGCTGCCCAGGGAGGTGGTGGACTCACTGTCCCTGGAGGTGTTCAAGAGGGGATTGGATGTAGGACTTGGTGCCATGGTCTAGTCATGAGGTCTGTGGTGACAGGTTGGACTTGATGATCTTTGAGGTCTCTTCCAACCTTGGTGATACTGTGAAACTGTGATACTGTGTTCCTGAAATTATTGTCATTATGCACAGAGAGTAGGTGCTAATTACCTGCACAGCCATCTTGAAAATGTGCCTATAAATACCAGAGCTACAAACTCCCAGTGTGGGATTTAGCTGCCAGGTATTTTATGGTCAGCATAAAATCAGATGGCCTGTAGCAGTGGAATTATTGTATGTCTATTGTTAGATTTTATGAACATTTACATTTGGAAAAAGAAATTCTCATTGTCTTTGGTCTTGTTAGAAGAGGTTTTAGTGAACTCAGGGATATTAGGCTATCAACTACCATAACTTCAGTGAAAGCAAAGTCACTTCACCAACTGCCAGTTAGGCAGTGCTGCAAAACAGGGAGAAAGTATTACAAATTTTTAAAATAGCTGTTCTGAACAACCTGAACAAAATGCTTTGCTCCTCTCAGCTGCCTTCTTGTAATTCTATACTATTATTACTTACAAAAAGTACATTAAATTTATCTTGAGAGCAGTAAAAATATTTCTACACAATCTAGTAGACAATTTTCACGTCAGAAACAAAAGCATGCAAATGTTATCATTGGTCCTAGTTCTTCCAGTACCACTGAGAAAGCTGGAATCAACACAACACTCTTCCTGCAGCTTTCCTTTAGGCACAGTACATTGCACTTGAGTGTGTTCATCCTGCCAGATAACATCACCATCATCACATGGTGCATTTCAGAATTTGGGAAGAAAGAGGAAAAAAATTGGAGGGTAAAGGAGTTGCTGGAGGCAAAGTATTGTCACATAGACCCTTGCTCTGACTTTATCTCTTCAGCTTACACCTAGCTCAATAGAAATGTTGTATTAGGAGTGTTCCACTTGAGGTATTCTGCAACCCTGCTGCATGCTCATCCAGAGAGGTGAGAGACTCTCATCCAAACACATCTACTTAACCAGGATTATGTGTTCTTGATTTTCTTCAACAGGTGTCGACTTAAACAAACATGAATGCTCTGAAAAATCTCTTAGCACCAAGAAGATTAAACAAATGATACTGAGTTTTCAGGTTTTGTATACACACTATCCTCAGCTATTCATACACTTCCACTTAACAGCAATGAATTAGAGCTCTAAAAGACTGACTAAAGCAGCAACATGTTCTGTGTTTGAACAAGTAAGATTTAGTGATAAAAGCCAGCAACTGCCCTATAACCTCCAGGGTAAGTACCTCTTACTAAAATGTGTATGCTTGAAATTACTGCAAGGCAAATTGTTCTTCTATTTTCCAAACAAAGCAACCCATGAATCCAACACTCTGGCAAAGAGAGTTAAATCATAAAGCAGGGAAAGTGACACAGACAATGAGTCAGTACTTGGGAACCACAAAGACAGAATTCATAAGCATTGACTATGCTGACACCTAATGAGGTGCTAGAAAGGCTCTGCCTCTTGCTTTTAGCAAGCTGGAGGCCTGGTCCCTAGAGAGGACAGACAGAAAGCCTACAGTTCTCATGGTGGGTGGCTATTCCCTGAACACCAGCAAAGCCTTTGAGATTTTAATTCATAGTGGCACAGGAAAGAAATTCAAACCTTCACTGAGCTGACACTCAGAAGTCACCCTAATAAAAAGGACTCCCAGGGACATCCTGCCCTTAAATAAAGTAGGACTATGGGAAAGCTTTCCGTTCTTGCTAGATCTAGGATAGAGATTCACTAAGGAATAAACTCCCCTAAATGAAAACAAGGTACTGGGGTTCTAGACAGTCACATCTTTCCCCCAGTGTTGTGTCAAGAGAAACAAAGTGCTGAATAGGCTGCATTTATAAAGTTTAGGAAGACCCAAAGTGTCCCTAGATCTCAGAAGATGCAGGCAGAAAATGTATACAGTAAAACTGCTAATTTTTCTCACCCTTCTTTGTGTGAAGTCAGTAAGACAGTATGCTTCATCAAAGTTGAGGAAATCTCATTTAAAAGTGAGATGATAAGGAAAAATTGTCAGACATTTTGGAATTGTAACCTCATGGGATAGGAGCCAAAGGCAGCAGATAGATGGTGCACAACAGGGCTGGCCAGGGACTGGAACTGGGAACCACAGTGTTCCTGACTCCCACTAAGCTTGAAGCTGTGTGGAAGTTAGAAACCTCTGTCTCAGAAGGAATAGTATCTTGTCACTGATCAGCAGAACCTCAAAAGTTCTAAGCACGTCCATTTCCTGTGGAGTTATTGATGGTAAATAAACTCTATTTGGAAAAGTCAAAATGAAGGCTGGCACACCACCTTGGATGGGTTGATGAACCCTGATATCCGATAATATTCTTAGCAGTTCACTTCCTTCTGGGGATGAAACACCATAACTTATTCAAACCCCTGTGCTCTCTGCACCGCCAGAAGAACTTTAAATAGCATTTCAATGAGTTCAAAACTGCATGGTTTGATTTTGAATCATAGCTGCAATTTCTCTCTCCCTTTCAGACAGCATGGTATTTAACAGGACAGTGTGAAGGTTCAAGAATATTTTCTGTAAGTCAGAATAAATTACACAGTGCTAGCAGAACAGCAGAAAGAGGCATTATTGTGAGCTAAATCATTGCAGTTGTGTCATTGTAGAATGCTGAATCTAGACTTTTATCCAGAAAGAGTAATGGAAAAATCAGCCATAGAACTCCTGATTGCATTAAACTGGAAAGAGTGTGGCTAGTGCAATGAAAGCAAAGTGTTCTTGTCTCAAATTAATACCCACACCCATCACTGGCACCAACAGACTCAGTCATAAGAAATGTTCATTTAGAAGCAGCGATGAAACAATTTAGCATCAAAATCTAATCTGGCATCTGAACCTGCTATTTCTATACTGATTTTGAAATGCCAAACATCCCACGGGCCCTCCACGCCTCAATCAAAGCTGGCAATGTCAGTTAGAAGTTCAGAAGCCAGGTCACATTTCCAAATATTTCAAAACTTTTGAAAATCCTGTTTGGTTTCAAAGCTTGGGGATTCAAATTTGCAGGATACGCGAGGAATGCATGCAAACAAGATGAAAGGGAGTTCTAGTGTAATTTGATAGAACTCAGTTTTCATGTGTCACTGGAATAGAAAAACTGAAATTGAAGAGCATCCTGGAAGAAAACAATTTTTCATGCCTTGGAAGTGACACAGCTATTATTACCCTTCCTTCTTCCAGTCCCTGCCATTATCTTCTGTTATTCCAGGAGTGTGGCTGGAAGACTGCCAGAGAAGACTGAGGTAAAGAAGTCATTGAGAACCTCAGCCTTTCCCATGTCACCTGTCACCAGTACACCTGTTTCCTTTCTGAGGGGGGCCACACCATCCCTAGTCTTCTTTTTACCATTAACATACCTATAGAAATTTTTACTGTTCCCCTTGATCTCCCTGGCTAGATATAATTCTAACTGAGCTTTAGCCTTTTAAACCAGGTCTCTTGCTGCTCAGGCAGCTTCCTTACATGCCCCCTATTCCAGCTGTCCTTTCTTCCACTCCTTGTAGAATTTCTTGTGTGCCAGCATGTCCAGGAGCATACCTTGCTCATCCAGGCAGGTCTCTTAGCATTCTTTCCTGCTTTCCTCTTTCTGGGCCCCTCTTCCCTCTTGGGCTTTGTCCCATGGTACTTTGGCCAGCAGATCCCTCTTTCTATCCCACTCTTTCTCTCCCCCTAACAAGACATAGTTTCATAGTTTCATTCAGGGTTGGAAGGGACCACAAGGATCATCTAGTTCCAACCACCCTGCCATGGGCAGGGACACCCTACACTAGATCAGGCTGGCCAGAGCCTCATCCAGCCTGGGCTTAAACACCCCCAGGGACGGGGCCTCGACCACCTCCCTGGACAACCCATTCCAGGGTCTCACCACTCTCATGGTGAAGAACCTCCTCCTCACATCCAGCCTGAATCTCCCCACCTCCAGCTTCATTCCATTCCCCCTAGTCCTATCACTACCTGAGATCCTGAGAAGTCCTTCCCCAGCCTTCCTGTAGGCCCCCTTCAGATACTGGAAGGCCACAATTAGGTCACCTCGGAGCCTTCTCTTCTGCAGACTGAACATCCTCAACTCCTTCAGTCTGTCCTCATAGGAGAGGTGCTCCAGCCCTCTGATCATCCTTGTGGCCCTTCTCTGGACACCTTCCAGCACCTCCACATCCCTCTTGTAATAGGGGCTCCAGAACTGGACACAGTACTCCAGGTGGGGTCTCACCAGAGCTGAGTAGAGGGGGAGGATCACCTCCCTCGACCTGCTGGCCACATTTCTCCTTTCGTTTATTTTCTTATTTGGTTTTGGTTTTGTTTAGGGTTGTGTGTGTGTGCGTGTGTTTGGGGTTTTGTTGTTGTGGTCGTGGTTTGTTTTGGTGTGTGTGTTTGTTTGGGTTTTTTTGTTTGGTTTGGTTTCCCCTTCCCTTTTCCTTTCCCAGTGGGTGACGCTAATCTTTTTAAGCCAGGCGGTACTTGCCCTGGGCCACACCCCCTCCCCCTGACGGCCGGCACAATCCCTAGCTGTCCCTCTTCATATAGTTACTACGCATGCCCCATCTCTCAGTCGCTTCCTGCTGACTGAGCAGCGTGGATGAGAGCTGGCGGCGCTCTACCATTCTACACCCTCTCATAGATTTGAGCGCGCCTTATCCCTTTCGGGGCCTCTGAGAGGGTAGCCCCCAGGCACCCAGCGGCCCCAGAGCTACCCTGCACACAGCCTAATAGGGGCCTGTCCCAGTGCTACCACCACAGGGGCAGTTTCAAGGTAACAACATTGCAGTGAACGCAAACACCTACTTTCCTGGTGCGCGGAAGAGCTGCGCAAGAGGCTCGCGTTAAAAGCCTGAACACGGCGGCTGCGGAGCGGCAGTGGCCTGACCCCTCTCTGCCTCTCGCCCTCTGCCTGAAGCGAGCCCGCGCTCCACCACCGCGAGGCAACCCCCGGCCCACCCCTCCACCGCGCGCCCTGAGGAAACTGCAATTCCCAGCAGCCTGCGCGCGGCATCCTCCTATTGGCTGGCGGCTGCAGGAAGTGGTGGGTGGGGTGAGGGGTGAGGAGCGCGAGACTAGCAGCGGCCGGAAGCGAAGGCGCAGGTCGGGCTAGGGGTGCGCGGGGGTGGGCCCGGCTCTGGTGGGGGTGGAGATGCTATGGGGCGCGCTGGCCTGAGTCCGGCTCCTTATCTCGGGGGGCTGGTTAGGATTGAGGACACAAAGCCGGGACCGGCTGCCTGGAGCCTGGCCCGGGCGCAGTGTGTGGGGCTTTCGTGGTGGGGGCTCAAGGGGAACACAGTGCAAATGGGGGCTCGCTGCACGCAGTCTTCTGGGATCCAGGGTGGGTGAGAGGGTGCTGAGGCTTGTGGGTGGGCAAAGGTGTGTGACTTCAGCTCCACTGTAAGGGAAAATCCGTAGCATGGTGCTGTTCTAGTCCTAGGAAACTGCATTTGTGAATTAACCTATTTGTGGAAACAGTGTACTGCCCCCGTGACGCTGTATAGTGCGTAAAGTATGTATGTGTAAAGTGTTTCCCTTGGGTGATGTCAAGAGTGCTTTTAAGTACTTCAGAGATTCATTTGCTGACACGACATATATGTTATGCTTATTGAGGGTTATTTCTTTCTCATTTCTAACACCCTAATTCCTCTAAGGAGTCCAACATGGAAGAGTTTAAAGATGCAAGCCTTCCTGAAAAATTTCTTGACCAATTAAAACTTTCTGATCAGAAGTCTTCAGAGACTGCCCCCAAGGATGCACAGAATTCCCAAAATACTGAAACTGGATGTACATCATCTTCAGCCAAAGATCCCACAACAACAGATGAGAGTTTCCATGACTGTCATGACTCCTTTGAGGCAAAAGAACCCGTGCTGGATGATGATGGAAATTTACAGAATGACGAGAATAGCTCAAGGAAGCAGACAGAACTAGATGAAGAATACTTGCTAGAACTAGAAAAAGATATGCCAGAGGAAGAAAAACAGGTAATCCAAAGTACCAGTCTTGAATATAAAAGGACACATTATCAGTGTCAGAATTCAGTTTCTGAATGGTTTGTGTGTGTCATAAAAATGGACCTTCAAAACTCTCTAGTTTCACTGTTCTTAATTTCTCCTTTTAGGTAACAAATAGTTTGGTTAGATTTCCTTGCTGTTCTGAGCCCTTCCAGTGCAGATTTTTGTCTTACTTTCACCAGTGTGTAAATTTCCTGTGACTCAGATTATGAGAAACAAAAATCTTTCTGTTTCATGTTATTTAGTTCGTATGCATTCATTGTTTTCACTCAATTAGTTGCAAGGTGCTTTTCCAAAACTTGGAGCAGGTCTCAGGATAGCTTTCCTATCTGAAAGGCCAGTTTATGCAATACAAGTAATTGGGATTAAATTTGAAAATGTCCCTGTACATTACTTGGCTTTCATCAAACAAACACAGCAGATGTGTGGGCTTCTTTATTTTCAGTATAGTTATGCTGAACGAAATGTTTTGTTGAGAAACTGGGTGATGTCGTTGGGTGTGATGAAACAGGTCATGGGTGGGTCCAAGGGTCTCTGTAAAGGTGTTTACACTCCTGTAAGTCTCTGTGAACCAGTTTTTTTCACCCTCAGTCAGTGACTTAACAGCACATTGTTTCCAAGGTTCTGAGATACTATGGTCATCTAGTAGGTAGAAAAAGACCCTTTTTTAGTTTGGGGTTTTTTTCTGACTTTGAGAAAACTTGTGAAAGTTGTGGCTTAAATAGTACCCTTGCTTGTAGTGAGGGATATCTGACCAAAATTCATCACTGAAGGCAAAAAGGTATTTTTTCATCTGTAGTACAGATCATTATGTTAATGTACAAGTTCCTTGAGGTGGAAAAGCAATATGGGGAAAAAAACCCATGAAATACTATCTCCCTGAAGTAGGAATGAGCCTGAATCTTAACACTTGTCTACTGCTTGACCTTGTGGAAATCACTGCATATGTATCTCAACCTATCTCTCAGTTTTGACCTCTGTAAAATGAGGATTATGATGCTTGCTGGTTGTAATACTTTGAGATCCAGTAATGAATAAAGTGGGGGGTGAGAATGCAAATGTTAAAGAGTTATCTAGTGCATCCTTTGCCCCAGAAGTGACTCTGGAGTTCATCTAGTTCAGCTTCCTGCTCCAAGTTAAATCGCATAGATCAGACTGCCCAGAGCCACACAAACATCTCAGAATCTGGCCCTTCTTTTTTCTGCATGCCTATAAAAAATCGAGTCAGTCTCCATTTTCTCTTGCCATGAAGCCTCCTCTGAGCCACCTTTTTCTGAGGCTGAACACTTAGTTCTTCTAGGCTGTCTACTTAAGTCATGGTCTCAAGTGTCCTAATCGCCCTGGGAGCTGGACTCCCTCTGGGAAGTTGATAGCTTTTTGGACAGAGTGGAGAGGGCAAAATCACTTTCCCTGACCTACATCACGTTGTCCTTGCATTTTTCCAGTTTAGCCTAAATAGTCCCTATTCTCTTCTTGTATTTATTGTGTGTACAAGGAGCATTGTCATCCTGAGTCATAATGAGGCTTTTGCAGCAGCCTGTAACTTGAAAGCAGCATGAGAGTTTCATAACCAGAATGATAAAAGCTATGAGAAAATTATGCCATAGAGTTAACTCTGGAAAGTTAGTGTGGGGTGTCCCTGCCCATGGCAGGGGGGTTGGAACTAGATGATCCTTGTGGTCCCTTCCAACCCTGACTGATACTATGAAAGAGCAGCAGGCTGGGAAATTTGGTGTCTTTTTTTTCGTCCCGCTCCTGTTTCTGTTGTATGTTAGATAATCATCTAAAGCTTGCCTTGTGTAAAATGAGCAAAAGAAACATGAGTGTTAAATATGTGGATTTAGCTTTGTGGAACTCCATTGAAAGGTGCTCTGGGAGTACAAAATAATAACTGTTTAAAGCCGCAAAGATTTCTTTAGCGGAAGTATGGAGACAGCTGCAGTTCTCATCTTTCTCTCTGTTTATTTCCAGTGGTCAGTTGTGCCTTTCAGTTGGGTTTGTGAGGATACCAAATGAAATGGAGGAGAGATCCCATCCCTTAGTATCACCATGACTCTTAGATTTGCAATACTTGCATTGTGAACTTTATGCTGCATAGAGAGCTATTTGAGTGGATTATGGAGGCAGTCTTTAAATGACAAGTCTTTTTTCTCTAGCAAAACGTTGTTGGTATCTGTTACAAGCAGAACCTGTGAAATTCAGACTCTCAAGAGAAATGGGAAGCTTACAGCAGCTGTTACACCTACTGGAGTAGCCCATCTGCATGATCTTCCCCTGCATCACTTTCTAATGTCTGTGTAGTAAAACCATGCAGGTTGGTGATTCCTGAAGTCCTCAGCTCCCCTTATCGTGCTTGGAATTGATGGCTACAAGTCTTAAGTTATTTTTAAAAGTGAAACATTCTTTACAGTTTGATTGTCAGAAGAAGCTGTTGAATGATGCCCCTTTTATGAAAAATTACTGCAGCTGTGGGCTGAAAACAGCTGCTGTACATCCATTTATTCAGAGGTTTTAAAACATTTGAAACCTCCTTACAACTGCTCAAATGGCTGTTTTTAAGAGCGGTAATTTACTAGTTACTTGATTTTTGTTGTCGTTGCAGCAGGAGAAGAGGAGGCAGAAATATGCAGAGCTCATCTGTTGGACTGTTTAGTAGGAGTGACCAGGCACTGCAGCAGTGCTATGTTTGCTACTTGGGCAGTCCTTGATCAGTTATGCTCAGCCCTCTGATGCCTCCTTCATTGTGCTAGCACACCTCTCCCTGGGAGTGTGCAGTGAACCAGTTACGAGCACCGATTCAGGTGAAAAATAATGCTGTGTTTTTAGATCAAGGGCACTGCTGGTAAAAGTAGATAGATATCAACTGGCAGCCTCCTGATGGCACACAAGGTTAGATGGATTGTCTTCATTTAGACTATTTGCCTAAAGAAGAAAAACTTGCTATGAGCTATGCTGGCTGCACCAATCATAAACTATGCACTGAAGTCGTAAGGGAAGCTGGATGTTAGCCCTGCTCAAATGAGATTTACGGAGCTGCACCTCAATACTTGCTTGGGATTTTTAAACTAAGTCCATTGTTACATTTTAGCAGCTTTAATAAATGAGTTCTTTTGATTGATGTCCACCAGTAATTAATCTCTAGGAAAGGAAGTTTCTCATTTCTTCTGGAGATGTAAAGTGAGGTTCTAGTCCTTCCTCAGTGTATTTATGCAAACCCTGGGTGCAAGCCTTCATGGTAGCAGTTCTGAGTAGAAATTCTCACCTCTGCTGCTGCAGAGATCAAGGTGAAGGAGCAAGTGGCTGTGTATTTTCCCTCTATTATATTTCTAGAGCTTCATAGAGTGAGATTTCTATTTAAGCAACAGGAATTACTCATAGGGAAGCACTGCCACTCTGCACAATGAGGACAAAGTAAGAATTTGAAGGGATATTAAGACACAAGCCTGCAAGAAATAGTCTTAAAAATAGATGTAGTATGGAGCCTGGTTACCTGCCTGGACTTGCAACTCTGAGCTTTTTAAGAATTAAGCAGCCTGAAACAAAATTCACTTTTATAAGATGCTGCTGTTGTTATTGTTTCCAAAGCATGCTGATTACTGCCTTAGCAGAAGCACTGAGCAGTAAATTGCTTTTGATGCATTACAAACAGATTTTTCTGGTTAGTTGTCATTGACAGTGATGGCTTTGACGTTGGTCTGGTCTGCAGAATTAATCAGAAGACACTCAACAGCTGTTACATGGTAATTGTTTCAGTCTGACCCAGTCCTCTTCTGGAGAGGCACCCATTAATTATGAGTTTATCCAGCAGCAAGATTTGAATCCCTCATGCTTTTCCATTGTGACAGATGTTGTCTTGTTTTTGGGGCCTTGTCTGGCAAAGACTTGAGCACCTGGCCTAGTAAGCTCTTATTTTGGTTATAGGGTGCTCATTTCTAGCTGCTGTAAGACCCTGGAATAAATATCTAGTATTCCTCAAAAGCATTTCCTATCTTTGGGCTGTTGACTATGCATTAGAGCTACGCTGGCTGGAATCATGCTCAGCTCCTCTTTTAACACTAGGAAATGTGTCAGCAAGACAAGGAACACAGCTCTAGTAGTGAAGATTCTTGGTTAGCATCTTATTAGCCACTCTGTAAGAATTAAGTGAAACTGATCTTTGAGAAAGAGTAGTTTGGAGTTACACCTTTTTTCAGTTACTGGGTTAAACAGTTAAACTTCTTTTCATTTTCTGTTCCTGTTTTCTGTGGAAGTTCTAGGATGTGTTAGAAAATATGGTCTTGAGAAATTTATTTCAGCTGCTCCTCTCTTCACTCTTCCTCATGCTCCAGGTTGATCCCATTGTTCTTTCATAAATTATAGCTTCTGTGTAGAATGTGTTTTTCCAGGGGTTGAAGAATGGATCTGGGATTTCTTCTGAGACCTCTTCCTGGGTGTAGTTGTTCATTTCAGCATGTGATGTTTTCCTAGTTCTACCTGTCCAGTAGTAGCCTCACCTCTGTCAAAGCTGCTGTTTTTTCTGTAGGATTTACAAAATAAAAGCTAAGGTACAAAAAGGTACAAAATGGATGATGGGATAGACAAAGTCCTCATGTGTTGATGCTTGGAGACAGCCTCAGAACACTTTTCATGAAGAACTATGTGCTTGGACAAAAAAAAATCAGATTATTAATACATCTGACAATACAACTGACTGTGCACTAGTAAAAGTTACTGCATAAATTACTGACAAATACCAGTAAGGAATTTGTCTCCTGTGACCAATTCTCATCAGCATTCAGACAGTTGGGTTTTGAAGGCATCACAATGGAATCTTTTGAAATGTAATAAAAGGTGATCCCCTTATTCAGATGACATAACTTATTAACCTGAATCCTGTATACAGTGCAGCACAATACAAAAGGTGCTATTGTTTTGGATAAATCAGAGGACAAGATGGATTGCTGGGCTGAAACTGCCCTGTCTTACAGCTTGCAAAATGGGACAAGCTGTTCTGTTACATTTTCTGATTTAATCAAACTTGGAGAAGAAAATTGGAGAAGTGTATCTGTGCCTACAGGAGTAATTAATTCCTAGTGCTGGTGAGAATAACTTGGATAAAATGTGGAGTTACAATCCCCCTGTAGTTCTTTAAATTTTTAAGCAACCATAAGTCTTCTGCTGGATGGCAGTTTAAGAGAAAGAGTGAAAGAGTATACTTTCATCTTCCTTTCAGTACTGCTCTCTGATTTTTAGTCTTCTATTTGCTTTTGCATTTCTCTGGGTGGTGCTGGTAGTACCAAACTGAGACCTTTTTGACTTGAATAGAGTAGAATAGAATTAACCAGGTTGGAAAGGACTTTCGAGATCATCGAGTCCAACCTATCATCCAACACCATCTGATCAGCTAAACCATGGCACCAAGCACCCCATCCAGTCTCTTCCTAAACACCTCCAGCAATGGTGACTCCACCACCTCCCTGGGCAGAGAAAATGAGATGATGGATTAAGTGTTTGGCCCCTTTTTTCCTGCCTGAGGCTGTTGCTTGTGGAACAGGAGTGACTGAATGGCACATATTGTCACTTAGGAATAGTCACAGTTAGTTTGACATGTTAACTTAAACTGACTGTCAAGGATGGATGTGACCTGTTGTCTGTGGAAGTGCTGCTCACAATTTGAGCACAGGTAGTGCTGTACCATGGAGTAACAGCAAGCAGAGATCAGCCACAGTCTGGCAATGTTTATCACTCTACCCCTTGAGCAGAGAGGGCAGATTTGGCACAGTCTTTGCAGCTCTTAGCAAGATTTGGGAAAGGCTTTTTTGAGTGACTCCAACCTTAAGCTGAAATTAAACTCCTCTTAAGTGTGTGGTACAGCAATAGCCTCACACAACTGCAGGGGGAAGCAGATGACTACTAATGGATGGCTTAGAACTGGAATTTGAAACTGAAAAAATAATGCTCCTTATCTGTTCAAATTCCTTGCTTCTGTGCACCCTTTGAACTCTTGCAATTTTAAATTGGCTGCTGCTTGGTGACCTTACAAAAGGGTACATGAGATGCAGATGTGCATTGTCACACTGTATAAATAGCCTTGCAGGGAAGAGGGAATCTGCGTTTGCTGCTCTTGACAAAACTGGAGCTAAGAACAGTTCCCTACCAATGTTAAATCAATTGATCAAATAAAATGCATAGGAACAGCCAGAGGAAGCATAGTTGGAAGCATTACAAACTGAGGGGGGTTGTCCTTCATCTCTCAGCAGCTATTTTTAAGGATTTCACTTCCAGCATTTTTATATTGGTTACTTCCAAAACAAACAGTGGAAATGTGTAGGTTGCTTTTCCCTCTGATAGCAGAATAATGCTTCAGTGCTTTTATTTTTAACCCTGAGGCTTTTGGCACTTCAGCTAAGGTCTAGAGACTGCATTTGATGCCCTTTCTTCTGAATTACTGCACTTTGTTGTCAGAAGACCAAGCACTCTTAGTTTCTTCAGAGTATGAACGACTGCAATTCAGTAACCAAAGCTGCAGATACTTTCAGTCAGATTACTGGTTAAATGTAGTAACTCCTTTGGGACTTTGTTGTTGTTGTTGTTGTTACTTTATGCATCAAAAACTAGTGCCTGTCACTTGGTATTTGTCATCAATTTGCACAAAAACCCAAACATTTAAGATTTTGCTGACTTTTGAACAGCAGAAAATCGTAGTGGAGCGTGAGTTAGGGAAGTTGTGCCTGACCCTAATGTCATATATGAGCAGCCTGAGGGAATGTAATGGGCCAAGATATCTTTAGGCAGAGAGCATTCTAGGAGTTCAGTCTGACCTACTTCCCTCACTGAGGAAAAGGAAACCTGCCCTGCAGCTACTTGGTTCTTTTGCTGAAAAATGAGTGGGTGGGGACACTGGAATGACATTGTGCAAAATTTGTCCCAAGGACAAGTCACTTGCAATTTTTTCAGTCTGGGCTGATATGATCACAGTAAACTGATGACCAGTCAATTTGCAGTCGTCTGTTGAAGCTGGAAATCTAGCACACTGAGTGAAGAGGTTATGTCTTCTAGCAGTGGTTTGGTTTTGGCTGGTTTATGGTTTGTTTTTTACCCTGTATTTGAATAGAAGGCAGATTCTGAGGGCATTCATTGGAGCAGTCCTTTCAGGTTAAATATAAATCCATCCAAAATAGTTGACTTTCCACTGCTTTTATGTTAGGATTTTCTGTTAAAGAAATATATATGTGGAGGAATGAGTGATGTATTTGTTCCACAAGTAATTACTGTGCTTGTGAGGGCAGTACGTTTAGGGCTTCAGGGCTGTGGTGTGTGGCAGCTTCTGTCCTTCTTCCCCAAGAGCTTCCCCAGCTCACACCTAAGCATGAGGAGGAACTTCTTTACTGTAGGGGTGATAGAGCCCTAGAGCAGGCTGCCCAGGGAGCTTGTGGAGTCTCCAGCTCTGGAGACTTTCAAAATCCACCTGGATGTGTTGCTGTGTGACCTTCTCTAAGTGAACCTGCCTTGGTAGGGAGGTTGAACTAGATGATCTCTGGAGGTCCCTTCTGATCTCTACCATTCTGTGACATACCAAGGAAGAGGCTTTTGGGGGTGGAGTTTTATTGAGTCATCAGCTACCCAGTGTCCCAGTGTGAGAGTCATTAAACTCTTTGGTTGCTCAGAACATCTTTGGCCGTGTTTCTCTGGTGATCAAAGCCATACCTTGGTCTTTCTTCTGTGCTGTTGAGACTTCAGGTCACAATCCTTTTGGCTGCCTGAGAAAGAATTTCACAATTGAAGAGTTTTCTGTTGTTCCTTTTTTATGAAAACAAATCTATTTTAAACTTACTCAGCCCTATGAGGAGAGGCTGAGGGAGCTGGGGTTGCTTAGCCTGGAGAAGAGAAGGCTCAGGGGAGACCTTGCTGCTCTCTGCAACTACCTGAAGGGAGGTTGTAGCCAGATGGGGACTGGTCTCTTCTCCCAGGCAACCAGCACCAGAACAAGAGGACACAGTCTCAAGCTGCACCAGGGGAGCTTTAGGCTAGATATTAGGAAGAAGTTCTTCATGGAAAGAGTGATTGGCCATTGGAATGTGCTGCCCAGGGAGGTGGTGGAGTCACCATCCCTGGAGGTGTTTAGGAAGAGACTGGATGGGGTGCTTGGTGCCATGGTTTAGTTGATTAAATAGTGTTGGATGATAGGTTGGACTTGGTGATCTCAAAGGTCTCTTCCAACCTGGCTAATTCTATTCTATATTCTCCTGAAGTCTATTTGCTTTATAAATCACTTCACATTAGTGTTTAATACTTGACTGAGGTAACCACGTAAGATTTTGTAATAAATTTAATAGAATGAAACAAAATAGTGATGATGCTGCAGGCATAACTTCTAATGCAGTATGCCTTGATTTTAGTATTTCTGCATCAGGAGTACTGTAACTCTGCTGTAGTTCTCATTTTGCACAAAAAATTTCTTCCCTTATTGTAGAGGTTTGACTCTACCTTATGCAACAGTGAATCAGTGACACTTAAAGGCCAATTCTAAATAGGTCATGAGCAATGAAGTCAGTAGGGCCAGTGTCTCAAGGATTCTTTCTGTTGAAGGAGGGCTGTCTGTGTAGATCTTTCATATTTTCCAGTAGCTCTTCCATGTTTCCCTAACCTGTTCTGTGCTGAAATTTGATTGCTTTGTTCACTGCTGTGAAAATTACTTCTATGGTGCTAACCTTCATTCTATGACTTTCACTCAGCTCAAGATGTTTTAAAAACTCCTTTCTGTGGAGGGCCAACTGTGTGTGGCAGTGACCTTGCTGGAGCTGTTCTGTGTGGCACTTTGACAGTTTGATGATCTGGATGAAGGCATTGAGTCCATCATCACTAAATTTGCTGACAACACCAAGCTGGGAGCAGGAGTTCATCTGCTGGAGGCAGAGAGGCTCTGCAGAGGGACCTCAACAGGCTGGGCAGATGGGCAGAGTCCAATGGCATGAGATTGAACACATCCAAGTGCCGGGTTCTACACATTGGCCACAACAACCCCATGCAGTGCTACAGGCTGGGGTCAGAGTGGCTGGAGAGCAGCCAGGCAGAGAGGGACCTGGGGGTACTGGTCGATGGTAGGCTGAACATGAGCCTGCAGTGTGCCCAGCCAGCCAAGAGGGCCAGTGGCATCCTGGCCTGCATCAGGAAGAGTGTGGCCAGCAGGAGCAGGGAGGTCATTCTGCCCCTGTACACTGCACTGGTTAGGCCACACCTCGAGTCCTGTGTCCAGCTCTGGGCCTCTCAGTTTAGGAAGGAGGTTGACTTGCTGGAACGAGTCCAGAGAAGAGCAACAAAGTTGGTGAGGGGTTTGGAACACAAGCCCTATGAGGAAAGACTGAGGGAGCTGGGATTGCTTAGCCTGGAGAAGAGGAGACTCAGGGGTGACCTTATCACTCTCTATAACTACCTGAAGGGAAGTTGCAGACAGGCGGATGTTGGTCTCTTCTCCCAGGCAGCCAGTACCAGAACAAGAGGACACAGTCTCAGGCTGTGCCAGGGGATGTTTAGGTTGGATGTTAGGAAGAAGTTCTATACAGAGAGAGTGATTGCCCATTGGAATGGGCTGCCCAAGGAGGTGGTGGAGTCGCCATCCTTGGAGGTGTTCAGGAGGAGACTTGATGGGGTGCTTGGTGCCATGGGTTAGCTGTTTGGGTGGGTTGGACTGGTTGATGGGTTGGACGTGATGATCTTGAAGGTCTCTTCCAACCTGGTTTGGTTTATTCTAAATAAATGGTACAGCTTTCAAATGCAGTTATGTACTCCCTGTGCTGAACAACAAAATCCTGCATATGCATTGTGCTTTTAATTTGTGGGGTTTTGGCACACTTGTGTTTAGAAAGCACCACCATCAGTGCAAGTGACATTGTGGAGGGACTTGTGTTGGTTTGTCAGCCCACCCTAGGGGAAAGCCAGTTTCTAAGTAGTGGTGCCTATTTTGTCTGCCCTGTGTTTTGTTGTATTTGTTTAAATGTGAGGAGCAAAAAGTATTAGAAGACATATTTAATAGGCAATAGGAAAAAACATGAGTGATCCTGGGATGTTTCAAAAGGGTTGGATGGTCTTTCATTATGTAATTTTATGTATCACAACTGAATGCCCTTCCCCAGTGCCTAGTTTTCAGACCATTGTGATCTGTCATTACTAAGAAGGTGACAATGGTAAGGTGAATTACTTTCCAAAACCAATGAAAGCAAGAGGAGAGAGCCTCTGATTTTGTATTGTTTGTCAGCTGCTTGGCATAGCAGTGAGATGGTGCAGTGCTCCACAAAGAGTACTATATTTAGCTGTTTCCAAGGAGATGTTCTGTGCGATATTGATAATTGCATTAATCCTTGATTTACACAATCTGCAGGAAAGGAAACTGCTCCTTTTCCTAGTGTTGGCTTTTTAATTGCTCAATGATCTGTAATTTATAGACACCTTGGTTCAGGTCCTTTGTGTATGCATGCCTGTTGGGGACAAAAATCAGTGGCCAAATGATCATTTTTCTACCATAGAAATTATTCATGAGCATGAGCATTGCTTCTTGATGTTACTGCCTTACACTTGCTTTGTTTGTGTGTGTGTGTGTGAGGTATGTCTGCATGTGAAAGTCTTCCATTGTAAATAGGTTGAGGGGATGGCTGGGTGACATTCTGTGTTTTCTGTGTCAAAGGCTAAGAGCATTCATGTCAACTTCACTTGTGCCAAGAGTACTGTTAAGATATTCATGGTTGAAAACACAACTCTGCTCAGCATGTGCAATTTTCACTGTATAACAGAACAATCTTCCTGTCTCCGAGTCTGATGGTTTAGTCACTCCCTGCATAAGAAATCTTCCAGGGCAGTATTATCCCTGGAACTGTTTCTGATGCAGGCAGCTCAACATGCCATGTACATCTCTGAAAGTAACTGAATTTCTGAGGTGGAATGACTTCAATCAAGACTTTTGAGACTTTACATCTAAAATACATTCTACATAGTTGACCTGCACCAACTGAATTAAATGGAGTTGGAGAGAAGCAAAGAGCCACCTAAAAAGCTACCATATAATCCACTCCTCCTGCACATTGTTGCCCATGAACTACAGATTTTTAATTGCCTTGCTGTTATACTCCAGTGTTTCATGGATGTATAAAATCTCTCATGTCAGAATGACTACAAGCGAGTGATCTTGGTTCCAGTTAAAATTCTCGGGGTTATATTTTATTCTGATTTCCATTCATACTTTGTTTGGAACTGCAGCTGACCTACTTGTTCATTTCAATTAAATACTTTGAGACATTGTCTTTTCTTTTGTAGAAAAGAAGAAAGGAGAGCACAACACTGAAGGAGAAAGGAAATGAGCAGTTCAAGAAAGGAGGTGGGTGGATAATCTTTTAACTCCACATGGATTTAAGAAAATCTTAAATTCTTAGCCATCATGGTGGTGGTGTAGAAAACCCATAGGAAGCTCTCACACCTACCATTGTTCAAATTTATCATCAGTATCATTTTTATCCAGGTCTAGAGAACAGAAAGAAGTAGCAGACCTCCTTAAAAGTTGTTTGAATCACAGACTTGGATTTCTAAAGCATACTTCTCATGAAAGCTAAGTGTGTAGGTCAGGAGCATGATGCACACACATCTGGACTATCTTCTGTTTGACATGTGTATATACATTGTAGCTTGTGCCAGAATTGGTCATGTTCTGACCATGACCAGCATACATAACAGCAGGGTTGAGGTCAGTAACACATAGTTACAGCAGTGCTTTTAATTAAAAAACACAAAGGAGGAAGTGATTTTTGACTCCTGCCTTTCATTTAAGGTCCTGGTGGGTAGAGGATTCACAAAGAAACCAGGAAATGCGGATTCATACTTTCCTCAGTCAGCAGGGACAAAAACAAATAACTTCCCAGAAGTATACCCTGATAACCAGACAGTGGCCTTCCTGTTAGAAGTGTCTTATTGTGTGCTGAGAGCAAGATTCCTGGGGAATGACTTATCAGTTCAGGCCAGCATCAGAGTAGGCAGAAGGGAACTGCTTGGGCCAGGATAGCAGCAAGCTTGTAATGTTGGCTGAATCATCTTGTGAAGTCTCATCCCTAGCCTCCTGTTGACAGGTTCTCTGGCAGCTCTTTCTAGTGTGTTTGTGCCTGCCAAAGTGCTTACTAATCAGAAATACAGAAACCTTTAAGCACCTGGATGGTCAACAGCTAATGTGCAAAGAGAAAATCGCTGTGCCTTGAGGACAATGTACTTGTCAGCTGGCAGGGCACTGTTCAGAGTCAATACAGGGCCCATTCATTCTTGACTCTGCCTTCATCAGAAAATGAATAACTTCATAATCCCATGTGGTTTACCACTGGTCCTTGCTTTAGACCAGACTTGATGATGGATGACCTTCAGGTGATAATGGGTTTGTGGTGACTGACCTTTAAGTCATTGAAGATTATGAGGCAAATAGAGTATCTCTGTAGCTGCTTTGAGCAGGTACCAGTGCAGTGATGTGTTTCAGCATGTGCTTTCTTTCAGATCAAGGATCCACTCAAGGAGACTGGTATTGAAATAGAGTGAAACCGTTGCAGGGATGATAATTATATGCACTTCATGCTGCATTTGTTGCATTAAGCTCAGGACTATATTTATGCTTTTACAGGGGTGTTGATAGGAAAATAATTAATTGTCATTGATACATGTACTAAGTAATGTACTTTGAGAGCAGCTACTGATTCTGGTTTAAGATTGCATCATGCATTGAGAAATGTTTCCAAAGTAATCTCAGCCATGTGGCTCACTGACTGTACTGGCATTTGAAATAAATGGTCTGTTTTGTTTTTCTGCTATTGCATCTGCAGACTATGGGGAGGCAGAAGACTCTTACACAAGGGCCCTGCAGATTTGTCCAGCGTGCTTCCAAAAAGACAGGGCTGTTTTATTTTCAAATAGAGCTGCTGCAAAAATGAAACAGGTGAATTTTCTCTTTATTTCATTCAACAGCAGGTATTGATTATATGACAAATGCAATACTGAAGTCATTAGGGGTGCATAAAGAAGGGCAAAGGGACAAAGCTGTTTGCACATTTTGCTGCTTGCTCAGTCTGTCATGCTCCTGGTAGAACTGCTGGTATGCATGGTTTTACTGAGGATAAATGCAAACACAAAAGTTGTTGTGGGAACAGCTGTCCAAAGCTGCTCTGCTGCATTATGTTTAAAACACTGATTTTCCTTGGTTAGAATTGTTGTCAGTGTTTTTCCTAAGGGCCTGTGGTGTCAGGCACTCATCTTCATTTGGTGGTCTCAAATGCTTAGAGGCATAGGCAGGACATGCTAACTATGGCTTTATTAATTCAGTGAGTCTGCTTCCTTCACAGCTGCTATGTAGCAGGACAGGCCTGCATTGTAGGGTATGGTCTGGATAGAATGTCTGCAGCTTTCTTCATATGTTTTCTGTTCCTTGACCAGGGACAGGTGCCCAGATGTTACCAGGAAGAGCAATACACTCACCATGGAAGTCATAGAAGACAATCTATCAGAACAGAAACTTTCACTCCTTTTGAAAGAGGAGAGATTAAGAATTCAGGAGAAATTACTCCCTATTTTTGCCCTTTTTTAAAGGTTAAATTATTATAGAAAGATAGCACAGTAACTCCTATCCTCGGTTTACCCCCTTGCAAAAGGAACTTATCTTGCAGTTTTCCTTCAGCATTGAAGACAGATAAAGTTCTAGTTAGAAATGTACCTTGCAGCCATATTTAGTCACACATAAATGAATTCTTACTCAGCACAGAGTATTCTTGGTCAGCTGCAATTATCCAGCTTGCTGTTGGGATACCAAGTTGTTCAAGCAGACAAGAGAAATATGGAATAAAATCTGTAATAATAGATGCTGCAGCCTTTCATATGTGAAAGCTGTAAACAAAAGAACTTCCTCCTACCCCAGTATTAACTATTCATATCACTGAGAAGCTAATCCAGTATTCCCCAAAGGAACCCAAGGTGATGAAAGACTGTAGTTTGTGCACAGTTATGCCACCAGTATAGATCCATGGAACCTGGCAGACCAATACATTACTCTGAAAATAGATTCATATTATTACTGCCCCATTAAGTTTGTTCTTCCATACCTGCTCACCTATTTGTTTTGCACTACAATAAAAGCTTGTGAGGCGTTCTTCTCTGAGACAGCTTCTGGTTTATGGAGGAGAAAGTAGTTCCTCAGGTGGAGAACAATTGCTATTACTTAGATCAACAATACAAGCACAGAACAGCCTGGGTTTGGTTTTTTTTCATTATTTCCTTTTTAATCCCCTTTGGTTTAGATGAAAATAGGATCTCTGTCTCAGCTCTTATGCTTCTTTTCTTGTTTCCTTACAGGCAGATTGCATGGCTCTTGTCTTCTAACTCTGGTTGTCTGGCTCCACTAAAATGCTGTCCCTAACAGTTCTGAAAGTCTCATGCATTGTCCTTTGTAGGGAAAGCTGTACTGGTGCTACAGGCAGTATCTGCTTTCTAAATGTCTTAGCTCTTACAGAAAATAATTTATCCAGGACCCTTGGGAACCTATTCCAACCCCTTAATTAATTGACAAAGGTAGAAAAGCTGTAGCTGGGTTAAGCCAAGGCCTGCAGATTTGACTCAGCCTTTGACTGCAGCTTGCTGCTGAGTGCAGACCGATTAGTGGGGCAGCCATGCAGTTTGAACACTGGCAGCCTTCACAGGGAGGAAGCTAATCACTGCTAAGGAGCTTTGCATCAGAAGCAAAGGTATGAAAAGCCTTGATTACACGGACATCTCAGTGCCTTGGAATGCCAGAGAAACCTTTTGGCTTGCAATTGTAAATCATGTTTCCCAAGAAATATGACTTAAATATAACAAAGCTATTGTGTTCTAGGACAAGATAGAAGCTGCCCTAAGTGACTGCAGCAAAGGTATGTCTTGTTTCTATGCTGTTCTTGTGCCAGATCTTTCATGCATTAATTATGGCAGTTAGTGCTTTACTGCAGAGCTGTACTTTTGGGCATAGGATCTGTAAAGAATTCAAAGAAAAGCTGTGATGGAAGACACCTGAATCTAGAATTACTGTATTACTTAACTGACAAAGTGTCTATCAAACCTTTCCTGCCTGTAATATTTTGCTTTCTATTCTCTTGGGACAATGAGGCTGCTGTTTGTTTATACTTCTTTCTAACAGGAAGGTCTTTTTATTATGGAAGCTGTTTCCTTGCACCTATCACTTTAAACCTACTTCAACCTGCCATTTCCTCCAGATCTTGGTTTAATTTCCAATTCCAAAGAACCATGAGGCCTTACAGAATTAGAAGTATTATCAAGCCCCTTTTATGCAAGGCTTTTGCTTTGTCATAGGGCTTATACTCTCTCATTCTTGTCCTGCATAGTTTTTCTCTCTGCAACTTCTGCTGGAAACATTTCAGTTGTGCATTGCTTTATTGCATCCACCTACTCGCCCATGCTTGAGTATTTGTTAAACTCCCCATGACAGCTGGGGGAAAAAAGTCCAAATTACCAGTCAGAAAACTAATCTAATGGCTGCCTGCCAGTTCTGCTTGTACAGTAAATAAGAGTCTGTGCATGCTAAAAGCATTCTTGAAGGTAACAAATTGTAGCTGGCCTCTGCCACTTTTAGGTTTTGCCTTGTTTTGGTGGTGTTGCATTTTGAAAAATACTCCTGCTCATTTTGTTGTGGCTGAAAGGGAATCAGTCTGCTTTGCAGCACTGAGGCTTAAACCTACCATGGCTTGACACTCCCCAGGGACTTGGCTCACAAACTGCAATGCAACACTTGAAGCACAGCGGAGCAATTCACACTAACCTGCGACTTGCTGACTGTAGCATTGTCTTTGTCCTTCCAGAAGAAATAAGGTAGAACACTTAGCTAGAAAATCCTAGGCTTACTTGTCCCAAGAAACATTTTAATTCATCAAATGGGCAGTCCTTTATACTCCCTCTTTCTGTGTTGAAGAATGGATGAAGAAATTCTGAAGAAATTACCATTTGCAGGTTAAGTTCAGCATTCAGCCTTAACTGCATCTGTAAACATGGTCATGGCTACCAAGGGGATAAGGAGAGGAAAAGCTTACATTCAGTCAGTATTACCCCTCTGCTCACTTGCAGAGCTAATGTAACTGTTTGTGGATTCCCAACCCAATTTTGACTGTTGGATATTAAATTTAAAATAATACCAGTAGTTCTCTGGGAGTTTGTCTCAACTTGAAGTGAGAAAAGCAAGGAAATCCTTATTTTCCCTGTTATGTGTAGCTTTAGGTATATTTAACTTCAGCTGTATGCTTATTAAATACACAAAAGGTGAAAAACACAGGCCCTTCAAATTTCTGAAGCACCTCTTAGAAGCTCTGCATAAACAGTGTTTCAAAATCAAGTGTCTGTGCATCATAAATCACTTCTGTGGCAGATTGTGGACACTGAAGGAAATAGGATCCTTTGCTTTCACAGGCAGATGTATACCTTTTCTCAGTCATGACTTTTAAGCTGTGATTCTGCTTGATCCCAAACTACCTTGTAAAATTTGACTGTTAAGGGTTTAACACACTTAAGAAGGGGGTGTAGAAATGTTTCGAGTAAAATGCTGTGCTTTGGTTTCCTCTTCTAGCAGTGGAATTGGATCCTAACTATATTAGAGCTTTGCTGAGGAGAGCAGAACTGTATGAAAAAACAGAAAAACTAGATGAAGCTCTGGAAGATTATAAGGCAATCCTAGAAAAAGACCCATCAGTTCATCAAGCCAGAGAAGCTTGCATGGTAAGCCTTTTCAGTATACTTTGGCCTAACTTTCAACCGAGGCATTTGCTTTGTTATTGTAAACATTCATGGCTGTTTATGCAAGCAGCTTCACATGCAGTGGTCATAGCTGTTTCTGCTGTGTCTGAAAGTGTAGTGTGTTTCTCATCTCATTTTATGTAGGGAAGATGACATGAAGTGCAACTTCCATGACAAGTCTCACGTCCTCTTTTTACCCTTTGTGAAAGGAGTGAAAGTAAATTGTGTTCTGAGCTGTAAGCAGCTAATTGCATGTTTAGCTATTGACTAGCAGAGGTGTGCACACACTCTTCTAGTTTTCTGGTTGAGGCTGTTAATTGTATTTATCCCTGTGCTAGGAGAGCTTTCCTGATCCATTGTTACATTTTAGTAGCCATTGTTTCAATACACAATGAGGGTGGTGAGACACTGAAACAGGTTGCTAAGGGAGGCTGTGGATGCTTCCAGCCCAGAGCTGTTCAAGGCCAGGTTGGAGGAGGCCTTGAGCAGCCTGGTCTAGTGAAAGGTGTCCTTGCCCATGGCAGTCAGGCTTGGAACTAGATGATCTTCAAGGTCTCTTCCAATCCAAACCATTCTATGAATATGCATCTGCAATTTGGAGATGAGCATGCAAGCTCCCTATAATACAGTGCTTGGTAGCTGCTGAATTAATGGGAGCCTTGTTTCCTTTCAGTACTGCTTTTCTGATTGGTACATTTGCAGTTGATTGCCTTTATGGCATGATTATAAAATAATTACTTTTTTTGAGTACTTGATTATGTAACTTTGAGAATGGCAGAGAGAGGATTCTGTCAGTCTGTATCTGCTTTTGAAGAGCCTACTTTTAATAGTTGATATTTTTGTTTCTGGATTTAGCTGTTTTCTGTTCTTGTGCTCCACAGTGCCTTGTGTGTGTGTGTTGGCCACTGAGTTATTTTACTAATAGTGGCTGAGGTCTGCTATTAATCTTCAAAAACTTAGCCTTTCACTTGGAGGAAAGGCACCTTGTGGTTGCTAGCAGAACTCTCCTGATGCAGTCAGTTTCTTTGTTCTAAAAAACCATAAATAATAATTCTGTGGCTTACTCTTTTCCAGTGTTCACTTTTCCTAGATTCATAGAATGGTTTAGGTTGGAAGGGGTCTTAAAGATCATTTAGTTCCACCCCTCCTGCTCTGGGCAGGGACACCTTTCACTAGGCCAGGTTTCTCAAGGCCTTATCTAAGCCGGTCTTGAATGTCTCCAGGGAGGAGGAATTCACAACCTCCATGGGAAACCTGTTCCAGTGTCTCACCACTCTCACTGCAAAGAATTTTCTCCATTTTTAATCAAATTACAAGCTCTTCAGGAATAAATATTTCTTGCAAAACCTTTGCCATATCTCTGTAAGTGTAAGGAAATGCTTTGAAAGCTTCCTTGGGCTTGAGGACGTGTCAGCTTGGGTGAAAAAAGGTAAACCCCCAGCAGTTCCTGAAACCCCAGTTTGACATGTAAATAATCCCTGGTCAATGGGGATTTTAAGTCACTGACACAGCCTGCTGGTTTGAGGTTTTAAGTAACTCTTTGTGTAAAATACCAGCAGGAGTGATTTTTTTTCTAGTGATATTTAGTATGTTAATGCTCACTGTGGAAAATAGCTGTGGATTTGACAAGTGCAGAGGGTCTTTTCACAGGGGTGGTAAGAAGAGAAATGTATTTTGTGCAGAAAGCTTCTCTTACAGGCTGCTGGCTGTTATTATGTTTGAAAAGAGGTGATGAAGACTGTGTTGAAAGAACAAATGTGGTAAAGGTGTAGCCAGACAGCCTGTGCTTTTGAGGGAGCATGTGCCAAAGGAAGGTAGCCATTATAGAAAGTACAGAGGTGGTCACTCTATCACATTGGGAGCTTCAGGTCGTGGCAAGTGAGTGGTTTAAAAGCACTGGAGAGCTTGGAAATAGCTGACCATCTTCTGCAGGGAAAACAAGAGCTGAATTACTCTGTACTTCCATTTTAAGGTAAATCAATGCAAATTTCAAATGCAGTTCTTAGCTGGGCATTTGCCATTTGCCAAAATTTTACTTTGCTTATCTGACTAAATTTTCAAAGGGTGTCATTATTTTAGTTTAGCTTCACAGCAGAGAATCTGCAGCTTATTTTGCCCTATTAAAGAAAAAAAACAATTATTTGCTTCACTCACAAAATTATCTCTAAAGTCACTTTGAATATGTTGATGCAGGAATAGTTTTGAAGGGCTGAGGTTTTAATTGCTTTAACTCTGCATTTGGGAAAATAAATAATTAGTGATTTCCATCCCCTTTCCCCATACTGTGGTGTTATAAATGACAGATTAGAAACTGCTTTTGTAGCATATTAGGCAAGAAGCCTTGCCTGGAATTACTTCCTCTGGGACAGGATCAGTTGCACTGATAGCAGAAAAATATTCTGCTTAATGGTGTAGCTGCTGTTAGTGGTGAGGGTATGGTTTCACAAGGCAGCTTAACTGATCCACTAACTATGTGCTGCTGACAGCTGTCCAGTTGCTTTCCTTGTGCTAGCACTGGTACTAGCTGATGTCCAACCCTGGGGATGGCTGATTCTAGCTATGACTCTAGCAGACAGCTAACTGCTAAAGAGGAACACAGCAACACACAAGCAAAAGTCAGCAACCAAAATACTCTTATATTGCCTTGGCTTTTTGCAGTCAAAAAAGTCCTCCTGTAAATGCTAGTGAGGAGGAAGAAGATACGGTCAAGGCATTGAGGGAACTGGGGCCATCTCTTTTGGCAGCACCCACTGACAAGGTCAGTTCACTGTAATGTGAAACAACCCCCTGATGCTTGTTGCATGCATCTGGTTGAGAGCAGGAGAGCACTTCATCACCTAGCTCTTGGCAATGGCTTAATGAATGACAGGCTTGTCAAACATCATTACTTCATGGGTAGTGAGTGTGATGGGTCCACCATAGCCTGGAAAAGAGTATTTGTGTTGGCCTTGTGTGTAGTCTCCCAGCTGAGACTATGGCTTATTTGATTTAGGAATTCAGCCAAGGAGTCTGCTGACATTTCTAAAGGAAACAATGAGTTTGGTGGCTGTAGCTTGTGGTCTCTTTGCATTAGGCTAGCTCCAGAGTGTGAGGCCCAGTGTAACCTAGCCAGTTACTTGGTAAAATGGAATTGGTGTATAAGGAGTGTATTTTAACAGCTCATCATACAAAGAACAGCAAAGATCAGGCAGGTTGTTAATAAACACCAGTCAGGACTCCACAGGTACAGATAATCATAGAATGATTTGGATTGGAAAGGCCCTTAAAGGTCATTCCTCTCCCCCTGCCATGGCCACCTTCTACTAGACCAGGTAGTTCAAAGCCTCATCCAGCCTGATCTTGAACACTTCCAAAGAAGGGACATCCACAACCTCTCTAAGCAACATGTTCCCATGCCTCACCACCCTTATAGTGGAGAATTTCTTCCTCATAGATGACTTGGGAGCACTGTCAGTAGTTGGCACAAAATGTAAGGAGTTTAAAATCTATTTTGGCAGACTGGAACCTCCTGAAGGTATGGATACAATCCTTTGTCCCTCTTGCAAAACCACAATTTTCTTTTGCTGAGAGCGCCTATAAATAATCCCACAAAAGAGCCCTCACTCAGTAACCAGTGGAGGTTTGGGCTAGAAGGGAACCACAAACAGTGCTGCTGTTCTTCCTGGCTAATTTTCAGGAATGTTTTAGAAGCATCAGTAATTTATTCTTCATTTCTGTAGCTGGGAAGTACAGAGGTTGACTGTTACATACACCTTCTGCTCCTTGACCTCATTTCACTCGGCAGAGGCTTTAGGCTTACATGCGGTGCAGAACACTTTGTACAAAATGCCCTCAATTTACACTGCAGTGGGATTTAGGACATTGTGCCCCAAGTTGCTCTTGTTCTTTGTCAGGTTTCAGAGTAGAAGCAATCTTATGAGTCTGAAGCTTAAAACTCACCTCTGGAAAAGTTAAGGAAATACTGGCAGCTACTTTCACACCCTGTAAAAATCATCATCATCATAAATCTCTACATTTTGTGATAAAAAGCTAATTCCAGCTGTTAATACTGGCTCCACTTTGTGGTTAGCATATCTAATTTGTAGGAGACAAACTTTGCTTTATTTTAAGGTGAAGTGCACAACTCTGCAGAAATATGGCAGCATTTTTATCCCCCTCACTGGTAATGAAGTGATGCACCGAGAGAATCTCCCAATTAGCCTCATCCACTGTTAGAGCAAATAGAATAGAATAGAATAAACCAGGTTGGAAGAGACCTTCAAGATCATCACGTCCAACCTATCATCCAACACCACCCAACCAACTAACCCATGCAACCAAGCACCCTGTCAAGTCCCCTCCTGAACACCTCCAGTGATGGCGGTTCCACCACCTCCCCAGGCAGCCCATTCCAATGGGCAATCACTCTCTCTGTGTAAAACTTCCTCCTGACCTCCAGCCTGAACCTCCCCTGGCGCAGCCTGAGACTGTGTCCTCTTGTTCTGGTGCTGGCTGCCTGGGAGAAGAGACCAACCTCAGCCTGTTTACAACCCCCCTTCAGGTAGTTGTAGAGAGCAATGAGGTCACCCCTGAGTCTCCTCCTCTCAAGGCTAAGCAGCCCCAGCTCCCTCAGTCTCTCCTCATAGGGTTTGTGTTCCAAGCCCCTCACCAACTTCGTTGCCCTTCTCTGGACACATTCCAGCAAGTCAACATCCTTCCTAAACTGAGGGGCCCAGAACTGGACACAGTACTCGAGGTGTGGCCTAACCAGTACAGTGTACAGGAACACTGCTTTAGGGAATGTCATGGTCTTGTTAAAGGACAGTTTACAGATATTACATGCACAGTAGTTCTTTGCTTTGATTCCTGATTTGATAGCTGCTCTAACATTTCAGCGCTGTTTATACTTCAGAGTACAGTGTTAGCGTTTGGATTTAAATCCTAGTGTCACACACTTCAGTTATTTTTGATGTCTTCAATGCCCACTGAAACAGTTTGAAACTATGTTTTGTGGTCAAATGGGCCCTGTTGATGCTTTCCCAGAAAGTGTTTAATTATATGGTATCACTCTGTAGGCTTTGGTTTTTTAGCAGGTGTGTAATAGTGCTATGTGAATTTCAGCTTCAACACAGTTTTTGAGGGATTGGCAGGCCAGGTGAACTCAGTTATCAAAGGAAGCTGTACTTTGAGATAAGTATCATAGATACTGGATAAATACCTGTCCTTATGGACACCTTTCCATAGATTACTAATATTCCAAATACATTCCTGGAGTGAGAAATGCTAAATTTCTGGAACAATGGAATCAGACAGACAAAACATGGATCCAGATCAAGGATTTGTGTCTTCATTTCCCACCAAAGCTTAATGTTCAAATGGGAAAGACACAGGCTCCACATGCCAAACTCATCCAAGATTCAGCACATCTCACAGCCACAATGCAAACTGAATTTAGAGCCTGGGGACATCTGCACATGTTTTCATGCAGGCTTAGGTCTAGATCTGCACCCAACTTAATAAGCCCCTCTGGGTCAGCAGGAGTCAGATGAGGTCTGACTGGACTAATTAGATCTGGCTCACTGGTGGTGATGCTGGGCCTGGGCAGGTTTCAAGCTTAGCCATCCATGTATCTGCATTTTGTTCCTTAGTACTTGTTTTTCTGTATTCTTTTCCTGAGGTATCCCACCTCTCTTCCCTATCATTAGGGAAGATGAACTCTACTTGTCTGTGCTCACCAGTATGTCCTGCTTCAAAGAGGAGAGGACTAGCCAGGCAGTGTTGTCAGTGGGCTTCTTCATGAGGTGAACGTCTTACTTCCCTGTGGCAGTAGCATCAGGACAACAAACCTGTCCCTGATGACTGGAGTTGTAAGCGACAGAAAATAACAAGGCTGGAAGATGAATTGTTTAACTATGTTGAAAAGCCAGTTTTTGAAAGGGCAGTGTGCAGTGAATCCCACACCTGTTACCACAGTCTGCAACTGTAATTGATTTACTGGTAGCACTATTACAGCAGATCTGTTTTATTTGCTATGACCTCCTCAGCAAAGAAGAGATAGCATAATTATGCATATAAGTGCATGCTGGACTGCCAGCATTACACATTGCTAAGCATAGCATAGAAGCTTGAGATAGTACTTCTGAAAGACGTGACAGAATGTGTCTAAAATGGGACTGTCAGTTGTACTGTGGCTCTGTTAATGTTGTGCTTAAGTGATGACCAGAAAATGCAAACTTTAAATGATACTATGGTAAATTGAGTTGTACTGCATAAAAAGTTCTGTGTAAGGATGGGAGGGGAGTCACAGCTCTTCTAGGTACAAATGGGAGGCTCAGAAGGTTAGGAGTGCACAGAAACCATGCAGTTGGGCAGTGCTCAGTAGAAACTTGGGGTGCATTTATTTGTGATGGTGCAACAGATTTTAACATTGGTGCCAGTTCTAAGAAGGGAGAAAGCTTGTCAGTGAACTGTTGCTTGGACTGTACCTTGCTCAGGATGAACTGTTGGGAGTGCCCTTCATGTGTTGAACTGCCCATTCAAGGCCCTCCTGTACAGTATCCTCTCCCCTCAGAACTATGTTGTGTATTACATATATTATATATTAAGAGGCTGCTCATTTGACTATGTTGTGAAGTTAATTCAGTGATCTTCTGATCAAACATTCATGGTTAGAAGATCTTTGTGTTGTCACAGAGTGGATTCTGAAGTGCAGTGCCACCAAGAGCTGCCTTAATGGGTGTTTTCATTACACCTGTTGTGCTTGCTCAGTCACTCTAGCCTCTTATCAAGTTTAATGCATGCAGCAGGGGGAATAGGGCTAAAATATACATTAATTGTAAGTCTCTCTTAAATACCATAAGCTTTTCAGTTAAAATTCCAAGCAAACATCAGATCTGGTTTTCAGCAGTACATGTGTATGCCTATATGAAACCCACAAGTTTTGACTTACTGTTGCTGTCAGCTGGTGGCATAGGATGAACTACAGGTTTCCAATATAAGATGAAAGTGTGGTTTTGACATAAGGATTCCTTTTAAGCCATAAGGAATGTATCCTGGGTATGTGTTTGAGGATTCCATTAGCTTAGCCTGCAATTATTGGAAGTATGAATCTGATTCCAACTGTTAACCTCTCTCCACAGCGATTGCCCAGACAAATCGAAGAGCGGAATGAAAAATTAAAGAAAGAAATGTTAGGTAAGTAGCATGTACCTATAACACACCTGAAAATCTCCCTGGTTGGCTAGAAAAATGAAAAATGCATAAGTAGACTCTCTTGCATGAAATTTAAGGATGGATTCTTAGAGTAAATACTTTATAGAATGGCTTAGGTTGGAAAGGACCTTAGAGATCATCTACTCCCAACTTCCATGTCATTGACAGGGGCATCTCGCAGCTAGACTCAGGTGCTTAAGGCCACATCCAACCTGGACTTGAACACCCCCAGGAAGGAAGCATCCACATCCTCCCTGGGCAGCCTGTTCCAGAGAATTCTGTGTTAAATTGAGTCCATCATCAGTAAATTTGCTGACAACACCAAGCTGGGGGCAGGAGTTGATCTGCTGGAGGGTAGAGAGGCTCTGCAGAGAGACTTTGACAGGCTGGACAGATGGGCAAAGTCCAATGGCATGAGATTGAACACATCCAAGTGCCAGGTTCTGCACATTGGCCACAACAACCCCATGCAGTGCTACAGGCTGGGGTCAGAGTGGCTGGAGAGCAGCCAGGTAGAGAGGGACCTGGGGGTACTGGTAAATGGTAGGCTGAACATGAGCCTGCAGTGTGCCCAGGCAGCCAAGAGGGACAATGGCATCCTGGCCTGCATCAGGAACAGTGTGGCCAGCAGGAGCAGGGAGGTTATTCTGCCCCTGTATACTGCACTGGTTAGGCCACACCTCAAGTCCTGTGTTCAGTTCTGGGCCCCTCAGTTTAGGAAGGATGTTGACTTGCTGGAATGAGTCCAGAGAAGGGCAAAGTTGGTGAGGGGTTTGGAACACAAGCCCTATGAGGAGAGGCTGAGGGAGCTGGGGTTGCTTAGCCTGGAGAAGAGGAGACTCAGGGGTGACCTTATTGCTCTCTACAACTACCTGAAGGGAGGTTGTAGACAGGTGGATGATGGTCTCTTCTCCCAGGCAGCCAGCACCAGAACAAGAGGACACAGTCTCAGGCTGTGCCAGGGGAGGTTTAGGTTGGATGTTAGGAAGAAGTTCTGTACAGAGAGAGTGATTGCCCATTGGAATGTGCTGCCCAGGGAGGTGGAGTCACCATCATTGGAGGTGTTCAGGGGGAGACTTGATGGGGTGCTTGGTGCCATGGTTTAGGTGGGTTGGATTGGTTGGATGTAATGATCTTGAAGGTCTCTTCCAACCTGGTTTATTATTATTTCACAACTAGACTCAAGTGCTCAAGGCCACATCCAACCTGGACTTGAACACCCCCAGGAAGGAGGCATCCACATCCTCCCTGGGCAGCCTGTTCCAGAGAATTCTGTGTTAAAACAAAACTCCTGATTGCTTGGTTTCACCTACAGTGCTTTCTGACCCATATAGTTCTCCCATACAGAAAAGGCTATTAGTTAAAATAAAATGTACTCAAGACCTTCTAAAACAATTTCACATTGATGCCATGTAAAAGCAGGAGAAAATGCTTTGAAACAGACCAACTACTCTGTCCTTTCCCTCTGCAAGCAAATTTTCACAGGAAACATTCACATGAAAGGGATAAACCAGGGCTTCCACTAAACCTTTACCTAAAAGAAGTCAACCAGCTGGAATAACTGAGCATGTTTGATTTAGGGTCTGGAGAAATAAATTTGGTTCTTTTAGTAGCACTTCCAACTTAGAGACCTCCAAGTCTTTGTGTTTACCATGATTTATATAGGATTTCAGTCCTGTTTGTTTAGAGGCTGAATTATACCCACCTAGTGTTACTAACAGGCATCTTGTCTTGCTGGGAGTGGAATTAGAGTTCCTGACTGTGTAGCTTATCGTTGTTTGCAATCCTGTACCAAAGGAGGCTCTGACTGTACTTGTTTGTAGAAGAGAGAGTTCAATCAATTGATTTGAATGTATCTACCCTCATCATCATGTTGTATGGTATTGTTTGGGTAATACCTTTACTGATGTACTTCAAAGGCATAACTAGCTAAATAAGATTCCCCAAGTATAACTGATTCTCATGTGTAATGTTAAGTACAAAGCACTTCCTTGCTTTATGGCTACAATAAGGGGTTCAGAAGAAACCTGCACCTAAAAGGACTGCTCTCCAACACTGTCTATTGTTTCCTGGCAAACAGGGTTTGTTAATTGTTAGAGGTTCAGATAATGTATAAGCCAATCTGAGTGTAATAGCATAATGTCATATGACTAAATAGCTCCTGCTCCACCACCATTTTTGCACTCATCCCAGAGCCAGGGGCAAGACCCTCACCAGCCAAGATACCACACAGAGGAGCTCAGCCCCAGTAAGCACACATAAATGATATTGGAGTGACCATCAATGCTCTTCCTACCTAACCCGGGGGGCCACCAGGCCCCCCGGCCTTTTGTCACCACCACCATCACCCAGTGTGCACCATGGGGGCTCACCAGAGATGAGAGGAGGATCCCTCAGCCCAGATGGGCTTAGCTTGGGGCTTCTGCCTGTCCTGGAGGGGATTAAAAAGGGGAGTGGGTGGGGAGGGCCAAGTGGCCACACCTGGGGTGGGAGGAGACTCCAACAGAGCCCAGGTGCTCTGGGATTTGAGGGGAAAATTGGGTGGATGAGGGGCTTTCAGGGTGATAGGTAATGATAGGACTAGGGAGAATGGAAAAAAAAAAACATAGAAATGGGTAAATTCAGATTCTTCCCCATGAGGGTGGTGAGGCACTGGAATGGTTTGCCCAGGGAGGTGGTAGAAGCCTCAACCCTGGGAGTTTTTAAGGCCAGGCTGGATGTGGCTCTGGGCAACCTGATCTAGTGTGAGGTGTCCCTGCCCATGGCAGGGAGGTTGGAACTGGATGATCCTCGAGGTCCCCTCCAATCCCAACAATTCTATGATTCTAAAACAATTTTGCAGTTCAGGCTGAATGTTAGGAAGAAATTCTTCACAGGAAGAGTGATTTACCATTGGAATGTGCTGCCCGGGGTGGTGGTGGAGTCATCATCCCTGGGAGTGTTTAAAGTAAGACTGAATGAGGCAGTTAGTGCCATGGTTTAGTTGATTAGATGGTGTTGGGTGATAGGTTGGACTTGATGACCTTGAAGGTCTTTTCCCAACCTGGTTAATTCTGTGATTCTGTGACATTTTGGTGGGGTGGGTTGGTTGGTTTGGTTTTTTAATAGAATCTTTTAATTAGTTCTGTTTAGAAGACCCCACAAAAGGGCAGAGACAAATGACAGTATAAGATAAACTGGCTGTCCCTAACCTGTTTGAGAAACAGCTTTCCGTAGTTAATGCTACTCATTGTAGGTGTGACAAGTAGTAGAAGAAATGCTATTTTAGGATAAGCAAGCTTTGAAGGTTTGGTTTGGGATGGGAGAGGGGAAGACAGTGTCGTGCTACTCTGCATAGAATCAGGTTAAACAAACTCAGTCTTGTAATGCTAATCCTTAAAATATTTGGGAAGCAGAGACTGCTTCAAAGGCTTATGCTGAAACTGATGTTGTTTTTTTAACTTGCTGTGCAAGGAGTCTGATTTGCTCTTGCTTTGTACCTGTTTTGACCTAGTAAAGCTGCAATCAGGCTTTCTAGAGCTTTACATTATCAGAGTCCGTTTCCAGCACTGTACTTAGAACAAGGCATAAATAAAGGAAGGGTGAGTGTGATAGTGCTATAAATAGATGACAAATGCAGAAAATCTCCAGAAGGATCAAGCTCTCTTGTAGGACATGGGATGAATTTTAATACAAGGTAATATGAAAACAACTCCTGCTCTTTTTTTGAGCTCTCCCTTTGTTACCAATGTCTAAAGGGCTTCACTAATCACAGAGGGAAATACTATAACAAGAAATCCAGCTTTCATACTGCTGGGTTTTGCCTAGATTTCAGACAGGATGTGGTCTTTTAACAGGTGTTAATCCAGTCAGTGGCAGTTAGGATTTAAGAACTGAACTGGTCTTCTGGAATTCTTAAGACAGGCATCCCTCCTCAGTGACATCACATAGATGCAAGGAGATAACAGTGATGTTTACTGGTGTAAGTAGCCAGGCAAACCAGACTAAGAGGGGGGTAGTACAGCTTGTAACCCTGTGTTCATCACAGCCTTTGCATGTGACAGGATTCACATACATTACACAGAGATCATTACAGTTATGTGGTGTCACGTGGGCAGGTGATACTGCATTCTTAGCACTGCTTGTGATCATCACTACTGTACTACTCAGCCTGGAGAAGAGGAGGCTCAGAGGAGACCTTATTGCTGTCTACAACTACCTGAAAGGAGGTTGTAGCCAGGGGGGGGGTTGGTCTCTTCTCCCAGGCAACCAGCACCAGAACAAGAGGACACAGTTTCAAGCTGTGCCAGGGGAGGTTTAGGCTGGATGTTAGGAAGAAGTTCTTCACAGAGAGAGTGAGTGATTGGGCATGGGAATGGGCTGCCCAGGGAGGTGGTGGAGTCACCATCACTGGAGGTGTTTAGGAAAAGACTGGATGGGGCACTTGGTGCCATGGTTTAGTTGATTAGATGGTGTTGGATGATAGGTTGGACTTGATGATCTTGAAGGTCTTTTCCAACCTGGTTAATTCTATTCTATTTTAATACCAGGTGAGGATTTTTTTCTATAACACATTTTCTTGCTAGAACACTTGAAGTTAAGTTAGGAATGTGGGCAATAAGAAGGCTAATATTTTTATGTGGTGGGTTTCTGTGGGGTTGGTTTGTTTCTTTGTTTGTTTTAATAAAATGCCCTAATCTTGTTGTTAAGAGAGGTAGCAGTGACATGGATCAAATAATAAAGGCCTGGGAAGGAAATAACTTGACAAGGTTTACACAATGTTGCCATTCTGTCTGGGGTCAAGTTAAAAATCATTTACAGTGGAAGAAGGGGGATTAGGTGGAAGTTCTGAAGGAGTCAAAGAGGATAAATGAACAATGTGTTGGTTAGCAGAATACTTTGGATTGTTTTTATTGTACAATATTTTTGTTTTAAGCTGTTTTAACTTTTCTTTTTCAATAACTTCATTAATGCTATTTGACAACTGAGTAGTGTCAGAATAGATAACTGCTTGTGGTAATCTGCTAGGAAGTTATCTGCCTACTGGTTAAGCAATGCCAGATGTGCAAGGATTCATTCTTGCCTTCTCACAAGGGAGTCAGCTCAGGTGTCTGGCTTGTACCCCACATTTTCTGATTCCAGGAGAGGAGTCAGATGCATCCTAACAGTTCTAGGCTAGGCCTGCTTCTGGAGCACAGACACTAAAATCAGTCACCAACAAAATCTTCAGAAAGAATGGCACAGTTCATTCTTTGGCTCCTTTGAAGCTTGGATACTGAATTCTTACCTCAGTCAATGAATCATCCAGTAATGCTGCTTTTCAAGGCCTTTATTCTTTAACTAAAACTAATCCCTGGTATACCAAACTAACTAACACTGGCATGAAAACTGCAGCTGTGCACAGACTAACTGAACTAAATGGAGTGCATCTTGCTTCTTCCCCAAGTGTGTTTCCTGTTTTCCAGTGCTACAGCTTGTTACCACATAGTTTGTCAGAAGCTGAAACCACTTCTTAAGTGATTGTGTGTAAATAAATCAGAACACACATTCTTGGCTGGATTTTTCTTCCAGACTACCTAAGTATGAATTCTTCTCTGTGCATGTGGTTAATGAAGTTCATGTCACTAGAAAAAACATGCTTTGTTTCCAAACCAAGTCCATTTCTGCTATGTCTTCTGCAAGGGTCTAGCTTTTGCAAAGTTGCCATCTGTATTTAAAGTATTTTCATATTTTCCATTCAGCCTTTGCAGGGTATTGTTGCCACTCACCACTGAGGTTTGCTAACCAGCAGGAGCAGGGAAGTCATTCTGCCCCTGTACACTGCACTGGTTAGGCCTCGAGTACTGTGTCCAGTTCTGGGCCCCTCAGTTTAGGAAGGATGTTGACTTGCTGGAGCATGTCCAGAGAAGGGCAACAAAGTTGGTGAGGGGCTTGGAACACAAGCCCTCTGAGGAGAGGCTGAGGGAGCTGGGGCTGCTTAGCCTGGAGAAGAGGAGACTCAGGGGTGACCTTATTGCTCTCTGCAACTACCTGAAGGGAGATTGTAGACAGGCAGAGGTTGGTCTCTTCTCCCAGGCAGCCAGCACCAGAACAAGAGGACACAGTCTCAGGCTGCGCCAGGGGAGGTTCAGGCTGGAGGTCAGGAGGAAGTTTTACACAGAGAGAGTGGTTGCCCATTGGAATGGACTGCCTGGGGAGGTGGTGGAGTCACCATCACTGGAGGTGTTCCGGAGGAGACTTGACAGGGTGCTTGGTTGCATGGTTTAGTTGGTTGGGTGGTGTTGGATGATAGGTTGGACACAATGCTCTTGAAGGTCTCTTCCAACCTGGTTTATTCTATTCTAAACCTCTGAGTTTCACCTTAAAGCAAGCTTGACTTTGGAAGCAGCTTTTGCATCCATCTGGCTCTTCATGCTTTCATAACACAAGCATCCTCTGCCTTAGTGATTGGACATGAACATACATTGACCCTTTTCTGTATTCTTGTTTTGTTTCTCTTCTGACTTGAAAGCCAAAGATTTCCAGCCATTGTGCAACAAGCTAGTCTTGTTTAGAGAAACTGTAATTACTGTGGTAAGTAGGCCCAGCTCCTTTGGAGAGAGAGTGTGAGCAGAGGAAAAGCTGGAATAGTTTTAGCAAGGTTTAGCAGCTTGAGGGCTGTGACAACAGGTTTCTGCATGGCTAAGTATATTGGATACAAAGAAATGGGATGAAATATGCCAATCTGAGTCACCCATGTTACACACAGCTTTTGTCATCTCTAATTAAGAACTATTGGGACTCTCAGCTTAAGCTATAAATGAGAGCATTGCAGAAAAGAGTGAAATGTACTTGATTGTCCATGTGATTCATGGGGAGAGCTATCAGAGTGTATCACCCTGGGCCCTTCTTCCAGTAAGAGATTTTTCCAGCTACTTGAGACCAGCAAGGATGTTTATTAGGCTTAGTGTCTAAAGAACTTGGGGGTTGGGTACTGAAAGGTATGTTGTATTTGCTAACAAATTGCTGAACCCAAGTACTTTTCACTTTAAATAGCTCAAACCAGAGCTAATACACAGTTGCTCTAATTCAGCCCTTCCCATTTAGGGAAGGGAAGAGGAGTTGCCCTCGCTCTTTAAATTGCTTAAGAATTGGTGTTGGTAGTACAGAAAGTTACAGGGAGATGAGACCTCATCATGAAAATTGCCCTATATAAAACATAAAAATGAAAAATCTTGAACAATACCTAGAGTTTCAACCTCCAAACACCACCTTAACACTAGCAGCTGCATCAGAATTACTGCCAGCAAGACTAAATAGCAGTTAATTGTGGCTGTTACAGCTTACTGTAAACCATCACAAATCTGTGTGTGCATCTGCCTTTTGCAACAGGGTGTTCCATTGCACTTCAGGTGAGTAATAAATCACAGACTTCTGAGCCCTAAATTGATTTTTCACCAGTTCGTTTTCTTGTTAGCCTCCTGAATGTCGCTTTGCTGGAGGAACTTAATGGGCTGGAGTTCCAGGTGAAAAGTAGACATAGGTGCTCTGAAACAGAAAGAACAAGATCAATGAAAGATACAGTCTTGAAAGGCAATGTGACCCTGCTCCAGGACAAGTGAGTCGTTTGATTGCTGGGAACTCATTGCAGCTGAGTCACAGCTCCACATGCCTTTTTCCTTCCTTCAAGCACAGTCTGTGTTTTAAGAGAGCTTTTGTGTTTTAAGAGAGCTTTTCTTTGAGGAGAGGGGGGAGGTTCGACTTAACTACAGATCTTAATTTAGGGATGAAAGGAGAGTGGGGGAGGAGGAAACAGTGCTTTCCTACAATGATGGGTTTATGTGTGCCAGGACAGCGGGAGCAATGCTTTGGGCTTGAGTTCCTGGAAAAGGCAAAGCTTTCTTCTGTTCCATTAACAAGTTCTTAAATGTGGCTGCACCTAAAGGCATTGCTCTGTGTGGATTTAAGTGGGAGAAGAGGAAGCTGACCTATGACTGTATTGTTTTAATTATTCAATCACAGGGAGATAAAGAATACAGTACTAAATATATCATATGATCTTTAGCTTCTCCCAGAGAGCTGGCTTAGCTGCAAGAGAGAATACCAGGGCAGTTGTGTGTTTATTGGCGCTGGTGTGACCGGAAAAGAGCCATCGCACTAACTCCAGATAGAAAGGACCTTTTCACAGCTTCCTGAAACAGGCAAACTGCTCTGCCTGCTCCTGAGCCAGCTGCAGTGCCTGGATAACTTGTGAATGGTTTACAACTGACTCTAGCAATGCCAGACTATGTCAGGATTCTTCCACCAGCAGACAAAGACACTTCTCACTCCAAACCTGAAGCTAAGCAATGACCAAATGTTTTAAGTACAATAGCAACCATTCATCCCAGTCATGGAGATGAATGCAAACAAGTTCATAGTTTAATAATCAAAATGCTCTTAGGATGCACTATTAAATTATGAACTTAAAAGTTAACTTCAACAGGATGTAGCTTTAAGAAGAAAACAACACACCACACCACCAGCACAAAGAAGCTAATCCTAGCTGAGCCACTTACTGGAATGACTTTCACCAGATCACTCAAGCACCTCACCTGATGATGCACACACAAATAAAAGAGGACAAATTCTATCCCTCCAACTTGCTGCTTTTGGAGGGTCAGGCTGTCTGGGTTTCTCCTGTGTAAGGCCATGCAATCAATGTACATGTTGACTCTCCAAGAGTAATACTGCTTTAAAATAATTACACACATCTCTGAAAAATACCCAGGTGTGACCCAGCTCTTTGATGCAGTCTCTCGACTGCTGTGGAGTATTTAGCAGCGCTGTAGTATCACAGTACTACAGTATCACTAAGGTTGGAAGAGAGCTCAAAGATTGAGTCCAACCTGTCACCACAGACCTCATGACTAGACCATGGCACCAAGTGCCATGTCCAATCCCCTCTTGAACACCTCCAGGGATGGTGACTCCACCACCTCCCTGGGCAGCCCATTCCAATGACGAATGACTCTCTCGGTGAAGAACTTTCTCCTCACCTTGAGCCTAAACCTCCCCTGGCGCAGCTTGAGACTGTGTCCCCTTGTTCTGGTGCTGGTTGCTAGAGAGAAGAGATCAACCCCTTCCTGGCTACAACCACCTTTCAGGTAGTTGTAGAGAGCAATGAGGTCACCCCTGAGCCTCCTCCAGGCTAAACAATCCCAGCTCCCTCAGCCTCTCCTCACAGGGCTGTGCTCAAGGCCTCTTCCCAGCCTTGTTGCCCTTCTCTGGACACGTTCAAGTGTCTCGATGTCCTTCCTAAACTCAGGGGCCCAGAACTGGACACAGGACTCAAGGTGTGGCCTAACCAAAGCAGAGTCCAGGGGCACAATGACTTCCCTGCTCCTGCTGGCCACACTATTCCTAATGCAGGCCAGTAATGCTGGTAGTTTCTTTATGCAGGACTGAGTTGTTCCTCAGAATGAAATGTTAGTCTTTTTCCCCAGCTGTTACTGGTTTTTGTGTTGTCAGTGAATGGAAAAACAAAAGTTCCAGCTGAAATTTGGAAATGTGGTTTAAAAAAACAGGCTATTTTGGTTTGTGGTGATGGTGTTTTAAGCTGTCTTGAGCTGTTGCTAGATTGTTGCTTCCGTGGGGTGAGTTCAGACCTGGGGACACATCTGCTTTGAGCAGGGCCACAGGCCTGCTGGGTTGTGCAAGGCAGATCTCTTGATCTGTTTGTACTCTTTGCGACACAAATACTGCTTGGCTCTGTCTGTAAAGAACTTACATGGGGCTTTGTTCCTTATGTTTCTGTGCTTTATCACTGCTGTGAAGTTACTGCTTCTGTATGGCTTAGCAACAAAGACTGAATTAAACCCTGGCTTGGTAACATTGTAGTGAGGAGACATAGTGGCAATAGCACTGCTGGACAGAAACAGGGTTTCAAACAAACCCAAGAACATAGGAGAAGCAAAGAAACTACATGGTTAAGTGTTCATACAACCCTGCAGTTGGATTCTGATAATGTTGGTTTAGAAATAGGAATGCAGGTGAAGATGACTGGAAGAACAGAACTAGAGGAAAGATGACTAGAAGAAGACTTGAGATGCCTTGCTGAATGTGCTCACATAGTATCATAGTAGTATCATAGTATCAGTCAGGGTTGGAAGGGACCACAAGGATCATCTAGTTCCAACCCCCCTGCCATGGGCAGGGACACCCCACACTAGATCAGGCTGGCCAGAGCCTCACCCAGCCTGCTTGCTCTTAAACACCTCCAGGGACGGCACCCCAACCACCTCCCTGGACAACCCATTCCAGGGCTTCACCACTCTCATGGTGAAGAGCTTCCTCCTCACATCCAGCCTGAATCTCCCCACCTCCAGCTTCATTCCATTCCCCCTAGTCCTATCACTACCTGAGATCCTGAGAAGTCCTTCCCCAGCCTTCCTGTAGGCCCCCTTCAGATACTGGAAGGCCACAATTAGGTCACCTCGGAGCCTTCTCTTCTGCAGACTGAACAGCCCCAACTCCTTCAGTCTGTCCTCATAGGAGAGGTGCTCCAGCCCTCTGATCATCCTCGTGGCCCTTCTCTGGACACCTCCCAGCACCTCCATAGCCCTCTTGTAATAGGGGCTCCAGAACTGGACTCCAGGTGGGGTCTCACCAGGGCTGAGTAGAGGGGGAGGATCACCTCCCTTGACCTGCTGGCCACACTTCTCCTGATGCAGCCCAGGATCTGATTGGCTTTCTGGGCTGCAAGTGCACACTGAGAGCTCATGTTGAGCTTTTTGTCCATCAGCACCCCCAAGTCTCTCTCCTCAGGGCTGCTTTCCAGCCAGTCACTGCCCAGCCTGGATTTGTGCCTGGGATTGCCTTGACCCAGATGCAGGACCCTGCACTTGGTCTTGCGGAACCTCATGAGCTTGTCTTGTGCCCACCTCTCCAGCCTGTCAGGGTCCCTCTGGATGGCCTCCCTTCCCTCCAGTGTGGCATTTGCAGGGTTTGCTTACGTGATTGTGACTGCTTCAGCTGCTCAGCTGGATTTCCTGTGTGCCAGCTGTTGGGGCTGTTGGGTTTGCCCCGCTCTGTGCATGCACAAAGCTCCCAGCAAGACAATGCATTGCCTTGAATAATTGTGTGTGTGAATGCCAGCCTAGGGTAGGCTTCATCTTGTCAAACTTCTGTTTGTTCTTTGGGAAATAAGTCTACAATTGAGCAAAGAAGCCAGGAGGAGAGCAATGTTTTACTTGAAAAACAAGACTATCTTCCTTCTTTGTCTAGTCTTGCCAGGGCTTGTGTTTAGCCAACACTGCAGTTTTTACTTCTGCTTCTTGTTTCATTTTATGTATTTTACCTATTCTGTCATCTCTGTATACTTTAAAGGATATCCCTTTGTTGCTCCTCCTGTATTGTAGGTGATGATAAGCTTCATTTTCTGGAGTCAGAAGGCATGTATGACACACATTGATGGAAGCCTTTAGATTTTATGAGCTGTCATTCCCTATTACTGTTTAACAAACATTGTTAACTATAGCTGTTTAGAGAGTTAGTCCTGGAGAGCTGTCCTGTTGCAGATGAGTTAATGTCATTCCACATGACCCCGTGGTGAGCTTTCTTGCAGACAAAAGGGCAGGGAGTTGTCTTCTTCAGATGGCATTGCTTAGCTTGCAGGTGCAAACACAGGTGCAAGGGGTTCTTGTTTTATTATTGTTATTATTCCTATCAACAGAGATTATAGAAAGGGATTGTTAATAATTACAAATGAGCAGTCAGAACTTTGGCTGTCATTGTTATCTTTCAGTAGTCTAGGAAACTGGGTGGTTGTAATACCCCTGATTGTTTATGGAGCTGTGGCTGCATCAAAAATAACCAGAACTGAAAGCTTTGTGTTAGACAATCGAAAGCTGGCAGCTATCAGAGTTGGATCCAAGTGTAAGCACAGGGAATACCCGTGCTTTGCTGTGAGCTGGGATGCTTCTGGCTAGCTGGAACCACATAGACATGACTGTCAGCAGCCACTGGCCCATCACTGGAGCTGCCTGACAAACCATTCAGAGCCACCTTGGGGATGTGTTTTCAACTCCAAAGCTAACAGTAACTGCAGCACAATTGGGATTTTGTTTATTAGTTCCTCTTAAGAGCCTGGATAGTCAAACTGCAGAGGTTTCCACAGCATGTAACTTAAATGAGGTTGGACAGATGGGCAGAGTCCAATGGCATGAGATTGAACACATCCAAGTGCCGGGTTCTGCACATTGGCCACAACAACCACATGCAGTGCTACAGGCTGGGGTCAGAGTGGCTGGAGAGCGGCCAGGTGGAGAGGGACCTGGGGGTGCTGGTTGATGGTAGGATGAACATGAGCCTGCAGTGTGCCCAGGCGGCCAAGAGGGCCAATGGCATCCTGGCCTGCATCAGGAACAGTGTGGCCAGCAGGAGCAGGGAGGTCATCCTGCCCCTGTACACTGCACTGGTTAGGCCACACCTCGAGTACTGTGTCCAGTTCTGGGCGCCTCAGTTTAGGAAGGAGGTTGACTTGCTGGAACGAGTCCAGAGAAGGGCAATGAAGTTGGTGAGGGGCTTGGAACACAAGCCCTATGAGGAGAGCCTGAGGGAGCTGGGGCTGCTTAGCCTGGAGAGGAGGAGACTCGGGGGTGACCTTATTGCCCTCTACAACTACCTGAAGGGGGGTTGTAGACAGGCAGAGGTTGGTCTCTTCTCCCAGGCAGCCAGCACCAGAACAAGAGGACACAGTCTCAGGCTGCGCCAGGGGAGGTTCAGGTTGGATGTTAGGAAGAAGTTCTATACAGAGAGAGTGATTGCCCATTGGAATGGGCTGCCTGGGGAGGTGGTGGAGTCGCTATCACTGGAGGTGTTCAGGAGGAGACTTGACAGGGTGCTTGGTTGCATGAGTTAGTTGATTAGGTGGTGTTGGTTGATAGGTTGAACGTGATGATCTTGAAGGTCTCTTCCAACCTGGTCTATTCTATTCTATTCTATAAATGAATTAGTAGAGCTGCACTGTGTAGTTGGGCATAATGCAGTGGGAGCTTTCTCTGTACTTAATGTGTTGTCTCTCCTTTTCCTTGTAGGCAAACTGAAGGATCTTGGGAATTTGGTTCTCCGCCCCTTTGGCCTGTCAACAGAAAATTTCCAGATAAAACAGGATTCATCAACTGGTTCATACTCAATCAATTTTGTTCAAAATCCAAACAACAATAGATAATATTAATTCAGTCTAGCTCTGCTGGCCTTCAGGTTTCATGACCGTGTGCTTGCACGTACCAATAAAAGGATTCAGCCAACATTCTTCACGCTCCCCAAGTGAAGATAAGACCCAAGCATATTCATTTTCCTGCTTGTGAAATTATTTACAGTGTGGATGTAAAGCAAGTCATTTGACTTCTCCTAGTGGTACCTGTGCCCAGTGTGTCATTTTTACTTTGGTTTATTTTCATTTCTTCTCTTGCAGTGTTTGGCTTATCCAAGAGTCTGGGCCATTCTTTTGGCCCAGTCAGTGCTGACAAGGAAATTCTAACAAGCAAGGCAGTTGAATCAAAATGCTGATGCAGCTGCAACCAAGCAGGGTGGGTTAACTGCAGCCACCAACCAAGCCCCACACAACTGCTTTCCCACACCCCTTTAGTGGGATGGAGGAGAGAATCAGGAGGGTAGAAGTGAGTAAACTCCTTGGTTCAAATAAAGACAGCTCAGCAAAAGCTGCACCCACAAGCAAAGCAATACAAGGAATTCATTCACCACTTTGCCCAGGCAGGTGTTCAGCCATGCCTGGGAAAGCAGAGCATCATCACATGTTAGGGGGGGAGACAAATTCCATCACTCTGCACGTCTCTGCCCCCTTCCTTCCTCCCCCAGCTTTCTATGCTGTGTGTGATGTCATATGGTATGGAATAGTCCTTTGGTCAGTTGGGGTCAGCGGTCCTGACTCTGTTCCCTCCCCTTTTTTGTGGTGGAGTTGTGTGAGGAGTAGAAAAGGTCTCAGTCCTGTGTAAGCACTGCTCAGACATAACTAAAACATCTCTGTGTTATCAAGGCTGCTTTGAGCACAAATCCAAAACATTGCCCCATACCAGCTACAGCGAAGAAAATTAACTCTACTGCAGCCAAAGCCAGCACGCAAAGAACAAAGCCTAATGGTGTCTTGGGGAATTAATGAATCTAGCAGAAGCACTTCTCCATGCTCAGCAGGTGGATAGGACTGACAGCATGCATGGAAGCAAGCCAGTGTCTTCTGTGGAGTAATTTCTCTTTGTAATAAAGGCTTGGTATTTCTGTTGGTTTGTGACGTTCTTGCCTTATTTGTCTCCTTCCCATGGTGGTACTGTTGTATAAAATGCTTACAGCCACCCACAGATAGTACACTTGGCAGACACTAACTTGATGTGTTTGATTATTTTTCTCTCCCTTGCTTATATCCATGCCAGTACATTCACCTCAGGCCACCCTTACACCACACTTTATTTTGCATTTTTTCTGAAGGCAACAAGGAAACTTTGTGCCTATAGAATAGAATAGAATTAACCAGGTTGGAAGAGACCTTCGAGATCATCATGTCCAACCTATCATCCAACACCATCTAATCAGCTAAACATAGCACCAAGCACCCCATCCAGTCTCTTCTTAAAGAAAACACCTCCAGTGATGGCAACTCCACCACCTCCCCAGGCAGCCCATTCCAATGGCCAATCACTCTATGAAGAATTTCTTCCTAACATCCAGCTTAAACCTCCCCTGGTGCAGCTTGAGACTCTGTCCTCTTGTTCTGGTGCTGGTTGCCTGGGAGAAGAGACAAACCCCCACCTGGCTACAACCTCCCTTCAGGTAGTTGCAGAGAGCAGTAAGGTCTCCCCTGAGCCTCTTCTTCTTCAGGCTAAGCAACCCCAGCTCCCTCATCCTCTCCTCACAGGGCTTGTGCTCCAAACCCCTCCCCAGGACACGTTCCAGCAAGTCAACATCCTTCCTAAACTGAGGGGCCCAGAACTGGACACAGGACTCAAGGTGTGTATATATATAGAGAGAGAGATTTAAAGGTATATATATCTGTATATATAGAGATATCTGTAATGGTACCATAAAATTACATTTGCTTGACTGAAATGTGCTCATATTACAGAGCTGCCTAATGGCAAACAAATCAGTGATGTTAAAGTTGATTGCTAATGACCTTCATAGTACTCTGGAGCTTGAAGACTTTGATGTGTGTGTGTATATGTATATATATATATACACACACACATATATATCTATGTATATATATATAGATATATCTATGTGTGTGTGTGTATATATTAAGTGCTGTTGAAATAGTTGATTAGACCTTTTGGAGAAGGTGTCTTTTGTAATTAGTATTTGCTGGGGTTTCTATTGATGCTGAAATGTTTGTATTGGAGGCAGATTTTTCAGTTGTCTCCATGCAGATTTCAATAGATGATTCAATTAAATAATTAGTGGTGGCTAGCTGTAGGTCATTGGTTGTCATCTTGAATTTATCTCAGGAAGCATCCCTGTGTGTACTTAAGGAGTGAAATTCTAGAGCTCCATGCCTCCACTAACATGCCTGAAAGGAAGAGTCTCTCAAGCATTCTTGGTGCTTGTGCTTCATTTTTGTCTCTGCAGCTGTGGAGGGGGTTTCATTGTTGGTTAACTCTCTCTCTTGCTGCGTTTTCAGTTTTGACTTTGTGGTGACCTATTTGTAAACGATCTCAAATCTGCAGTGAGTGTGTATTAAATGTGTGGGAATTAAAATGTCATGGTCAAAAGAAGCGAGAAGCCCTAATTCACAAGGAGGCCTGTGCAGCCTGTAACATCTTCTGCATAATTAAAATGTCACTGAAGTAAGAGCGAGCAAACAGCCTCCAGGATTTCCATGTGCTGAAACTGTAACTGGGCCCTGCTTTTGCTGGAGTAAAGTTTCTCATGTGCAGGGCTGAATTTCCTTTATTAATAAAGTTTGTGAGGTGCCTGGGAGGAAGGTTCTAAAGGAAGAAGGATTTTGCTCCTCCGCAGCCATGGTGCTGCTGGGGAGGGGTTTGCCAGCCACAGGCTGGGTGTGTCAGACTTCCAGTAGGGGGCTGAGCTTATGCAGGCAAAGTGGGAATGTGCTGGGAGGAAAGGGTACTCACCCACGAGGTGCAGGTCCAGCTAGGATAATTAGCTGTGAAACCACTCTCCTTCCTGAGCCAAGCTCCTCAGATTCAGGGAAGCATTACTAGGCTGGGACTACTAGAAATGCAAATAATCTTTCCTGAAACCTGGAACACTTTGGATCAAAGGCGTCCAAGCCGCTTCAGAGAAGCCCTGGGCAGAGGCAGAGCTTGGAAGAAGCTGATAAGCTTGGTCGCTGACTGTGAAGCAGCTTAGGTCTGTGCCCTGGGTTTCACTTGACTGCAACATCTGCACACACCCTTAAACCATACATCAATGGAACCACTTTGAAGCTGCAATGGATCCTTTAAATTTTATATTGTTGTTATGACCAATTGATTGCTCTCTTTACACACACTGTGTGTATCTATTATTGACCAGTGTATGACTGTTGTGCAGTTATAAGCAGAGGCTTTTGGCAACCTGCTGCTTGCCTTACAAATTACTTCAATGACAGATATGCTTCCTTCCATTCTGTCCCTGCTTCACATCTTACAAGGGCTGGAGGGCTGCAAATGTGCCTTCTTGGATGGAGGCTGCTTCACTTACTCTGGAAAATAAAAGCATAACAAAACTTTGGGAATTAAACCTGTTGCACAAAGACAGCATGAAGTGTGCAGCCTAGCCTAGCCAAAATGCCTAGTTTAAAACTGAAGGGAAGAACAAATGATGCTGAAAGGTTGCAGCTGATTGGCTTTCCATCCCTGTGTTTGTAATTTAATTGCATTGTGTGAAAGAGGTGGGTCAGTGTCACTGGAAATGGGGCATGCCATTGCTGAGGATTCAAAACTCTAAGCCACACCTACTCACAGCGGCACTCCAGCTAAACTACAGACCTCTGAAATGTCACCTGCCATTTCAGATGGCAGCAAGTTCTTCAGCAGCTTCTCCTCCAGGTAAAATGCCATTTAATGGCCTGAAAGAGGTCCCTTTGCATTGTGCAAATTCTGAGCAAACTGCATTTGTTTTGCCTTTCAAGGGACATTTGTGAAGGCTTTTGAAGTTAGTCATCCTAGCTAAGTACTTCCTCCTGGTGTAACTGGCCACAATTCCACTGCAGTGCCAGGGTGGTTTAAGTCACATGTGTTGAGCTTACAACCTCTAATAGGAAAAAATTACTACACAAACCATAGTCTTTTAAGTAAGTGCTCTTACACCAAGTTCCTTGCTAATTTGCTCCAGTAGTTACTCACCATTAACAACCATGTGCCTTTTGTCCACTTCCAGTTGTCTGTCCTCAGCTCCCAGCCTTTGTTCCTTCTTACTCTGCCTGTGAAATTAAAAACCTTTTAGTACCTGGCCTCTTCTCCCTGAGCATGTCCACAGTAATAAAGGGGCCTGTTGGTCTTCTCCATGAGCTGAACAGAAAGGGCTGCTGCAAGTCTCTCCCTACAAAGAACTTCTGATCTCCATAGTGATTGTGTTTCAAACCTTCCCTTTTTTGATGTTTAGGAAGGACATTAGAACCAACACTGAGATTTGTCACCCTGCTGCTGTATGCAGAAGGAATGACATTCTTCTTCTACTCTCAAAGGTGGTCTTAACCTTCTGGCAACAGAAGAGCTAAGTTGTAGACCTCTCCTCAGCCTTTTCTGAGGTAGCTGAGATACACACTCCCCTTTCTTGCAGCTGTGGACATTTTCTTCCTCGTGATAATGCAGCTAAAAGAAGAAGTCACGTTTTGTTTGGCAGGCCTGGCTAACTGAGCAATAGATCAATTTCTGTGTGTTTCCTCACCAGGCTATTGATTGCCAGCATCTTCAGGAGTGACTTCAGATTTGCTTCTCAGTCACTGATGAAAGTGTCAAGTGGTATGAGTTCTAGCAGTGATTTGAGCAGACTGTCAGCAGTGATTTGAGCAGAATGTCACAGGAAACATCCCTGTTTGAAGGACAGTGGGGAAGTGTTTGAGATCTGTCATCTGTCTAGGAGACCATCTTAACCCACATGTGCAACACTTACTTTATATTGTAGATGGTTCTCTGTAAATGTTGCATTGACTGCAGAGTGCCATGCCACATGATGGCTTTATAATTAGACTTACTAAGCCTGGTTGAGTGACAAAGCCTATTTTTGATGGATTTTAATTGCATGGTTGCCATCCTTCCCCACTGTTGCTCCACTGACCAGACATTAAAGGCAAAGTGGGTGAACCAGCTGGCTGTTTTAAGCTAAATACCTGGATTTATTTTCAGCCCTGCCTGGTTGCTAACAGAATGGCAAATACATCATCCCATTTGCTTTAAACTGAGAAGTACCAAACAGCAGCACTTCAATGGTCAGCAACAGGCTGCCACTGCATTTTCACCACTGCTTTTGTTCCTAATACATTACAGTTTCTCTCCTATCATCCTTACCTTTGTTAGTCATGCTTTTTTTCAAGCTTTCCCTATCAAGACTGTATTCTCTTACATCAAGTTTATAGAGCTACCTGTTTTGTCTTTCCATGTGCATTTGTTGCTTGGTTTTGGTTTTTTGGGTTTTTTTCAATTGCTCAGCAATTCAATTTATTCTCCTTCCTGTGGTTATGCCCAGCAGCAGACCCTTGCTGGGTCTCTGTATCCCACCCAGCCTTGTAGCTGCAGCTTACATTTCTGATCTGCAGCACCACACTGCAGTGGCCGACCAGCAGGGCTTCCAAAATTGATGTTGCACAAAGCTCCTAGGTGGGTTGCTGAGAAAGCAAACACTCACTCATCCCCTGAGAAAGCTGGGGGGACTGACATATGCTATACCCTAAGCACAGCTATTCAGCGAGGATCTGAAATCTCTCTCACCTCATTGTGTTGGGATATTTAGGCTCCAACCTTTGAAGCTGCATCTTCCCTTCCCCGATTAGCGCAGTTCAGCACAAAACTTCCTTGAGATCTACCTACCCCTGATTAGCACAGACATAGCTGGAGAGAAAGAAGAAACTGCTGGTCACCAGTTCCTAGGCTTTAATTAGCTGTGTTATTCTCAAGGGATTATTTCAACAGCCGAGCTCTGTTGCCGGCTGCTGCAGCCAAGAACCAATTATATCAAAGTGCCACCTCTTTTTAACAGTAGGTGAAGATGTGTAGGGGCACATTTAATGTGCAGCATTAATACATTGCTCATTCACAAGCTTTCCCTCTTTGGAAGAATCCCAGCATTTTCTTGTTCAGCAACTTAATTTTTTTCAAGCCTGTGCAGCCTCCTGCTCAAAAGGATGTAATTGCTGGGGAGTGTTTATCAGCAGAGGCTCTGGTCAGCCTGCTTGTCTGCCCAGACACAGCCAATTGTCAGGCTCTTGGCTACTGTGGCACTAAGCCAGGGTCATTACAGCCTACCCTAATAAAGCAAAGTCCTTTATGGATTAAAGGTCCTAAAACAAGGGAAAAATACTAACTGCATTTTTTCTGGTCCTGCACATTCAGTGGTAATCCCCCCCAGCTAGAAGCTTCACCATCTGCAGCTGCGACTCCAGCCTGGATACTCATACCTGCCTCTTTCTCATCCACCAGTTCTTGAGAAGGTGATTTACAAAGCCAGAGCTCCTGAGGTGGATGCAGCAGATACAGGTTTGCCTTTCCTATGCCAGCTGAGACTAATACTCTGGTCCTGGCTCCAGGTACCACAGCTCCCTGCAATGACTGTGTGGGCACTGGTCTCTGGCTGCAAACGTGCAAGTCCCTCCATGGCTGCTGACCAAGAACATGACCTCCACCAGCCACAGAAACTGAGACTTCAGGTGCTGAGGCATTAGGCACAAGCACCTTTCTCTGATCCCTTTCTAACTCTGGCATGTGCAGTGCAGCCTGGCTGTGGCCCAGACCTGAGTGCAGCGGTGTGGGAGGTGCTCCTGGGCAGCACCCTCTCAGAGAATGACACATCAGTGAAGTGAGATGTCAGGAAGAGAGGGGTAAGTGGTATTTTCTAGTCTAGGCAGTAGCTTTCTGCCTGGCTGCGGCAATAGCATCCTAAATGTATTCCTGGAGTAGTGCTGGTGAGTGCCAAGTGAGAAAACAGGCCCTTGGAGAGGCAGCAGGGCTCTGGGCTCTGCTTGCCTAATTGCATTTGAGCACAGCTTCTCACAAGTGCATCTTTATCTCAGCAAAGAAAGACACATTTCCATTAGCTTATCTGGCTTTGGTGGTCCATCTTGGTGCACTTTTCTACCTCATGAAGGAGGAATTGCAGTATTTGAAAATCCTGGAAAAGGAGAAGGCTGGAAGCTGACAAATTTACTACCAATGGCTACAGCCCGTGACCTGCCCTCGAAGCCACATTTCTTTCTCTGTCCAAATGTATTTGTGTGTCCCTGCTCCAAGCTCAAATACAGCTGAGGTCATGATGCTTGCAGCCAGCAGCAAGTATTCTAAGCCAAGATGTGGCTTCTGGTATGATTTTGCAGTGCTGATGAAAAGTGTATGATGTACAGCTACCTCAGCCCCTGTTCTCACAGCTCATTTGCAGTGTTGTCTCACTTAAGGCAAACAGAGCAAACGGAGTGAACCATGAGAGGATTTTCCACATCCATCTGTGCAGCATTGCTATTTCTGGGATCTTATACTTAGCATGGTCCAGTATCCATCCTTTTACACTGTGGAGCCCCCAGCCCCTTGATCTGATAGCTCACAGTGCTTCAGTGTTTGAATGAGCCCTTCAGCAGGCACAGCCTTAGTTTAATATTTAATGATCAAGACAACTACACTTGGAAATTCCAACCCCTTAGCTCTTAAGATGTGGAGCTCTCAGCTGAAAAATCTTCCATTCAAAAATAGAACTATCCCTCCAAGGCTTTGAATATTTACCCCAAACTCAGAACATCTCAAACACATCCACAGGGGTGTTCTGCCTACCCAGCGCGGAGCATCCACGGCAAGGGAGTGAAAACAAAGACCACAGAAACACTCAGGGGAAAAGCAGGAGCAGAATCATGAAAACAGGCTACAGAATGCAAATAAAAACCAGCTGCCAGCACTGCATGAACCAGCAAACAACGTGATCCTGTTCCTACTGCCACCCAGAACACGCTGAAGCTCGCTGCGCAGAGCCTCTGGAAAGCCCTCACTCCAGTCGCCCTTCTGGCATGAAGGAGAAGGATGAATCCACCCACAAAGACCTGAGCAAGGACAAGTGAGCAAGAGCAAAAAAATGACGACAGTGAGTAGCAGTTGATAGCAAGGCCACATGCACGTTGGCTTGTTTCTGCCCTGGCAGTTGCTTAGAGACCTGCTGTACTGCTGTGTGGTGCTGCTGACAGGCTCTCTGCACACTCATTAGCATTTGGCAGTTGGAGCCTTGCTTTACCTTTGGCTGAACAGAGAGATGAGCTGCTTTGCACAACAGCTCAGGTTCTCTGCTGTGCTAGGGGGGCTCCCACAATGCAGACCCATGCCTCACGCCTCAGAGATCTGCTCCAGCCCGGTGACATTCCTAACTCTCCAGAACACGCTAAAGCACTGGAGATCACCATGCAAATCCCAGCAGCTCCTGACACTCTTGGCGGCCTTGCAAAATACTGTCAGTCAGGGAGACTGGCCTGGGGGGCACAAAGGTGATGTGAGAGTACTCCTTGTGTGATTTCCTCAGCTGCAGATGAGGCTTCAGGCAGGTGACTGCTTACGTGCTCACACTGCACTCCTCACCACATAATGCTTCAATAATGAGTGTGTGGCAGTGCCTGAATTTACTGCTTCATCTGTTTCTGACCCACTCAGTTTCCTGAAGAAATCTGCCCATTGGTCTCATCCTAAAAGAAATCATATTTCTCTGTACCCATCCCTCACGTTTTAGCTGCCAAGCTATCACAAAAGCCTCCTGCGCCAGGAGCTGCACCGAGCAGCTGCTCTGTGCACTTTTGCCCTCATTAAGTATCACCCTTTTGATGCTTCAGGGCAGCAGTAAACACTATTACTGAGTGGCATTGTGTAGGACTGGCTTCATCGCTGAAGGTTGAGTTACTTTTATACTTTTGTCACCGAACTACTGGAGTGAAGATTAATCAATAGAGTAATTGCAGAACTCTGAAATCTGTCTGGCTAACCTCTCTCGTGGGCTTCACAGTCACGAAGCAAATCCAGCAGACTCCCACAGCGCGACGCTACCAACACAATGTCACAAAGGAAAAGCCATTAGTGAGCAATTACATTTCAGCAGGACTTCCCCTCTCCACCACGGGCTAATGAGGATAACCAATTCAAGAGGAACTGCCGCAAGAACGAACGAATAACGAGAGAAAGAGGGTGGGAGTTCCTGCAATGCGGGCAGAATAAGAAACAACCCTGGGAAGGAAAAGAACAACACATATGTTGGAGCTCAGCTCCAAGCAACAGACAGATGTGGACGTTTGCTCGCAGTTACAGGAGGCACCAACTGGTTTCAAAAGCATCCCGGAGGCCCAGGGCCAAAACAACAGTTGCTACAGACAATGTACATACACACGACCACTCCAGAAGTTAATTTGATTTTTAGGAAAGGCTTCTGGCTATCAACACGAGGTCACTGCACCAAAACACCTTACTTGCTAAAATTAGGAAATCTTTACAGCAACAAAAATTCAAGTGGAAAAAAAACCCTCTCAGTAAATGCTGTCTTGTGTTTAATGGGCGAGGGCAACTCTGCAGATCCTGCCATTTGAAGCATTTGCCAATTGGCCCTCATCTGACAGCAGTGTTGGCGATGGAGAGCTCCAGAATGGGAGTCAGCTGCCACAGCACAACTTGCTGCCCCTCCATGGCAAGATAAAGCAGCTCAGTGCAAGGCATTTCTTCCCTAGATGGAGAAATACCCAATTACACTTACCTGCAATGGCCAGGCTTGTCTGAGACTGTTTGTGCTGCAGTAAAAAACAGCCAGTGCTCAGCGGGGGACTGAGGCCCCAGAGCAAGTCAGGATAAAGGAGGAGCTTGCCTTGGTTGATGAGGGCTGGGTTAGGGATCAATTAAGCAACCCAGGCATCCATAAATCCATGGCTCCTGATGGGACGCATCCGTGGGTACAGAGCGAGCTGGTGGAAGTCATTGCTAGGCCGCTCTCCATCATCTTAGGTAAGTTGTGGGGAACAGGAGAGGTACCTGAGGACTGGAGGAAAGCAAATGTCACCCCAGTCTTCAAAAAGGGCAAGGAGGACCTGGGTAACCATAGACGGGTCAGTTTCACCTCCATCCCTGGAAAGATGATGGAGTAACTTATTCTCAACACGGTCTTATCAGGAAGTCATGTTTAACCAACCTCACAGCTTTTGATGAGGACATAACCAGGTGGATAGATGATGGCAGAGCACTGGATGTGGTGTATCTTGATCTCAGTCAGCAAGTTTGCTGATGACACCAGACTGGAGGAGTGTCTGACACACATGAAGGCTGTGCTGCCATTCAGCAGGACCTAGCCAGGCTGGCGAGCTGGGCAGGGAGAAATTTAATTCAGTTCAACAAGGGCAAGGGCAGAGTCCTGCATCTGGGGAAGAACAGCCCCACGGACCAGTATAGGCTGTGGACTGACCTGTTGGAGAGCAGCATAGGGGAAAGGGATGTGGGGGTCCTGGTGAATAGAAGGATGACCATGAGCCAGCAATGTGCTCTTGTGGCCAAGAAGGCCAATGACATCCTGGGGTGTATTAGGAGGGGTGTGGCTAGTAGGTCAAGAGAGGTTCTCCTCCTCTTCTACTCTGCCCTGGTGGGGCTACATCCGGATTATTGTGTTCATTTCTGGGCCGTTCAGTTCAAGGACAGGGAACTGCTTGAAAGAGTCCAGTGCAGACCCACAAAGATGTTTAAGGAAGTGGAACATCTCTCTTGTGAGGAAAAGCTGAGGGAGCTGAGGCTCTTTAGCTTGGAGGAGACTGAGGGGTGACCTCATTCATGTGAAGGGTGAGTGTCAGGAGGACAGAGCCAGGCTCAGCTCAGTCCAGTGACAGGACAAGGGGTAATGAGTGCAAGCTGAAGGATAGAAGCCATGTGAACATAAGGAAAAACTCTTTCACTGTAAGGGTGACAAAACACTGGAACAGGCTGTGCAGAGAAGTTGTGAAGTCTCCTTCTCTGGAGACATTGAAAACCTGCCTGGATATGGTTGCCTGTGACCCACTCTGGCTGGGGGGGTTAGACTAGATAATCTTTGAAGGTCCCTTCCAACCCCTAACATTCTGTGATTATTTCCCTTTAAAAGAGCACTGAAAAAAATCAAGGCTTTATTTGAATAAATGTTACACAACATTCTTTATCATTTACTTCTCAGCAAACCTTAAAGGGTGAAGTATATTTTCCTCATTCAAGTCTACAAAATGAAAGAGGCATAGTGACCATTCAATATACAGACAAGAAGGTAGCACGGAGCAAAGCTTAAATATTAAGCAACTAAAGCAAAGAAGTGAAAAGCAATACATTACTGTAATTCTCTATCATTAGAATATCCCTGACAATTTCATTTCAAAATGAAAATCTGGTTTCAAACAAAATGGCTGCAATACTTTCTGTGAAAACAAAGGCAAATACAATTAGCTACCTTGTCTATCTTTATGCTATTTGCTTATATACCCATATTCTCCCATGGAGAGACCTGCATCTCCCTTCAGCATATTTTTTCCCTATTTCAGCTGCTGTGCACAAGTGCTCGTGAAGATGAGGAAATAAGAGCACTGGTTCAGAGTCAGGTGTCACACAGGCAGGCACTACTGGCTTCTACTTACAACATCAATCAGTTTTCAATCCAATGTGCAATAACCCTGCTATTACAGACCCGGGCCTTTTTCCTGAGCAGAAACTGGTTTGTGCCGTGTCGTTCGGTGGCTTCCTTTTTGTTTTTGTGTTGGGGCTCTTTTTGTGTGTGGGGATAAAACTGTAATTTATTAGGCCAAGATCCTTGTTGGTTGTCAATACAGCTGGGGTTTGGTCTCCAGAGGCGAAAGGCTAGCGCATACACAACAGCAAATCACTTCCCAGGCCCTCGAATTGCATGTCTTAATGTTTCTAAGTTGTAGTCAAATCTCAGACCACATTACAGGGCCAGACTGCTGGTGATCCTCTTCAACTGGTGAAAAGGTAAAGCACTGCAGAACAAATATTATTCTCAAATTTAAAAAAATAAATGTTTGCAGTTTATTGTGAAAAGTGGTACCGCTCTGCACAGCATTAGGCAGCTAGCCTTTAAGAAGAAGGGAGTAAGCATGAAATTTCTAGCTTTATAAAGAAAGAATTTATCCTGGAGGAAAAGGAAACTGCCTCAGCACGAGGCATAAACTGCCTCAGCACGTCTGTATCACTGATACTCCTTTCCTGGGCCTGGATGCCTGTCACAGCCTCTCACTTTCCCCCTCTCCGATCATTCAACAAGGATAAACCTGTTTGCCAATATCAAAGCCAAACCATAGAGTTGTCCTGACTTCAGATTTGAAGTGATTGATTCAGGCTCCAGAGACAAAGGCTGTGGAACTGCCTTTGTGCTGATACAGATGCCTCTCAAGAAGGTGGCTCTGTTTTGAAAGGACCTAGATCAAGACACTCTGCTTTCTCCAATCGCATCAGGATGTTAGTAAGGAGGAAAAGAGCTTACCACAAACCTTTTCACTTCTACAGAAACAAAAAAAATTTGCCTTTTAGTAGATCATGTGCACGTTTTCATTTCTTCAAAACAACTATTTTCTTCTCCCCAGGTTATACAATAAATCCCCTGCTAAGAACCTCGTCAGAAATGATACGGCTGAGAAAGTGTGCACACAATGGCAAATAATTAGTGACAAATAAATTAATATTTAATAACTCCATATTTCAGTAGCGTGTCCAGCATTCACAAGCTCCACTGAAGTTAAGTCTTAACCAAACACCTTTGGGGGAGGGGAATAAAAATGGATAAAACCCACTGGGTTTCTTCTTCTTCTTCTTCTTCTTTTTTTTTGATTTACAGCTATTCAAAGAAGTCAATGCAACTCAGATCAACAACCATCAGAAACACTAATAAAACCTTTGCTCTACTAGTTACCTATCTGAAACATATTTATGCCAAAAGGAAAAAATAAACCCATGATTTGAAATAGAAATGCCATTCCATTTAATCACTCTCCATCCGTGATTCCCATCTTGTTATGGTAGTATAAGCAAAACACTGCTCTCTGCACTGTAACCCTTCTTAGCATCACTCCACAATCCTCAATTCCCTAAGTGTTACAATAGCACAAATAAAAATGCAACCATATTCACACAGAAGGAGCTTTCCCATAATACAGAGATATGTGAAGTTTGTGGTCACTGTCCTTTCCATCACCTCTATGGGAAATATTGGTCTCGTTTAGCAGGACTGTTCATATTTTACAATACAATTGTTTCTGGACATGCTTTTGATCACAGATCACAGCTCTGCTAACACCTGCACTAAATACTAACTAAGCCTCATAGAATGGAAAACTGCAATGCTAAAGTTAAGAATTAAAAAGAAAAGTTCCAAAGTTACAGTCAGCTTCCCAGGCAATTGGCTCCGTCACTGGCACCTATCAAAACATACAAACGTTGACTGTCACATTACCAAAAAAAAACCAAACCCCAGTTATTTGCAGTGATTCTTCATACCAATAATTCAAGTGGTTCCTTGCATGTGAGTGTTGTAGAGTCTTTAGTAATTTCATGCGTCATTTATTGCAAAAAAGTTCTATAAAATATTTCCTAACCTCTCTTTAAATTGCAAAGAAAAATGTACATTAGGTACAGGTGCCCCTACGGAGGGTGCGAGAGGGAGCTCCAACGTTTTCACCCCCTCTCCCCTGCCAAAAACCAAAAAGAAATGTTTTACTACTCGGTGAAGATTTCAGAGGAAAAAAAAAATTAGGACAATTCAGTCTCAGATTTCTTTCAGTCCTGATGAGCTGGTGCTCTTCGTGGCAGTGTAGTGAGGTTCCATAAAAACAGCGGTGGACTAGTGTCTCTGAGCTGAAAAGGGGAGAGAAAGGGAGAATGGTTAAATGCCTTCCAGGAAATAGTGCAAAAGCAAGCAAGCAAAATCTGAGGTGGCCAGAAAAGTTACCAGATCACCTGCTTTGGGCATTGTGTGCAGAAGGGGGGGAAAAAAAGGCAAGATTACTTATCACAAGATATACACAAGTGAGCAAACTCCTCAGTTCTGGAGGTTTAAGAGGAGCTACTGTACCAGTCTAGGTTATGTCTCGCCCCATTTCAGCATCCAGAGAGAATTTCAATTGTTAAAGACTTTTAAAGACAACTAATAAAGGATGGCAATTAATATGCAAAGTCTGTACAACTATCTGCAGTCCACAATACAAAGCTAAACCTGACACTGATGCCATTCCAAATGCAAGACCTGGGTGTACATGGGGGCTCTAAAATATCATAAACCTGCTAATTGTGTTTCTTTTCCATTATTGCTCCATGTTTTCCTATTGGTTCCACAGAACTGGAATAAAATGATGCTAAAGCAGATAGAGGCAATCCAAGTAATAACTACTGCATGAGACTGCCACCAGTCTGTAACCATCTAGGGCAGTGAAGAATCAGCGCAGTCCACATTGGCCTGCCTTTTGTGCAGCGTGAGGAAAACATTGTTCCAGAGCAAACTGACTTGGAGGAGACCTCTGGAAATCATCTGCTCTAACCCCTTTGCTGAAAAAAACACATAGGAGAACAAAGAAAAGGTTCCAACAGAACCAAGCCAGTCTTGTTGATCCCTTTCACCAACCTGTTGAGCTTTTGACTGCCAGGACTATTTGAGAGGTACGTGCCCCTTTTCCAGTACTGACCACAACATTGTGAATAACACAGCTGAATTTTAAAAGAGACTGAGCATGGGGGCAGGAACATCCTAAAGTTATTTCTAACCAGACAACTCTTCTGAAAAAAATATCTTTAAAAATAAAATAAAATAGAGAAACAGGAGAGGATTTTGTAGAAATGGTCCTACCACAGCAGGAGGCAGGGAAGACAAAGGGGATAACTATGGAGTTTCTCAACAGCTCAGTTGTTCACTGTGCCACAACAGGACAATATAAACCACAGAAAATTCATTCATTTTATATCCTATACAATACAGTAAGATTGAAGTAGGAATGAAACTTTGGGAAAGTCAAAACTTAACAGATTCAGACAAAGCAGTCCTGAGCTGCTATTTGCTGACAGGAGGTTAGCAGACACCCATCCCAACACCCAATAGGTCCTCATTCGAGTATGATACTCAGAACTGATATGTAATTAAACCTATTTTAGCTATGGTCCACTCCAAGATGTACAGTGTAAGCCTGTAGAACCTCTACAAAGAGAAGAAGGCTGGACAAAGTTCCACTGTGTTCAATAGTACTTACTGTTGGTGCAGGTAACTAAACACCACAGTATTCCAGGCTGCAAAACAACCAATATTGGGTATTAAAGCATACGATCGATGAGAAATTCTCCAAAACAAGATTAATAGTAAGTTAGCATCACATGTCTGTAAGGTCTTGCAATGAGAAGCTTTTAGAGTATGTCAGAGACCCAGACTCTACTCAGAAATATCACAAATCCCATAAAAAGCTGAATGCCAGTTCAGCCACTACATCCCAACACCCACATTTCCAAAGGAGAGCCTCAGTGACACTATTAGTAGCCAGCAAACTTCCACGCTCTCCAAAGAAACTAACAAGAAAGAATCTGGTTCCTTTACCTGAGCATGCATATGATGGTACCAGCTCTAAGGAAATGGCCAGTTCACTTTAATATGGCTGTTCCCTTATTTTGAGGACAGGCAGTTTTACTTTTCACACCCCGCCTACCAACTTAGCAATCGATGCAGTTGCAGTGATTTTCAGAACCAATACTTGGCAAAGTCTGTTCCTTAGAAACAGGCACTCATTCTCCTGCTCAAGCCAGTTCTGGCAGCTTTTACTCTTCAGTTCTTACCATTGAGAGATTCCAGAATGCCCTTAGTGAGCACCAGGAGCTTCACCTCTCCACTGACATTTACACATCATTAGTAGTGACTCCAGAAACGTCACTTATTTGCTATAGTCCATTCTTCTGTTTCACCACCAGCAAACCTACATTTATAAAACCTGAAACCCATGGATATCAAATACCTAATCCCAGATCTAATTCAACAATATAACACTGGATCAAACTTCCTAATGTTCATGACTTCATGCAAATCAAGCTCCCTTTACAGCAACTGTAAGTTCTCCTCACCGCTCTATTTCCTCTCCATACCAAATCCCCCTACGAGACATGCATACATCTGTGACAGAGCTGAGTACTGTGTATGTATTTGGGCTAGAACTTCCAATAGTGCTCAGTATTTGCTGGCTTTCAGCATGTACTTTAAATTTCCTTATGAACTTAGGTACACACTGAAAGTTTGACATGCTTGTTAAGTGTCACTCCCTCAAATCTGGACTTTCAAAAGGGAGGGGAATAAACCAAACCAAAAAACAACCTTATTTTCCTAGAGGAGTGCCTTCCTAACTGTGTTCCACATGACATCTGCAGGTTTCTCATGAGATCTTCCTACTTGTGTTTCTCATTCTTTTCCTTGTTTTAGGTACTAACCTTCTTTAAAAATACTAAACTGTTACTAGATTCTTTCCTGATTTTACTTTCACACATCAACAAAAGCAGGAAGATGAACTGCCCACATGGTACATTCTACTAAGACATGAGAGCCACATAGCAAAAAATGTTTGAGGATTGTTGGGTTAGGAGACAAAAATCCTTCATTTTTAATTTTCTATTATTTTTTTACCTCTATGTTATACCTGACAAGCTATTTAATCTGATCATGTAATGCAAGCTTCAAGAAGCAAGCCTAAAGTGAAACTTAGTGTAGATCTTTTCCATAAAAGATGTACCAATCCTGACATCAGGTTGAGTCAGAGAGAACAGCTGGAGTGTTCAAAAGGAAGGAAATAAAATAACAAGTAGCTCATTACCTCTGTCCTAACCTGCTCTGCATATGATTAGTTGACAGCATAGTGTACCCTTCACTTAAGGCAGGGCTTAAACCAGAGCAGACCTGCCAATTTCACTGAAGACTTCAGTGCCTTCAGTATGAATCCACAGTGGTCTTTGAGACACTGTAAGGGGGCAGCAGAACTCATCAGACTGACAGAAAATGCTGTAAAATGTTGAGACCTATGATGGAAAAAATCCAGTTAATGGGAAAACAGAATTGATGAGGGTCTGAAAAAAAATACAATCATTAACCTCCTTGCCTGCCTGAATTCTTACCGGGTGCGCTACTTTTGCTCTCCAGACAACAGCATACCATAAAAGGATCCTCACAGGAAAAAAAAAATCAGATGCTTTCTTCAAGCTTAAATTGGACTTTACTAGCAGAGTTCAAGGGACATTACACATCACTCAGTAAACAAACGAGCAGGGAGCAAAACAAAACATCTACCAGCACAAACACCTGTGCAAACACTGTACTGCTCAAAGCCAGAGTGATGCTATGGAATTTTGCCGGACAAAGTAAATACTGGGAGCAAGTGGAAACTGAAGCAATGGAGAATAATTCATAGTGACTATGACCCTTCTGTATTTTGAGTTAAAAAAAAAAAAGGCAAGCTTAGGGCACTACCTATTCAATATTGATAGCACTGGAATAACCTCCCAAAGGGAGTAGTGGGCTCTCCTACACTGGATAGTTTTAAGATTCAGCTTGACATGGTGCTGGGCCATCTCATTTATTCTATATTATTACCTAGAAGCTTGGACCAGATGACCCTTGAGGTCCCTTCCAACCTGGCATTCTATGATTTTATGGTTCATTTTACATCCATTATGCAATGCAGCCCCTGATAATCCAGATTGTTTTAATGTACTGAGAAATGCCAGCAAGTGTGGCAGCAAGGCAGCTTCCCATTGCAGCAACACAAGTGGGAGCCAAATCCAGTTGATACTTTCTTCCACATCTTAGATTTGTCTTGCTTTCTAAAATGTCAAAATCACCAGCTATCCTCCCCCTTTTAGGATGTGATTTAGATGAGACACCAATTTTCCATTCCAGGTCAAAACCATAAAGAAGAGATTGTACCTTCTTTTGGCTTCACATAAAACTGCTGTACACTGTGCTTGTTATGGTCAGCTATCAAGAATTGCTTCATTATAATAATTACATTTGCTTAATAGAGAAGCAGATGACTCTCAGTTGTGAGGTGCATTGGAGTTTCTTTGTGTTTTGCTTCTCATTCTTTATTACAGCTGCTATAAAAACTGTTCCCATTTGGTCACTCACACAGGTTTTTAAAACTGAAATTCAAAGCTGCCTTGCCAGTGGCATTACAATCTTTGTTGATTATAGGAGGGAAGGAAACTGAGATGACAGAAGGTGAAAGTGCAAATGGATCAGTTGCTTTCATGTATGTTATGATTTGCAGGCAAAAATCCAGAGGGGGAAAAGAAAATCCAAGTCAAAAAATAAGAGGTTTCTTCATTTCAAGGCAGTGTTTCCAACTTGGAGAATCTCACTATTCCAGTACATACTAAACTTGTTACCTGCACATTGGCAAAATTAATGAATATGAAATATTTTGTATGGGAGCCTTTGTACCGCCACAGTGATGCTGCCTTCAGAGTGCTGCATGTGAATGTAACTCGGAGCAGTGAGAAAAAACCTTGGGCTGGATTGCTATAAGGTATGAAAACCGATTAGGGGATGTTTTATCTGCCCAGTGAAAATACAACTGGTTTTGCACTATTTTATATGTATCAACAGCAGTGTTTTGTATCGAAAAGGTTTAAGGCAGGAGTATACAAGATTAGGCTCTCAGACACGGTGATGGGAAAATAAAGCCACACATGTGCAGTCACCTATCTTCTATTATTCAGGAGTTGTGGAGGAACCCTGCAGGTTTCCCTAGTATGAACCATGAGGAGCAGTGACTGGCCACCCAGAGAACAAAAGGTACAAAGAATGGAGTTGCCACAAAGGATGAAGTGTCCCTCAGTCCTCACAGCCTGCACTTTTAAACTTGCAAGTCTCACCTGCTTTGGCTCAATATCCCGGTCATTAAATTCCCTGACCCTCCTGACCACAGCAAGCTGCCACAGTGCACTCCTTCTCTTCACCGTGTAATCCGCAATCTGTAGACAAGTGATAGCAAAGCCTAATTCTGAGAGTATGGCTCCCCAGTGATGTGCAGTCTGGACTGCTCTGAAGCAGTTTCATTCAACTGCTGGAGACTATGGAGTCATAAAAATCACCAGCAGTAACAAATGTAAGCATGTGGGTTAGAACAAGCACTGCCGTGGCTTACGGCCTGTCAGCGTTGACATCATGAACATCTGCTTCACTCAGCTGCACTTACACAGCCGCCTTCCTGGGAGTCAGCACTGCCCTTTGCAGTCTGACTTTTCCAATGTGAACATTTCTCTGATCTTGTCAGTTCACTGATGTCCAAAGAGAAGCACTGCCTTTGAAAGTACTTGGGTTTCTCTTCAAAGGGAAAGTAGAAAGACAACAGGCAGCCATCAGAAGGGAGAAAAGGCAGCCCAGAAGGGCAGGAAAGTAAAAATAGCAGGATGCCACATCACATACAATAAAGGAGACACACAGAGCTCTTAGAGAGCCCAAAGCTCAAAATAGTTGCAGTAAAATATATATGCAGTTCTTTAGGGGACTAATACTTTGTATGCAAAGCTACATAACTGAAGAACAGCACATGTCATTGAACTGCTTATCGAATTTAAAGCTGGTTAGGAAGAGTTAAAATAGGCTTCTTGCCCAGACCATGAATGACTAAAAATCAAGCAGAACTGTTGCATTTCTCTACAGACCGAGACAATCTTCAACAACAGGGCCTCAACTACAAGAAAAACCAAAAGCAGTAACATGTTCTTCAGTTTACATGACTCGTTCCCTGAAATATGTAATACAGCACCAGGAATTTCTAAAACCCGGCCAAATGCAACTTCTTTTTTTCTCCATACAACTGTATCAGAAGAGATACACCTGAAAAAATCTTCAGGAAAGATTTTTTTTTTCCCCCCAAAAAAATAAGGAAGTTTTGCTAACAAGAAGAAAGAAAGAAAAAGAATACACACAAAAAAAACCACCCTAACAAACAAAAGAAAACCCTTCTTCAGTGCTCAAATCCTTCTGCTAGGATTTTTAACATCAACTGGTAGAGGAGAAAAAAACCCCAAAACCTGTTTTTGGTATTGTTTGGTTTGGTTTTGCTATTTTCCCTAGCAGAAAACAGGCTTACTGTCTTCTGGTTTTGGGAGCAAAGGTAGAGGAAGGAGCTATTTTTAGTACTCTCTTATCTTGCTTAAAGAATTCAAGAATTCAGAGTGACTTAGGAGCTTTCACAAACATATCTCAATGTCTTTCATGATGCCCAAGTACAATAAGCATCATGAAAACAGTAAGAGTAACCTCATAATTTCCTTCTCCTGTTGCTCAGACTTCAGGCTTGCTATTACAACCCCTAGCAAACACGTCTTGGTATTTTTACCAACATGAAAAAAGTTTGTGAGCCAGAACGAAAATCTCTGCCCACTAAACACTACAGATGGCCAAAAGAACACAACTTTGTTTGTCAGTCACCTTCCAGTCGAGGTTCCACACGTTACCAACAGGAGAACAAAAATATCTGGACCATTCCTGGTACCAGCAAATGTAAGGACATATTTCTTACCACACTCATCTGTGTTCCTGCATGAAGTACTAACTGATTTTAGGGCTTACTTTAGTGGCAACACCTTAGAAAAGCAAATAGAATAGAATAGAATAGAATAGAATAGAATAGAATAGAATAGAATAGAATAGGACAGGACCAGACCAGTTAGGAAGAGACCTTCAAGATCATCGAGTCCAACCCACCAACCAATCCAACCCACCTAATCAACTAACCCATGGCACCAAGCACCCCATCAAGTCTCCTCCTGAACACCTCCAATGATGGCGACTCCACCACCTCCCCAGGCAGCCCATTCCAATGGGCAATCACTCTCTCTGTATAGAACTTCTTCCTAACATCCAGCCTAAACCTGCATATGGTTACATATATAGCCTAATATGTCCCTTACTAAAATCAGTATCAAGATGCCTTCAGTTTGAGACTACTAAAGAACCAGATTCCATGAAATAGCCCACAATTATTTATGAAATGCTGTTCATAGATACCAGGGCCAGCTGAAGCTTTTAATCAGGTCATACAGAGCAGCTTAGATCCTAACCCTAACTAAACTTCTTTGAAAAGGTCTTAGGGCTTTAGTTCCCTTTCACTAGAGCTAATAACCAAAACTGGCACCACTGCTTTAACATTCTGACCCACCACAGAAGTACAGTTCTACACTGGTGTTTCCTAAAGCCAAATAAAAAAATCTTGAGTGATACTAAATAAAAAATGATGCAAAAGTAGCATGCAAGTAAATATTTGCTTGAAATAGTATCTGCTTACTTTACTGACAAGGGGAGTATGCTCTTCCCCTATAAACACCTGTTCAAAGCAGGCAAGGACAATTCTGTCACCAAGAATTATGCTGTGTCTCTGTTATAGAAAGTTTTAGTGCTGGAAACAAGCTAGCGAGAACACAGCTTTCAAATCAGAGATTCATAGCACATAGCTGGCACGTATTTCTTATTCATGTGGCATATCTGACATCAAAACCATTACTAAGCAAACATGAAAACTGACCTAGATCTACTTTTTAAACAAACCAACCCAAACCCAGCCTCAACCCACACCCTAATTTAAAGCTGACATGTTATAGAAGTGATGTTGTCCAAACATGATTTTGCATAGGAAGAGGCCCCTAGCAGGAGATGCAGTGCAGTTTTACTACACGTGGAAGCTAAGGCTCTACTGCTAGAAAGCGATACTTCCATTCTCCCAAGCATGACTCCTGCAGGACTGTGGACAGGATGCACGAGGCAGAATCCTTCATGATATGCCTGTTTCTACAAAGAGTCCAATTTTCCAAAAGTCAGAATTCACAGTAACAAACTTAGAGAAAACAGAGACATGACAGGGTCAGGACAGATCATCTGTTCTATCCCATACCCAACCGCAGGGTGAATGTAATTCTTTCCTGACAGAAGCTGGCCTAATCTATTGCTTCTACAGAACGGTAACTACAAAACCTAAGTAACTCTCCCAACAACACACAAAGATTCACTGCAACAACTGGGATAGATATTCTAGTACCTAATCTTAAACCCTTGTCTTATAATTTTAAATATTATTTCTTGTTCTAGTTGCAACTGAAAAAGAACCATGTTTCCATCTTGCCTCCGCACCTATCCTCCAGGTATTCCCGTACCTCGAATACCCTCAGTTCCAATAGTGCTTTCATCCTTCTTTGGACTGAGGAATCAAATCATTGGCACAGACACTGAAAATAACCTCTCAAATATGTAGCCCACATAAATCCCTCAGAGCCATTTGCCTCCATGCACTGAATGAGCAAAGCCCAAACTTAAACTTGCAACGCTGGATCCCGATTCGTTCCTGCAGCAACTTGTGCCTGCTGTCTGTGTTGCTGCTGTTTTGCCTCTGGCTGTGGGTACTCAGGTAAAGATCAGAGACTGTCCATCTCCATTGAAATAAGCACAGGAAATCTGTGTGCACAGAAACTATCTGGAAAGGTTATGCAGAAAGGCAAGACCATCTCGTACTCCCATTTATCTCCCTGCTGGGCATGCAATGTGGTTCAGGTCTTCTAAAGTATAAAAGCCCTGGTCTTCACAACGACATTAATTTTCCACACTGCTGCTTATGCTGTTTCACACCAAGAACACTGATTGCTTTTTCTTGGGGAACAGAAGTGAAGCCATGGATCCAAGGTCCCTTTGACACTCAATATCTGGCACTATGCTCGCCAGCGCTGCCCTGGGGAGGGTTATCCCCAGCTGCTGATCTGATTGCAACAACAAAACTGTGCAGAGAAAAAGCACGATAGCAAGCCAGTTGCCAAATCACTGTCTCTGCAGCCACACCTGAGAACTGCTGGTTTTGCCTTGTCTTCACAGAGGGGCAGCTGTGTCAGTTTCATTTGGGGGGGGGGGGGGAAGTAAATGAAGTAAATAAAATTTACATTACAGCCTGGATTGGTATTACCAAAGAAAAACTGGAATGCATCCATAAATCACAGGAAACTGCAAGTTGCTGCCAGGATCTAACAACTAAAAGTCAATAATCAGAGATATTTCCGATGTAGGGAAGAATCAGTGCTGCTCAATAAGAGTTATGTAAAACCCCATCTAAAATAGTGTAAGCAGTTCTTGCACTGATGTCAGAGAAAGAGGCCTTGAGAGTAGAAGAGGTGCACAGAAATATCAGTAAGGTGAGAAGGGGAAAGAAAAGCCACCTTAAAAGGTGATATTTTTTAATCTAAATAGCCACACTATAAACACACTAACAGGATGACACCATAGGAGGGAACTATTTCAGCTAAAATATTAAGTTGTCACCAAGAACAGTAGCTGAAAGATTTTAAATGTTGAACAGGAACCTGTCATCACAATTGTTAAGAACAGAATAGAATAAACCAGATTGGAAGAGACCTTCAAGATCATTGCGTCCAACCCATCATCCAACACCACCTAATCAACTAACCCATGCAACCAAGCACCCTATCAAGTCTCCTCCTGAACACCTCCAACGATGGTGACTCCACCACCTTCCCCCATTACAGATCAAGAGTAATTTGAAGCTGAACCCTTATATCCACATCTCACAAGCTTGGACCTTGTGGATTTTCAAAGAGCTTGACAGCTACTACGAGAGCGTTCAATGCTACAGACCTCTACCTGTCCTGATGTTTAACATGGATGATCTCTGATCATGTCAGAAGCAGCTTTAAGGTAGTTATGCAAAACCTGTGTTGTTGCTATTGATGTTTTGCTACTTAAAGGGATAATTTTACTATGGTATTGCATGTATAGCCCTGTCTATATGCCCAAAAGGTATGCAACTGTAGTCTATCCTAAAAGAACCAAAAAGACACGGACACTTCATGTAAGCATAGTTGAAACTGGCAAAATACTGCAGCAAGTCACTCCACTTCCATGAGTGAAGCAGTTTCTAGATAACATTCAAACAGTTGGCTGTGGGACAATGACATACTTTACACCAAAATTCTCCTACAAGCTCTCTAAAAATAGAAAAGCCCTACTCCCTTCTGCTGAACTTGCAGAAAAATGTATCATTTTCAAGCAGCCACCACATAGCTCCCCTTCCACTATCACATCCAGCTCAACACACCAAGTTCTTCTCTTTTCCTTCAGGTTCCCTATGACCTTTCTATTTATACCCTTAAAAAGTAAACTGAAAATAAGAAGAGAAAGCAGCTCAGCCTTTAACCACTGTGACCTCTGGACTAGAAGACCACTTTCAATACTGTTTTTAGTGTACCTACACTTTTACCAAATAGCTCCTGACAAAATACTGCCATATCTTACTGCTCTTTTGAATATAAGCTCACTTTACTGAGCTTCCAGTCCTCAGTCTTTAAGTCACAGTGCAGTGATCCCACTGCACTGACTGAAATTGCTAAATCATATAGGCATTTATTAAAATACCATTAAAGAGGTGATCTGAAATAGCTTTTCACTGATTGTCAGCCTCCTCCTCTCCAGAATTCTTCAGCCAAGAAAGAAGCTCTATTGTGTTTTTTTTTTCACTGTACCTTGCAGAACATGCATGAAGACAGGTGATAATGCTACTGAGGACTAGCTCCTAAGGTTTATTTTCCAAAGTTCATGCTCCTATTCTGCTCACATAACTTTAGCAAGACCCTACAAGAGATGCAAATGGAAATCAGTTTCAGGACTTAAGTGAATTAGCTAGCAACAAACCTAAGGCTAGCAATACAAAAAGCAACTCTTACTCCTTCCTCACTTCCACTGATGTGAAACCTAAACACGTTTATAAACTATTTTTAAAACACAAATATTTTCCAACATGCTGAAGGAAAAAAAGAAAAGGTGACTTAAATTACTCCCACTAAACACACCCTTCCTGGGGAGGTAGCTGTTAGTTCTGTAGGTTTCAAACTAAAGATTTCAGTGTCTCAAATAAAACACCATATAATCAGAGCTGATTATCACATTTACATGTTGACATAAAATTACAACTCTGATTAGAAAAATAACAACTATTTGTTCAATTTCCTGTAGAACTCCACTTCAAAGACATACAGGCATTTTATATTTACTTCTGGCTTCACTCATTAAGTGATTATGCCCTTCAAACGCTCCTGTTAAAGGAAATCAGGTTTCTAAGTTTCTTTTCCAAAACACTGTAACAGAAGCTAAAGGTCTACAAAGGAAAAGTGGGCTGGTACTAGAAACTCATCACTGTGAGTCATATTTTACCTCTGAACTGCAAGGCCATACATATTTGACAAGCACACGGAGGAATTTCATTAGTTCAGAAAGACATAAATTGCCATTTATTAAAAAGAAGTCACTTCTACTGATAGTTATGTCTTCTCAGGACACAGGCAGCTTGCCACAGCTGCACAGCTTAATGACAGGGCTCTACTATGCTGGCAGTGCACAGGCCTGCTCCTGTCAGCAGTTATTGGAAAGTCCTCTATGCTGCCAAGCTAACTCAGAGGTGGGCACATATGTGCCCAGCTGCACAGTGCAGATACACAGAACTCTGAGGCTTTTGCAGTTTCCAGCTCAAATGACACTAAGCTCTGAGTCTTCAAAGCTCATCTCCATGCAGCACCCATATTGCCCTAAGCAAGGTTACTTACTGTAACCAGGCTTTACATCAAGCCCAATTTTGTCCACTGTAAACTGTTACATCTGGAGTGTTAGCTACTTCAGAGTGAAAGGAAAATCATGGCAGGGTGTGGACAGGGCATCTACATCCTCATGTAACATGGGGTAAAAGAAAAGCCAACAAAATAAGCTGTTTTGAGACCTATCAGAAGAGGGAAAACACTTTCACTGTAAAACTTAGGAAATTCTTAGAAAATTGATCAGCTACAAATCAAAACTAGCTCTTTAAATATCTTTCATAAAGTTCTCTGAACATAGAACAATCTAAAGAAATCCCTCTCCATACTCGTTGCCCTCCCGTGTTACCACTGAGCACCTAAGCAAACTATGTATGCGTTAGTAGTATTCTAACTGCAGACAATTGAAGAGGTAAGAGTACAAAGCTTCAAGCTCTTTTAAAGGAAAACTTAACTATGTAAATACTGCTTTCACCACTACCTGGCTCAGAACAACTTGCAACCAGCTCACCTGAGCTTCTAAACCTCAAGGAACTAGTGTAGACATCTAAACCACGTTGGATGGGTTCTCGACTTCAAAAAGCAGTCTGCTTTAATAACAAAGTAAGGCTTATTTACTGAAATAGAGTAACTGTTTCTGTTTGCAGGTAAGAATACAGAGAAGTGAAACAGGATTTGTCTTTTTTTAACATTATGAAATTTTTTGTGTGTTTATCACATTCAAAAAGCATTGACCAGTGGCTCAGTTCTTATTTTTTCTGGGGATTTTTTTTGGCAGCTGTTAGAATGCCAAGGTAAAGCTGGTCTATTTGGAAGCTTAATTAGCACCTAACAGAGGTAGCCATAAACTTGTACATTTGAATGGCCATGTATTTGATACTTTAGACATCCAATTGTTCTGTGGGCACAGCAGAATCATTTTAAAGGTGAGAAGAAATTGAATGCTTTGGCAAGACCAGAAAGTATCATCCACATAAATTTCACCTTTAAAATGTTTTTCAATTTAAAGGGCTTGATGATTAAATCCTTACCCCCATTTTCATGTCTATTTAAAATGCAATTTCAGACTCAGCTGAAATTTTTACATCTGTCAAGATTGCCTACATGGGCAATTATGAAAAACCAAACCAAACCAAACCCAAAACGGGATGAAAACTGCTTTGGGATGAACAGTGAAAGATTCTTCACAAGGCATTGCAAGGCTGAAACAGGAGTGGGCTGGAGAAGAGACAGTAATTCACATGGTCAGATAAGGACCAAAACTAGAAGACAAAAAAAAAAAATGTGGAGTCAGTTGCATGAAAATGCCCCAACACTGAGCAAAAGACATGCAAGGAAAGCTGAAGCAGCAGTGGAAAGTGGGTCTGATTAGGTTTTGCTAGATGGAGAAAACTGAAAACATTTCCCCACTGTACAACTGACATTACCCACAGCCTTTATTCGAATACATGGAACAAAATCTAATTAAGGGAGAAATTTGATAAACCTCACCGGAAGCCCTCTACAGAGCCAGTTTTGAAACAAAAGGGACAGATAATTGCTTCACCTCAAAATTAAGCCTGAGGTATACCAATAGTACTTTACATCAAGCAGTTATCTTTAAGAGTGCATGAAAAAGGACAATTTACTTTGTTAATGGTGTCCTCTAAATAGAGCATACATATAAAGTACTCTAACACCCTGGATGGTTTTGTTTTTCTCCAAAGCTTTTTGAGAAACACACACAAATAATTCAGCTTTAGTCAATTTTATTTACAGTTTGTTTTTCTTTACATTTCAGAGCATTACACAATTACATATTCTCATTTTCTGACCTGCAAACAGATACCTTAAAATGGAAATATTTAAAAAAAAAAAAAAAAAAAGGAAAAAGAAAAGAAAAGAAAAAAAAAAAAAGAAGTTAGATACATCCAAAAAAATGCAACAATTACACATCTGACAATTCACAAAGTGTAATTTACTAGGACGTATCCTAAGAATTTAGGAACAACCAGTCAGGAGAAAATCTGACCAATTTCAGCAATCAATTATTTACACATTCAAAACAAAGCCTCTCTTAAGCTAAACCTCCAGGCAAACGGCCTGAAAGATTTCTTCAGGAAGAAAGACCAGAAGTTATGATTCACACCTATGCAGCATTAACAGCCCTTGATCCCAAACACTGAGCGACTTCTCAGCTTTTGTCTTAGAGCTACAGGCATCCCTCTCAGCTTCTCAAACCCTGAAGTGTTATATTTGTGCCCCCATGTGCATAGAAAGGCTGAGTGTTTTAAGTGGTCACTACGATAAAACCTCATTTAATCTGGTCTTTAAGTCACACAAATTCTTCTTCCTTAAAAATTTCAGCAAGTCTTCTAATGCCATTTCCACTGGCCTGCCTCCATGAGATGTTTAAGTATGCTTTGAACCAATTTGCACTGGCCAGACCAAATACATTAGAGACTATTTAAAATCATCTTTAAAGACCATTTAGACAAGGCTTACGTTTCTACACTTCCCTGATGGGCCACCTAACAAAAAACAAAACAAAAAGGTCACAGCTACTACTTTCATCCCTTGTGTTAACCCTTTGCCACACAGCAACTAGTTATATACTGGGTAGAAACTACTAAAAAATTCCCTGCAAATAAGCTGCCTTTCAGCTGAGGCTATGGCTCCTATGCATTGGGTGTTTGAGGAGGTTGGGTTTTTTCGTTTTTTCCTTTAAAAACAAAACAAAAAAAAATTCTCACTTGAAAAATACTGAAGTTCTCACTTTAGGCTAATTTTGATTGCTTGTTCAATTCTTTTAACTGTCAAGAAACCACTACAAATGGAACAACTTTCGTATAAAAAGCAGTAAACCGAGTGCAACTTCTGACCTGGCAAGTCCTTCATGGTAGTTCTCTAACTAGACTATGAATTTTGTGGAGCCTCCAGATTTCTTGCCTACCTTACTTCCCATGTTCACGTTTCAAACTGTGTCAGCAGGGCCCGAACTTCGGGAGTCAGCTGCTTAGCAGCCTTAGCTGCCTCTGTGACGGCCTTGCGGTAAAGACCCTTTCTCTTCTTATTAAAGCGCAACTGGAAGCTTTCTAAAAAGGGGGAGAGTTGTGCAAGAGCAAGAAAAGATGTTGTTGTGGAGCCAAACCATGAGATACGAGCCTCCTGTCGAACTAAAAGGCCGTTATCTTTCCGGCTCACAGTTATGGTAAGGATACGGGCTGGCCACCAAGGGAAGCCATAAATCTTGGCCCAAACAATGTCCCCTACACATACGGTCCTGCCATCTGGTGTGACACACTTAGAGACGTTTTTGGAAAAGACTTCCGTTTTCAAGGAATTACTGAGCTTTTTCTCTTCCTTTGAAGAGGAGGAGGAGGAGGAGGAAGAGGAGGAGGAGGAAGGTGCATGCATGCTGCCTGGAGGAAAATCAAAGCTTTCAGTAGAGCTACACTCAGAGTTGGTAGATTTCAAATCATCTGTGCTATCACTACTACAAACTGATGCACTGGAAGAGTCAGATTTCTTTTGATTAAGGGTCATGTAAACCGTTATATTGCTTTTGCTGCCTCTCTTGCCCAGTGTCTGGTGTTCATCCTGATCAACAGTTACATGCATTTCACTTGTGTCCTGAACCTCACTGCTGGCCTCTTCAGGGCCTTCTGAGGGGCTCTGATTTTCTGAAGGGGCCTCACCTGCTGAGCGGGTGGAGGAGCAGCGAGACTGGGGCTTAGTTGCCATCTTGCCACTCCGTATTTTCTCAAGTCCTGTCTTGAGAGAAGAGTCATTTTCTTCATTCCGATACCTTTGTGGCTTTAAACGCAATCGAGGTGGGAGGGAACCTGAGCTGGTGTTCTGAAGACGCCGCGTGAAGTGGACCTTTGAATGTGCATTTTTGGAAGAGGAGGTTGCACTCTGCTTCTTTTGTGCCTTTTCTTTGGCCATTTTCAAGACTTCCCGAGCTTTTGCATGATCCATGTTTTTACTCTGGAGAACTTTTTTTGTACTTAACTGCGCTTTTGAAGTATTTGCTTGTGCGGAAACTTTAACTACTCTGCTTCTGCTGTGGGCAATATTTGAAACCTTGACCACAGCGTTTCTTTTCTGGCTTTCATTTTGGCTTTTTCCATCCACTTTATGGTCAGTCTTAAGTTTTTTATTCACAGTAGTCACACTCTCATTTCTTCGTTTTTTATTATCCTCATACTTTGAAGAGTCACTTGCATTGCCACCTTTTTTTATCTCCTTTTTCTCTGCAACAACACTGTTTTTGCACTTGTCACATAAGACCTGCCGGGGTCGTAGTTTGATAGCATTCATAATAGAAGTGGGTTCCTCCCTGTACATTTTACGCTTGGGTCGCTTAATTTTCCGGGGTGGAGGCTGAGGTATTGACTGGTTATACGTGTCCCTGATAAACAAAGGAGGAGGGTATGGCGCTCCCTCGTGAAAGAGAGGAGGTGGTTTAGAAGTCCATAGGCTTTTAGCTATGCTAGGTTCTGATGGCTGCGTGAGAGAAGAGTCATCAGGGACTGCAGCATTAGATTCACACTTCACCTGCGCCTCATCTTGGAATGGTTTGCTTTGGAGCTGCATGGCTTCAGGTTTGTCCTTGTATTCCCTTTTAGGAAATATGGTCACAGGAATTCCATGGGGTCCAAACCTTAGAGGGGGGAGAAAAAAAAAGGAAAAAAAAATTAAAGATTTTGAGGTTATTGCATTCATTAAAAAGCATTCAAAATCCTGTCCACATTCTGTAGCCACCATTTGAAAGATAAGTTGCTGGAGAACTAAAACTTCATACCTAGCCTTATGGTAACCTTTTGAAAAAGCAGGACACCAGAGCCAAATCAATAGAGAACATCAAATACACAAAATTGAATCACCTTGAGACAGCAGTAAAAGATTTTTGTACTTTTAGAAAATGTTTATACAAACTACATGCTGATCCCTACAAACTCCCAATCTACTCAAGATGATTCCCATACTAAGTCAATGTATGTGAAGGCAGCACCTTGTGCAAAATTATTCCACTTTTAGCACAGCACAAAAGGCTGAATGTTTTGGATTTAATCAGTATAAATACTTGCCTTGAACAGAGTACCATTATTCTTCATCCACAAAAGATTAGCACTCAATCATCTGATGAATTGAAGCCCAAAACATGCTAGCTTATAAGTTTGAGTTTCTTCCAGCAAAACTGCCATTATTCCATCACAGTACAAATATTTTTTCCCTGTTCTGCAAACATTTTAAACCTTAGTCTGCTCTCCAGACAGTTCTAGGTCTCTGATGCCCTACTTGACTCCTCACCAACCTCAACAGCTCTAAGAGAAGAGAATGAAAATTCCCAGTGTGATGACTTGAGCATTGGCTCATCTTTCCCCTTAGTAACAGCAGTAGCAGGTTGCCTAACAGGTAACCAATACTTTCTGCAAAGGGTTGTACTACAGGAAACATTTTATCAGCAAGGTATCATGCCTGCCTTTTCCCCAGGGAAAAATCAAATGATAAATACATTCACTTTGCAACAATATATCTTTCAATCCCCACAGTGGCAGCAGGAGGGATTATAATAAAAACTTGCCTAACCTTCCGCTCCACTCCACAAGCTACCAGCTGAGGTACCAGCCTTACACAGAGCTGGCACTAGGCTCTTCACTGCTCCGCCTGACTTCAGCTCCCATACACACACTGGTGTCTGGCTTATATTAGTTGGTATTTGAGTAGTTTGACTTGAATGCAGTAAAAAGTGATAGACAAGGTTGCAATGCCAAATCACCCATTCTGAATCACTAAACAAACACCACTGTGTTTATCCCACCCCACATCCCACCTGACAGAATGAAATATTTACTCAAGATTTGTCCTCAGGTTAACACTACTTCATGCTGCACTGCAGCTGCTCAACTGCAACATCCTCTTAACTGATTGAACTGAAGTTTATTTACACTCTATGGCAGTCTCTCAACTGAAGATAATGCTGAATACCCATCTATTTTCCATTCACACTCCTGCAAGAAACACAGTTTATGCAAGTAGCTACATGTTGGCTTTATTTCTTCAAAGCTGGTTTTGAAAAAACATCATGTGTTAGAAGAGTCTTTAAACTGTCACCAACAAAAGCCGTCACTTGCTTGTCCTTTTGCTTATCTGTTAAGCTTCTTTTTACACTTCGAAGCTGCAGTTGAAGGAAACAGCCTATCCAAGATTAAATTATCCATCCAATTTGCACTTCATTACAAAGGGAGAACAGAAACAGCAGATAACCTAAGCAAGGGGCAACCAAACAATTCTGTCATCATAAAAAAAGGGAATTGAACACGTGACAATTTACATTTTAGCATCAACTAACACCCAGACACTGTTACATTGATAGCCTTGAACTCTGGAGACAGAAGCAGGAGCCCAGATGGGCAGCTGTTAGAGCAGTTCTGTCCTTACCCATAGGCTGATGAGTGCTGTTTACCACAAAATATCCCACAACCACAACAGTTAATTTCTGGGGTTTGAACCCACTCAAATTCCACATCCCTCCACAAAAGAACAGCGTAACTAAGTGTAGTCTGCTGCACTAGGGAAGGCTACAGAGAGCTATAAACATTTACCAGCTGATACAGGCATTTCTCCAGCCTACAGTCTTGCTTTAAACCACAAGAGACTCACTCATAACTAAATTTTAAGTTCCCTAAAGTCTCAGAAGTCCAAGTTTAAGAAGTTATTTTTATTCCACACTCTCTTTCCACTGAGGATTACAAGTGAGTTGTTCAGTTTCAAGTAGAGCTTTAAAGGAAACTATCAGCTGCAAATAATGAAGTTAGCAATATTTTCAGTGTTACTTCCATCAAGATCTTCAGCTTCTTTATGAGCAATATGATGTAGATCCCATCTTTCACCACTTGATAAAGACTATAGTATACTACAGTATTTGGGAAGAACTCCACTGGCTATAAGACCGTTGACAACAATACAGGGTAAGATCTCTGGTGTGCAAATTTCAGTCCCAGATAAACACCACAAAAGCAGAACTAGACAGGAGATTGATACCACAAAAGAGCAAAACCCATGCAGAACATCACTTACAACTCTTCTCACTCTTTGGAACTGCATTTCCTAGTCCCTCACATAACTTTTCTGTTGTCCAAGGCACAAGCCTTTCTTTTAGAAGACATTTATGATGACTCTATCAGGAAATTAAGTACTGTTAGCAGTGACCAGGGAAGAAGCAGATGAAGAAGACTGCAAGGAGGTTCTTTAGAAGGATCCTATTTAAGTGCTTCATCTCTCTTTTCCCAGATTTTGTTCTATTGCCTCACAAGCCAAATCAGCATGATGAGGACTTCAAATGCATTTAAGAAGCCACACAGAAAGCTCAGCACATGACTGGGAGCATGAAGGCATCAAAAAAAATCAATACTGCAACTTAAGACTATCCTTTAAGCATCGACATAGTACACAGGCCAAACAGCTGAAGAACAGAAGAGCCACAGAGGAATTTTTAACTAATATGAAAACCTGCTTTAGTGTAACATAAAAGCAATCCAGACTGAATCTCTGAAGCCAGAGTTTGTCTCACAAAATAAATTTTCACAAATTAACTAGAAACTCCCAATGCTGTCTACCTAAAAATTAATGAACTGTAGAATTAAAGAACAGTCACAGATGCCAACTAGTGCCAGCTATGTAAGAGCAAATGAAGACACTATTCCTGTAAGTGATGTGCCAGTACATAGACATAATTAATCAAGACACAGTCTACCTGAAGATAAATTTGTTAAGTCCAGAGATTGAACATTACTTCCAACAGTTCAGTGTATGATGCCTCCTCTTTGGTTTCACCCAATAGCAGGTTGCATCCATAAACAGTGAAGTTTTAGATGATCTTTGTTTCCTCCTGGGTGAATGAAGTTCTCCAGCTATGCAACTCGGAAGAATTATGAAAATGAAGATGAGAGAACAATGGCAGAAAACCTCAAAGATGAAACAGTAAATGATACAGGAGAGAATGAAGACAAAGAACAAGGTAAGGGAGTGAAGGCAAACCAAAGAATGACCTCTTTTTTTTAAGCAGAATGAAGATGTGATCTTATCAAACCTATTCAAGACAAGGCATGACACAACATCTAATTAATTCAATAGTGAACACAAGTATGTACTGCAAATACTCAACTTTTAAGCCCCACTTTCCTGAAACTAGTTGGTGGACCTTGAATCCAAGTGCTTGCCATATAGTCACAAAAATAATTTGTTACACAAGCTACAAGTCTGAAACAGCCAAGGGTGCAAAATAGCCAAGGGTGCCATGTCGATGCAGTTTAGACACAGAAGTTGCAGAAGCTAGTATGTGGTTCATCTGCTACAGAGATGGGCTGAAAGACTCCCACATAAAAACCCACTTATATCATGATATTTACTGATGCACACATCTGCAGTGACTGGGCAGTGGAAGATCACCTCTCAAAACAAATGATTTCATAGGTGTTACATCAGTGAGCAGACCTCGATACTTCAGGTGTCACACGCTGCGTAGTTAAATAGAATTGAAAAGGCAATTCCTTACAGTAACAACAGATTTATGTTAGAACATACTGATTCCAAGTGCCACCCATCCCTACTACAATCTCAGAAAAGGCTGTTCTTAGAATGATACACTCAATTACTCTTTCCTTTTTCTTAAAAAAAAAGTACCAAACCCTCCCCTCCATTTGTGCCTATGCTGTTTGCTGTACAGCCCACTCCTGCATAACATCACACAGCTCTACCCCAGTTGAAGGATTACAAGAATTTGTTGATGGTGGCTCTGAAATGGAAGTGTTAAGAAAACCAAAGTATGAAACAGGCATCCTAACCTAATTTTAGGCAGTTGTGGAAAGCAGCACACTGCTGCTTCACACATTCAAAATTAGAACTGGTTTTCCATATTGCCAGTTTCCTCTCCTCTAAAGGTATTCTGCCTCCTTTTTTTTTTTCTCCTGTGCAAAGGCATCTCTAAAAGAGAAAAGGCTTGAGATCCATTCTAAGAAATTAATCTCCAAGAAATTTTACAAGTAACCAGAGCAATCAGTATGACCCAATCATATTGCTGCTATACATATCCCTTCAAACTACATATGCATGAAAGACATAAATAGCAACAGGAATACCAGGAACTGTATTTTAAAGAGAATGATGGGGTAGATGAGATCAATTTTGTCAGACCTTTATGTGGACCATGGTGTGCAGAGATAGAAGTATGACTAAAAGCACATTTGACTTCCAGATTTTCAACTGCAAGTTAATGAATATGCAGTCAAGGCATCTTTTGTAATTAGGCAAAATGTTGTTTGGGTATCAAACCTAGAACTCTGTCACTTAAAGCCATATAGATTTGTGTTATAGATATGTAAACCAGTACTTCAAAGAAAGAAAGAAAGCTGGTTGGGTTTTTTTTTTTCCAGATCTAAACTCTACAGCAGAATTACTGCAATGAATTCCTATTACTATTCAATTTCCATGCAAAACAACTCAGTTAAAGAGCATTTTAAAAAATACAAGGGGCAAATTCTGTTTCAATTCATAACCATGTACATAAACATCTAAACAATACATCCTGGAGCAAAGCATTTTTATGTTACCATGTAGTCTTAAGCTCCCATCTTTAGCCTCCAAAGTCTAACTTTTAGTTCTCTATTAAATAAAGAAATAAAAATGAAATAGCACCTTGTTCTGCCAAGAGCAGCCAAAGGACAGAACCCACTGAACAGGTTCAGAAGGATTTCACATTTGTCTGCAAATACACTGAATTAATATCCAAGCACAGTAACTTCCACTGTTGTGATAAGTGTTAAACTTATCTTCACTGCTAAGACTACAGGAATCTCTGACTGCCTTTTTTTCCATTGCTCTTATACTCAGCATGATCCTTAGTGTTTTGCAAAAACCAAGATAAGCAACATCTGAAGCCACATTTATTGCATGGTTAGAAGTTTAGAGACTGGGAGTATAAGGATGTGCTGAAATGTAGAGCTGAAGATACATATTTCATGCTTGTATCTAAGCTGAGAATTTCACTGTAATGTCCCAAGTAATAAATAATTAGATCATAGCTATCTGAACACAAAGTATTTCAGAATCCTCGAGGTCTCTTCCAACCTTAGTGATACTGTGATACTGTAATTCCTCCAAACAACCTCTACTCAAATATAGATTATGCAATAACCCATTTTTAATACAGTTTACTGGGTGTGATAAAACATGATATGGAACACACTGAGGGGTCTGAAACACAAGCCCTGTGAGGAGTGGCAGAGGGAGCTGGGGTTGTTTAGCCTGGAAAACAGAAGGCTCAGGGGAGACCTTATTGCTTTCTACAGCTACCTGAAGGGATGTTGCAGCCAGGTGGGGATTGGTCTCTTCTCCCAGGCAACCAGCAACAGAACAAGAGGACACAGTCTCAAGCTGTGCAGGGGGAAGTTTAGGCTTGATCTTAGAAAGAAGTTCTTCACAGAATGAGACTGCCCATTGGAATGGGCTGCCCAGTGAGGTGGTGGGGTTGACATCCCTGGAGCTGTTTAAGAAAAGACTGGATGAGAAACGCAGTGCCATGGTCTAGTTGATTAGATTGAGTTGGATGACCAGTTGGACTTGATGATCTTGGAGGTCTCTTCCAACCTGGTTGATTCTGTGATTCTGTAACATTGCTTTAAGAGTTACTGAGAAAAAGCACAGAGAAGCCAAAATATCAACTCAATGCTTTACTCACCTCCTGAGCAACCTTACACCAGGCTAAATAGACTAGAAAAATGCATGTTTCACTTAGAGCCCTAAGAACACGGCAAGCAACTGCATGATAAGTGACTCTTTGGAAGTAACATCATCAAGATTAGATGTTGCCTTGTCATCACAAACTCTTAGCACCAATAAATTTTGGTTGAAGACATGATAGTTCAAATTAAGTAACCCATGTGACAGTTCACATCTAAAGCAACTAGTGGGAAGTTTACATAATCAAAGACTTTCACTAATCAATGTTAAATTCACTGTTTTTCAATCAGGTACACTTGCCCATAATCTGAGCTCTTGTTGCTGGGCACTTTCAAGGCAGCAGAAAGGCAAGGAAGATGTAGAACTAAGCTTGAAAGAGTATCTCAAGAAAGCTGGTTACAAGTCTCAGTCTCCTACTGCAATCAGTCACCAAGTAGAAAATGACTCATGGATATCAAACAACATGCAAATGGATGAAAGAGTGCATTAAGCTAACAGTACACATTTCCATGAACAGGAAAGCCCTTTGAAAGACTTAAACTTTCAGGAAACAATCACCGAAGTCCCTGTAATCAGGATGTCAATGCAAACTTTGAAGGATTATACATTATAGAGAGAAGAAACTAAGATGATAAGCCTGAAGAGTCCATAGGTGATCCCCTAATCACTGATCTCCATCCCCCCCCCCAGAAGTCAGAAGTCACCTTTTCCTTGGAAAGGATTCACAAGTGAATTCACAGCATTTCCTTCCATTTTCTGTAACCTGGGGAGTTCTATCAATGACATAGAAGTAAACTTTAAGCTTAAGCTTCTTGCTAACTACCACGATCTTACTGAGATGATTATAAAGCTGATGAGCTGCTTAAATTGAAATTATCTTTTCATTTTTATACCTGCTGGCATTATTAGCTAGAAGTTTCAGCTGCATTTTGAAGTGGATGCTTTGTGGGTACATTTGCAGGTGTTACACAGTTGTGAAGCTTCATGATTAAGACAAAATACCTCAAATACACACTTCCAAGACCTTCCACATACCAGTCAAATACAAGACACATGGAAGAGAATGGTACCATTATTGATGAACTCTAAGCCAACTCAGTGTCATGATGAACAAAATTCAGTCCTGTAATGGTGTGAAGCAAGAAGAATTTAAACCACAACCAAAATTTCACCTTCACCCTGTCTCTTGAAGCCAGGCCAAGTAAAGCTACTGTTACAAAGCAATTTCAGGCTGTTGGAATGCAGAGAATCACACCATAAGAAGAAATGGCAACTTAACCAACACTGATTGCAGATGAACAAAGAAAAGTAGCAGCCTGCAGCCACTTCAGGAAAGGTAAGTTTTAAGCACAATCACAGACCAGCATGATTAGGCCTTACTGGGTCGAGAAAGGGAAACAGCACATTCTTTGTACTGACTCAAAAATAAGGGGCTGACTCATAAGTGTTTTCAGTACAAGCAGCAGCTTTAGCGTGTCCTATGCTAGGAAAAATCCTAAAAGCTCGTCCAGTTTTGTTAGGTATTTTCACTTTCCAAGTCCTGTCCTCTAAGTGTGGCTGAATTGGGCACTATACCATTCACTCGTACATGTGATCAGCTATCAACCACACACACATCACATCTCTCTCTGGGGATAAAAGAAAATATCCAGAGATGTGTTATGTCTGTTCCTTAAATGCTAGAATTTCACCAGGCTTCTTCATACATCTGAGAAGCAACAAAAAGAGACCTGGTGAGGAACTGCAGGAGCCCCCTGCAAACTGAGTGCAAGTGAAAAAAGCCAAACCCAAAGAACAGCCCAAACAAAAACACAAAACCACTGCCCCCACACAACCCTGAGTAGCAGACACTACTGTTGAGAATGTATACCACAGAACATCAGTACTTCTACAGAACTTAAGACATCCCCAGACAAGGGCAACCAAATATTGTCAGAACTTCAGAGCAGGGAGAAACGAGCCACATTTTTACATTTTTTCAAAACTGCTGCTGCTTCCTTCTCACATCAGCAGATCCTGGATTAAACTTGGGAGCACCAGTTTTGGCCCTGCCGCCTTTCTTGGTGAATGCCATCAAAATGGGAGCATACACAGACTGCAAGTTTCAAGAAGTGATAAATGTCAATGGTTTAGAAAACTAACATATGTTCTGCAGACTCAGACAACACAGACCAGGGAATGGATGCAACAGTTCATTACTTATTCTTCTGCAGTGGAAACTTTAATTGATATATTGGGAAAAGCATAGGATTCAGGGTGTTAGACAGCAGGAAGATACAGGAGCTCATCAGATCTGCAGAATTAAAAGGAAAAATTGATTTATGTGATAAAGCAATAGAAAGTCCAAGTCCTGGCTGTTGGCAAAACAACAGAACATAAATTTTATCCCTCTTCTCCCCTTAATCTCTGAGAAAGGGAAAAAAATAACTTGCAGAAATAATCTTCCTCTCTCCAGAAGAGCAAACTAAAACCTGGACTTCTTAATCCTACACTTTAGGATTTACAGATGATATGCCATCAGGTATTTCTTTACTGTCTACTTCCTCCAGGTGCAGAGCAAGATTTACACTAAATCTGAGCCAGCAGGTGGCATGAACATCTCCTATCCCCTAAGCAAACAGTGTTAGTCAAGTGCTGGATACAGGCAAGCTTACAGGCCCTGTTTAAGCCCCATAGTTAAACAAGCAGAGTAGTTTTCAATGACAATTTGTACAATGGCACAGAAAATTAGCTAGTGGTGAATGAAGCGTTTCACTATTCACTCTGACAAAATAAGACAGGACTGCCTTCTCCTGCCTGCCCAATGGTTGGCTGCATTTCCCATCTCTCCTATTTGCCCAACTTCATCATGTATTGCACATGGAGGAAGTCACATCAGAACCTTATCCTACCATGCAACAAGGCACTTGAAAGGCAATGGAGACAGAAGGATCACATTTTAAATTTGTACAATAGCCCTTCACAGTAACAGAAGTGGGGGTATGTCCCTCTTTACATAATGCCTTGCTGCATGAGAAATTGATTGGGGATGTGGATTCCTATTTTCTGCTGATATTCAAAACTCCCTGTGCACCTGCTGACAGGTACTCAAGACTGCCATTAGCACAGGCAGAAAAAAATGCTTCCTTACCTCAAATGTAGGAAAATAAAGCCCACTGAACACTGAGGTGTCTGTGTTCTTGTATTGTAAATTGGACATCCTATTTACCAGGAAATCAGACCTCCAATATCACTATCACTGACTTCATATTGAAGTTCACAAGAATAAAATGCAAAGTCAGCCATTTCAATAATGGAAACAACACTAGAAATAAATTTTAAAAACCAAACCAAACCAAAAACCATCACACACACAACCCTAAAAAAAATTTCAACACAGCAAGAAGGGGACATTTTTGCTTTTTGTCCACTTTGAAATTCAAGTAATTCAGAACATGACTTGAGAAGGCTAAAAAGAGCCCAGTGGACAAGTTTTTAAGAGTCTTTAAAACTTACTCTTCTTAGTACTGTACAGAAGTAGCACCTTCATTGTCCTGGAGGGGAAAGCAGAAATTAAGATCCAAAATGGACTGGGATGTATTTTCTTCTGGGTATATGATGACAGCAGTATTAGGATGTGCACTGAACACATCACCTGCCTTTTCTGGAGCTATTAAGTAAAGCCTAATACAAAATTTAACTTCTGTTTATTAAGAATTGGTAGTCTTGAGATACTGGTCCCCTTTGCATTAGGAGTGTTTGTAAGATTATTCCTACACACAACTGAGTGAGTGAGTGAGTGGAGACAGCTCTCAGCAACCACCATTTCCATACCAGAAATCCCAACGTTTTCACCTAAATACATGCCGGAAATAAGACAGGTCTGATTTAACCATACCCTTCCTTTCTCTTTGCTTTCCCTTTGGTGGCGTTTTTATTTCTGGCACAGTGGAAAAACTTATTGTAGTAATATCAGGGCCTGCCAGACACAGAAGGAAGTTTATGAAAAATGTTAATGTTCTACAAGTTTGTATTTTGCTGCTAGGCAAAGCAAAAAATAAAGATACCAAGAAAAGCTACTATCTAAACAGCACTATCATTCACTTACCACCAAAGCTGGTCAGTCTAGAATAACATTTAAATATTGGGCATTCATATAACACCTGTTTTCCAGTAAGGCTTCTGTTTCTTACAGGTAGCCAGTTACTGAATTATTTCTAGAGTTTGCTTACCACTTCATTTCCTGAGACATGTCAAAAAGAGACTCCCATTCAAGTATTTACTTGTCACCAGCCAAACAGTATAGACCTTATGTCTAGAAGCTCAATTCTTTTTGTCCAGGCACTCCAAAGAACTCGACTTCCAGATTTTAAGTTTCACCTTCTGGATTCATACATAACAAGCACCTCTGAAGAAAGTCCAAGAACTTATGAATGAAGAGAAAGGACTTCATAAGAGAATCTGCACAAGAGAATCTGGGAGTAATAGCACAAGCTTCTGTAGACAAACTGCTCCAAACTGCTCCAGAGGTTGAGGCTGAACATTAAGAAGTATTTCTTCACTGAAAGGGTTATCACACATTGGAATGGTCTGCCCAAGGGGGTGGTGGAGTTGCCATCCCTGGGGGTATCTGAGCACCATGTGGACCTGGTGCTTAGGGACATGGTTTAGTGTTGACCCTTCAGTGTTGCCTTGAGGGTTGGAGTGGATGACCTTTGAGGTCTCTTCCAACCAGATATATTCTGTGATATCACTTTTCCACAGTTTTTCTGTGAAGACTCACCCTGGGGGCCTGTTCTTCAGATGCATGCTTCCACTGAAGCCACCACGCAAAGCAGCAGACAGTTTGCTGCTACGGATGACCTCTACTGCCAACAGCTGCTGTCTGATCTACTTCATGAGAGAAGGATCTTCAGTGCACACACACAAAAAACCCTCAGGAAAATGAGGAGATGCTTTTGGACAACGTGTATTCAGTAAGATATGATCTCTTCCAGGTGTAAGGGACACATAAACCCCTAGAAGTACAGAAGCCAAGGCTCTGTCATCCTGCTAATCAGGGTAAACAATATAATTCTGCTGGTATAACTTCAGACCTACAGAAGAACTGATGCTAACTAGCAGTGTGACTTAAGTTGTAATGCCTTCTGGCCTGCTTTGAGACATAGTAATTCACAGTAAAAGTGAGTACGGTTTGCAGATCAGATGTTAGTACTTGACTTCAAAAACCAGTCTGAGAACTTTGCATTTCAAGTCAGAACTCACAAATTTAAAACTTACTTCCATGACATTATCCAAAACCCGGGTTTCCAAAGAGGTCTTCTGCTTCAAAAACTCAACCAACAAGCTAGGCTCAAGACAAAATTAATGGTCCCTAGTATTTCCTTTAAGAAAGTCTTGACAATAGTGCTATTATAGGAAGCTATTAAACAGTTGCTCTTAATGTAAAAGGGAGTGATAAAAAACACATAACCACACCTGCAGTTTAAATTCGGGGGTAAAGGTGCACTGCATTTTCTGCATATCAATCATTTTAAACAACCCTGGCCAAATGTCACTTCTTTCTCGTGTATTTGCATAGTCTTTATATGTTTACAAAACAATCACCAAGAGGTATTTTCACCTATGAATAGTAGATTGTTTATAAGATACATAGGATCACTGACGTCTTATGGCCTCCCAAGAACCTCTTGTTACAGGAAGGCAATGTAAAAAACGACCCTCCAACCTCACAGTTTGATAAGGCTTAAGTAATTTTGTGATATATAACTGTTCCTCTGCCCAAAAGGGTATTTAAGAACCATTAAACTTCACCCCATTCATCGCATTGAAGGAGCAATCAGTACTAATAACTGTACTTCAGGACTGTAATAGCCTGGCTTGAAACCTATTATTCTGAAAAAGAGTATGTATTGAAAAATAAGGTTACCTAGGCAATGTAAGACAAGTCAACAGGAAAAAAAAGATCTCTGGGTCTGTTTTGGACAGACACTAGAATGAATGCAAACATTTGTCGCTCAGATCCTTTTTTCCCCAGCACCAGGGAATGCTGGAGGCCCAACGTGACTCCCAACCCAGTCAAAAGGATGTGCCCATGTGCTCGCCCTCCTCTCAGCTCCATCATTTTCTTTCTCACTCAGGACTACTTTTGTAAGGGCACCACTGTAAAATGGGTGGCCGGACAGCCGCTGGCCACCGCTCCCTCCTTCCACACGTTGAGGTCGAGGGCAGGCGGAGAGCGCGGGGCCCTGCCCTCCCCGCTCCCTCCACCCCCTGCTAGAAGGGTCAAGGAGAAGGAGCTACTGCCTCCGTTCCGCGGGGAGGACAAGCAGGCTGGAACCACTTGCCCCCAGGCAGTCCCACGGCTTCGGGCCTCCCAGGGCGAGGGTGGGGAGGCTGCTGCCGTCGTGCCCGTTGGCTTTTGCCTAAGCCGCTGCCCGCCGCGGGGTGAGCCCTCGAGGGTCTCGGCGGGGACCGCTCCCCCGAGGGCAGGAGAGGCGCAGGGCGGCGCAGGCAGGCAGCTGCGGGCAAGCTCGCTGCCCTCATGGCTGCTTGGGGGTCGGGCCGGTTCCCTCGTGAGATCTCACCTTTTAGAGAGGTCCATGAGGACCCCAGAAAAAAGCTTCTCTCCCAGCCGGAACGAGACCACCAGGGCGTCCTCGATGATGTGATCCAGGGTGACCCGCACCTCGGAGCCAGGCAACAGCGAAGCCTCTGCCTCCTCTCCGACCGGAGGCACGGGCACCGGGGACTTGGGCTCGACAGCGGCGGCATCACCAGCATCCGGCTCCTCCTCCTCCGGCCGGGACGGCTCCTCCCCGGGCTCCGGCTCCGCGGAGCCCCCAGTAGCCGGCGGGCAGGGCTGCGGCTCCTCCTCGGGAAGTTCAGGGTGCCCAGCAGGCGGCGGGCAGGGCTGCGGCTCCTCCTCAGACTCCGGGCTAGGCGCTCGCCGGTGCTCGGCCTCGGGCGAGTCCACCTCCGGGGTGGAGGACGGTAGCTTCTCCGTCCTCTCAGCTTCCGGCTCCTGCGTCCCGGCCGGGCTCCGGGCGAGCTGCACAGGCGGCGGCTCCTCGGCCTCGCCGGGAGCAACCTTTCCCCCATCGGCCTCCTCCCCGTCAGGCACTACTGACTCCACGGCCTCGGTGACGGCAGGGAGAGGGTCCGCGCCAGCCTCGCTGCCCGGGATAGGCTCCATCTCGGGATCAGCTTCTCCTGCCCCCCCATCGCCCGGCACCGCTGCAGTAGCTGCCGCCTCCGCAGCCATGGCCGCCATTTTCTCTGCTGCTTCACCGCCGCCTCCCTCCAGCAGCGGGATCGATAACCACGGCCTTCCCCGCCCGCCTGGGAGGGAGAGCCCGCCCCCTAGGCTCGCATCTGGCAGTCTATTGGTGAGCGAGATACAACTTTCTACTTCTACTGGAGAGCAGAGTAGTCCGTCAAGCTCAGCGGAAACTTCTTGTTGGCCGGCAGGGACTTCATTCAATGCAGAGTCGGGAAGAGGAAGAAGGGGTGTGGTTTAGTGCTTTACAGGCCGTTACAGATCAAAGGGGCTGGGCCTCTGAGGCAGCCCCTCTATCTCATTGGTGGAAGGAGGAGCCGCTCCAGTGGGAGGCTAGTAATTGGCGGTGCCAAACGTCCGTCAGGGGGACGCGGGGCCGGAGCCGTGCGGTGGCCGGCATGTGCGCCGCGGGCGGCCGGGAGAGGGCGCGAGGGAAGATGGCGAGGGCGGCTCCAGTGGGGAGGGTCGGTGGTCCCTGGAGCGGCACCTCCGGCTTGGCCGGCCGCCCTGTAGGGGAAGCTGCGTGTGTGAAGGAAGGGGCGCGCTGTCGGTCTGTGGTGCTGCCTGCCCCTTTCTGGGGGTGAGCGGGGTCCTAAGGGGTGGGTCACGGGGCAAAGACCTGAGGGTTGCAGAGGGCATGGTGTCTTTTGTGTAGTAAATCAACACTAAAAGATTAAGTAGCATAAATTAGGTACATCTAATAAAGATGAAAAGAGTAGTGGGGAAAAGGGGAGAAAAAGAGTTAACGTTTTCCCTTAAGATCTTCTGAATCGGCGATTAATTTATATTCATTTCTTTTCCTGTGGCATCAGTGGTTGCTACCTTGTGGGCATTTTGTCGTCCCTCCTCCCTCTCCCCACCCCCCCCCACACCCCCCCAGCTAGGAAATCTCCTATTTCCTAAACAAAAAAAAACAATGACAAAGTTTTAGTCTCTTATATGAGTGATTTTTACATTTTAGGGAGCCTAGCTAGTCCTTGTGGAAAGGAGGGATTTGCTGGAAGGAAGGATGGTTTAAACAGCAAAGTAAGAGCGGCTCCTGAACGACAAATGAGATCTTACGGCGTGGATGGTTTTATTCTCCCCAGTGCTGTTATGAGGTATATGTTGTTCAGCAACAGGTGAAATTGTCTCAAAATATAACGAGCTAGCTCTATAACATTTTCTTTGAAAATAAAGTATTCCTTTTCTTTCATGCTAGTGACTTTTACTGGCAGACTTCAAAGCTGCTACTAGCCCTATGCTTACAATAGAAACGGAGCAAAACCCCGGGCTGTCAGGTGAAAAACCTAATACGTGTGGAAAAACTAAAAATAACACTGTGAGAGATGAGATTAAAAAAAAATCCTTGTCCAGATTTGAGGCATGCTACTACATTCACTTTTAACTGGAGGAAAAGTGAGTTATGTGTAGCTAATAAGTAGTAGTGATGCGAGGAATATATTAAATTTTTTTTTGACCGTAATGAAGGAGGACATGGAATAGCCTGTGACAGCTATGTATAGCTGTATACATGTAAAACATGACCTTGCAAGCTTCTGGGGTTTTTGTGAGTAATAAAGGCATGATTAACCTGTTCTGTTGTCCTGATCATAGTGGCTTGGCTATTAGTGAGTAATAGAGGTATGATTAACCGTCCTGATCGTAGTGTAACAGGCATGAAGATTTTCTTTTGTATCTGATAATGGTTTACTTTGCAAAGTGAACACACTGTTTGCATTATTGGCATTGTGAAGTGTGTAAGGAGCATGTGGGAACATCAGGAAGAACAGCTAGACACGTTTCTGGGGACATGCTTTAGAAATGCGGTTAAAATGATTTGCTAAAGATAAAACTGCTTAATACGTTTTTGTATGTATTGCCACCATACCTGGTAATGTGGGTGAGTAGAATGTGCTTATTTGGGCAAGGAGTAGCAGCTACTCAATTACAAACTTATTTATTTTTTTCCAGCCATGCTTGCAGCTTCATCAGCCTGTATCACAGAGAAACACCAGATGGACTCAGCATATGATCTGTGGCTTAAAAGAAATCAGATTTGGTAAGCGTTTCCAAAACTAACCTACCATTAATATTGCTTCCTAAATCATTTTGCAATGATTTTGTTAGACTGTATTTGTAAAAGATCTGTATTCCATATCCTGAGGCATTAATGCTTTCAAAGGTGACAACTGTCTAGGTGCCCCTAAGGCTGAATATGTTCTTTGCCTGAATTCTAGAGAGTAAGTGAGAAGATTTGCTACTGAGTTACCTTCATTTCAAAGCTATCTCTGTGCAAGTATTTCAGCCTTAATTCAGATCTGAGATTTCAGGGAATTTGTATATTCTCCAAGGAGAATGTGATAGTGGCTGTAGAAGGTTCACAGAAGTTGCAAACTGTTTGTGAAGAATTCTCATTTTGAAGAAGCTTGTTGTACCAGAAAAAAAATAAATCACAGGAGCAGAAGGACAGCTCTGTTGCTCTTCCCTCTTGGTATTTTTGGCCTGTGTAATTATGGCAAGACATGATGTCTATAAAACCGAGGTTTGTTTCCCAAAAACTTTTTGCCTTATTCAAATGAGTCCTAGGACAGATTAAGCAAACATATTAGTGAAGATAGCTCATATGTAACACCAGAACTGTTTTTACATTGCTCTCCTACACAAAGAGCTTCATTGTGCTTGGAGGTACTCCAACTCTAATTCAACAGTAGACCAAACCATACTCTGCATGCAGACGACTGTTCTGCACATTAGAGGTACAATCATCTCTTCAAATGCTTTTTTTTTTTCTCATTACTGTCTCACACTAGTAGTATTCTATTTATTCATCCCAAGACTAATACTGTGAAGAAAAGGCATCACATTTACTGCAAAGGCTGCAGGGTACATGGACGTGTATTGTCATACGTTTTTGTTTGTTTGTTTTAACTTTTTCACTTGGGAGCTCTGTTTCAAAAGCTTGCAGACAATTGCACTCTGCAGCGTGCAAAAGCAAAGTTGCCATACAGCTTTCATGCGGGGAAGGCCAGAACTGTCATATAAAACAGCATGGCTTATGTAGATACTTTGTGTCGTTGGTGATTTTAATTGTGCTAGCCAGTCAGTTCAGTCAGCCACAGTTCATTTCTCTGGTGCTGCTCTGCCTTCTGGGCGGCAGTAAATTCTGAGCCTACAAGACGTTACCAATTAATACAAAGAGACTACTCAGCCCTTGTGCTGATGGGACATTAAGGTCCAATAGCTCAGCTCAGCAGGTTTTTTGTTATGTTAAATTCGGACTTACACAGAGAATGGGCATAAAATGGAAGATTTCCTCTTGCAGACTTCAGCTAAGTTAATGCTTACCGAATCTGCCTTGTTTTTTAGCAGGTGTTGCTTATGACAGACAGTTGCCATTAAAATGTTAACTGTCATCTTTTACATCCACTGGAGTCCCCAGCAATCCTTATGCTAAGCACAGAAAACAAATCTGGTGTATGACTTGTTAACATTCTGAATTGTTTCATTGCGATAACAGAGAAGATTATGTGTTTGACCCAAGCAGTTTGAAGTTCTAGGAGGTCTTAAAACAGAATGTAAACAGCCCTTTTGCAGTATCATTTGCATGTTGAAAGGTGCTATATGTGCTTTTAAAAAGAGGTAAATATGGACATTTACATACCACTCTCATGGCCAACAGAAATATGATACCATAAAGTAACCCTTAAATGAAAGTATACTAACAGTGGTCATGCAGATGCAGGATGAAACTTCTGAAGTTTAACAAAAAAGCCCTCACTATCTATTTTTTTCCCCCCATCCCAGATTAATTTGATCACCACTTAATTTCCATTTATTTTATATGTAGCCTTTAATCTCTTTAGAATAGGGTTTGCCTTTCTGTGGCTGGTTTGCATGGAGACTGGCATAGCTGAGGCCTTGTTTCTATCCTGAAACCTTCAGAGACTGACAAAATGAAGTTGATGAAACAAATTGCACACTGCCACACTTTCTCTAGATTAAAATGAAACTTCACGTGTTCAGCAAGTGGTGGAAAAGACAGAAGTAGAAAGAAACTGAATTTGAGAGAGGAGCTGATACAATTGGAGGGAACAAAATGGTGAATTTGAAGGCAGGGATAACACAGAGCTCTATGAAGATGTGTTAACAGCATGTTGGATGAGTGAGTAGCTGAAATAGTTGTAAGTTTGGGTTGTGTGAGTGAACGGATGTCATGCACGATGCCTGTGACAAGTAGAAATGATTCATGGGTGTATAGGGGTGACAGCTGGAACACAGGAAGGATCAGGGCTGGCATCTTGATTGTTTGCTCTTGTCATGACCAAAATGTGTTACTGCACTAACTGGACAGAAAGCCTTCAAGTCTGTGGATAGTCACAGCATGTGTGCGTGTTCAATAAGTGCCTTGGGTTAGAGTATGTGGTTTAAGATGGGGCCTGGTGGTAACATCATTCTCTGGGCATCAAGTTCTGTAAAAATGCATGAAGGAGCCAGCACTAAATGCAAGGTTGTAATGGAACAATATATGTAAGTGGAGTGTAGCCAGTGCAGCCGAAGGGCCTGATTACAGCATATCTACAAATTGCTCCCTTGAAGTTAATTTAGCTACTCATAACAAGTGAAACTGTGATAGCAGTCTCCAGAATTGGCTGCACCCTGGTAATTGCCTAATAGGTGGAATTTGTGGTGTTAATGGTACCCAGGCTAGCTGGCTATGTGCAAGTCCACTATGCCTGTTTGTGCTGCAGCTGGTCTTAGTACAGGCACATGAGAGCTCTACATGAGTGTGTGGATCTATGTGGAGTGTTTATAGTACTTGATAGGATAGTCTACATTTTTCCTAATGTCTAGACTGGAGCATAGGGATTTCAGATTAGAGGTTTAGAATTTGAGGTTCTGACAACCTTGCTGAAACTTTGTGACCACACATTAAAGAATTGTGGTTTGTATACATCCAGTCTTTGCTGGCTCCAGTGGGAAAAAAACCCAAGAAATAGTATACTGCAGGAAATGCCATACTTTTCTCCCCATGTCAGTCTGAACCACAGTGTCAATCACTTCCTGTGGCTGCTGTACAGACAACAGTTTCCTGTGTCCCTGAGGAAGGTCTGAGGGTTTTACCAAAGAACTCCACAAGTCAGGGTTAGAGACCAGTTCTATGCTGTAATAAATCCATCTTAGCATTTTTCAGTGTTTGCAAGGCATGGCCTGCCATTGTTGTGACACTTTTCAAGGCTTTTCTTTTAAAAAGCAAAAGTGTAACTGATGAAAGCCATTGTATGTAAGCAATGGAGAGAGATCTAAGCAAACACACGCAGTAAAGATTGTATGCTGCAGGCTTACTGCTTCTGTAGCAGGTTGGGAAAGTAATGCTCTTAAAATGATTGTTAATCACATTTAAGCTGCAGTAACATCCATACAGGAAAATTTTGCATGGGAGTATGTGCCTTGTGATGGATCTGAATTTGGCCTAGAACTGTTTATCATATACTAAAATGATGAACACTGCAGGATTAGAGAAAGTGAGTTGAAGATCGCCATCTATTTCCTTTCTGATAACTGTCTGCATCTGAAACATTGCCTCTTCAGGTCAGAGTGGCTCAGTTGGTGACTGTTGACAGAGCATATCTATATAGGTATGCTCAAATGATGTGACATCAGTGTAACCTGTGAAGCTACATTAGTTAAGAGCCTTGCAGGAGGACAGCTCTTTTAATGCAAAGGCAGCAGTGTGTTAGTGTCTGAAAGACTGTGAATTAACACTGGTTTACGCTCAGCCATTGTCCAGTTCAGGAAGACAGGACAGGCATGCAGTTGCATCCAGCTCAACACATGGACAGGTCCAGAGAGCAGTAAATTCTCACTCAGGGATGGGACATACTAGTGTAATAAAGAAACTTATTTTGTGGATTATTTGCTTTGCAGGACTGTGAAATCAGAATGGTTTATCAGATGTTAAATGCACAAAACCCAAAATTATAGATGTGTGTGCTCCTCAGGACCAGATACCTGAGTCAACACAGTATCACTTAGATTGGAAAGGAACTCGAGGATCATCGAGTCCAACCTATCAACACAGACCCCATAACTAGACCATGGCACCAAGTGCCACGTCCAATCTCCTCTTGAACACCTCCAGGGACGATGACTCCACCACCTCCCTGGGCAACCTGTTCCAATGACGAATGACTCGCTCGGTGAAGAACTTCCTCCTCACCTCGAGTCTAAACCTCCCCTGGCACAGCTTGAGACTGTGTCCCCTTGTTCTGGTGCTGGTTGCCTGGGAGAAGAGACCAACCCCTTCCCGGCTACAACCACCTTTCAGGTAGTTGTAGAGGGCAATGAGGTCACCCCTGAGCCTCCTCTTCTCCAGGCTAAACAATCCCAGCTCCCTCAGCCTTTCTTCATAGGGCTTGTGCTCAAGGCCTCTCCCCAGCCTTGTTGCCCTTCTCAACACAGCAGCAATTTGACTATAAATAGGTAACAGATTTCATACTGGAAGTTGTTCCCAGCAGTATGAGCTCACAACCCTGTTCTGGAAATTATTCTGGGAATTATTTCTTGCTTGATTCAAGAATTTATGTATAATAACTTATGTGTAGTGTTTCCAAAGTTGAAAAGACAAGAACATGCAGGGCTGGCATTTGAAGTAAAAGAGCCTGGTCAGGCTTCTGAGCATTTCCTAGTTTTGTGTGGTTTCTAATGGCCAACTCCCTTGTCCTGCACTTCCATGGATTGTGCTAGCTAGTGGGTCAGTATTGCCTTTATTTGAGAAGAAACCTAGGCACCAGTCTTTGTTTTATCTGTAAAACTGTTAGTGAGTCTTTTCTGCAGTATTTTCTGTGTACTCACCTGTGAATCACATGGACTTTATTAGCTTATATTCCATGGAAGTGCACAGCACAAGCAGGCAGCAGCATTGCTCTCTTCCCCGGAAGTGTATGGCACCTATCCCTTAGGCTCAAGAGTTGGTCCACAAATGGGTCTCACTCTGCTTTGACACACAGCCTACCAAACAGGTGCAGAGCTGGAAGTGCCTTATTTAGGCAGTATATTGTTGAAGGTTTTTTTGGTGGTGGTTGGTTGGTTGTTGGGTGGTTTTTTTTTTTTGTTTGGAGGGGGTGGGGGTGTGGTTTTGTTTTGGTGTTTTTTGATGTTGGTTTTGGGGTTTGGTTTTTTTTTTGGTGGTTTTTGGTTTTATTTTATTTTTTAATTTCCCTTCTGATTAAAGCACCTAAATGCAGATTAAAAGGTATGTGGAGGTCTTTTTGAATGTTTGTGTGGAGCACAAAACAAGTGGGTCTAACCCTGATTGTAACATTTACCTGCCAGTGCAATGCTTTTCCAACAATACCAAAAAGCCTCTTTGTATTACATATGTATGTTGCATTTTATCCTCCACCACATAGTATAACAGCAGGGTTGTTCCTATCCTGATTCCAGCCTGTGGCTGTGCAAAAATACTCATTTCAAATTAATGGTTAATATTGCTCAAGAATCATGTGGTTTCATGTTGATTGTGGACTGAAACACATATGTTGCTGACATGGCTGTAATGCACTGGTGACATTATCACTGGAGCTAGCATAAATTGGGAGGCCTAAATTGAAGTATAGGTAAGGTAGCATGGTAATTAACTTAGAACTTCTCACAGAAGTCTTCTGAGCGAATTACAAAGGTCTCATTTGTCATAAATAATATGTCAAAACAACTCTTCTGTTCTTTGCCTGTGGAAACACTGTAGTGTTTCTGAGATTGCTCTACGTCTGTAGACAAGTTCTGTTGACCCCAAGATTAAGAGAACTTACAACTGCTGAGATGTAGGTTTTCCTTACCTGTTGTCCCTGGAGGTGAGTCTCTTGGCAACTGGGGATAACAGGAATGGTAGAATACAGACCCTGATTACTTAGAGAAATTGGAATGATACATAGCCTTCTCTTATTTATGTTTTGCACTGACAGAGCTTAAGAAGATGGGACAATAGAAGAAATAAAATTGACTAGTAATCATTTGGAACCATTGTACTTTGTGAGCTGAAGCAAGCAGCTGCCAACACATCTCTGACACTGTGTCCTTCTATTTGTCACTTATTTGTAGCCTCAGCTTTGCTGGCTGTGAAATATGGACAATAACTATTCATTCGCAGAAGTGTGATGTTGTTTAATTAGAGTGAATGCTTAAAAGCGGCTTGAGGATGAAGAGAGCCATGTTAGTGCTAAATGCTATCCTTGACAGGAACTAGATAATTAGTCTTTCAGATGCATCTAGTTATTTTATAAATCACAAGGTCATTTTTTTCCTTAAATTAAGATACTGACACAGCCTTCTTGCTTACTGGTTTTCATGGCCAGTTGGATGTATTGCAGTAAAATGGCTGGTGAAGGCAAATGTTTTCCCGCTAGACGTCGCCTTACATTCACCAATTCTATATGGATTGGCTACAAGTCAGATCTAAACACTGCATTAAGATCAACAAAAAAGAGCAAGTTGTTTTAAGATTTTCCAAGTAGGTCTCAAAAGTGTGCATATAATTGGCAGTCCCTCTTGAAGTCACCTTCATGGTTTACCTGAAGAGGAGTAACTTCTGTCTCACAACCTTGTCTCATTGTTCATATGCCGTTCATAACTGGTATAGTTTGTAACTGGGTCTTCCCTTGAGTTTGCTGTCTGTCCAATGTTTTGGAAGTCATAAAATGGGGACATTGTGGAGCCTAGGATTCCACACTAACTGGGTTCTTTCTGCCTCACTTGTGACGCAGTTTTGCAATTGCTCTAAGGGGAAGGGAGTGGCACAAATGACGGTTTATCCAAGTTTCTCAAGCCTTTCCTCCTGCTTAAAGAGGCCAAACAAGGGTATTGGAAGCTGGATCATACTGCTTACTGTGGCATCAGGTTAAGCTTGCAGTTTAAAAAAGCCCAACAAACAAAAAAATACCACACCCACGCCACAAAACCCAGCCAGTACTGACGTCTGCAGTTCTCATGTGAGGGGGCAAAAAGACACTCTGAGTTGGAATCTTCCCATACAATGTAATTGCATCACAATGAAGATATTCAGAGTAATATTACTTTCTGATATAATTCCACTGAGTTCTTAAATTACACTGAGGATTAATTTGTCTCTGTTGGTGCCTGCAACCACACATACAGAAAGCACTAAAAACAATTGGGGAGGTCACGGCCCATTTTTGTATGCTGATGTCTCTCTGCCTGATGTGCAGATTTCATCTCTTTATCAGATGCTTTATTCTCTGACTAAAATTAGGATAAAAACTTGCAGTTAAAAATTTACAGTGATAGACATTTTGTTTTTTCTTTCTGCAATTTCTTTTGGTACTATTTTGTCAGAAGATTGGTTCTTTTTCTTCTTTGTCTATGTTTCTCTTTCCTTTCTGTCTTTCCACAAAGTTCCCTTTTAGAATAGACTAGAATTAACCAGGTTGGAAGAGACCTTTGAGATCATCAAGTCCAACCTATCATCCAACACCATCTAATCAACTAAACCATGGCACCAAGCACCCCAATGCAGCCTCTTCCTAAACACCTCCAGTGATGGTGACTCCAGTACACCCTCTTAATCCTAAGACTTCATCTGATGTTCATGGTTTACCAAGTCAAGGAATGCTGCCATCACAGACAAGTACTTCAGCTCTTCTGATGTTGAAAATGTGCCTGAGACTGTATGTATCCTCATCTACTCTGTGCATTGTTTGCATTCAGTGTGCTATTCAGTAATAATGACAACTTCGTTGTTAATTTTAAAATATCATAGGTATAGTGGAGGAGTTTATGGGAAAGTAACATAGAGATTGCTCTCAGGCAGGCTTTTGGGATGGAGGGTGAAAGGGGAGACTTGTGGTGTCCTTATGTCCCGACTTTCTTTGGAAGAGAATACAAAGTTTTAGCTATTCAAATTAGGGTCTTTCACCTCCTTCCCCAAACTGAGGACTAGCTGAGGACTTTGCTGCCATCTTGTCAGTACCTTAGGGATATGCATGTAGCATTCAGCAGTTGCATCTCATCCCACCTCATTTTTAAAAGTGAAATTAATCTTGCAAAGTCTCTTAATTTCTCCACCATGTCCTGAACAGCTTTTCATCTGGATCAAGCCATGGTACTTGGAGTTTTGGGTGGGAAATGCATTCCTTCAGCTACTAAATGGTATCTGTGGTCTAACACTGGATTGTAACATGCCTTAATTCCATCAGCAGTTTTCTGTTTGTGCCACTATCTAACCAGGCTTGGTTAGCTTAAAGTTGTAGAGACCTTCTGTGCTAAAACCCTTTAAGTAAGCAATGGAGAAAATGCCATACTGCTTTCAGGACACAAGCATTCCCCTGCACATTGATAGCAAAATATGCTTGGCATGCAGTGACTTTCAGTGCTCTCTGAAATAAGAGCACTTAAAAGACACAGTCTGGCCACAAGACTGCAGAGTTCAATCATTAACACAGTGAAATGACAACATGAGCACTGGGTCACTGATCACTAAGATACCTGCACTTCTGACCACTCTAATTCTTTCTAGATCTCAAGCCATTTTGCTCTTTCCAATGTATCGTGTTCTCTTACAGATCTTGATTCCTGTCAGTATCTCATGTTCTGTTTTCTTGTGGACTTTTAAGTTGAAGAACCTCTTGTGCTAAGTGTGTTTCAAAACAAGCCCAGCTTTCCTGACTGCCCCTCTGGATGGTATCCTGTCCTTCAGTCTTACCAACTGCACAGCTTGGTATCATCTGCAAGCTTGTTGAGGGTGCACTCAGTCTCGCTGTCTGTATCGTTGGTGAAGATATTGAACAGCACTGGTTCCAGCACAGATCCTTGAGGGACATCACTTGTCACCCATCTCCACCTGGACATTGAGCTGGTGACCACCACCCTTTGGATGCAATCTTCCAACCCATTTCTTATCCACCGGACAGTCCACCTATTAAATCCATATCTGTCCAGCTTAGAAGAGCAGGGTGATGTGGGAGACTGTATTAAAGTCTTTACAAAAGACATCTATTGGTTTTCCCTTGTCCACTGATGTAGTTACACTATCATAGAGCTGTGTGCAGCCCGTGGAGTCTCACATAAGGCTGATTTCAGGACTCTGTGGAAGTGCCTCTGTCAGAAAGCTGGAATGGGGTTCTTCAAATTTTTGTGATTCTTCTCTTGGTCAAATGACTTCTAGAGCTGCAAAAGTCCAATTTTTAGACCGTTGAGGTCATAGGAATGCTTGCATTTTTGTCCTAACAAAATCCTCTCTTTTTCTGCCTGGTTAATATCAACTCCTAGTGTGGAATCTACTGAGGCTTTACAGTATTTTCTACAAAGTATCTTGCAGTATCTGTAGGCCAGGAGTTTCAAGGCTTTGTAATTCAAGCATGGAACGTTGTATTTTCTAGGCAAATGCTCAAAGTTACCACACCTTTTGTTTGCTTTTGTTACTGGCTCATTTCAATGCTAGACAATAAATTGTCTAGAGAAGAGAAGACTCCAGGGGGACCTTAGAGCTGCCTCCCAATACCTGAAGGGATTCTACAGGAAGGTTAGAGAGGGACTTTTCATAAGGGTGTTATGGTGGTTTTAGGCTATGCCTTTAAAGTTCAGTTACAGATTCTGAGCAGAAAAGTAGAAAAATATAAACATATCACTATTGGGTGTAGAGATAACATGCTTTGGCAGTCCTTGCCTAAGTCTAACCTTACAATGCTGCTCTCTCTGCTCCTTCCTCTCTTGGGAACAGGGGGTGGGGGGACACTTGAACGATTTCCTTGGTCTCTTGACCAGGGGGGTTTGCATGTTGTTTGCTAGTTGTAAATATATGTATAATATTGTAAATTCTTTATAGTTTGTACATATTCATTGCATTCCATTGTAGAGCATAGATTTTGCTTGTAAATACAGCTTCATTTGTTTATAACTGATTGGTCTGGCAAAGTTCATGTTGGTGGGGAAACTTCAACCCACCACAGGAAGGTGAGAGAGGGACTTTTCATAAGGGTGTTATGGTGGGTTTAGGCTATGCCTTTAAAATTTAGTTACAGATTCTGAGCAGAAAGGTAGAAAAATATAAACAAATCACTATTGGGTGTAAAAAGGAAAAAAAAAAGGTTATTCTAAACAAATTCATTGGGTAAATAACTGGGATAAGAGGAGCTGTACCATAACAATTTGTCTTCTCTTCTGATCTTGGCTGTTTTGCTTTGCTTGGGAGAGATAACATGCTTTGGCAGACCTTGGCTAAGTCTAACCTTACACTGCTTCTCTCTCTGCTCCTTCCTCTCTTGGGAACAGGGGTGGGGGGACAGTGGAACAACTTCCTTGGTCTCTTGACCAGAGGGGTTTGCATGTTGTTTGCTAATTGTAAATATATGTATAATACTGTAAATTCTCTATAGTTTGTACATATTCATTGCATTCCATTGTAGAGCGTAGATTTTGCTTGTAAATACAGCTTCATTTTCTTGTAACTGAGTTGGTCTGGCAAAGTTAATGTTGGGGGGGAACTTCAACCCACCACAGGAAGGTTAGAGAGGGACTTTTCTTAAGGGTGTTATGGTGGGTTTAGGCTATGCCTTTAAAGTTCAGTTACAGATTCTGAGCAGAAAAGTAGAAAAATATAAACAAATCACTATTGGGTGTAAAAAGGAAAAAAAAAAGGTTATTCTAAACAAATTCATTGGGTAAATAACTGGGATAAGAGGAGCTGTACCATAACAATTTGTCTTCTCTTCTGATCTTGGCTGTTTTGCTTTGCTTGGGAGAGATAACATGCTTTGGCAGACCTTGGCTAAGTCTAACCTTACACTGCTTCTCTCTCTGCTCCTTCCTCTCTTGGGAACAGGGGTGGGGGGACAGTGGAATAACTTCCTTGGTCTCTTGACCAGAGGGGTTTGCATGTTGTTTGCTAATTGTAACTATATGTATAATACTGTAAATTCTCTATAGTTTGTACATATTCATTGCATTCCATTGTAGAGCATAGATTTTGCTTGTAAGTACAGCTTCATTTTCTTGTAACTGAGTTGGTCTGGCAAAGTTAATGTTGGGGGGAAACTTCAACCCACCACAGATGTGTAGCAACAGGACAAGGGGGAATATTCGGTTTTAAGCTGAGGGAGAGTAGGTTTAGACTGCATCTTAGGAGGAGGTAGTTCAGTATGAGGGTGGTGAAATTCTGGAATGGGTTGCCCAGGAATGTTGTGGATGTCTCCTCCCTGGGGATGTTTAAGGCCAGGTTGGATGAGGCCTTGAGCAGCTGAGTCTACTTGAGAGGCATCCCTGCCCATGGTGGGAAGGTTGGAATAGATGATCTCTAAGGTCCCTTCCAACCTAAGCCATTCTGTCACTCCATGAAGTAAAAAAATCTCTCTCTCTTAAGGAAGTAAGCCTGAGTGGTGATTCTCAGTAGGTACTGCAGATTCTTAAAGGATAGTAGTTTGCATGAAAATAGTGCAGGCTGTCTAAACACAACTACATTGTTTCACTGGGGAAACAGCAATTATGTCGGATCTTCAATTACAAATGAATGATGAGGCACTATTTGTATCTTTTGTAACACAAATTCTCTTCTTTCTAGAGTCATCCAACCAAACCTCTTCCCCTCCCACCCTCCAAGAAATAATAAAAAGAAAAACACAAGCCTTCAACAGCTGTTTCACCATTCTTGTAAGGAAATACGTTGGTGTAACTGTGCTCTCTGGTTGTACTAATCTAATTCCCCATGTGCAGGCTTATCACAGAATAAGGCCAAGTCTGCAGCACCAGGGATATGCTGATGTAACTGTATGGCACTTTTTTTTTTCAGCAGATGGAGTTCAGCTAAAACCACCACGCTGAATAGTACATACTCTACTAGGAAAAGATACCTTTGCCAGCCTGAATTTATTTCTGGAATGGTTGGTTAGAAGTGTGGTTGTTTTCCTTCATACACCTAGTAGGCATAGTTAAGCTGCAAAAAACATTGAGGACTCATGTCAAAGTGCATTTTTCTCAGCACAATTTATACTAGTTTGAAAATTACAGGAATTTAGCTGCCATAGAGAGACTTCGTTCCGATAATGATTGTGGGGTTTTTGCAATATTGTAGGATTCCTCTACTTAGGAATAAAAAGAGAGGGAAAACTGTTGGAAAAATAAATTAACTGTCTTGTGGAGGAAAGACTAAGAATGATTTAAACCAGCAACACAGCTTCTAAGCAATCTGCCCCTCATACAAGGCTCATTCTCTGTGTTTTTGAGGCCCACAGTCTAGGTAGTTAATGCTGAAGCACCACTGGCATTTAGTGTTACTTTCTCCCCCTTGTCATTGGTGACTGTGTCTGTTAGATGTTTCCTCAATGTTCCATTACCAGTTCTTGTACTTCAATCTAGTTTATGTCTGGGGGTTGTCAGTTTGTTCTGCTTTGGCATCCATTTGAATGACGAAAATGTTCTGAAATGCAACTTGAATTTCATGATGTATCCTGTCAAGTGACACATTTCTGTAGTAAATAAGGTATGGTGAATCATACAATGCAATGTAGGGGGTCTGTATCCCAAAAGAATTAACAGTTAGTGCTGTCTCTTAATGCTAATGGAGAAATTGCACTTAGGATTCTGTATAAAAGCTTAGTGTCACAGGAGAATGAACAGAAAAAGGAAGGGAAAAAAATTTCCTATCCTCTTTGAGGTGAAGAATCAAAGACATAACAATCAATATTGTTTAAAATTCAATAATTGAAATATAGTGACTCATCACATATCATACCTTTGAGGAAGATGCATTTGGAAGCAACTGCTGATTTGATATATTTTTGCTATAACATGATTGACAGAGTTACTCAGTTGCCTTCTGCTGAGCCTCTCTCGAAAAAAAACAGTTGTTTTTAGGTTAGATGTCTAAACTACTGTTGATTTCATAATTTAAAATACCCATCTAAACTTAAGAGTTACTCTGAGTAATTTTTTTTCCCCCAAAGAGTTGACCTCATGCATAAAATTAGAAAGTTCTTAATGTCCATAAGGTAAAGATAGCAAACATTTGCCATTGGCACCCTTAGCTGTTAAGATGCTGCAATCAAATTGCAGACAGGTCAGGTTCTCCTCCTTTAGGATTTCCAAACCTAAATCCAATTCATTGCTACTTTTTTCAATATAAATTTTGGGGGGTTTGGCTTTTTTTTATTTTTAGTAAAGAAACACTGATAGCTCAATGGGGGCATCTTATTAAATGTTGAACAGAATGCAACTCATGAGGAAAAACCTGAACACTTGTTTTCACAACTTAAACCCAGAGACTGCATAACTCTAACTGCATAAGAAGTGCATTAGACTTTAATACTGGACCATTTTTTTTGGTATTTTTAATAATTGCACTTTAAAAAAAATACTCTTCTTTGTTTGTTTCTTTTCTTGGTTTTGAGTATCTCATTCCTTGTTCTTTGCTCAGGTAAAATTCACCTTGATTTCAGTGGAGTTTGCCCAGTAAAGCCCTTGGAATTGTACCCTGTGTGTTTCAACTGGCAGTGCATATTTGATACCATGGCCCATGCTGTACTTGCAGGCACCCAACAGACTGTGCAAGTGTCTTGGGTATGAAATGTGAAAAGTGTAAGTGCTTCTGTAAGCCACTCTGTTAGAACAAGGGAGGTTGTAGACAGGCGGATGTTGGTCTCTTCTCCCAGGTAGCCAGCACCAGAACAAGAGGACACAGTCTCAGGCTGGATGTTAGGAAGAAGTTCTATGCAGAGAGAGTGATTGCCCATTGGAATGGGCTGCCCAGGGAGGTGGTGGAGTCACCATCCTTGGAGGTGTTCAGGAGGAGACTTGATGGGGTGCTCGGTACCATGGTTTAGTAGTTTAGGTGGGTTGGATTGGTTGATAGGTTGGATGCGATGATCTTGAAGGTCTCTTCCAACCTGGTCTGGTCTGGGCTATGCTATTCTATGCTATGCTATTATATTCTGTTCTAACAAGGTAGCAATTTAATAGTTCAAAACACTGGTGTCTCTCTATTAGTTCATCATGGATTCATGTATACATATACATGGATTTCTTACATTTATATCTCTGTGGGACAGTGAAGTTTTTGTAATTTTAAGGGCTGTTTTTTTTTCCCCTGTGGTACAAATTTAATATAAAAGGGGTTCATTATGTTATTCTCTCAGAATAAAATCAAGTTGACTGATTGATGCAAGCATGGACCAGTGGTAGACCGGATCTGAATGCATTTGCACTCAGATTGGAGGCCAGGAATTCCTTGCCACATTGCTAGAGAGACTCTAGTTACCTTTTGACTATAGTTTTGCTTTTTCTACACCAGTCTCGGTTTGATTGTAATTTCTGAAGTCACCCAGGGTGACTCAGATCTGGTCAAGCCAAAATAAGTTCTCAAATCATTCCCAAATAATGGGGAGGGAGGAAAAAAAAGACTCAATTCAGAGAGCTAAGGAAGTAGAAACATTCATTATAGGCATAAAGCAACCACAAAACTTTGCATAGTTCAGTGGGAGAGAAAGTCCACCCAGTGAGTCAAGGATGAATACAACCGAATTTCAGGGCTCTTCTGTTAGCAGAGCAAGTGAATGGCCAGAAGAGAGGTAGAAGAGCTATGAATGGGGAGGAAAAATGGTCTGATACTTAGATGATTTGTTTTGGTTCAGTATAACACTCAGAAAAGAGCAGGTTTGAGCTGTGGCTTGGACCTGAATGTTCCTTTGAGGAGAGGCAAGAATAATTCACAAGGTGGAAGTAGGCAGCAGACTTACAACTCTGAAGGCAGGTGATGAGGCTGTGACACATTTTGCACTGTGAGAACACATTCCAGGCCTTCATTAGCATTTGTGTTGCTAACTGTATCAGCCTGGGTACACATTGTAATTAATAACTGCGCTTTCTCAATAGTTCTGGGAAAATCTGTGCTACTGTTGTATACCACGGGGAGTAGTTACTGCTTTGCACAAACTGCTGTTAGCTGTGGGAAAATTTCTCTTGCAGAGAGCTAGAAGGCAGGAGAACCTGGTACAACACAGTGATGCATCAAAAGTAATGTTTAAATATGCTTTATTTTTTAATAGTTGTGCTTCCCAGCTGTTCATGATCATAGGCAAAATACAGTGTGTGCGCTAAGTCAAGAAGCAAGAAGCATTGTTATGATTTAGAGTTGGCTTTATGAGTGTGGTTACAAAATTTTGGTGAAATTTTTTTATATAAAGGCAAGACCTCAGTAATGAGTTTAATTTACAGTCAGGTATGTACTGAGGCATACTCCTTTTCTTTTAGCTCTTCTCTCCTCATTTGTAGCCCATTGCTGCTACTTCATTACTCTCCTGTTCTTTGCTAGAGCAGTAAATCTGGAGACCTAATGGTGTACAAGCCCCTTTGAGGACAGCACTGACTTTTAAAATATTCATTTCTATGCGGATCAGGGATATCCCAGTCTAGCTGTAATAAGAGGAAGAAAGGAGGAGACAAATAATCACTGAACATGACTGTTTAGGGAGCAATTTCTGTCAAAAAAAAACCCCAATCAGCACCAAAGGTAGCTATGAGCTGGCCTTGCACCCCCAAGCACGAGTAAGAGTGATGTGGGCTTGTTTGATAGCCATAATAGTGTAATTGCTTCTTTCTACTCCTTCATCTTCTAGCCAGCTGCTTCTGCTTCACTATGCTGAAATGCCTGTTGTTTCTTTCTGCTAACTGCTGAGTAATGTAGGGCTGCTGAAAGGTGCCAGACTGACAGCAGCAGGGTCTGTATGTCTTTGTTTATAGCCAAAGAACAGGTATATCATGAGCTTTGACAGTGCCTCTTGTTATGCTGGTGAGGTACAGCCCTGACCTGCAGAGGCAAATCACAAAGCAGAGCATCCCTCAGGGCAGTTCAATTCTTGGTTATTTTTTGTCCAAATGATGCTGGCTGTGGTAGTGAATTGCATGTTCTGGAACAGCAGTACAACTCTGCTTCCAGCCAGTCATCCAGGCAGAGATCAGTTCATACCTTTAATTATTCCAAATGAAAGACCTTTGTGCTATGAAATCGATTTGCAGCCAGTCTCCAGCCACTGGGAGTGGAACTGACTACCAAATTTATCTTGCCTGGGCTTAACGAACAGTCATCAGGTAGTAATGATCCTACTGATCTTGATTTAAGTGTAAGTTATAGCAGGGGTTGGATTCCATATCCCTAGAGTAATTTCTTGTGCCATCCAAACCTCATCAAAGTGTCTTGGTGAAAATTATTTAAGCTAACGTGTTGTACTGCATGTTGGCAAGCAGCTGAGGGAACCCATGTATCAGTTACTGTGGCTCAGTTGTAATGTGTTAACTCACAATAACTTCACTCTGTGATTCAGACCTGTTTTATTCACACAGAGGCAGAACTCCAGGCTTTTCTGTCCTTTTGCCTTTTTGCCTTTGCCTTTTTGCCTTCTCCCTTCTCGTTGTCATACCAAGGGAACAAACTAGCAAGGGTGTGTCCATTAATGCCACCTTCAGTGGGTAAACTCTAGATTTGTATTTATTTTTAAAGAGAGTTGTTTAAAATTCGTTACGATAGTGAAGAAAAAAAAAATCCAATCACACCAAAGTTATATAAACTCATATCTGACCCTATGTGAAAAAATAATACAGAGACCACAGCAACTCCAGAGCTGGCTCAGCCAAGCAATGTCACAGAAAGCTTTCTCTTTAATTTTTTATTTGGATCATGCCTGTATGTAGGTCACAGTGACTTAAAAGAGAAGGCACCGACCAGACAAAACCAAACCTTTCCAAAAAGTACCACTGAAGGAGAAGAATGCTTTCTCAAACAGAAGACTGAAAATTAGCACTGAAAGGATTTCAGTGTTCACTGCTTTTTCACTGAGTTGTGATTCCAGCTACCAGCAACTGAGCAGAGGAAGACCTGCAGTGGTTCTGTTCTCAGCTTGTTTGTCTCCTGCTTGTAAGCTACCCAGTGCAGAGCAGCAAGATGCTATAAAGCTGGTTCAAGACATTTTATGCTGTGATAACCCCATATAAATCAATTCTAGCTTGATCATTCTTCCTCAGGAATAAAAAAAGAGAATCCTCTCACTGTAGCTCCCCACACTGCTCAGAATTTGTGCTTTCCTTCAGTTTGTAATTACAGAGTCTGGGCAAAAACTACTCCTGCTGCTTCCTCTGTTGTGAACTTCACTCAGTAGCCAGCATAGTGATGCTGTGATTCTCTGCAGGAATTACTCCTTTACACAAGGACCTGCAAAGTCCATACATGTTTTCTGAGGACACTACATTTTAGCTTTGAGGAGCCTGAAGAGGAGAGGGAAAGTGGATCTTCTGTCTAGCCCTCTGGTCAGCCTTTGTGCAAGGACAGGAATAGCAGCATGTGACAATAATCTGGTAAGCGTTTCTTCCAGGAGAGAGGAAGCTGGAGGCAGTGATGCAGCTGTGAAGAGCTAAAGCACAGAAAGCCTAAATGCTGCTGGCCAAAGAGCTCTTAGTAACACTTGAGTTACAAATAGTAACAGTGCAGAGAAAAAAACAAATGCCAAAACCAAACAACAAACAAAAAGCCAAACAAAAGAAAAAAAAAAACCCAAACCAACAAACAAAAACCAACAACAAAACCAAACAAAATAATAACAATAATAAAAAACACCCACAAAGGTATGAATTGTGCCTTAAAGTACAAGTTACTCAGGAAAACTGTATCAAATTGCAGATTGTTGTTTTTGGAATCAGCATACCCTTGAAGACTGTCCCATAGTCATAAGAGATCACAGTAGAAAGTCAACAATCATAAGAAAAGGTGAGAGCTAATTTCCAGATGCACTAAGCAGTACTGGACTGACAGACAGCACTCTCTGACATTAGGAACTATACTAGCTCAGTTCCTCTGGCTGTTGCAACATATCCTTTGTAAAGGATATTGATAGCTTCAAGAGAATAGTGTACTAGAACTGCAAAAAATTGCTAACTAATAATCACACAGGGCTGAAGAAATTTTTATTTGAGTCCTTGGAGACAGACCTTGCAGTCCAAATCAATATCAGAACATCCTCATTGCACTTCCCTTTGCATTAGCAAGTTGGGAGGGATTTTTGTGCTAAAGCTTAATCTTGCTGTCATCCTGCCTTTGCATGTAGGTGTCATTACTATGGCTTATTCTGCATGAAGAATTCTGCATTCTAGCAAGAAGCAAAATGGAAAAAAACCCAAGCACAATGAAAACAAAAGGCAGCCCACCTTGAACCAAGGCAGCATTGTGTTGCGAGGCAGTCCTTGGTAACCTGAAGCCAGGCAGAAACCATTTGCCTTAACAGGGAGTAAACTCAAGCCAAGATGACTGTGGCTTCTTTACAGAACCTCATCAGATGCTTCTAGCAAAAAAAAAAAAAGAACTCTGAAGGTGGGTGGAAGACTTTCTGCTAAACAAGTGCAGTGTAGCATTTTCAATCAGTATGTTTAATAATCTGCCTGTATCTCAACTTTGGCAAATACAACAAAAATTCCACGATCATGCAGGAAGAGCTTAAGTGTTTCGGTTTTGTTTAAGCCTCCTGTCTTTTAGAACACAAGTTCCAACTAGCCTTAGAAGTAACAGAATTTGGCATCTGTGGTCCATCTGTGGCATACTTGAGCTTGAATAAACATTCAGCTAGGAAAGCGGAATGGAAGCTTTCTCACTAGATGGCAGTGTGGCTTATGGCACAGGTGTCCCTACCTGAGTGTCAGAGTCTGCTGGGAAAGGCCGCCGAGACACTGCAACAGAAATCCAGATTGGGTTTAGAACCACTTCAGTATCCTCCCCAGGGGAGTCACAAGAACAATCCTGGGCACTAGAATCCTGAATTAATGGTGGATACAGCTAGCTTTTAAGCTTTCTGCAAATTCTGTCAAAGCATTTTTAGTCTGAGGAATCAGAATATTGGCAAGTTGATGCCCTGTCCAGTCACTGAAGTAAACGTTCACATTTCTGTCATTCTGAGAATGAATCATCTGTGTATCTTGTCAAACTGAGCCATTAAAAAAATGTATGTTTAAGTTAAAAATGAAGTTTAAAAAAATAAACAATTGTCACTGTTTAGATTTTTTTTTTGTTCCCTCCTGCTTCACCATCATTTAGGAGAGAAACAGCTGTTGTTTGGTGCTATGAAGTATAGGAGAGAAACAGCTGTTGTTTGGTGCTATGAAGTAAGGAAACTTCTAAGTGGAAGTTCAGATCCTGAAGTGTATTCCAGATTTTCCTCCTCATTCCAGGAGGAATCATTAAGGGAAATGTGACTTATTCCAGTCTTTAAGATAAAATCACAGCTGTTGAGAACATAATCTCATTTTCCCAATTTTACATCAGTGTCATTTGATTAATGACAGCAAATATATTGCTCACCAACTCAGGAGTAAATAAAACCACTGAAGAGGGACACTCCAGCCTAGATGTAATAAAAGCAGTTTATAGGACAAGTATATGCAAAGATCTGCTTGTTTTAGAGATGGTGAAGAAATGGCATGTGAGATATGTATATATTTCCTCTCCTACAAGAGTCTATTTATTTCTCCTGCTAAATGATTCTAGGAAGTACAAACAATTTCAGATACTGGTCGAATATGCGGTGAGGTGATACTGTGCATCATGCACATCAAAGCCTAGCTGGAGTCCCCAGATGTACTTCTATGCAAAGAAAACTGGCTTTTCTTGCATTTCAAGAAAAGAAATGCATCCTTGTCTGCTTCACACGTTTTCAGACTCTTTCTGTTCTTGCACAGTCAATCTACATAAGCATTCTCAGTGTGGCACTAGTGTAAGAAAAAATCACTCAAATGTTGGTTTCTTAGGTCTGCCTTAAAGGTTCTGTAAGACAAAATCCTTGTTTGCTTGACTTACTGGGGTAGCAAGTCACTTACCACCACCACCACATAGCTGTCTGTTTCATCTAACTCTTCTCTTCAGGTAAGCTGCAGGAGAAGAGAGTAAGAGTAGAAGCTTGAGAGAGTGAAGGAGAAGGAGGTGAGCTAGTAAACATAATTTCAAAATAGAAGAAAAAGTCAACTGCAAAACAGATGTGCCTTCAGAAAAAGAAGTAGCATCTAAATTTAATGTTCCCTTCAACAGAGATTCAGGGACTGCATCTGAAAGAATCCTTTGGAATAGCAGGTTTAACTGTGCCATGGGGTTTATGTGCACAAATAAAGCAGCAGGCTTTACAAGTGCAATAGGTGGAGGTTAATGCACTTCAGGAAAATCACTGGAGATAGAGGGCAATGTGCTGGAGGAGCCATTATATCTAAAAGATGCAGAGGTGTCTGTTGTTTTAGCAGACAGCAGGGACTGGAGATTTCTAGCTGTTAATCCCATCTCATATGACCTGGGGCAAACTACATAATCTGTATTTAAAATACAGTACTGTTGCTTTAATGGTGGAGTGTCAGGGAGCAGCAATCTGGAAAGCAGGATGCATAATAAAGTATGCTGTGTTTATTCCATGCATACTGAACTCTGTGTAACCCTTGCAGGAGAAGGAGTTCCCCTGGCAGGCCAAGTGGGGAATTTGGCCTTTCTTTAGCTCTGCAGCTTTGTGTATTTGCTTCAGTAACCATTGATGATACAGATAGAGATGTTTACATTACAGAAGTAAAGATGCATGAAAATCAGGAAGCTGTGAAATTGCAGTATCTTAAACAAAATACTAATAATTAATGTGTTCCATGCTGCAAATAAGAAAACATTATGTGGGCATTTTAAGTAGAAACAATCTGTTTCAAAATCAAAAGATGTGTTTCAATTTATTGGAATGACTTAGAAGGGTTTCTTTTGAGACACAGGAATCACTGATCTGTATTTCTCAATGGGGAATTATCTTATTGAACTGAAAGTTAACCCTTTGCCCAGCACCCATTGCTAGCCCACATCTTTTCATCATATGTATCATGCAGTAAACTCTGCAGTATATTAAAGGAAAATAAAGTAGAGGGAAGAGGTGAAGGGAGTAGGAATGCTCTCGAGGTACAGTCAGTAAAAGCCATTTGTGTATAATGCATTGCTGGATTTGAGAACTAGCATTTTAAGTGGTTTTAAAATGTGCTTGTTTATAATAAATATTTGTCTTTTCCCCCAGTATTAGCTGTGATTCAAAAAAATAAATACAGAAGCAGCTTAATATGCAAGAATATTATTCCAACAAAAAAGTACAAACTTTTTCATGTAACCTATGTATAAGTTTGCATGTCCAGCAGTGATAGAAGAATTCAGCATCTGAACTGCAAGTCAGAAATACTTTCTAAGGGGTCATGCTTGATAAAGCTAGATTGGCCATAGCCATGGAAGCAGTTAAGACTAGACATAGTGCAGGGGTTATTTGAAACCCTTACATGTCTCTCTAAATTGCCATCACTCTCTAAAATAAAGGAAAACCAAGGAAAAGACATAAGCTCCTAGTGTCTTTGCTCTTCCTTGAAAGAATGCTTAAGACTAATGAGTGTTAAATAAATGCCACACAAAGTTCTGCAATTCCTCTGAGATTCTCACCTAACACAACAAAATACATTGTCTTGCAAGACTGAATGGTAGCCTTTTATTAAGTAGATAATGTTTATTGTTAACAGTCTGTCATTTCCTTCCTTGTTATCCATAGGCTACACACCACTAGCCTATGCTTAATGGGACAATAATGTGAGAATAATTGAAGAAGGCAAAAATAATTTGCTTATCATTTCCTTATTTTAAAAGACCTTTGTTTTCAATGTTCCTTATATTATGTCTTTGTAGATGTTGGAAAAAAACTCTCTTCTGTATAGTAGATAGCACTTAAAATATATTTATTTTATAACATTATTTGTTTGGGAGGAAACAGGCTGGACAGATGGGCAGAATCCAACGGCATGAGATTGAACACATCCAAGTGCCGGGTTCTGCACATTGGCCACAGCAACCCCATGCAGTGCTACAGGCTGGGGTCAGAGTGGCTGGAGAGCAGCCAGGCAGAGAGGGACCTGGGGTGGGGGTGCTGGTCGATGGCAGGCTGAACACGAGCCTGCAGTGTGCCCAGGCAGCCAAGAGGGCCAATGGCATCCTGGCCTGCATCAAGAACAGTGTGGCCAGCAGGAGCAGGGAGGTCATTCTGCCCCTGTACACTGCACTGGTTAGGCCACACCTTGAGTACTGTGTCCAGTTCTGGGCCCCTCAGTTTAGGAAGGATGTTGACTTGCTGGAATGTGTCCAGAGAAGGGCAACAAAGTTGGTGAGGGGTTTGGAACACAAGCCCTATGAGGAGAGGCTGAGGGAGCTGGGGTTGCTTAGCCTGGAGAAGAGGAGACTCAGGGGTGACCTTATTGCTCTCTACAACTACTTGAAGGGAGGTTGTAGACAGAGAGAGGTTGGTCTCTTCTCCCAGGCAGCCAGAACAAGCGGACAGAGTCTCAGGCTGCACCAGGGGAGGTTTAGGCTGGATGTTAGGAAGAAGTTCTATACAGAGAGAGTGATTGTCCATTGGAATGGGCTGCCCAGGGAGGTGGTGGAGTCACTGTCATTGGGGGTGTTCAGGAGGAGACTTGATGGGGTGGTTGGTGCCATGGGTTAGTTGTTTAGGTGGGTTGGATTGGTTGATAGGTTGGACACGATGATCTTGAAGGTCTCTTCCAACCTGGTCTGGTCTATTCTATTCTATTCTATTCTATTCTATTCTATTCTATTCTATTCTATTCTATTCTGTTCTGTTCTGTTCTGTTCTGTTCTGTTCTATTCTATTCTATTCTTAGCAGAATTCCTACAGAAAAACAAGTTAAAAGATGGCTTTGCATATTTTTCTTTATTGACTTAAGTAAACTTACTTAAAGGCAGGCTCTGTGCAGCATTTCTCCAAGAAAGCCTAAATCAACATAATGTACAGGTCAGTTACTTTGTTGCTTAGGTGGAGCAAGGCATTCTATGATTATTACAGTGGAGTGCATGGTTCCTGCTAGAATGCAACGGTAGGGTGCTGCAGAAATGGTAAATGAGGTCAGTTCAGTGCATGTGAAGCTCTAGGCCTGGTTTCAGCTAGTTGTCCAGCTGTCATTAAAGGCCTGCTGACACCAGAGTCCATGCAGAACTCATTTATTTTCTGTGGAAGCAGAGTGAGTTCTTCAAACACCAAGTTCTGGCTTCATCCCATGTTCATCCTGCTGACTTCTAAGCCTAATTTGAGTAAATTACTGTATGAATTTTGTATGTAATTACAGCTGTAGAGAGAAGGCTTCCTGAGCATGATACCTTTCAAATACATTGTGACTAAGAAAGAATATGTTGGGGTTTTTTTCTCTTGATAGTGGTGGTGGTGTGTGGTGGTGACAGCCTATTGCATTCAGTTACGCTCCTTGCTATCAGTTCTGACTCACTTCAAATGCAGATATAATGCAGATATAATGCACATTCATTTTATATTGGTACATAGCTGGTTTTTCCCTCTTTGGTGATGATTGAAGATTGCTTAGAAGACTGCAGCCATGTGATGGAAGTCTCCAAATTAGACTAGATTACCTTGAAGATAAACTCCCATTTGGAGCTATATTGTTCTGATGTGTCAGCAAGTACAATCATATAGATACTATCAAGTAATAAAATCTTTACAGCATGTCACATGAACTATGTAAATAAAAGGGAGATGACTATTGGATTTTGGCCAGAAAGTCCAAAACTGAAGTTCTAGTGATTCCCATCTTCAGGGTTGGCAGTTCCTAACTTTATTAGAACTATAGTTACTTTCTATTAGGGACTCCTAGTATAAATATATGGAAAAAAAGAACTATATAGAGGTTGTATCTTTAACTCAGTTTGCTTTTACCAGAAAACTCTGCAGATAAGGTTAAATTTTTCATTTTAGTGACATTTAACAACTGAGATTCAAAATGTTCTGTAGTGACTCCTAATCAAAAGCTATTTCAAAGAAATCTCTACCTTTTTTGCAAGCTGAATTGATAGTAGCCAAAATCAGTTTTACTGTGCATTTCTAGATTCCTTGAGCCAAAACTGGCCTAACAAAAATCTTCAAGCCTTTTGTTACTAAAACCTAAAATCAAGACAGCTTCCTGTTCCTGCTATCAATCCTCATTACCACTGAATGGAATTGATCATTTTTAGTGTAAGATAACCACTTAAAGGGAAGAACCCTGCAGGGGGGAAAAGAACAGTTAGATTCAGAAGAAGTTTCTGGTGTCAATCTTGCTGTAAACCAAAACATTTTAGTATGTCTGTTACTCAGTTTAAAAGGTGAGCAGTGTACTCATGAAACTTGTTGAGCTGGAAAACATTCCAGGTCCCAGCCACCTCACAGCCTGGAAAGCCAATCAGATCCTGGGCTGCATCAGGAGAAGTGTGGCCAGCAGGTCAAGGGAGGTGATTCTCCCCCTCTACTCAGCTCTGGTGAGACCCCACCTGGAGTACTGCGTCCAGTTCTGGAGCCCCTATTACAAGAGGGATATGGACGTGCTGGAACAGGTCCAGAGAAGGGCCATGAGGATGATCAGAGGGCTGGAGCACCTCTCCTATGAGGACAGACTGAAGGAGTTGGGGCTGTTCAGTCTGCAGAAGAGAAGGCTCTGAGGGGACCTAATTGTGGCCTTCCAGTATCTGAAGGGGGCCTACAGGAAGGCTGGGGAAGGACTTCTCAGGATCTCAGGTAGTGATAGGACTAGGGGGAATGGAATGAAGCTGGAGGTGGGGAGATTCAGGCTGGATGTGAGGAGGAAGTTCTTCACGATGAGAGTGGTGAAGCCCTGGAATGGGTTGTCCAGGGAGGTGGTTGGGGCTCTGTCCCTGGAGGTGTTTAAGAGCAGGCTGGATGAGGCTCTGGCCAGCCTGATCTAGTGTGGGGTGTCCCTGCTCATGGCAGGGGGGTTGGAACTAGATGATCCTTGTGGTCCCTTCCAACCCTGACTGATACTACTATGATACTACTGTTCTGAAAAACTGTAGTAAGTGAAAAGGAATATTTGGATGAGCAGGGAGAGAGAAAAACACTGTCATTTCAGAAGTCTCTGACAGAGTTTGGCATGGCTTAGCCTTACAACCAAATATTTACCCTAGAAGAAAAGAGGATGTAACTGCTGTCTAAAGGACTTTGGGGTAAACTTGAAGAAAGTAGTGCTACTTAAGAGGCAATGCTGGCACAAGTACAAACAGGCTTAAAATATCCATGCATTAATTTAAACTAGAAATTAACTGGAGATTTTTCATACCAGGGAGGGAGCTGTCTGCTACGGTAACAAAGACTAGAAATTGTATTGAGTGCTATCAATTCTGGAAGAGGCTGAAATGGTAATAGGGATGTCCCTCCCAGTTCTTTGTTTTGGTGCTTCAGAATCCAGGAGCACTGATTTGATTTACTTGGGTACTGGACTCTGAAGAGACAATAGGAAATCAGGAGTTCAGAGAATTTGTACTGAGCCTTCAGCTTGCAGTAAATGTGTCCTGTGAACCTGAACTAGACAGGAATCCCTAGCTCAATTAGCATGAGCATACTTTGCTGTTTGTCTCCAGAGCCTTGTTTACAATAATCATTTTTTGACTTCTTTATTCTTTTAATACAGATCATAAAGTGTAACTCAGACCGTGATTACAGGGAGCATTTTTCAATGGCATAGCCACATTGTGCTGGTATTTCACCAGCTGCTTGTTCCCTTCTCCATGCCAATACTTGCATTATGCCAGTACAGCAGTTTGTGTGACCGTGCAAAGAACTGGATCAGGGCACTGATCCAGACGAAAAATGGCCATTTATTTTAGCTTTGGTATTTTTAATTCAGATCAGACCCTTGCTCTGGCTGCATAAACAGTTGTGCCAGCACAAAGCAGGAGGTGCCTCAAGGACTCTGAGGAAGCACTTTATGTAGCATGCCTCTCCTCAGGCTGCTCTCAGGTGCTCTGTGGTTTGCACTCACCACTAGGACAAGCAGTAGGCTGCCTGGTTTTGATCATGATGATTCATCTTCCTCTGTCTCTCCTCTACCTCCTGTTGTAGGGCCTGACCATGCACTTGAGACAGTTCAGAGAATGAAGTCAGCTGAAAACATGAAACTACCTGAAACCAAAGTACTTCTTTTTTGTCTTTCTCTTTTCCCCCCTTAGGTTTAGTTTTTTGTCTCTCTTTGCTAAAACTGAACCTCAGCAGTCCCACTGAGGTACCACTCAGAGATCAAGAACATCTGTCAGGAGCAGCAAAACCAAACACTTTTTACAGAAGCTATGCTAGCTTGTACAGCTCAAATGAATCACTTGGTTATCTTCCTCTCTGGAAACTACCTTTCTGGAAATCCAAACAGACTAAAGGTTCTCCTGAGAGTGTTTTAACAGGAAATGATTAGAATGCCTTTTATGGAGTCCCCAGAATACTGGGTTTTTGGAAGATCTGTGCATTCCTTTTCCAAGAATAGAATAGAATAGAATAGAATAGAATAGAATAGAATAGAATAGACCAGGTTGGAAGAGACCTTCAAGATCATCACGTCCAACCTGTCACCCAACACCACCCAATCAACTAACCCATGTAACCAAGCACCCTGTCAAGTCTCCTCCTGAACACCTCCAGTGACGGCGACTCCACCACCTCCCCAGGCAGCCCATTCCAATGGGCAATCACTCTCTCCGTGTAAAACTTCCTCCTGACCTCCAGCCTGAACTTCCCCTGGCACAGCCTGAGACTGTGTCCTCTTGTTCTGGTGCTGGCTGCCTGGGAGAAGAGACCAACCTCTGTTTCTATGCCTGAACTTCTTGTAGGATCCTTTCTTTCCTGTCTTTGTTAGGCAGATCCAACCCATCAGAATGTCAGCCTGGGGCAAGGACAGTCTGTACGGTGTCATCTGTAAAGTCCTGTAGAGCTGGTGCATTACCATTAAATATTTGGTTTCTTTAGAAGCATTATCTTTTCAATAGTTCAGCCACATCTTACTGGTAATTACTTTTCTATTTCTTATGGGTTTAGAACAATAATACCTAGTACTATACTAAATGGATTCTTAATAAGGCAATATTATAATAGGACTCTCATGGAATTACAGATTACATTACCACCACGTGAGTTCACTCTGAATTCATTATGAATGATTACTCTGAATACCAAAGGAGTTAATAACCATTAGCCATTTACTATGGAGGATTGCTGAATAATTGCCAGGTAGAGCTATTTTAAGAATTTACAAGTTTTCCTGATCAAGCTGTATTCTGAAAGAATCATTAGGTTTAACTTTCTTCTCACTGGAGAGTGCCTACTTTTATTTTGGATCTGTACTCCTTGTTCAATTGCATTGCAGTTCTAAAAGCACTTCAAAGATAGTCACTCAGCCCAGTTCATTCACTAATGGAATTATTTTCTTTATCTTCATTTTGTCTTTGAGTGTATCTTGGTTGGCTTCATGCAACACAACTGAGAGGTTAATAAACTTTAAAGCATGCTGGGAGACATTCAAGGGCAGGGTGACTTCAACATGAGAAAAAGAATGCAAAAGTGTTATGACTTAGTGGCAAGTAAATTCTGAAAGCAAAGATATCCAAGGCCTTTGATTTGTTTTCTGAAAGTTCCTTCTGTTCCTACAAGCATTTGAAGACTGCTGTTTTGCATATCAGAGGTAGCTGACTTGAGAGACGGAGGGACTTAACTGCTGACTTCAGATGAGCTTTTCCTTTGGGTATAGGCTTCCACAGGAGTTTTACTTCTTTGACAGCTTACTCATGCTGACTGTCTACAACAGCCACACAGCTGCAACTCAAGTCATCCTGCCAAATTGAAATAGCACTGAGCTTTTCTTCATAACTTCTCATTGTAACTACTAGTTTGATTCTGCCCATAGGCTTGATTTCATTCAAATATGAGATTTACTACTTGTTGATGTTAGATCAGTGACTCTGGTCTCAGAAGTTAGGTAAGCACAACTGTGAATGGATAGGTTTGGGGTTTTGTTCCCCACTCAGTGAGACAAACTCGGTGTAAAAAGCCTGTGCACCCTTGACCTCACAAATATGCCATTTCCTGGCATTCTGTCTGCAAACAGTGCTGCTGCATCTAAGCATGTACACCCTTATTTGTGTCTCTAGGACAGCTGAGTCTACTCAGTTTCACAAACACTGCAAGCAGCATTTGCACATATGGTCAGATCTCTTAAATTGTGTTGATGCCTTAGTTGATTTGTTTATGATTTCCACCAAATTCAGGGGATCCAGCAGTTAGCCTTTGATCTATATTATTTAATTAAATCTGCATGAAGCAGCTTTGTGTCCTGGTGACTGCCAAGTACTCATATACGGGTGTTTAAGCAAAGGCTGATACCATGTAATGAAAATATGTGATGCCATAACCAATGCTTAGGAAATCATCTTGATTTAGCATTATGCCCCAGAATGAAACATATGAAGATAATTGCTTATATGAATTCTGGAATTTTTTAATATTATGTAAATACAAACATTTACATGGTTTATTCAGCTGATTATAAACAGGTCAGGGCACAATTAATTAATTTTTTTCCTTTTAAACAGAGAATGAGAGGATGAGGTGACTCAGAGGTTTAGCTGTGGCACAGGGCTCGCTGCAGTCCCTGGCATGTTCTGACTGAGGTCGGGGGTTTACATGGGTGAGGTCGGGGGCTCTGTAGGACATGCTGCCTGGCATACAGGCCATGACAGTTGGCCACCAGAGGGCAGACATAGTCTCCTATGGAATAACGATTCTCTCTGACCTACATAAAGGACAGCTGCATCTTTTGCCATTGAAAATTATACATATTGCCGAGTACACCAAAGATAATGACCACTTTCTGAGAGCTTTTTTTCAGCTTTTGCACCTGAAGCTTTTTATTATGTTGCCTTTCTCACTTATGATTCTCACCTTCTGCCAGGGAAATAGCCTATTTTTCCACTGGTCTCTGTTATAGCTCTTAATTAGTTGGATTTGAAGTGAGTTCTGTTAAGCAGAAGTATAACATAACCAAGGTTATTGGCAGTGGTGTGCAGGCTTTGCATTTTGGTGGCTGGAGTGGATTAAATACACATAATGTGTTTAAAATACATGTATACATAGACAGAGATAATTTTGGTTCAGTTTGGGGTTTTGTTTGCTTGTTTGTTATTTTTACTGGACAATTCTGGAGTTCTCTGCAGCATTTAGTACAATGCCCAGCTCAGCAAGGATAAAGCACTGCTGTAGAAGTATGCAAAAGCAACATCACAGATGTATCAAGAATATTGTTAATACCAAGTGTAAGGTCATTAAATAGGTACTGGTTATAGCTGAAACTGAAGAGAGAGGGACTTGGATGGCTAACCTGAGTAACTGTGAGTGGCCATAACTTCAGTAAAGTCAGAGAGCCTCCATTCCTGTATTCTTGGAATAAACATTTTGCTGACTCAATATTTGGGAATCTGCTTAATGAAATTGTTTGTTCACCAATACACTGTTGAATTTAATTACATTTTATAATAAAAAAGGCAAGTGTGGAAAGAATAAGTGAGCAGAAACATGGGTACAAATTCACAATGCATGTTAAAAACTCCCCTGCACAGACAGGTACAGATGATGGCACATTTGCTCAAAACTTGTCTTAAACTGATTCTTGTCCTGAGCAGGCAGGGAGAACTAGCACATGCATTAACACCACATCCTTGCCTTTAATGTTTGGATGGATGTTTGTAATCTCGCTGGAACTCTCCTGTGCAGCTTAGCATACAGCTCCTGGTGTGGTGAAGGAACTTGTACTTACTGTGTGGCAGGAGTGACCCATCTGGTCAAACAGTTATTTATTGGTAATTTACTACACACTGGCTCCATGCCCACTACATTTCCACTGCAGGCAAGTTTAAGTATTGTGTAGTTGTGTAGATGTCAGCATTCTTCTATCACAAGAAAGCTATCAAGATAATTTGATCTTCATAGAGAGATAACATAGAAGCTGTGGCCTTTTTATCCAGCTTGATCTATCTTCCAAGGTCCTTGTGGTGTTACTACACCAGTGGCATTGTCCTCTGCTAGGTTTTATGTGACCAGAGTTTATAGCTTGAGTTCCTTTACTTTCTTTCTAGAACACTCAGAGCCTAGTGCAAGACAGAGGCCTGCATTGCTCAGCTAACCTGAGAAGAGTTTCACCAGTTTCCAAAAGCACAGCTAGGGCTGGACACTGGCTACCTTTCAGAATACACAGCCACACAGAGGTGGCAAGAATCTTACCTAGAGACTTGCTCAGCCACTTGTGATAAGCAACTGTAAAGATTCTCATACCCCATCAATGGAGCAAGTGTAAAACTCCCTGGGTGACCGAAAGTAAATAGTTGCTCAGGGCTGTCATTATTTGCTTCTAAGGGTTTGTTTACTAAAAGAATATTTAATGTCCCATCCTGTGGACACTGGGCTAGTGCCTGGACTTAGAATTTCTTACTGGCTGTGTCATCCCTTCACTATTTCATAAACTCTGATAGTTCTCTTTCTCAGTACTTTAGCTTTCTCATGTATGAAATAGGCTTGATGTTACTTTCCTCTAAAAGGTATTTTTGAAACTGACTGAAATCACTGGAGGTTTTGCATTTGTTAATGGCATAGAGTTCACGCTGTTGTAGCTTAACTGGCATGCACTTAGCTTTACCACAGCAATAAGAACTGAGGCTTCTATGTATGTGCAGCCACTTCATTGTTTTCCATGCTAATGCTGTTTTTCTATATATAGATAGAGCCTAAGCATCTGGGTCCAGCTGATAAAGAAAGTTTCCTTTTCAGTTGTCTGCTCCTGCACAATTGGTCATGGAGTTCAGCAATCCTGGGATTAAGCTGAAGGGGGTTTAATTTTAAAACCCCACAAGTGTCAAATATGGTTGCAGGACAGAAGAATCTTTTCACATACACTTCTAAATGAGAAGTGCAAAGGAAACACTGGTGGTGAAGCAAATTTCTCTGTTTCTTCCCTGAGTCTTACATATTTGTGATTGATAGAGAAACCCCCAGTTTTGTACTTCTCTCCCACACTCCTGTGTTTTGAATGCTAATCACAGGACATGGAGAATGTTCACAGAGGGAAGGTGTATGGCTCTCTTCTGTTTCAAGTATGGAGACATCCTTTGACTTGCATGCAGACAGCAGATGGTATGGCTTTTGTGGCGTCATGAACCCCAGCACAATATAGTCAGCCACTGCACAGCATGGTACAATTTAAAGCTGAGTAAATATGGAGAGAGTGAAGGGTTAGGGGTGGGAAGGCAGTAATTCCTAGGACATTTGTTCCATTTTGATTTTACAAAGTGACCATCATTTTGTTATGCTTCACTCTTGTTCACTTTCTGCATCTGTTCTGGAAAACTGCTGTCCTGCCAGGAACACACACTTTAAACAAACAGTTTTAAAAGGATTGTTGTCAACATCAAAGCCCACATCTCCATTTGAAAGTTTTATGCTTTCTTTCAGAAGATGCAAGATTTTGAACTTACTTTCTCTCAGACTTCAGAAGAGGAAGAAGTTTTAAAGTCCCCTAGAAATAATGTAAATTCCCAACTAACAAACATGAGGTAGCTCTTTTCCAGTCCACAAGTATAGTCTCTCTCAAAACTGACTTGGAATTTTCTGAAGCCTTTTCTGGTCAGAAAATTCTGTTCCATTGGACTTCCCCTCCTCACTGGATTCAGACTTTTCACCCAGTGGTCACTGTTATTCAAGAATCTTTCTCATTTTTTTCTCTGTAAGGAAAAGTTTTGAAAAGGCAAAAATTTTCATAAGACAGGAAATGTTTTCCTGTTCAAGCCTCATATGCCCTGTTTATTCTGTACTTAGTTTAGAGGCTGTGTAACTTAGAGACAGCAGAGGCTTTGCATAAAAGAAAGCAGCTTAGTAAGTGAAATAAAAAATGAATACAAATTACAGAGGATTATTTTTTTTTTCATTGAGTTGCAACGCACCTAAACAGCCAGCAGGTGACCATAGAGACAGGGCCTGCCCGAGACCAGATTCACCAAGAGGCACCATTCTCTCTGAGCCCAGTGGAACAGTTTGCAAACTACACTGCATAGTTGTGTAGAATACATTTGTTTGAAAGTATACCAAGGAGAGCAGTGGTGAAATTGTCCAGGGAGGTGGTTGAGGCCCCATCCCTGGAGGTGTTTAAGACGAGGCTGGATGAGGCTCTGGCCAGCCTGATCTAGTGTGGGGTGTCCCTGCCCATGGCAGGGGGGTTGGAACTAGATGATCCTTGTGGTCCCTTCCAACCCTGACTGATACTATGAAATTTAGTGGACCTTTGTTTTCTGTGTTTTAAATCATCCATCCTGTGTGCTTGTTCTGATCAATTTCATTACCCTAAATTGAGATCTTCTGTATTAGCATGTGGGATTAAATTAATTGTCTTTTAGAAATGGAACCTGCTTTGCATACAGCAAAACTTGTTGAATACTCCCATTTAGTTCTGCAGACTTTGTAAAACCAGGGGGAAATAGATGTTTTGATGCTTCTAAAATCTGTTGCTTTCAATACAATTCCAACCTATGACACTATTTTCAACATAAACCCTAGGAATCTTTTTGTTCAGATTAAAAATTGTTGGTCTGTATCCTCAGCCAGTGGAACTATGCCAAAACACAGCAGCTGGGAATTTCCTACCCTGCTATCTGTGTGTGGTAGTGGATTCAACAGGCATAGGCCATGTCCTGTATGCATTCTAAATTACCTGGTAGACTCTTTTGACTTTTAACATGTGGTTATCTCACATAAATCAGAGCTCTGCTTTTCCAAAATAAGTGTATTTGTTGAACTTTGTGCAAACACTTGCTAAGCAACACAAAGCACTCTTTGTCTCTTGATACTAAACAAGGTATGGCAACACGATGCCACGGACTAACCTAATGTACCTTTCCATCCAAGTACTGTGAAATATTTCATCATTCTTTTTTCTGTGTGGAGATGAGGCAAGATATTTGCAGGTGCAGTAATTTACCTAGAATCTTGTCATCACCCATATCCTACCAGAATTACTTAGGAATCTGTGCTGCTTGATTCCTATTTTAATATCTTAACTAATATAGGACATGTTTCCAAATACAGCAAGGCTCAGATCTTGACACATGGTTTTGAAGCCATTTTCTCTCTGTTTCATGATGATGTATTTTACACTTACTCCATCTTGAATGCAAAATCAATGAAAGCTTGAAAATAAAATGTGTCACTACTTAAATATGCACTCAAATGACAACTGAGCTTTTGTCCTTGATTTCTGCTGATCTTCAGATTATTGCTAAGGATGTATAATTGAATTACAGCCTTGGTTTCCATACAGGTCAATGGCATTCATGCCAGTGACTCACATAAGTCATAAAATATATCTCCAAGGGGTGTGGGTATAGGTGGGCTGAACAGCTTGGGCTGGTTTATAAAACCCAGAGCCTCAAGCCATCTGCACTTATCCATTCTTTGTTCCAGCTGCTATTCTGCTCTACCAGCCACATCACCAGGGCAACATGGCATTCACAGGCAAATACGAGTTCGAAAGTGATGAGAACTATGATGAGTTTGTGAAGAAGATTGGTAAGTATGTCTTGGGGTGTAAGTTTTAAAGGATGTAAATTGGGTCAAAGTACTTTTTTTTAAAAAAAAATGTTTTTCACTGAAATGTGCTGAAATTAACAGGGGCTAAGACTGGTAGAAGTGCTCTGCGCTTCAGCAAGGATACTCGGATTTTGTTCTAAGAAGCACTGTCAGCCACAGGAAATAGTTCTGCTCTACAGAAGCAGTATTTCTGTTCAGTAGCAGCAGAATGAAGGGCCAAAATGCAGTATGATGAGTGTGAAGGTCACTTTTTCTTTCCTTAGTATTCTTTGGTAGGAGTATAAATTTAGTACGGAAATGCTTGTCAAGAGCTTACACAGGAGCAGGTTTCTGTGAACACTTTCAGAAGACCTGTTTCATAGATCACCCTGTTGAAGCTCTTAGGGACATCATGATCTGTATGCATAAATTCAGTGCTTGTGATCATTCATTTAAAAAGCAACAGTAGATAGGTATGTGCAGCTATAGAGCAAAGGCAGAAGTTCATACACATTAAATTCCTTGCATCTGCAGATGTAGTTTAAATAGAAGGAAATATTTATATCTACTTTATATCTATACATTTATTCTGTGTTTTGTTTCTCAGGGAAAAGAATGCAAGATAAAAACTTGCTTTAGCAAATACATTGGTGTACCTGTATCTTCTTTTATACTGGTAATTTAAACTTGGAGCTTTGATACTGCTGTTAAAAGATAAATAAACAAATAAATAGATAAATAGATAAAGTCAGATATCAGTGTCTGAGAGCAAACATACAATTGGCATGTTTCAATTTAAATACAGCTGGTAGGCTGTTAGTTTTTATAAACTGTATGTTTTGATTGATTAAGGTCTCCCCAGTGACAAGATTGAAAAGGGAAGGAATTGCAAAATAGTCACTGAAGTGGTGCAGAATGGAAATGACTTCACCTGGACACAGCACGCCCCAGGAGGCCACACCACAACCAACGCATTCACAATTGACAAGGAAGCAGACATGGAGACAATGGGTGGTAAAAAGTTCAAGGTAAATTAATTTAGCTCTTAAGTTCTACATGGTCTTAGTTGTTTATTAGTTTGGTGTGAAAATCAAATCAGCCTCAGGAACACCTTCCTTAAATTCTTGGGTTTTTTATCTGTCATAGCTTAGAAACACTTTTCCTCTATCTCTTCATGCCCCTAGCAAAATGTCTAATTTTAATTTTAAAGAGAGCTAAAGCTTTGAAACTGTATGTTTTGATAAAGAATGAGGGCAGAGTGTCAAGCATCTACTGGTATCACAGCTCAAGCAAACATAATGCTCATTAATACTTTAAAGTGCTGGTTGGCAGCTGTGTCATTGTCCAGCACCATACAGCAACTGCAGCACACTCAGAGGGGAGTGCTGTGGTCCTTAGCTCTTCCCATGCCTGTCAACAGTGCTCACCTTTTGTAGTCACCTGTGCCTTAAACAAAAGACTATGTTAAATTAAGAAGGAAAAGACATTTGTATCCTCCTTCCTGTTGGAAGTGCAGAGCAACTTGCAACGTAATCAGCCTCTAGCGAGACAGATTACACAACATTGATCTGCTCCTATCGTGGTCAAAATCTGGGTACAAGACCTGCTGTAAAATGGTTCTTTTACTTATTTTATATGTTTCTCATCTATTTAAATGGGCAAGACCATTTGGGTAGAGATTCACATCACTTGTCCCCAGTGGCTTTTGTGCTGCTTGTCCACAGGTTATTAACATCTGAGAATGCCACTCCAAAATTAACTCACACAATCATGCCTTTTGCACTGTCAGTACAAGAGAACCATAGAAAACGTTGAGGGCTGACTGACAAGCATAGTCTGCAGTCACACCTCTTTTAGAGCTATGAATAAATGTTGTGCAGATATGAAACTTGATGTATTGTTAGGTGAATATTTTTCTGTTTAAATTGTGAACCAAAAGAACTAAAGCACAAGGATGTTAGTCTTGTTTATGAAGCCGCATGTGTAATCCACAACATTAACCTTTTTAAAGTAAAGCATGAGGTGTACAGGTGTTTACAGTGTATCTGATAATATAAATGGCAATAATCCCAGGCAACATTAAATATTTTTGTGTTACAGGCAACAGTTAAAATGGAAGGTGGGAAACTAGTGGCTGAGTTTCCCAACTATCGTCATACTGTAGAGATTTGTGGAGGAAAGCTGGTAGAGGTGAGTTCTCAAATATCCAGGTTACTTCAAACAATCCAGGTTACTTCAAACAACCAAAAATCTTGAGTAGCAGGCTTAAAAATTCTGTTTAGAAAAAAATCTTCAGCTAAAGTAAAGCAAGACTATTAAATAACTTTCAAATTCACTCTAGATAATAATGTGCAGGTTTCATGCAAAAATTGAATGAACAAACGTTTCGTCATGTCTTTTGGTTAAACTTGAAATGTGGATCTTGCACCTTAGACACAAACAGTCTAATAGTGGCAACTCTGGTATGTTCAGACTGAAATACTCCCCAGCTGACATGTCTTTGACTATATTCACTGTGCCTATCTCTCAAGAATAAAAAAGAATGCGTCTAGAAATTTTTACCTATTACTTAAATGTTTCTATGAAGTTGTTAACTTTCACTGTTAGAAAACTATCTAGCCCCAAGTCCTCACAGGCCCTGTTTCTTCAGTCTTACCAATGGAAAAAACCAAACCAAAACACAAGCCAGATTTCAAGTAGTATCCTACTTTATCAACAAAATAGCAACATAGCTTTGGAAGATTACTGAAACTACAATCTTTAGAGTGAAAAGAGATAGGATTGTCAAACAACAATCTCTGATTCTCAAAAAATTCTCCTGAATTAACTTCTAGTTGCGTGAGTCACATATACCTGAGTGTGTCTTCAGCAGAGACTAACCAGAAGTTATGTTATTCTGTGAACAAAGAAAGGACACTCATCCTCCTTGAAAGTAATACATGTCAATCACTGCTTTTGGAGAACAATTATCTCACTTGCCATACTCCTGATATCTTGGGAGTTGTTGAAGCCATGGTTAACACAGGATCCATTTAAGGTAGCCCAAACCACTGTTTAGAAGTTGTGCTTTTTGTGTAGGATTGTTTTTTCTGCAGGGTTGTTTTTCTGCAGGGAAGTTTCTGTGCATTTCAGATTTGGCAAGGACAATCACTTTATTTTCTAGATAGATCTTCTCCTAAAGGACAGGTTGTGAGCCAGGGAGCAGGTCTTTTCATTTGTGACCCTGAAACTCTAATTATACTGTTCAACCAAATTTTGTTTGTTCTTCATTGCAGATCTCTACCTGTTCTGATGTAGTCTACAAAAGGACCAGCAAAAAAATTGCTTAAGACACTAAAATCAGTCTCTTCTGATTGAAAAACAATACAAATAAATAAAATATAGAGTATTGATTGACTTTTCTTCTCTCTCTTTGTATTATAAACATGAAGAATTGGTTTTCAGACTGTTATCTCAACATTAAAAGCTTGCCCCATTCCTAACGATCTGACAAGTATTCATAAAACCAAAATGCAAAAATCAGATGCAACAAAGCATGTAGTGATGCTGTCCAGTGTACAGATGATACACACTTGTCATACTCAAGTGTTGTCTACCACCTACTTCCTAGAAGCTCTATTCGGTTTCTGTCTAGAGGATAGGACAATGCCCAAAATATGTATCACGATGGAAGTCTTTTTGCCTGTTGCTGGTTGAAGGGCAGAGATTTAGGAGTTTGAAAACAAGAGAAAGTTAGTTTTATCAGTCATTAAGATATATTTTCATACTGTTGCCATGGTTTTCTCATTCTTGGTAACTCCTCTTGACCAAAATTCTTAGAAGACATTTAAGGTCTTGCAGATGGACTCCTGCAGGAAAAGGTATCATCCTGTTTTCTCAATGCAATCCTGTTATTTACATAAAGCAAATGTGAAAACTTGTTTTCTTGAACACAGTATCACAGAATCATAGAATGCTAGGGGTTGGAAGGGACCTCCAGAGATCAGAGTCCAACCCCCCTGCAAAGCAGGACCACATAGGGCAGGTCACACAAGAACTTGTCCAGCCGGGTTTTGAAGATCTCTAGAGAAGGAGACTCCACAACCTCAGAGGGCAGCCTGCTCCAGTGCTCTGTCACCCTCACAGTTAAAAAATGGTTTTTTTTCATGTTCAGATGACATTTCCTATGATTGCATTTATATCCATCACCCCATGTCTTATCACAAGGTATCACTGAAGAGAGACTGGCTCTGTCCTCCTGACAGCCACCCATCAGATATTCATAGGCATTGATAAGGTCTCCTCCCCTGCTTCTCTTCTCCAGACTAAACAGAGTTTTTGGGCCCATTTGCTGGTATCTAGACTTCTCGGGGGGGGGAAAAAAAAGCTAAATTTTATTAAGCAACACCTGTACACTTTACTGATGAGCTGATTATAGTGATCAAAGAGCACTGCATCAACTCTGTATTGTTCACTCAGTGTGTAAAATTTGCTAGAACAAAAGGATCTAACAGTGGCTGTGATAACTTTGCAAACACCAAGTTGTAGCTTCCTCACAAGCAGGCAGATGGGAGTAATTTCTCTTTGCTATTTAAAAGTGCAGCAAGTTGCAGCTGTAAGGTTTGGGGAGTTTTAATAAATTTGTTTTAGTCATTAATGCCTCATCAACTTTAGTAGCCTTTTTTCCACCTCTACCCCTGCTGCAGCTCATCAGAGCTCACCAACAGAGTTTTTTAATGTCAGCTTTTTCATTTGGTTACATCTGCAGCATCCACCCATGAAGAGGTAACTAGCATCGTACTTCATATTCCTAGCCCTGTTCTACTGCATTTGCTTTTGCAGCAGCCTGCCTTTCTTCAAAATCTACCAGGGAAATGTGAGTGAATTGGCATGTAAATTTGCTGATCTATGACTGTGCTATAACTGACAGCATCAAACAGCACGACCACAGGGTGGGAAGGTTTTAATCCATTTGCTTAAAAATTAACTCCGCTTTGCATGCACCTCTGCAGCTTCCTCCACAAGTACTTGTGGCAAAAAGTCTTCAGTAAAGTATCTTTATGCTGGCTCAACTCTTCTACAGTCACTTTTCCAGAGGAGGTTATGTTTTCACAAAAGAAAATAATTACAGTCCAGTAACAAAGTGCTTCTCCAGGAATTAAACGTGTGGAATTGCCAGCAACACGTAAAGCATTCTGGATAGAGCTGTCAATAGAAGCAGTATTATGCCAACTCAAATTCTCCTAAATCTTCCTTTCAGAGTCTGCTGTTGGACTTCATTTGCCCCAACTCCACTCATGAAATGGTGACACAAACAGAACCTGGAACTTCATGGACAATGCCTGCTTAGAAGAGACAATCGTCAAAGTATTCCTATTCAGCCTTTCAATCTCTTCAGGTAAGGTGGCACCCCCACAACACATGGGCATAGGAGCTAGAACAGTCTGGTCTTTTATTACATCCCCTCCTTGTCTCTGCACATTTTCTGCCTTTTTCATACAGTGACAAAACTGATCTCCAGAGCCCTTCTGAATGTATTATTTAGGAAGGCCTTTCCATCATGTTTGTCCTACTACTCCTGTGTTCTCTGAAACATAATTATGAGTGCTCAGATCAAGTATTTTTAAGATATGACCAAGATATTCTTGGCTGGCTCTTAAAAGCTAAGGAGAAACCACTCAAAAAAGGGGGTATTTCAGCTGTGTGCTTGTTTACTCCTACTTTCACTAGGAACTGAACAAGAATTTTCACCATGAAGCACAATGGCAGTCCCAAGTAGAACACTGCACATGACACAAACTGTAAGGGTAATAAAAAAACCAAAGAAAAGCTGCACACAGTACTGCCACATGTTGTCTTTATGTCCTTCAGGACATGTTGTCCTTTATGTCCACAAACTGTAAGGGTAATAAAAAAACAAAGAAAAGCTGCACACAGTACTGCCACATGTTGTCTTTATGTCCTTCAGATGACAAAAACCCAATACACTGAAGTCTTCTGAAAATAAAGTTTAATATAAATACAAAGCCACCAGAATGGAAGATGAACTAAGTTCTTTAACCTTCTAGACTACTTTTCTGAAGAGGCCTGTCTCTTCATTTACAGTTTGCATTTAAAAAAAATGAAAATACAAGGAAATTCCATTATCTTGCAGAATGGAAGAAGTTTTTACCTTGATAGGAAAAGTTGTATTCTCAGAAGACAGTTACAGGAACACGCATTAGCATGCCGGTTAGGTTTTTTTTTCCCCTCCACCCTAAAGGAGCCCTAAAAACACTTTTCTAAAAAAAACCCCATAATTTAAAACAGCACTGTAACACATGACTTGAAAAAAAATTGCCCCAAGTCAGTAAAAAGCATATTGCACATTACTCGTATTGCTGTCCTGAGAACCTGCAGAGAAAAGACAAACCGAGAGCACTGCATTCGAACAACTCGACGAGTGGTTGCATATATCAAAATAAAGTTTCACCTCTGCAGAAGTCCATTTCTAGTGAATCCCTACATTAACATAGAAAAAAAAGAAGCCTATACAGTTTTTTGAACAATCATCCCTGGTTTCAGTTGAGGAAGAATCCTTTGGATGTGAGACAGTAGGTGTGTGTCTCACTGCAAAGAAGCAACAGGTTCATCAGTTTCCCAGCTATGTTTTCCAACGTGATCATGGTAAGATGCTCATAGAATGGCTTAGGTTGGAAGGGACCTTAGAGATCATCTACTCCAACCTCCCCACCATGGGCAGGAACGCCTCTCGACTTGGCTGCTAAAGGCCTCATCTAGCCTGGCACTGAACACCTTCAGGGGGGAGGCATCCACAACATCCCTGGGCAGCCTACTGCAGTCTCACCACCTTCATACTGAAGAACTTCTTCCTAAGATCCAGTCTGAACCTGCTTTTCCTCAGCTTAAAACCATTCCCCTTTGTACTGTTGATAGACACCCGTAAGAAAAGTCCCCCTCAGTCTTCCTGTAGGATCCCTTCAGGTACTGGAAGGTGGATATAAGGTTCCCCTGGAGTCTTTTCTTCTAAAAACTAAATCAGCAATCTAGCACTACAATCAAACATTAATTTCACAGTAAAGTTAACCAGTTCCCCATCTTTGCTCCCATTAACACCAGTTCCTCTGCTCTGAACCTGAACTACTGCCACAAGTCATTCTGCCAAAAAAAGATTAACTGAAGGCAATGAACCAAGAAGTTTTCTTCAAGTAACATTAAACCCCTGATAAAGCTCATGAACAATTTAACTCACAATAATCTCCAGTCTCAAAAGCAGCAGCATGTTAAAGATCTAAGAGATGGTAGAAGTTTTGTTTTTCTTTCTAAAATACCTGAACATAGAGTGATGTTCTCTTGAGCAGCACCACATTTAGATTCCAAGAGAACTTCAAGTGAAAAATTAATTGATAGTCTTCTGGCCTGTGGTTTTTTGCTTGTTTGGATTGTTTTCCTTTTATTCTAAAGTCTTACTCCTGAACTATCACTCCTGCTGAAAAAAAATGGGAAGTGTTCTACGCATAGATTTCCACGTTAATGAAGCTCACATTTAATAGGCATCAATTTCAGTGTATTTTAGTAGAAGTTTCCAGTAGTATAAACTGCTGCTTTTCCAGTGACACATCACTGGAGAGAAGAGCACTCTGTTTTCCAACAGCATCCCCTAGGTACATTGCTACTTGGCCAGAGATTCAGCAAACACTCCAGCCTGAAATTACTCTTCAACACAATCTTTCAGCCAACTCTGACAAGTTGCTAATAGGACTAGAAGGAAGTAACCTCCTCAGAGCTTGTATGCAGATGCCTCTCAAAGTGACATTAAGTGAGGTATACTAATGAATTCCAATTTCTCTCATTAAAAGCCAAAAGTACAACCTTTGGCAGAAAGGCACCCAGGTTCCAGTTATCAGTGGATACAGATCAACATCCTCAGAATGAGGAAGTCATAAGGATTCTGCTCCTTTGTGATTTTCTTTCAGATACACACCTTGTATCACATGCAGAGTATCTTCAGTTTCACAGAATATACCTGGTTGGAAAAGACCTCCAAGATCAACCAGTCCAACCTTTGATGCAGCACTGAAGGGTCAACATTAAACCATGTCACTAAGCCCCAGGTCTGCATACTGCCTGAATGTCCCCAGGGACGGTGACTCCACCACTGTCCCAGGTAGACCATTCCAGTGTTTGAGAACCCTTTCAGTTGAGAAGTATTTGTATGTAACCATCCTAAACCTCCTCTGGCACAGATTGAAACCATTTCCTCTAGTCCTGTCACTTGTCATTAAGGAGAAGAGGCTGGCCCCCTCCTTGCTCCAACCTCCCATCAGGTAGTTTTTCTCCTGTCAACATTTATCCATCTAAACACCCAGTTGCATACGAGTGATGACCACTGAAGAAACTGCTGCCATAAGGTGTGGAAATGCAGTGTCTGGGCTCTGTTCCTAATGCCAACTGCACAGCAATGGGGGTTTGGATAGGCAGAGTCTGGGCAGGTGGCCGAAGGCTGGCCTGGAGAGCTGCATAGGAGTGCAGTGAGCTGTCAGCACTCCCAGCAGGGGGACCACTGGGCCTGTGGGCCTGTAAGGAGTCACGATACACAGAGCACAAGTCTTGCACAGGTGACTGGAACTGGGAAAGCGTAGCTGAATGCTGGGCTAAAGGGTGATAACTGGATTGCTGGAAGAGAACTTGAGTAGTGACTTGATGGCTCAGATTTCCCACTGCTTCCCGTTCTTGATGCTGAATTGTTGCTTGCTTTTTTATATTACTAGCTTCTTTGTTGTCATTCTCATAGTATCTGAAACAAATAAGTAAGATTTATCAAAACAGTTCACAGAGCTTGCCTCTATCCCAAAGTTTTCACCAGTCAGACTGTCTTCAGCTTTTTTGCCTTAGCTGTATATGACAATCCTTGGTTGCTTTCACAATTAAATGCTAATTATCTTGCTGCAATCTGCATACACTAACAAGAAGTCAATGGCTCATTTTGCATCACAAGTATGGTTTTGGAAGTTTAAGTACACAACACAAAACCATTTTGAAATAGTCATTTGCAGAGCAAATTCCTGTTAGATATTAGGAAGAAGGACTTTCACGCTTTCAATTATCATGAGAATTATCATGGAGAAGCACTAGAACAAGTTGCCCAGAGAGATTAAAAGTCACTAACATTGGAGACAGTCAAAACTTGACAACATTCCAAGCAGTCTAACTTCGGCTGGCTCTAAGTAGAGATTGAGAAGGTCCAGCATCATTCCTAACCTACTGCATGTGTTTACATTCTAGGCCAGTCATGTCCTTTATTAGAGAAAAGAAAAAAACTAAAGAACAGTTCTGAAATGTCTCCACACTGTATTCTTGAAGTCAGAGATACATTGGTGTCTGCACCAAGTACTTTGCAGGTACAATGAGAAGTAAAAGGGAACAGGCTTTTCTCAACGGTGTGTAAAGGCTCCCATCGCATCACATAAACAACTAGTACAAGAAAACACCCAATTATACTCTCCATTTTGCACTGCAAATATTGCTAAAATACAGTATTTAAAGTGAACTGCTTTTTTTCTTTTTTATTCTTCCACCCAAACTGAAGATGGAGATTACTGATGAAGTATTGTACTATCTTAAATCTTGCTGAATAGAATAGAATAGAACAGAACAGACCAGACCAGACCAGGTTGGAAGAGACCTTCGAGATCATTATGTCCAACCCATCATCCAGCTCCATCTAATCAACTAAACCATGGCACCAAGCACCCCTTCAAGTCTCTTCCTAAATACCTCCAGTGATGGCAACTCCACCACCTCCCCAGGCAGCCCATTCCAATGGCCAATCACTCTTTCTATGAAGAATTTCTTCCTAACATCCAGCCTAAACCTCCCCTGGTGCAGCTTGAGACTGTGTCCTCTTGTTATGGTGCTGGTTGCCTGGGAGAAGAGACCAGCCCCCACCTGGCTACAGTCTCCCTTCAGGTAGTTGTAGAGAGCAATAAGGTCTCCCCTGAGCCTCCTCTTCTCCAGGCTAAGCAATCCCAGCTCCCTCAGCCTCTCCTCACAGGGCTTGTGCTCCAAACCCCTCACCAGCTTTGTTACCCTTCTCTGGACATGTTCCAGCAAGTCAACATCTTTCCTAAACTGCGGGGCCCAGAACTGGACACAGGACTCGAGGTGTGGCCTAATGATTACTTAAAAAAAAAAAAAAGAGTATTATCATCTTTCTAAGAGCACAAGCAGGTTGTTGTTTTTTTTTCAGATCTTACATGAGCATCATTTCAGTGCATTGGGCAAGGTGTTCCCAGGAATAACGCGTTAGCAATTCAAGCTGTGTTGTCCAGACAGGGGAGATCTGCATACAGATACGTGAGGCGCACACACAAGCTGCAGCAATCAGAGATGGGCGAAAATGCAGGAAGGTATGATCTGCAAAAGAAAAAATACAAACAAGAACTATACTCTTACTGATCACTACAGTAACCCTGTATACATGACAAGACAAAGCAGGAAAATTAAATCCACGACTTTGTTCCACACATCTGAGAGTATTAACTCAAGACCGGAAAGTCTCTCATAATTGGATGAAGCTTTTCTGAAGAGTTCTGTATTACTTGTGTAATTACCATCAAGTCTTCACAGTAGTTTCTTTCATTTCAGAAAATACAATGAAATAGACTAGGCTGAAATCTGTAGACTGGTCTCAATTGAACTGAAGTTAGGTATTGACAATCTCACACACACAATAGTGCTGAATCTGGCTTACGAGGGTGCTGCAATTTACAGCATTGCTACCAACACCTGCCCATATAAGAGGCAGTGAAGAAAATAATTAAAAGCCCCATCACTCTTACTATATCTTGCAGGACAGGACCCTCTAAAAACCTACCATTTAAAAAATAAAACTATACACTGAATTGCACAGTGTCTTAACAGTCCCAAATCAAGTAGCATGAACTACTACCAATCTCATCAATTAGCATTCAAACTGAAGAAAAAAATTAGTCAGCTAGAGATTTCTGAAAAGAGACAAGAGGTTTATGCACAAGGAAGGGACCTTGTACCATTTGCCACCTGAAATAACTGCAAAGAGAAACCATTCTGCACAGATCATTTTGTACAATCTCTATCATGACAGGTTTTAAAGCCCTGACCTCTTTCAGCTTTTTGCCTTTTGCCAAATGGTAGATCATTTTAGCATAAACTCACACCCTTACCTTGCACTGAGAAATCAAGGAAATAATATGCATATTTCTGCAGAAAATCCTTGATTTTGGTCAGTGAGGTGATGGGCCAGCCATTGTGAAGGTCATTCTCACCAATGGACACACAGAGGTAGTAGTCAATGTAGTGTGCTGGTGTTGGTAGACACAGATTCCAGTTGAAGTTTTCCAAAAGCAGCATCTCCATTCTAAGCAAATCTTTCTTGTTCAGTACCACATTCATGTTGTACATGTATGCCAGGTTATTTAAGTACTCCAACTTTGGAACTTTATCTTCTTTTTCTTCAAATTTACCTGCCAGAAGACATGGCTTTCAGATTAGATTTATCATTGAGTGTCCAAAATTCCAACAAAGACCACTCCCAAAACCAGTTGCAGTGATAAAAAGTGCTTTTTAAAAAGGGACAGGAAAGTGCAGTGACACAGGTAGGAAAGAAGCCAACAGATTGGTTAGCACATTCCTATACCCTTCCTAGGATTTTGTTTGGGTTTAATTGTTTTTATAGTATTGATGCAAAATTGAGGCTATAATCAGTTTAGGATTACAGATAGTTTTCCTGACAATAACTGGAAGCAGTTTGCTGAAGGGTGTTCAGTCAAGTGTGAACAAAGAAAGCAGTATGGGGAAGCAGCAAAGGAAGATCTAATACTGAGGAAAAAGCTTCTTTGGGTATGGAAGCTAGATACAGATGCTACAAAAAGGAAGACATTAAAAACCCTTGGGCAACACCACCTTTGCCCTTGCTGCTTCAGAATTTCTCTTTGTTCCTTCCTGTCTTGCAGGGCCTCGTTAGCCAAGGTCACTGAAAGGCTATGAGGAGTACACTGTAACCAAGTGATTAACATGATTAATTCCTCCAGGGTTAGGAGAGGAATTTTCAGAGTCGAGGTAGCTGAGCCTTTTTCTGACTTGTATTTATCAGCCTACTGAAACAGCAGCAGTCCCTGGAATGACTCAGTTTTCACCAGTAGCTCCAAATTGCTGTTGTTTAGTACAGAAAAACAGGATCTCACTGTATTCACACTTCTTTCATAAAAAGCCTTCAATGTCAGATTTGAGGATTAGAGCTATCAGTAATAAAGCTTTTCTGCAAATTTAAGAAATCAATTAAATCATCTTAAATTCACACTGTGGGTTTACCAAGCAATATATGACCTATCACCTACTCCTTGTTCAAAGAGCTAGCAACAGTCACCAATAATACACTTCCAGTACAGCTTAAAGAACATCCTTGTTGCAAAATCCAAACACATAGCTACTTCAAGTACTCTGTAGTAATTTTTCCTCTTTGTTCTTGAGGGCATATACTCCACAAATGATTCTTGCTTCAGTTGTCCACACAGAACATTTGACAAGGTATTAGCATGTCATATGGTTTCAGAGTATTCTCCTCAAATATAAAAACAATTACAATAACTATTGCACTAGAAAAGTATTCTAAAAGGAAGTAAGAACTTGCTATCCACTCAGGATAGCAATTCCATCCAAAGTTTTTCCAGTGTATTAAAAATCTGACAATCTTCTGAACTATCAGCAGCTTAAGTGTCTTTTTCGGGTATCACAGAAATGAAACATGTAATGTAGTGGCCACCCCACCATAAAAGAGCATAACAATAACAATGGAAAACAAAATTCATCCATCATATGAGTTCCATCACATTAGATTCTGTTTTTACTCTCTACAGTTTTAGAAGTACCAGTGTCTTACAACACGGCCTGAAGAGCACTTTTGCTGCAATCCTCTGCTGCAAAACTAAGCAACTTCTTACAGTAATGCTTTGCAGGAAGTTCCAATTACTGCATTTGCAGTACCAGGCAAGCAATTAGTTTTATTTTCTTTGCTACAATGAGAACTTAAAGGTGGATGCTTCTGACTTACTCAGTCTTTTACGGCAAAACATAAACCCACCATACATAGCGTAAGTATTTCTACATGTTGCTACATGTTGGTAGGAAAGCTGCCTTTATAGCAATAGGTCTTTTCCCCTTCATGTAAGGAATTCATGCCAGGTCAGAATGTATACATGCTATTTCATTGCTCTGATCTTAGTTTTAGAAATACCCTCACATTTGTTAGCTCACTAGACTCAGGCTTGCTCTTTCAAGCAAATTTTATTCGTTTTTAAACAGGCAGAAGTTGCAAAACATTTCCCTCTAGTGTTATCACAGGGCAGTTTGTGAACTTCCTTTTGCTTCACAATTGCATACAGGGGGCCTAAAGTTGCATTTTACTTCAGCCATTTACAGAAGAGAAATCTTGAAAGCAATATGCATTCCAGTATCATCAGGGGCCTGCAAGAAAGCCTGGAAGGGAGTTTTTGCAGGGGCTTGTAGTGCAAAACTCTCCCTGGAGATGTTTAAGGCGATGCTGGATGGGGCCTATCAGCAACCTCGTCTAGTGGAAGGTGTCCCCACCCATAGTGGGGGTGTTGGAACTAGATGATCTTTAAGGTCCCTTCCAACATAAGCCATTCTATGAATCAACACATCTACTAAGTACCTTGAGAATCAAGTTTTCCTTTGGCCCCTGCATAAGAAACTTCTGATTTGTAAGGGACTGATTATGTCCAGTGATCACAACAGGGGCACAGATTGTCCAGGGACAGACCTCTGGGAGGGGCTGCACAGATCTTCTCCACTACCAACTCTTCCTTGGAACTAACATTTCCCAGTCTTGCCACTTCCTTCTTACCTTAACACTCCCTGATCTTCTTTGTCCCCATCCACTGACCCAGTGTCTGCTGCCAGAACTTTCTCTGCACATGAACACCAGCATATAATGTGTGGTGCAAGCTATGCAGCTGAGCAGTTTATTAGCAGAATCTATGATTCCATGATATAAGACTGCTTGGATTTCATTAGGCCTCACCCCAAGTAGGTGGAAGCTGTTAACATGGAAAACAGCACACGATACACAAGGAAAACAACCATCTGCTCAGAAGAAAAAAAGGGGGGGGGTGGGGGGTGGGAAAGAAGCCTTAATAGACAGTGGCCAACTTACTTGCTAGGAGAAAGCAGGCAAATGAAATGACGTGCAGTTGCTTGATAGTGATATCATAACGATCCATAAAGAGATCCAACAAATAGATGGCAAGATGCCGGGCTGTAGGGCAGAGACTGCAGTGGTTGCTGAGGACAGTCAAGAGATCAATAAAGTATCTGCGCATCCCAATCTGTGGTGAATGAGCCTTATAAGCAGGCAACTTAAGTTCCTATGGGGGGAAATAAAAGGAGGAAAGAGAAGTATTGAAACAAACACCATTTCAGTGCCTGAATCCCAAAGCAACTCCACCACCTGCTATGGCAAATGCTTATTAGCTACAGCACTATGATTGACACAGAAGTCAGGGCTGGATTACTGCATGTTTTGACAGTCAGTCAACTTCCAACACTTCAGCCTTCCACACACTTTCTTCACAAGTGTTAAACACATAGTCAAACGTAAATTACTATTTAAGATAGGAACAACTTGTTGTTGCTTTCTACAGAACAATAAAATCTTGGCTATGAAAGTTGTTCCTGAAGGACTCCTTTTTAATTGTGTTCACCCAAATTGGATTGTTAAGTAAGGTTTTAATAGTTTCACAGGCAAGAAGTGTTTCTCTGCTATTGGCCCTTCCTAAGTTGCCCAAATGACTACATCCTGTCCCAAAAGATGTTTCCATAGTTTCCATAGTTTCCATAGTTTCATTCAGGGTTGGAAGGGACCACAAGGATCATCTAGTTCCAACCCCCCTGCCATGGGCAGGGACACCCCACACTAGATCAGGCTGGACAGAGCCTCATCCAGCCTGCTCTTAAACACCCCCAGGGACGGGGCCTCGACCACCTCCCTGGACAACCCATTCCAGGGTTTCACCACTCTCATGGTGAAGAACCTCCTCCTCACATCCAGCCTGAATCTCCCCACCTCCAGCTTCATTCCATTCCCCCTAGTCCTATCACTACCTGATACCTATGTGTAGGTCTTTAGAATAACTAACATCTACCTAACATTTAAAAGAATTCACATGATGCCTGGCTGCAGCAAGAAACAAGAGTAGGTATTAACAAGAGAAAAAATCACCATGGGAGAATTAAGACTTTTCTCATTATAGCAACTGCCATTATTTTCTGTAGTAACTTATTCCAGCAATATAAAAGCTACTTACTGAACTGCTAGACTGTATTTCACATGTAATATACAAATTTTCATTTTAAAGGCAGAATTGTTTAAGTTTGGGGGTTGGTTTGGGTTTTTTTTTTGTGTATCTATACTAGATCTTCACCTGCAAGGCTTTTTAGACACAAGTTTGTGGCCACTACGCAAATAATAGGTTAAGGGAAGGACTGAAGATCCTTGGTAATTCACACAACAAGCTAATGCCACTTAGAAGCTGACCTTTTCTCCCTTTAGATACAGTCACATACTGTCATGGATGGAGTTATGCAGTTACCATGGCCAGACTTGTATTAAAATGTGCTGAATACATGTTGATAGACATGGATTAAAGCTCACCATTTCAGCAATCAGTCAAGGTAATACATTGTCAGGTTTGGGTTACATCTATTGGAAAATAAATTAGTAGTAGTACAGTGTTGCAAGACAGACATGTTTTATAGTGCAGTAGGAACCATTACACAGTAATTAATTCTACTAAATAAATAATGAACTTTTTTATTAAGCATTCAGAGGAAGTATCTGCCTTGGCTACCTCATTTACAGAAACTAGAGGCACCGCTCCACACGGCCAGCTCAGTGGCTGCCCACACACCTTTCATGCCCTGGAAGGAGACATTCCATGAGGAAGTTCAACTTATCAGGAAAAAATAGCTATACAATCAGGCTCAGAGGGACACAGGTAACTGGAAGGCAGGGAAGCTCCAGAGGAGAGGCAGCTTACAAAGAGGGCAAGCTGAGCCCTGTTCCGGATGATTGCTTCCCAGGCCTTTTTACAGAAAGTCAGTGAAAAAACACATTCCAGACTGAACAGACACACGCTGTGGACAGGCAAACAGCCCTTTGAAACCTGGGACAGCCTTCACTGGGGGATTATAAAGAAATTGCCCACCAGTAACAATTTATAAAGCAAGGAGAGAATGGAACACATTCCCCCCCCATTGTTTTATACCCAGAAAACCTCCATAAATTTGATTTTTATTTTTTCAGTTGCCTTACATACAGAGCTTTCAGTCCATCAGCAGAAGTGACATACACAGGTTCAGGGCAGGAATTCATAGCAAATCCATAACATGAGTGTTCTGGCAAGATGGTTTCAAGCTCAGTGCTTATATCAGTTGAAATAACTGCTTTTTAAAAATGTATCTGTACGAAGCCCAAGCTGTCATTAGATAAGGTGGCAACTCTACCTCTGAAACATTTTGTTCTAGATGACTGGTAGGAGCTTCATTTTTTATTTTCTGACATCTCCTTCCTGTTTTGACAGCTAAGCCTCCCAGCAAATTATACTATACACTGAGGTCAGCATACATCTTTAATGTGAAATTTGCTTTTTAGACCATAACAGCAAGTACAAGAAATAAAACAGTAACTCCAGTTATGTGTGTAGTCAAAAAGTGACATAGCCCAATGTTACAGTTCAGTGGGTGAGCATTACAGGCTCAGAATGAAAGCAGAGAGCCTGAAATTTGCATCCAAACCTCAGATGCTCAGAGGCCAGAACTACCCCTACACAGCCCAGTGTGCTAGAAAATTCAAATATCAAAGCGAGTATAGCACAGTAAAGTAAAGCATAGAAGAAGAAGGGAAAGGAAAGGCAAAAGTGTGTAGCAAGGGAACTTCTACAACTTATATCAGGAGGAAGTTTTACACAGAGAGAGTGATTGCCCATTGGAATGGACTGCCCGGGGAGGTGGTGGAGTTGCTGTCACTGGAGGTGTTCAGGAGGAGACTTGACAGGGTGCTTGGTTACATGGGTTAGTTGATTAGGTGGTGTTGGATAATAGGTTGGACGCAATGATCTTGAAGGTCTCTTCCAACCTGGTCTGGTCTATTCTATTCTATATAAACTCGGAGTGCCTTGTTGGCATGGCTTCATTGGTTCCCTATGAGTGACCACACATTGCACTATTATAGATTATTGGTCCAACTACTAATGACACACGAGGTTTGTTGATGCAGGTGCATGTCCTGTTGTCCCAAGATAACTTTCTGTGTTTATAGCTACCAGTGCCCTGTTTTAGTTACATGCTGCAGGCACAGCATTGTTTTGCTAAACTGCTAGCTGGCTCTGCACTTTTGCTGAGCATGGCCTACCACCCTGTCAGGCTCTAGGCCTGCACTGCCAGATTGTTCACACTGCTCGTCGCTGGCATTGCCACAGGTTACTAGTAAAGGGCATAAGTAAAAGGCATTTTCATTTTGTTCACCCCAAAAAACCCACGTGGACTTTGCTATAACGAGACTTGACAGCACAGGCAAGGTTCAAGTTCAGGATTAAGAGGAACAGAGCCACGTGCTGTGGTTTCTTAGAAGATCAAGTTCCTAAGTATGAATCGATCCAGGGTGATTATCTGTGTAGAGGCAAGAGCCTTGCCCTGCATCGCATGTCAAGAAACAGCTAATAAGCAGTTCAGTAGGGCTGCTTTCACACTGACAGATCAGTCTGAAATGATTTGCTTTAAAAGGAAAGGGAGTGGTATGCAGTTTAAAAATGCAAGAGCTGAATAGCAGGCTAACAGTTATCAACAGGGCTGCATGCTCGTCTTTCCATCACCACCCCCCCCCCCCCCCCCCATCCTCCCCGGGTTCTTTAGCACAAATTCATCAGTTAGAAATAAATTTTTGTAAAAGTTAAATTTAAAAATACTCATTTGAATGCAAAAAAATGGCTTTGCTGCTGTGGGGATAGTGATGCAGGACCAGCAAATAAAAAAACCCAACCCAAAACTGTAAAAAAAACCAAAACCAAAAACCTTTGGGGTAGCAATAATTTTCATTGCTTAATGTATCTTTTCTTTCTCCAGTGAAGTGGCAGAGGAGAAACTGGGAGTCCTGTTGTCTGCTGGAATTGCCTTTTCATATGCTGCTTCTGCTTATCTTTGACCTGTTTGTCTGGATCTACTTCAACAGCTTTGCTTTGGGCTACTGAACAACTGCCACATTGAAATGCTAAAAGCAGTAGTACATAAGAGGCTCACAGGTGTCTTGGAAATTACTTTAGGAGCTTTGCTCAACATATTGATCAGAAAGCCGTCCCAGTTGAGGCCTCCAGAAAGTCTGAATGCAGCATTTAAAGGGATCACGACTTAATCTCAACATCTCAAAAGTAAGGCTTGGACTGTGAATCAGTGTTAAGGATGAAGACAATTTTTAGGCTGGCCACCTCCTACCATCTTTAAGACCTTCCCTCGCAGAGGAAGGGAATCGGTGTAAACATTTTAAGTAGTATTAAAGACGACAGATCTTCCTCAGCAATAACATCTAAAAGACAGCCACGATCCAGACGTTAGCCATTCATTCACTGCAAAGACAGCTCATCACCCCTAACCTGACCACTTCGGTTGGCACCGTGCATTACCAGAGCTCAGGAGACAAGACTTTGTCTAGTTTGGATGCTTTTGTGACTGGGCTGAGCAAACACTTCAGAATATCTACCCAAAGGAGACACTCGGCAACAAGGCTAAAGCTTTTGAGCAAACACAGGAGGGTTTGGCTTTCATTGGCCATTTGAACTAAATAAGGTGATTTGGATCTGGAGGTAACTTAACAGGATCACATCCTCTGGTTCCCTTGAAGCTGCAGCTGGTATAGTCCAGGCTCCCCAACACGCACCTCCAGCAGAGTACCACATCAGATGATTTGAGGTTCAACATGGCAGGAAATTCCACAAATACATTTTTAATGTCAAATTTCTTTGCAGTAAAACTGTTCTCCCACTGAAATAAAGCCACTAATGAACTGACAAGCAGGCAGGAGAAAAAAAATAAAGTTAGCAGTACAAAAGTTAGCAGTACAAAAGTTAGCAAGTGATGTGACATTATGATAATAAGTCACAGTAATAATGATCAGTTCTCAGAACAAATGTGGAATTCATCAAGGTATCTTAGAACAACTTGCAGCCCTTTTGACAAGGAAAATGAAGCTCTAACAAACACGCCTCAGGTTCTGAAATTCAGGGAGATAACTGAAGCTAGTTTTCTGCAGTGTTAGACCACTTGGACTTACAACAAACATGTAGCATCTCCTGACTCCTTGCACAGCTCCTGTGTCCCTTACTGCCTTCCTCACCCTCTCAGCAACAGCCAGCTCAGCTGCTACACAGACATCCCCAGAGAGATGCATCCTCCATAAAGAGTCAGGTAAATTACCTTCTCATTTCTAGAGCAAAATGAAGCACCTACACCAGAGCTACTCAATAACAGTAAGACCCATTCATCTAGAAACTGCTGTTACAATACTCTACACAGACATTCATTTACTACTATGACCTTCATACCTCTCTCATTATTCTTTTTTAATCTTATTATCTACTTCTGTTTCTGAATGTGTAAACAGAATCCAACATATGGCCCCTACTATCTCACATGTTCACTACCCATCTTAACCCAAAACCCGGGCAGGGGGTGGGGGTGGAAAAAGGTTACAGCTAATGAAAAGGTAGCCAGTGAAGTATAACTTGAGTTTCAACAAGTTCCCAAAGGTTACTAAATATTTAAGTCAGAAAACCACGGTGACTTTGGCAATCGTTTAGCTCTCTATGTTGCACATTGTGGAAAAATAGCACGTACGTGACCTTCAGCATATTCTGAAGAATTCCTATAGTAAGGGCAGCAAAGTTGTTGGCATTAGAACAGGAAAGAGAGATGCCTGCAGATGAAAAATAAAGGGAAAGCTTATCTAGCAGGCTATTAACACTGGTTCTTTGAAAGAGACAAACTCCTTCCTGTTTTGTGTTCTACCCAAACAGTTTTCCAGCTGTTGAAGAAAGATGCCAGATTATCCCTTTGATACAATTATTGCACCACGCAAGAGAAAACACTGAAAGTGAACTCCTCTGTGTTATTTTATACAGGCAAAAGGATAACATACAAAGGCAAATTTAGGAGCTTGAAAATTCAGAGCTCTCTGTCTGCTTCTTTGCAGTAAACTAGATAGCATGCTACCAGCTTAGTTCCACTACTGATGTCATGATGATACTTTCTCTCTCTCACATAGACTCAATCCTTCTGCCTATGCACTGGCTGTGGCACTTTGCCTTCCAGCAACGGAATCACTCATGAAACTTGCTGGTAAGTGTTTCTATGCAGCTGACTGCAGTTTAATTAATCACTCAGGTTGGTGTATTTGTGAACAGTCTCATAGAGTACAGCTGATGCTTTTAGCTTTTTCTGATCTTCAGGCTGGCCACAAACTCAAAGGGCAAAGATAATTGAAAGGGCAGTGCTTTTTGGGTACAGCCAGCAGGGTAAGGTTCCTCACAGAGCAGAAAGATGGTGGAAGTCTGAAACATCCACACAGAAAGAGACCAGTGATTACACCTGTTAGAAGATACAGCAATAAGGGACAATCTAGGATTCACTGCACTCCTCTTTTTAGCCCCAACATAACCGTAGCTCTCAGAGTTCTGAAATTTACAGTGCTTCCTACTATTGATGCAATCTTCAGCTGTTTTAGACAAGACTTAAATCAGGTTTTAGGAGAAGCACCAGTCTTGGACAGTGCCTGGATTCAGTAGGTAGAAGTCAGAGACAAGCATGACAGAACCATGATTCTAAAAGGATGCCTGACATTTTCTTGTTATTTCCAGTAAAAATTTAAAATCCAGAGACTTTCTGGTAAGGAAGGACACCTGTGCAATATAGCCTTTATTTTTCCCCTCATTCAACAGTGACCAATCAGGCAGACAAAGCTTAAACATTCATTATGTTGCCTAGATCAGTGCTACCAGGAGCTACACTTACTGACTTGAGATACATTCCATTGATGCATGAATGAAACATCATAAATTAAGATTTTTCTTCTCTGCTACCTCTGTTCCTACACACTCAAAAGAAGAAGCAAATTCAATTGCATCTCCCACAAAGGACCAGAACTTTGACCACATAAAACAGAACCTCAAATTCCAACCTGCTCAATGGCTTTGACTTACACTGGGTTGTTTCACTTACTCTTACAACATTCAAGTGTGTGTGTCCCCTCCTTTACCTAGAGAACATTCTGTCCTCTTCCTGTATCTTCCCTACCACCCACTTCAAAATACCTGTGAGTAGACATAAACTCCATTCCTCGAGCTGAGCTTAGTGTAGACATGCAAATTTCACTTCAGGTGTACTACAGAGGTGCCACACAAAAATCCTGTGGCAGACCACAACAGTATTTCAACCGCATGTAAAAGCTTTTTGTGCTCGAATTCATGCCACCGTTCAGCACCCTCCCAACAGTCCCAGGCACTGGAAATCTGCAGGAAAGTTGAGCTTGTATTGTGCTTGAGAATCCTTTACTTCGTATGTTCCACGGTGGTATTTTATCAAGCATTTAATTAAGTCCTCCTTAAATACTTCAAAGTATTCAGAAGTTCAGCAACTAATCTGAGAAGGATTAGAGGAAGAGGTGTGAAAATTGAAATTCCAAGTTGAAGGAAGAAAGAAGAGAGATCATGACTAACCACGTACTTTATGAGGACACCTGTTCCTTTCAGCTTCATGCACATGCTGCCACCTATATCACCAGCAAATTACAGCTACCAAGCAGTAATGCTATTATTGCCAATTTACAAAAGCCGGGGGGCTTTGTGTGAGTTTTCTGTTAAGTGAACAGATTATGCTTTTGTTGCTGAGCTGCCATTCTTTAACCAACCCCCAATATTAATAAACCTCAATGGCTGTTACACCTACTTCCTTTAGTTTCTTTTTAGAGCCAATTCAAACTGGAAAGGTGCATCAGAATTAAAGGTTCACATATTATCCTATTACGAGAGAATGAAACCTTTTGCATGTTCACAGGTATCCAGGACCCCTGAAGTTCCTATTTAGATTTTGTTTTAAAAAGAAAACCCAGAAGCAGCACCTATGCAACAACCCAGTACCTTCCCCCTGTTCAGAATATAACTCTCTAGTCTGCATCAGTCTGCATTTTAGTCTGCATCAGTCTGCATTTCAGACTGTCAAGCAGATCTCAATGTAAACTTACTGCTTAATTAATTAAGGACATAAGGGACAACCAGTTTAGGAAAACAACAAAAACACCAACCAAACAAGGACAATAGTGGATTTGCAGGCTAAAAGATAAAATAGTACCTGCTGCATCAAGACCTCCATACTACAAACAGGTCAAGTAAACCAGATGCTTTGGCACAACTGCAGAAAATACAGGGGCATATGCTAGGTACAGGGAGAAGGAGAGGTTGTGTTTTACCAAAGTTTTACTGAACAAAATTAATAACAGAATCCTGCTTCTAACAGGATGGTTTAAAACTGCAAGAAATACATTTATGGTGACAGCAGCCAAAGGCCAGTGAAGAAGAGGACTCTGCACAACCCATCCTGTATGGGTTACACTCCTCCTTCAGAGAATGCAGTCCAAACTGACACCATGGATGAAAGCAAGGCAAATGCTGCTTGTCTGAATAGAATGAAATACATCATGGTGGTTGGTAAACAGCATTTTGTCATCAAGATCTTTAAATGAAGAGGAAGTGGGAGACAGGTATGGAGAAGCATTCACCTAAAGGAAATCACTCAGACATTTTTACCGCTTAACAGCAAAGGACTGTTTGCTTTCAGCAGAAACGGAATCAGCTCTCCTCACCTGGCTTAACGTAACTGCAGAGGGTAATTTGGCCTGCCTTTAAAAAGATCAGGTTACAATTATTAACCTTTTACATTCACAAGCAACAAGGCCTGTAAAATTTGGCCCAGCTCTGAGAAGCTATGCAAGAGATAAATAAAAAGGGAAATACAGGCAGATCTAGTAATTCTCATTAATCACAGGAAATTAACATGGCCTGGAAGGAAACAGCCCAACATAAGCATAAAAACAGAGGAGGAATAGTAAACAGACATTATTCCTGGGACACTCAGACTGCCTTCTAAAGAGATGTATTTCCTCAACTTTAAATAACAAAAAAGACCCAACACTGACTTCTTACTCAGCTTTCCCCACTTGCAGAGTATTCAGGGCTACTGAAGCAGACAAAAGAGTTTTGTGCAGATGCTGTTGGTAGTCCCACATCCATTCACAGAAACATCTTGATGTCTGACACGGAAGTCAGCTGCCGGACACAGCCAGTACCTTGCCATTATCATAACGTAGGGCCACAGCTGAGGTAGCAGAAAATATCAATGCACACACAGGGAGCACCTTTTTTGGCTTGGTGTATGTTTGACTCTTCTAGTACAAACCAACACAGTAGGCTCCAATTCTTTTTCCTTCCTGCCTTAGTTTTGCAACAGGTTTAATGTTCTGGTGTAATGCAGGGGAATACTTAAGCTTTTCATTTAAAGTTTAAGGGTGCGTGTAGCACTTTTGGAATTTAAGTATTTTGCTCCACTAGGTCAGCATGCTCAATAACTAACACAACACAATACAATACCCCTAAGCTGAACACTACCTCCCAATAATCACAGCACAGATACTTTATTCATGAGACAATTCAGAGGCTATTAATTTCCTCCACAATGAGCTAGAGGCTTTGGGAAGTCACAAAGCCTCACAGCATCTTTCAGCCCTCTCCGCATTAGAAGACAGGTACACCACAAGCATTCAGCATCTGCTCTCATGCAGAACATACCCATCAGATACAGCACACAACATCTGTCACAAAGGACTCCAGTTTTCAATGAGGTTAAGAACTCTCAAATCCACCTAAGTGGATGGCATAGCATTTTTTTCCAGGGACGGCATAGCACTTTTTCCCAGAAAGTAGGCTGAAAAATGAAATTATTGATTAAAAAGTAGTGGATACACTGAAAGAAAAAAAAAAAAAAACAAACAAACCTTTAAAAGTTAATTTAATGCTTTTAATACTCAAACAGTTGGATTCTCCCAGTTATTCCTCCCCCAACTGTAGGGCCTAGTAGGACCTATCTTAGCTGGAGGCCATGGGAACAAACCAACTCCCTCGCAGAGACCTGATAGCAATTAACTCACCTGACAATTTATTGCTAAATGCTTGTAAAGAAAGCAAAGGGAACAGAATGTTCAAAGCACTAACCCTGCCAGCCACGACTTCAGTAACGGACAGGCTGTGCCAAGCACAGGCAGGCAATGTTTGCTGAGGGCTCTCTCTCATGTTACCCAACTAACTGCGTTTAAAGCTCCTCCAAAGTTGGGAGCCTGCCTAAGGAAATGTGAAAAGTAAACGGACAGCCTTAGTTCTACCTGCTCTCCACACAACTACACTGGTTCATCAAACCGCAACCGGGCTGGTTTCCTTACTGCAGGGCATTTACCGGTGTTCTCATCCCTTGTGCAAACGAAGCACTAACTCCTAGAAAGGCCATTGCGAGCCATGTCTGTACATCTTTCAGCTCCTCTACAGCTCCAGGGAACAGGCTCCCACCTGTTGATCAAATTTGAGTTGGAGAAGGAAAAAAGTTATTTCTCCCGATCCTAAAACACGCTGATTTTTGGGGGTCAGCATCAGCACCCCCTCCGCACTTAATGCGACATCAACAGCCCGGCTAACTTAAAGGCACGGAAAAGCTGCAGGCAAGGATCTCTAGGTAGCAGCTCTCACGGGTTTGGGTTTGAACAAGTCTGGGTCAAAACGCTGAGTCGAGGGAACCGCTCTGTGCAAACCTGCTCCTTCGGGACCTGCCGAAGGCGAGTTTCCAGCGCCTGGAATCCTGTGCCGGGCTGCAGCAGCCCTTCCCCGGGGGCTGGGCGCTGCTGCAGGAGAAAAGCGCAAAGGGACAGTAAGGAGGAGGAGGGAAAGGAACAAAGTAGGACCCAACCTTCGTCCTCAAGGTCTGATGGATGTCTGCTGCCAGCTCCCCTTTCCACCACTGCTCCTCCATCCTTTTTTCTTCCCATCCAGACAAAGGTCTGGAAAAGAGACGGGGCCGCTCTGCTGGGAGGGAGAACAAACCGGACAAGTCGCCCGAAGCTCTGTGGCTGTTTCCGCCGGCTCTCCCGGCGGCACTAACGGCCGCCCCGGCCCCCGCGCCCCGCTAAGTGCCGCCAATAACCGTATCCTATCGATCTATTGACTACCTGCACCCGGCTCTATCGGCGCTGCCAATGCCCCTCTCGCGGGCCGCCCCCGCCCCGGGAGTAGCGCTCAGCGGGGCCCCGCAGCCCCCACGGCCACGGCCTGGCCGGGAGCCATCGCCCGGCGCTTTGTGCCGGCGGAAGCGCTGCCGCGGCGCGACAGCCCCGCAGGGCCGCCCCGGCAGAGCCCCGGAGTCGGCGGAAAGGGAGGGGAGGGGTGAGCTCCTGCCGCTGCCTCCCACTGCCCCTCCGCCGGTGCGGACCTTGGGTCACTTGGCGTTAATGAACTGTTGCCGTCCCCTCCTGCACCTCTGTGTCCACTCCTGCACCTCCGTGCCCCTGCACTCCATCAGCTGTAGCACCTGTGCAGCTAACGCTGGACCCGCGGTGGGGCGAAGGGAGCACCCTCCCAGCAGCTCCCGAGCAGGGGGGCGTGAGGGCAGAACAGCCCCCGGAGGCGGCTGCAAGCAAAATAGATTTTCTCCGGGTCTTACGGTTCCAAGTATGAGACACGTTATGTTTAGCTGCCAGGAACCTGTAGATAGAAGTGCTTGCTTATGTCTGCAGGAGCACATCTCCCTTTTGGGCCACATGTCAAGGTTTCCCTCTTGTAGTGCCAGAAAGCAACTCTGTCCTGTGCAGACACTGAGCTAGGACTGAACAGAGGATGTGCTTCTCCCCATTCTCCTTTACTTCAGACATAATCCAGATCTCATGTCTTTGGAACAGGTCTCATCCTTGTTACACAGCAGTGCACAGCACTGGCAATAGCAGGGCCCTGGTGTGCTGCCGCAGTACTTGGGTATTTGTGGTTTACCATCAGAGCTCAATCTGCCTAAAGCTTCAAGACTATGTCTCAGTCACTGCTTTGCCTTGGGAGGCCAAGGCCCTCATGCTTTCCAAGTTACATGCCCAAAGAGCCCAAGAAACTGCGAGGCTCCATAGGCCTTTATTTCTGGGACTCCAAGGACCATGTTTATAGTCCAGTGAGTATTTCAGCAGATTGAACCGAAATCTTTCAACAAGTCTTTCTCACCACTCTCCTTCAGCAACTCCAGAAGCCAAAATAATAAAAAAAGGACCACACAACCTGTTTTACACCCAAATCTGCCTGCTGATCCATTGAAGATGAAACATTTTCATGGCACAGTTCACCAGGCCTAGCAGTAGCTTTCCTCTTTGAAGAACTACATTTCAGAAGTAGGTGTTTTCTTAAACCAAAGAATTGCCAGTCGTTCTGCACTTGAATTTGCCAAAGACCCTCACGAAACATTTGTTCCTCAGTTGATTTCCTGAAGGAAAGAAACAACACAAATCTGCTTCACTCAAAATAATGTGTGTTGATTTTAGTGTTCCTGTGAAAGTATTTTTTGTGATCAAAGAAAGTTGTTGACCAAATCTTCTGGGGAAAACATACCCCAGTTGTTTATAGTCTCTGTTTGCTGGCTTGTCCCCTGCTATAAAAGAGAAGCAGTGAAGTTAAGTGGCAACAGCTATTAAGCCTACAGATAAAAGCTGCCACCAAGTGTCCATCAGAAATAATGTCCCCTGTTTTCTTTTAAGTACATCCTGGTATCCCTTAAACAAAGTACTTTGGTGCCTTAAATTAAGGCAGGGGGAAAAAAAAAACTGCCTCAAAAGGAAGCATGTGCTTAACTGTTTTGTTGAATTAACAGCTAGAGCATTTTATACAAGTGGCCTGTCCATGGTTCATACAACAGTATGTTAATTTTCTCTAACAGTTTTTATATACAGCTATTTTCAAAACTTTTATGGTGCAAAAGAAGCCAATAGCATTAACTGAAAGAAAGAATATCACTGCTTTGAAATAAACTTTCAATAGCAGAAACATGATAGGAATTTGCAGAAACTCATGTTCATAGCACCTGTTGGTTTAAAACACTTGTGTTTTTAAAAACTGAATTATCTTTTATAATAGTCTTGAGGTGCCATGTGAAATAGAAACTTGTTCCATATAATGCTGCAACCATTGCAGCCAAACCATTTGATTTTTCCCAAATATGGGCTGTGTGCTTCACTTGTTCCATTTGAAACTAAATTAGGCATGGTGTATCGGAAGTTTCCTTCAGAACTGCCTTGATATTAAAAATGGAAACCAATAATGAATAAGGTTCTCCTTTATGTAGCATGGCTGTTAGGGGGACCCAAATAGTCTGCCCTGTTGATTAAAAAAAACCCAACAACCAATGGCATCTTTGATGTCATAAAATATTCACAGCAACAAAGAGAGCAGTAATTCTGGACTTGATAAGAGCTCAGACATAGCCTTGAACCTTGGAATCACTTTGTTTTGAAGGAGGAAGTGCCAGCAAGGCCATACACATAAAACAGGGAATCCAGTACTCTTCCTTCTGATAGCCAAATGAACAACACAGAGAGATGGTCATTAACTCATTGATACTGTAAAAACTGGCTGCAGCTGCAGTGTGTCTTTTTACAACCAAATGGGATCCTGTGAATCTTTATCAGGTTCTGATATCGTGGGACATTATATTGGGTGAAAATATAGTTTGGGATAAAATACAGGCTTTAGCTGCAACAGAACTGTTGATTTCATTTTCAAATGCTTAAAAGAAAAGCAACCCCAAAACCAACCAACCAAACAAAACTCCCACAAGAAAACCAAACAAACACAACAGCAAACCAGACAGAGAAAGAGAAAAGTAAACTCTCATGGAGATTCCTAAAGTAGTTTTGCATAAAGTTTCTGTGCACTTTGGGAAGTTCTGTGTTACTCACTAGTAAGTCCTGGTAAAGTAAAGCACAGGTGCAGGGTCAGTAACAAGCTGAGTTTGTAAGTCAATGAAATTGTTAATGTTGTAGCATTTTCCCCTCAAAAAATAGTTTAACAAAGCAAGTTAACATCTTTACTGATAGTGCGACCATTCTGATTGTTGGGGCAAAAAAATTGCTTTTAGGTGACCAATAACTGAGGACACCAGCCACAAAGACATCAAGAAATGGCGCAGGCAACCTGTATTTTACCTGCCAGCATGAAGGGCAGGCTCTCAGATGTGGGGGACCAGATCTCTGCAAATGGGTAAGGGTAGGGTGAGAGCAGGGCTACCCCTTTCCATGGTCATGAGTTTGGAGAGCTATAACCTGCTTTCCTCTGCTGTTGGTAGAAGCAGGCTATGAATTACATATATATAAAAATATATATATATACATTTTTTAAATTGTTTTTAAAGATGCTACAGGATTTGGACTGTCCTTAGGAACTATAATGACTAAGTCTGGCTGGTAGGAAGGGCTTAACCCCAGTGAGCTGCTGTTGGGTATGTATCCATGCCAGGCTAAGACTGTGACACTGCAGGGAAAGGACGATATTACAGGCAGTGTTTAGGCAAAATATTTTGCCCTTCTATGTAGCTTGAAGATCCAGTTTTATTTAAAGGCTTTTGAATGGTAACAGTTCCTAGCTTTCCACTGATGCCGAGCAGTTTGAGTCAGGGTGCCTTGTCTTGGAGCACTGGGAGCCCCCACAGGAAGCTTGTGAGCTGCTTGCTGCCCAATAGCCTGAAATAGCCAAGCTTAGTGCCTGATAACTGGCATGAACCACAAGCCAGTTCCCCCTTCCCTCCCTCATCCTCCCCCTCCACCCCCCCACCCCCTCGACTTTAAGCACACCATCCTGTCTTCCTCACTCATTTCCTCATTCTTTCTCTCAGCCAGTGGTTTATGTGGAATCTCCATGAACATACCCTTCCTTGTAGAGGTCTTTCACTTCTCAACGTGCCTGTCAAGCACCCAGAGGACACAGCCTGTTCTGCACACAGTCATTAGGGAATGACAGAGCCATTGGGGGGGTAATAGCAGTGCTGAAGTGGAGCATGTGAAACTGTGGGTCATGGGCTTGTGCTGTCCTCATTTAACTTTGCTGCTTCTGTTGATGGAACTGGCTTGTTCCATGTGCAGAGGCAGCCCTTGGCAATGCTAAAACATGGTGCAAAAGGCAGCTCTTGACACTTCAGGTGAAGGAGAGTGCTGCAGCATAACAGATGTTGTGCTGGAGTGGCAGATGTGGATGGCATCCTGTTCAGCCAGGATGTTCCTCCTTCCTGCCTGATGGCATGTACCCATGTGCTCACCCAGCTACCACCATTCTCACTCTTCTCCCACCCTACCAGAGGTGAAGGCAGCTGCCTGGGCTTGGGTGAGCAGCCTGCGTGGGAGTGGTGCTCTCTTGAGAGAGCTTGGCTGTGAAAACCAGAGCTTTACTTGGTGGTTTTCCAGAAACTTTTTGTCTTTGGAATAGAGAGACTTTATGTAAATCTTAATTTCAGTTTAAAAACAAAGAACTGTTTGGCTGGAGGACAATAACAGCACAAACAAAAATGCAGCCCAAAGATGCAAAAGTAAGCCAGAATGTTATTTTAAATTCTCCAATGAGCCAGTCATTTGGCATTAGGTGGGGAAGGGTTTTGCCCCCTTTTAATATTTTAGTAACTTGCCCTGTAGTGACCCAGGCATACTTGTACCTTACCAGCTGCCTATACCACCTCCCTCTCCTCCTGGGTGAGGCAGGAGCAGGGAGAGCCCTCAGCTGCTTGAGATGGTTCTCCCTGCAGGATTGGGCTGAGTGGAGACATTTTGTTCAGCATGCAAGTAGCTCTTAAAGCACCATAAGAGGAAATACATCTTTTTCAGAGGAACTTGTCCAAGAGGAGCCCAGATCTATCACTTCAAATGCTCCTGCCTCTTTCACAGAGATATGATGCATGGTGTCTTTAAATGACTTCACAGTGATGAGAGATTAAACAATCTGGAGAAGCTGCTCCTTTCCCTCATGCCTGCTATATTTTGTTAATTTGGGTGTTCTGTTTCTTGGAGTCTTTGATGGCAACAGATGCCTAGGGGTTTGAGCTGTGAAGGATAGAGAGGGCAGCACGGTGACCTGGGGTAGTTCCTGAGGCTGGACAGAGCCAGCTGGAGCCAGAAGTCCTGTGCTGCTCCTGTGGGAAGGACTTTGCAGCTCCAAAATGAAAGCAAGCACTACACACTGCGCACTCGGTGGGGGGCAGTGGTTCTCATTATAATTTGTATTTTGATATTGCAGACTTAAAAGACTCATTTGCAGGTTTTCTTTTTCACTAGAATCAAAAGGATGCTTTGCCAGACAGTTAATAACTTCCCTTGCTTCTCATCTGGGAAAACCAGATCATGTTCCTCTGAGAGGGTTGATACTGGGACAAAATGCTCCCTGCTGGGGTCTTTTCTAGAGATAACAAAGGAAGACTGAGCTGATCTCATTGCTCACTGCTTCTTCCCCTTCACCCTCCTCAGGCTTTTCCCCTCTGGTGCTCTCCTAGCTCTGGTGCCAAGTGGCTTTATCTCATAAAATCACTGGAGAAATGACTTAACCACAAATAAAACCCAAACAATAGAAAAAAAAACACCCCCAAAATACCCACTTTTGGGGATGGGTAAAACACTTAATCAGGGGGAAAGAACTGAGGAGCCAACCAAGGCTTGTCTTTTGACAGCAGTGGCTGTGAGCACTAACGGGTTAATTAAAGCTCTGCTATATCATTTTCCTTTTGGGTGCAGTACAGCTGGATGGTGTTGTGGAGAGGCAACATCCTTCCATGTGTCCCTCCACCTCCCTTGAGCTGCTTCTGACATGTACAGTTGCTGGGAGACCTGTGTTTTGGCAGAGAGCTGCGTGTAACTCAGCCCAAAAGGGGTTGTTTTCTCCTCTGGACTCCTGGGAGTGCAGGGCTGGGCACTGAGGAATAAATGCAGTTCTTGATCTGCTGCTGCCTTGGGAAGCTGTCTGCAAATGAACCCCAAGAGACAATAAACAAGGGAGCTTTGGAAAAAGAAATATATTGTCTGAGCAACCATTGCCAGGGGTAGGACACTGGCCATCTGGGTGAGCAGCTTCAGGGGAATGGACAGATCCTGTTCTTCCACCTTGCAGGTTTTCTTGCACAGAGAGCAGAGAACTATGCACGTTCCCCAGCTGACTGGGCTGGGAGTTGGGGGGGCAATACTCCTGTTGCACAAAATCCATCAACTAAACCCAACAGTGGATGTGGAATCTGTGTCACAGTTTTGGAATTACCTTCTGGGAACCCACTTTTATAAATACCAAGACTGTTCCAGCAAGGCTATTTTGGTTTATAAAATGTATTTGAAAAGATTTGTGTAAGATACAACACAATTACTGTAGGTCATGAAAATCATGCAAATATTTTGACTTGTAAAAATATGATTGGGAAAAAATATGCTAAAAAAATCTTTGCTCCTAAGGGATAGCCCTCCAATGACTCAATATGATGATTAGAGGAAGTGGAAGTTCATGAGAGTTTTCACCAAGTGATAAAAGAGATGAGAAATGTGACTGGAAACCAAGAAGATGCATCTGATAGCAAAAAAAAAGAGACTCCTTCAATCTGGCTATGGAAAGAGAGACCTCTTTGTTACAGGAGCAGTGGACACCCTGGAGCAAGGCAGCCAGACTAAGTGGCTTTATAGCAGGATAGCCCTTTGCTCTGGTAATAGCAAATCATTTTGGAGCATGTCTCTGTATTAGTTGCTACAGAGGGGAGGAAATTGATAAGCTCAGTTTAACAAACAGTTCAGGTTTTGACTTCTCCATGGTTTTTGGTTGGTTGGTTGATTGGTTTTGGGTTTTTTATTTTTATTCCCCCATACGGTTTAGAACCCAAACATTGATTTTTGGAACATCTGTAATATTTGGCATACAACATCAAAAAAGCAAAACAGCAGCAAGATGTGGTCTAGCTTAGCATTAAGCCCTCGAGAAGGATCCCTGTAGCACCACAAGTATCTATGTCCAGCAAAAGCTGCCAGGAGTGATTCTGTTCCAAGAGTGAAGAGTGATTCTGTCTTTGACACTTGGGTCTTAATTGTGATGTTCATCCTCCACCATGGCTCAGAGGCCCACTTGCATCTTGCTTGCACAGTCCAGTTTAGGCTCTGGTCACAGCCTGTCAATGCTTGTCTGAAACCAGATGCAGGACCCCAGCGCTGGTATAATGAGGCTGCAATCTGAGAAATGCCAGTGGTGCTCACTGCAACAGCTCATGTCCTATGAAGAGTCTTATCTTCAGCCTTAAAGATGAGATCTCTTTTGTGTCATTTCCTATTTAGACCAGATGCCTTTGCCTATTAGAGGTGCTTTGATGAGGCTGAGAGCTGCTTGCTCTTTTATAACTTCAGCTGAAAACTTCCTGACTGTTGAGTAGTTGGTAAAGTGCAGCTCTGTATGAACAAGGATTACTGCTGTTACAGGGTGTAGAGGGAGAAGGTGTGGTGATATGTTGTCCAGCATCAGAGGCACTTCTGAGCTCAGCTTTCAGGAAATGGTTGTTGGCTTCCATGCTTTATTATAATCAAAGCATTCTGCACCAGTATTTGAGTTACATGTCCATGGTGTGTTGGAATCATCATGGAATACATAATGAGTGGCTTTGAGATGTATTGATTCATGAGGCTGCTTAAGGGTGAGCCCTACAGGTCCTGGCACTTGATGACATAAGTAAATACCCAATGCAGGCTGTTAGCCCCAAAAATATGGAATTGTATGATAATCTTACACATATCCATGTACAGGCCATACTTTGCTGAAGTGTGGTCTCATGTATTTCCTTGGGTTAGTTTCTCATCCTATATTTCATTGAGATAATCTTGATCAGGATATATCAGGAAGCCAGTAAATAAGCTGTCTGTCCAGTAAGGATCATAAAAAAGCCCATTTTGTTCTGAGTAAAAGATCTGCAGCCATACCTCATCCTCCTGCTTCAGAGAAAGGATGGTTGATCCAGAGGCAACATCATGGTTCCCTGTGTTGGCATCAAAGGTCTTGATCCGGTACTGCCCGTTGTGAACCAAGCCAATGGCCAAATGTTTGTTGGCCAAAGTGATATCATAAGTGAAGTAGTAAATACCTGGGATGCCGCATATAAATTTCCCACTGGAAGCATTGTAATGTCCTCCCTCATTCATCAGGATCCTGTCAAATTTGATGGGCAGCCTTTCCCTTGGGTAGCTCTTTGAGACTGCCACAGAGAAGGCAGATTTGGCTTTGTTGGCATTACAGGTGCAGGGTCCTGGCATCCCAGTCTCGCCCTTGTTCCCTTTGGGCCCTTTCTTTCCTGGTGCCCCATTTTTTCCAGGACTACCCTTCAAACCCTTGGGCCCTCGTGGGCCTGCTTTGCCAATAGCTCCTGCTTTCCCCTTTGGTCCTGGCTTGCCGGGGTTTCCTGTTCTGCCTTGTGGACCTAGAAGACAAATAACCTTGTAAATTCTTCAGTGAGAGAGAGGATCTGGCAGGTGGAAAGGGGTTGTGTGGTTGCAGCAGTAAAATTTTCATTTAAGAGGAAAATCTTGCTGGTGAGATTTCCAGTGAAATACCACCTGGGGCTGGACATCTGTCAGAACTGACTAACCATGTTAGATAGGTAGTTGGCATGATAACAATGAGACTCAGGAGCAGGACAATCTGTCCCTTTTAGGGACCAAAAGGCTGGTTCAATTATCTGGCTCACTTGAGAAAAACGAGTAATTAATTAAAGAGCTAGCCAGGAACAAGCTTTAAATTTTTTGTGTTTTTAGAAGTGGGACAGGTTTGTGAGGCTTTTGGAACCTAGCTTCGAGCAGATGGAGTACTCTTCCCCCCCCCCCTTTTTTTTTTAATTAAACATGAAACTGTTGCTCAAAAAAGGTAAAATATTAAATGTCAAAAAGCTGAGCCTCACTGGGAATGAACCAGTCATGAACCAGAAAATAGTTGGTGCAGAGACTTTCTTGAGGTGGGAGATAATTTGGGCTGTCACACTGATGCTGAAACCTGTGATTAGTGCTGATTGTGGTAGTGTCCAGTACACAGCAGGTTCATGGGGATTCATGCCCTGTCTCTTGAACTGCTCTAGCAAGACTTGATTTAAATGCAGCTGTGGGTGGAAAACTGTTCTCTGAACTCCCTGTTTTGTGGATGGGAGAAGAGAAGATGCGGCTTTGGTGTGCTGGCATTGTGCTGGATCAGGAGTGCACTCTAGTGTGGCAATGGGAAATCACCACTTCCTCTCTATCGCTGGTCCTGGTGCTCAGGATTAAAGAAGGGCTGTTGTTTGCTTTGATTAAGACTGAACATATCCTGTCACCCAACTAGAGAGCTCTGATGAGCACCTGACTGTTTCCCTTGATAGCAGGAGTCAAAGACCATCATTTTGTCTCATCCGGAGAGAATATATGGGAACTGGGAAAATCTCACTTGGAAACAAAGGGTAGCCAATAGGAACTGCAAACAGCATTAAGATTCTGTAAGCAAATAAAGTGAGTCTGAACCCCTCTGGCAAGAGCTGACAAATGTGAGAGGTTAGAGGGGGGAGAGTGGAAAGCTCTAGAAAGTTCCTATGGGATATCTGTCCTGAGGCTCAGATTTGGGGTGGCAGGTTGCTGTTAACTGAGCTGTTGCACTATAGCTTTTACATTTTACCCCTGTTCTGCCAAGAAGCACTTTTCTCTTACCTTCATCTCCATGCTCGCCTTTATCCCCATCCTTGCCATCCTTGCCATCTTTTCCTGGGAAGCCCATCCTACCGACTGTCCCCGGAGTCCCAGGTGCACCAGGGGGCCCAGGTGGCCCAGGGGGTCCTGGCAAGCTGCATGCCAGCTGGGGACTTTCCTGAAGCTCTCCCTTGGCAAAGCCCCCCAGGATGTGGTTTGCCACACAGGGCACGGTCCAGAGCAGGAGGACAGCAGAGATCATGGCACAGCCTGTAAAAATGAGATGGGACATGGCTGTTGTGTGTGGAAGCCAGTGTGTGTGAGTACAGCAGTGTCCCCTTCACTGGAATGGTGATGTAGAGACTTGCACAGAAGCGGGAGGTAATTGGGCAGGGGTTTTGGCAGGATGGAGGAGATGTTTGTTTTGGTGTGATATGAATTCAAGGATTTGGATCATAGAGTTTTGTTTATCTGAGCAATAGGGTCTATCTGTGGCCATCCCATGTTTTGCTCCCTGCACCACCTTTTCCCCAAAACACAAGAAGCCATGGCAGGGGGGTACACAAAGCAGCTGCTCAAGACTTCTGGAGTGGAGGAAAGAGAAAGAGTTTTGGTGTAAACTTCTCCAGTAAGACCTGTGCTGCAGCTGGGTCATGAGGGTTTCTTACCAAGTACAAACTCTATTGTGTGATCCAGGGCTGAATTCAGGAGACAGTCATGCAGAGGCTTTGGGCTAAGGCAGTTCTACTTGCGTTTTGCCTGACTGGACAAATGTGGCAATGCCAGCGACGAGCAGTGTGAGCAATCTGGCAGTGCTGGCCTAGAGCCTGACATGGTGGTAGGCCATGCTCAGCATAAATGCAGAGCCAGCTAGCAGTGTAGCAAAACTCAGAGTGGCTCAGTTGGTAGCGCATCAGACCCTTAATGGAAAGGTCGTGAGTTCAAGCCTGCAGTGGGCGGTAGTGTCCTCCCTACTCTAGTCATGAGGTCTGTGGTGACAGGTTGGACTCAATGATCTTTGAGGTCTCTTCCAAGCTCAGGAATACTGAAAACAGTGCTGTGCCTGCAGCATGTAACTAAAACAAGGCACTGGTAGCTATAAACATGGAAAGTTATCTTGGGACAACAGGACATGCACCTGCATCACCAAACCTTGCGTGTCATTAGTAGTTGGACCAATAATCTGTAATAGTGCGATGGGAACCAATGAAGCCATGCCAACAAGGCACTCCGAGTTTATATAAGTTGTAGCAGTTCCCTTGCTACACACTTCTGCCTTTCCTGTCTCTTCTTCTACACTCTATATATACTTGCACTATACTTGCACTACAGGCCTGCTCTACAGGCCTACACCTCAGGCCTGCAACACTGGAACAATAAAGGAACAATACTCAATCATATTGGTCAGCCATATTGATTCCAATCTCCGTTGCCGATAGACAAATGGAGCCTCTTGTCAAGCTGAGAATGTCCCATCCTTCATACAGTTGGGCTGCACAGCACTGCACAACCTGAACAAGCCTGTGAAGGGATGAAAGGCATTCCCTGGCCCAATTCCTTTCTTCAGCTGGAGTAGCTGAAGTAACCCCTAGAGAAATGAAATATGAAGCCTAAAACTACCCTGTATAAATCCTCTGGGTAGCTCACTGGTTGCTCAGTAGTGATTTGATTAGGAGAGATCAAGCTAAAGTCAAAGAATTATTTTTTTTTAAACTATTTTACTTTTCTTAAAGGAATTAACCATGTATCACTTTGACGACTGCTATCCTCAGGCTGAGAGAGGCACACTTGTATCTGATGGAAAAGAATCCTACAAAAATTCAGTCTTTTCCATTATTATACTACCTCTGATGGTAAGGACTTAAATATTTTACAAGCCTCATCTGTTTGCATGGGCTTTCTTATTTCATCCTGAAGTTCTGCTAAAGAAATACAGAATCTATGTGAGGGTTGAAAAGCAAACGACCTTTCACATACATCTTCAGGATTTGGTGCTGAAGCAAATTTCACAGAATGCCAGGTTGGAAGGTCCAGCCTTTGTAGGTGACAGTGTGGTTGAAATGAGATGGCCCAGCACCCTATCAAGCTGAGTCTTAAAAGTGACCAGTGTGGGGGAATCCAGTATTTCCCTTGGGAGATGATTCCAGTGTCTAACTGTTTTCATGAGGAAAAATTTTCTTCAGGATTCCTATTGGAATCTCCTCAGGAGTAATTTGTACCAATTATCCCTTGTCTTTTCCTATGACTCCTTGCAAAAAAGGAGTCTCCATCATCATGGTAGCCACCCTTTATGTACTGGTATGTGATAATAAGGTCTCCCCTAAGCCTTGTCTTCTCAAGGCTGAACAAACCCAGCTCTCTCATCCTTTCTCATATGGCAGGTCTTCCATTCCTCTGATTATTTGTAGTAAAACACAGATGCACTAGAAGATGAACTAGGATAGCCCAGACCTTTTAGTCTGTCAGTGGCCTTTTGGTCAGGTGAAGTTCTGCTTGGCGTTAAGTTAAATGCTAGGAGGCTTTAGTGTCTCCCTGGTATAGTTATGTTTAACTCTTGCACTGGAAATAAGATCTTAAAGTATTGTATAGGCTTCATGTTGGCCTTAGCACTCTCATCCTGGTTTTGGCTCCTGAAGGGGTGGAAATGGATATTACATGCTCCAAATCCAGCCAGAAATATGCTACATATTAATGCTGTGTGGGAGCCCCCCCAGTTCTGTGATACGTATAATTAAGAACATGCAGAGGAGTGGGAAATGCAAAACAGATCCCCAGGCTGGATTTGGCTGCTGAGATGTTTTGTTCTTCTGCTGTCTTTTGCTTTTCTTATACCCAAGCTTACTTACTGGTGAAAAGTGTCTGTTTAGTGGCTTTGTGAGACAGAAATCACCAACCAGTATTAATGTGGACTGCTGAATAAAGGCTTCTCAGTTTGTGGAAAGGGAAACAGAATGTTAAAATGCCTATGTAGTGGGAAAATCCCACGGAAAGCTACATCCGTGCTTCCCACTAACCACCTCAAATGGGGCAGAAGAGAAGCAGGAGACGTCTGGAGGTGGATGACGCTAATAAGACATGGCAGGGGAAAAATGTCACTGTGGAGCATAACCTGGAAAAAAATATGGCACTGCTTCATGTAGAAAAGAAATTGGGAAGAAGGAGCTCAGAGCAGGAGGGAAGCACTCTCTCTTAGAGGTTCTTACCATACTGTGTTCAGCTCTGGGGCCCTCAGCATAAAAAAGACATGGACCTGTTGGAGTGGGTCCAGAGGAGGCAATGAAGATAATTGAGGGGCTGCAGTACCTCCCCTGTGAAGACAAGCTGAGGAAGTTGGGATTGTTCAGCCTGGGGAAGAGAAGGGTCCAGGGAGATATTTCAATGCTTAAAGGAGGCCTACAGGAAAGAAGGGGTAGGACATTTTGTCAGAGAGTGTGGTGGAAGGATGAGGGGTGATGATTTTAAATTGAAAGAGGGTAGATTTAGCTTAAATATAAAGAAGAAATTATTTATGATGTGGTTGGCGAGGCAAAGGAATAGGTTGCACAGAGAAGTTGTGGATGCCCTCTCCCTGGAAGGGTTCAAGACCAAGCTGGATGGGGCCTTGAGCAACCTTGTCTAGTGGAAAGTGTCCTGGAGAGTGGAACAAGATAATCTTTACGGTGCCTTCCAACCCAAACTATTCTGTGATTCTATTCTATGACAAGAACTTCTATTACCTTTAGACAACCCATGTAGTTGACCTGATGGGTTAAAAAGTGGCAAGCCCAAAACAGCCTGAGTCTGGGAGGTTAGCAGCAGTGGTACACGGATAGAAAGAGAATATTTGACTACCTGGAGCTGTGCTCTGGTGCAGCTCCTGAGTCTGTGTTAATTAGTGGCCCCACAAGAACATTTCATCCCACATCACAGCAGTGCGTGTGGGATGCAAAGCACAGTCACATTCACAAGAGGATCTATAAATAACCTCTTAAAGAAACCTCTTTGAATGAAAAAAAAACCTCATGCTGTTCCACCTTAAAAGGAAAATTGCTCCTTGGTGTAGAGCATATGATGAGCTCCAAAAAGCAAATTGGAAACAGATCAGCATCTTTCCTCTCCACAGCACTAGTGGTAGACCTGGCACTGCAGGCCATGCAACATTGTTTCAGCTGAGGTCTTACTTTTCTAATGACATTTTGATTAATGTCTTTGTTAATAGGGTTTTGAAAGCTTTTGGCCCATGATCAATACCCAATGTGTGAGAGAGTGCAATGTGACCAGTGGGTTACTGATTGCTGGAGGACTGCTCAGGGAGGAGAGCAGATGCTGTGTAGCCTGACCGAACATGGGGATCAGGTGATGGCTGTAGTGTGTGGCTGCCCCTAAAATGAAGATGTTCAGCTCCTTAGCAGCCAGGGAGGGCACACCAGTAGCAGGCACTGATTTCAGTATGGGAAAATAAATAGGACCAGATTCACTTAAGCTAGCTCAGGTGGCTGCAGCATAGGCAAGGTGCTAGGGCTGCTGTGCTCCAGCTTCTTTCCAGCAGAGCCTGGGGCAGCACCAGCACTTGCTTGAGGTTATTGAGCACATTGATGCTGAGTATGGGCCAGAGCAGAGGTGTTCTGGCCCTTCAGTTGAGGAGTGCTTATCTCATGTTGGTGATGGGCAATATCTCATACACACAGAAATGCCTTTCTTCCCAATACTTAAAAATATCTTATTAATCCATTGACTCACTCTGAAATATTGAGCAGCAATGGTGCTTTCTAGCTTGTTCAGTCAAAGAAGACCAGGCTTTTGAACTCAGGTGATGGTGCAACTCATAGTAAACATGTGATGGACAAGGGTAGTGCTGAGTTGTTCTGAGGTAGAGTATCTTGGAGGAAAGACCCTCTGAGCTACCAGAGGCTCTGTCTGAGGCATCATGTTCTGATCATAGCTGGCTCAAACCTCTACCCATAGAGAGAGTAGAGAAGCTTCAAAATATCCTGCAAATGTCTGGGTCCTGAGGTAGAAGGATGAGGCAGGCAAGTGGAGTCAGAGGTATACAGCAGCTGGGCTTGAGACACAATGATTCCCCTGTCCTTCAGTGGAATCAATGGAAATTGCTTGTGTGGGTCCAAGGTATCCCCTGTAGTTTGTAAAACTGAGCTGTGAATCCCCACTGGGTCATTTCAAGGAATATCTGTCAGGAAGTAAACTAGGAAGGGGATAATTTGGGAAAATGTTCACTCCTGAATCTTAGAGCTGAAACACAGCTTTCTAGAAAATACCTCGGGACAAACAGAGCCAAAAATACAAAGTGTCTCTGATTTGCAAGTTTGAGGCATGGAGAGCTGAGTAGTTCTTGGCCTCTCTTCCTAATGAGCCATATGTTTTGGGCCTATGCTATCATTACACTTGATTATGTGTATCTGAAATGGGATGTTCTGACCCTGCCCCATGGCCTTTGTGACACCTCCTTTTCTGTTTTAGGACATTTTGTTATCAGTGCTTGTTGCTTTCTGGGTCTTTCTCTTCCTGCTGGAGCTTGGCCCTTGGCAGAGCCTGCCCCATGCCCTGGCTATCCTTGGGGAGGGGAGATTGAGGCACAACATTCCTCAGGACTGAGAAACAGCAGGAGCAAGTGGGCTGCCTGACTCCCCAGTTGCCCTGACCAGCCTGTTTGAAGCAGACACTTGTACACAAGGTTTGAACCTGGCTCCTGCGGAAATGTAAGCATCCCAAGAGATTCTGTAGCATGTGGAACATCTGTGAAGGGGCACTGCAAATCCATGCTCTCTAATAGCTTTTTCTGTGCACAATCCCTATTGCTGGAGCTACAGCTCATCACTCTGCCACCATTCTTAGGGGCTGTGTCCCCACAGGGCTCCTTGCAGCCTCCAGCCCTGACCTGGAGCTCCTGTTTTTGCAGCATGGGATGGGCTTGCTGCTGCTGGAGGGACCTCACAGGCAGGAGTTTCAGGAGACATATCTCTTGCTGTGTCTCTTGTATAGCTTTGACTGCCACAACATCCCTGTTTCATGTGCCTCCTGCAAGCCCCTGTGTGACCATTTTCATCCCAGCCCTGCTGCAGGTGATCTTCCTGATCACCTTCTCAGTAAAGAAGCCAGACCAGTTCTGTAGATCTATATGCATAAAAAAAGGTGTTTCTGTAAGAAAGAATTTTTCTTGTAAGAGTGAACCCCAGGAGAGAAGGATCAGCTGTACTTTGTGGTGTTTACAGGGCAGCTGGGCTGAAATCCTGTTAGATGAAAAATCTCTGAGGGTTTGGCAGATGTGGTTTGGTAGCATGTGGTGGCTGGACAGTGATTTTTGGCCAGGGAAGCCAACCTTTGCTGTGCTGTGGTGGTGTGTGCCTGCCTACGATGAGGAAAAGCACAGCAGAGCAGAGAAGAGGAGACAGTCTGGGAGGAATTGCTGCTTGGAAGGAGGAGCAGGATGGTTGGAGCACCCAAGAGGAGACCCAGCAATCAACAAAACCTGGCAACTTTCTACTCTGTTTCCTTTCAATGCTTGAGGCTTTCTCAAACAAAACATCTTCCTGCTTCACAATTTCTCAACATGGCTCAATTAGCCATGTCTTAATTAGCCTTCAAAACAATCATTATCCCTGTGAGCCTATTTCTCAGCTCTGATGGTGGTGTGCCTGGGGTGGAAACACAAGGCTGATTTAGATAAAATAAGGTGTGCCACAAGTGACAACACTGAAATGGATGTATTGAATTTCTGAGAAAAGCCAGTGAAGGTATTAGAGTGGATCTGAATTTGATCTGTTACCTGCTGTTACACCATGCAGCGTCAAAGGAGACAAAGAGTGATGCATCTCCTGTGCCTGAACCTGCATCACCATCTCAACCTTTAGGCAACCAGGGATGCCCGTGGCAAACCTAGCCCTGAGCTAAAGCCCCATTAGAGAAGTTGTCAGTCTCCAGACTGAAGGGAGAGGCTGTAGTTTTGGCCACACGAGGTGGGTGCTCCCACTAAAGTCTGAGGAATGTTTGCTTCCTGGACTATTTCTTTTAACTGCTGACTGTTGCCTTTATGGATTCCTGTGCGAGCATTGGGAACCTGAGTGCTCAGTGATTTAGACCTTATTTGGTAAGTTTTCAAAGTTAAGGTTAAGAGGAGGGAGGGGGAAAAAAAAAAAAAAAAGGAAAAGTTAATCTACTCACCACGACTAATCTCTGCAGTGAGGTCTTGACAGGCTTTGGAAACCTACGGGATTCTAAGCAGATGTTTTGCTGCCAATCGCAGTCACGCGCAGAGCCAGGCACCGTCCTGCCACAGCAGCGTCCCTCTGAGGGGTAGGCAGTGTTGACTTCGGTCCTTTCTACTAAAGTTTTACTCCTTTTTGCATGGAGTGCTGGCTTCCTGCAGCAGCTCTAGGTCTTGGCTCAACATTGCCAAAGGCATATTTTTATTATTGTGTAATGGGTCTGTGCCTCTGTCACGTGGCGCGGGAAGAAATTTTTACGCACATATGGCTGGAAAGCATCTTGATGCTTGGGGAGCTTTCCTCTTTCTCCCTCTCTCTTGCAGTCTTGTATGAAAGGCTCAAGAGTTGCCTCGATCATTTCTCACTGGTTCTGTCCCTCTCTGCTGCAGCTGCTGTGCAAGGAGATGGGTAACGCAGATCAAACTAGGGAACAACTTTGGCACTTGATCCCATAGCATTAGCAAGAGAAGCAAATCTTGTCCTAAGGGTGGAAACTTTCCTTCTAAACCAATTTAGACAAGCAGGTAATGGCAGCTTGCTCCAGGATTGAATTAAAGGACAGTAGCACCTTTGCAAATTTTGAGAAGACCCTGCCTGTACCCTAGAACTTCTTCAGGTGGGTGCACAAGAGAAAACACAGGGACTTTGCTATAGGGATACCAGAGCAGGAATGCTTCTGTCTTTGGAAAAGGTTGGGATTTTGTTTTGAGCTTGCAAAGTAATTGCAAACCCCCAAGCAATTGCTTAAGTTAAGGCAATGACACCAGAAGCAGTGGCTGAAGCAGGACCTCGGCTTTAACTCTGCCAGCACAGAAGAGCTGGGTTGCAGTAAATCCCTGTCCCTTCTTTCTCTGCTGCTGCAAGTCAGCTTGTTGATAGCTCAGCAATATACTGGCCTATTAAACCCAGAATCTGCAAACATCTTAAAACTCTCAAAATTGACAGTGCCTCCCTGTCAGCCCCTGGGGAAGTGCAGAGGTACAAACAAGGGTGGAAGAGTTTCCTGACTTTGCCGCATTCCTGCCCACCCTTTCCCTCTGTCCTTGCTTTGCAGGATGCTCTGTGAAGTTGCTGGGGCTGGTCTGGAGCAGACTAACTTTTTTTAAGGGAGTGGTGGGGAGAATCTAAACTGGAGCTGTTCATGTAGAGCCAGGCTCCAAAGGTGCCTAGGTTGGCAGTGTGAGAGGTTGTGGTGGACTCATCAGCCTGTTGAAAGGCTAGTGATGGCTCTAGAACTGTCATCACCCACACAGAGTGGGTCACTGGTGCTCCTGGCTGCAGCCTGTGGGTTCCAGTTGTGGGTATGCAGTTCCTGCTCTGCCCTGGCTAGGATCCTGTGTGGGGTTTGGGTCAGGCATGTGCTTGGTGGCAGGGCTCCAGATACTGCCCTCCTGCTCTGCAGCCAGTAAAACATTTCTGCTCAGTTCAGGCTATCAGCTGGTTGGGAGTACGTGGGAAGTATCATTCCTTACTCTGCCAGAATTCATCTTTATCAGAACTGTTGTGGTTCTTTTGCTAAGCTTTCCCCTGCACATGCTGTTGGAACATGGTGGGAGTGGATGTAACGTGGCAATGAAATGTGTATACGGTTTGCTTTGTGAGCTGGAATAAGTTCAGCCGCTCCTGGGAGGGGTTAGCCAAGGAGCACAAGGCTACTTTCATACCATGCTGATGGTCCCACAGAGCTCCTTCAGAGCCAGTACCCTGGTCCTCAGCTCCCTGATGGTTCAGGGATGTTCCCTGCCATTGAGCAGCCTCCAGGAGAACAACCTTCCTCCCCAACCCATGTAATCATCACCTTAAATGTCACTGGGATAAGGGCTGCCTTAGAAAAGCTGCCATATGGCTGCAGAGCGCTGGCATGCCTGTAGGAAGCTTCCCCCAGCCCCACTGCCTTCTTGGCACTGGGGTGAGTGCAGGTGAGGGCACCTCGGAAACAGGCTCCAAGAGCTGCTCTCCCCTGGGGTGGATCTGGTGATCAGCTGAATCTGAATTCTCACTTGTGGCCTTTTTGCAAAAAGTTTGTAGGAACCCAGTTCTCTTGGAGAGTCTCTCCCACCCCAGTACAGCGTTGGAGTCATCCAAAAGGCTCCAGGCATTGCCTGAGTGCAAGTCCTTTCTTGTGTTTCTTATGAAAGCAGATGAAAACTTCCCACGGGCTTTGCCAGGGAGCCGGTCAGGTTGGCCTGGGAAGCTACTCTGGTTTCCTCAGGCACTAACAGTGCTGAGAAGAAAAAGCCCTTATGCATATCCCAGACCTGCCCTATGGCAGCTGCACTGTGGCACTGGAACTTTGGTGTGGGTGCAAAATGTGTTAGGGATGAAACAATGCTTGAAAATAGAGCAGTCCTGCTGGGGAATTCAAGGCCTGATTGAGGAACTTGCTGTTACTGGTGGGTTTGTGCTCAGATCAGCAGTGTGTGGAAGGCAGCAAGAGCCTGACCTAGTTCAGTGGTGTGGGGAGAGGCAGTGCTGGGAAGCTCCTGCCAGGCAGATGGAAAATGCATCGGTGCTGTAACACAGAGCTGAGCTCACTTGAGGTCCCAGACAGCTCTGCTGGAGAACATGTTTGGCAGCACACTTCGTTAAATAAATAAACTGCCCCTCCACAGTGAAGCAGAGCAACCCTGGGACTCAGTTCTCAGTTCATTTTGTTTCAGACATCGCAGGGAAGTGTTAGAGATGGTGTCCCTTCTGTGCTGCTCTTTAGCAAAAACCTCCCTGCTGTGACCAGTGTGGATTTCACTGTCAGTCATGGGGAAGGTAGCTCCTTGCTGCAGTGCAGGGAGCTGGCAGACCCCCACAGGACACATGTGGGCCTGGGGGTCTGGGTCCCCACCACAGATGGGCTGTTGTGGTGCTTTCTCCTTGGCAGCAAACGTGTCCTGCCCTCACAGCTCCTGCATCATCCTAGGAGGTGCTGTCTCATCTGGGCTGGGTGCTGCTCCTGGCTGGCGAGGTCCTGTCTGCTTTCCCCCAGCACAAGGTTCTGTGGATTTACATCCTTTAGATAAAGCTTGCTGTTGGGGAAGCATGGCTTGCGTGGCAAAGGAAAGGTGCATGATCCAGCACCCCTACAGAGTAAAATGTGTGATTTTAGCTCTTCTGTCACCTGTGAATCCACTTGAGGTGAGAAGCCTAAAGGTGAACTATAGCTGGCTCCTGCCCCAGCATAGCAGGACAGGACCATGGCCCATAGAGGAAGGTTTTTCCCTTGTTTGGTGTCCAAGTGCCAATACATTTCACCATTGCAGACACTGACCTTGCAGCAGTAACTTGTAACTGAAGAAAATGACTCAGCAAATACCAAAATAGCTGCAGTTCACCCAGAGGCTGGATGCAGCCTGAAACAAGCCTTCCTTTTGCACTGGGCAATGGCAATGACAGTGTGCCTTTCTCCAAAGATGAGTGTAGGTGCTCTGGGGATTTTTTGGGGGGAGATATTAATGGTATGGAAAAAGCTTTCTTCTACCCACCAGGCCTCCTGGCTTAGTGTGGAATTGTGATTTGAGTAATTTTTATTGCCCTGTCTAAAACGAGTTTGGAAGTCTGTGAACAGTCTACAGAGAGTGATTGTCCCTTTCCAAAAGCCCCCATAAAAATGAGTCAAATCTCTGTTTAAGCTTAAAGGATGCCCTTGAGACCATTAGCTCTGCTTGGGAACTGCAGTCCTAACCCATTAAGATAAAAATAAATAGAGCTTATTTTAGGAAGACGGAAGTGGGAACCAGCCCAAGCACCAGTCAGCTACTGCAAGCACAGTACAGATGTGTTAAGAGTGGGGGGTTTAATTTTCTCTCACGTACCTTCAAATTCAAAGTGAACTGCAGCGATCTTTTTGACTTGCCACAGCTGGCTTTCTGCCTGGTTGTCTAATAGCACAGTCACACAAGAAAGGTCTCGTCTGAAAATATCTTCTCTTTCCCAAAATACAAAAAACTCCAGCCCCACTTTGAAATCTGTAGCAGCAGCTGCAGCAGTCCCAGCACCTGAGGACACAGGCAGCATTTGCCCAAGCCAGGAAAGCCAGCGACAAATGTCACTTAGCTGTGTCACGGTACAGTGCCTCTGTCCTTCAGGGCAAAGCAGCATCTCGCAGAGCCAAGTGAAAAATTGCTTGGGTTGTGTGCAAGCAGTGACAGCCTGTCCAGGCAGTACTAGCTGCAGACAAAATCCCTCTCCTGATGCCCCTTTCCAAACAGAGAATTTTGCATTAGAGCTGGCTTTTCTGTTCTCAGAACATTGACACTTTGTTAAAAATGCTCTTTCAGCAGTTCCTGAAAAATGGAGAAAATGGTGCTCTACCAACAGAATACACTGTGGGGCTGTGCTGCCTCTCGGGTGTTAAAGCCTGCAGCCAGCACTCTTGCTTCTGCATATGCCCAGCATAAGACTTGCTAAAGCAAGAAGGGACAGCTGAGCAAACCCAGAAGCCATTTAACAGCACCATTTTCCTCCCCCAGCTTAGATCTCCTGCAATCCAGAGGCTGGTGGAATAACCTCGCCCCAAACAGGATGTGCAGAACAATTAGCAAGGCTATGGTGAGGAAATTTCTCCTTCACTTGTGCTGCTGTGACAGCCACCTTGCCAGTGGGGCACTACAGCAGCATTCAACCTCGGGCTCTGAACTCCAGCAGCCACTTCCCTGATGCACTGCTAGCATAAGTCATAGCAACTTGTGAGAAAAAGCAGCCATGGGTTAAAGCTCTGCTGTGAGGTGGTGTTGGAGCACAGTGGTCTCCTCTGGAGACTTTGAAAACCTGCCTGGATGTGTTCCTGTGTGACCTGCCCTAGGGGTCGATGATCCTCGAGGTCCTTTCCAACCTAAGCGATACTGTGATACTGTGATACTGTGTGATGACCTCTGGAGGTCCCTTCCAACCCCTAACATTCTGTGATTGTGTCATCTGTGTGCAAATGTGCTAAGACCATAAAGGTATCTGAAAGAAAGTGCCACTTGTAGGAGACATGGTGGAAGATTACAGAGCAACAGGCCAGGGACTGTGTTTGGATCCAAGTGTTAAAATGCTTCCAAATTGCTGGAATTGCTTTGTAGGTTGGAAATTCCGGGTTTGCTAATTTGTCCACTGAGTAAGTTTTTCTTAGGCAAGTGAATTATTTCCCTGTCCCACTGAGGTCTGCAACGTGCTGGTATTTTGCAGAAGCAGAAATCCTTGCTATCTACTACCTTGTTGGGTTCTGGCTGGGACATCTAAAAGATGTGAACAAATTTGTTTCACGTGAAATAACTGAAGTCAGAATGCTAGTTCTGTCTATTTATTTGTTGCTCCTAGCAAAGTAAAAGCAAACAGGAGTGTGTAGTTCAGGCCACAGTGTTTCAGCCCAGAAGAAGTAATAAAATCATACCCAAAAGCAGTGTGGAAAACTGCAGCTAGGGGGTTGCACTAGGCACCAGTGGGCACAGAAAATCCTCTCTCTCCTCTTTTCTCTTTTTCCTAAGAGTTGAGCTCCATTTTGTCCTTAACTAATTGCTATCATTCCTGCTTTTTTCTGATCCTTCAACAGCCTAAAACAATTACACTCCCCTGGAACAGTGCAGCTCTTTCATTAACCCACTCAGGTTAAGCCATAAAGATCCAATTACAAAGAAATGTGGTGACAGTAAAAGAACTACCTTCTGGCATGCCTTGAAAGATAAGACAGAATGCTAATCTTTTGAACAAAAAATGAAGGAGAATGTTTTAATCTGTGTGGTTTAAAAATGCAACTGTCTTCACATAGGCTGGCTGGTTCAGTTTGCCTCAGCCAGTCAGCACTCAACAGGGTGAAAAATAAGGCAACCAAAGCAATTGTTGACGAGGGAGTTAAGAAAGCAATTTCTGAGTTTTGCCAAGAGCAGAATTCAGAGAAAGCTACGCTGGCTGTGTTGGGAGGGTGTGTCTTGTGTTATGATTTGGGTTTGGCTAGTCTGTTCCTAAGCTAAAGAATCCCCTCACCTCACTTCTGTCTTTGTCTATGTGAAAACCACAAGTTCCCAACTACATCTGCCTTGCTTTGTTATGTTTTTGTCCAAGCTATCCTAGAAATTTGTTTCAAACTCATTTTAGAATGGAATACATTTTTTTTTTGTGCAATAGGAATCAGTCTTTTGGATATGCAGAGTTATATTGCATACCCAATCCAAGGGGAAGCAGATGGAGGAGCATTAATCCTCATGATCAGATCCACAATGTTCTGTGACATTTAACCTTTCCAATATAAATAGGACAACATGTTTTATTTGTCCTTTAACCATTGAGACTGATCCAGACAAGGTCTACTTTGCCTCATTCACAAGCTCAAGGTACTTTGTTTTGAATGCAATGCTACTAATTGCTTTTTCCCCTGGAGCTGCCTTTCTGCTTCACCAGAGAGGAAACTGATTCATCTGCCCCACAGGTCCTCTCAGCAGAGCAAGGCATGCTGGAAAGTAAGTTTCAGGTACTGAAAACCAAATCCATTCACCTGAGTATGCTTAAGGTGGAGTTCAGTATGTTTGTCACAAACAGATGTCCCTACAGCACTGAACATGCTATACTGGCTTCCAAAATACATGTACCTTTAACCCTCTCGCCACTCTTGTGCTCTTTTGAATGGGGAAGGACTTCTCAGGATCTCAGGTAGTGATAGGACTAGGGGGAATGGTATGAAGCTGGAGGTGGGGAGATTCAGGCTAGATGTGAGGAGGAAGTTCTTCACCATGAGAGTGGTGAAACCCTGGAATGGATTGTCCAGGGAGGTGGTCGAGGCCCTGTCCCTGGAGGTGTTTAAGAGCAGGCTGGCTGAGGCTCTGGCCAGCCTGATCTAGTGTGGGGTGCCCCTGCCCATGGCAGGGGGGTTGGAACTAGATGATCCTTGTGGTCCCTTCCAACCCTGAATGATACTATGATACTATGATACTATGAATGTATGAAAAATATTCACTGACCAAGGGTTTAAATCTGATGTTCACAGGCTCCATGCTAAATTTCTCTTTTCAGTGTTATTTCTAAACTGTCTCCTTCACTCTGGCTACTTTCAGAAAGGTATACAAATAGCTTGAGGAGTTGGTAACATGGACCTTTCTGACATCTCATCTTCCCTCAACTTGAACTTGGCACTGCCCAAGACAACAGCAGCTAGAAGTAAGCTAGGCAGGACTGCAGATGTTACAGCCCTCAGAAGAGTTAACAGCTTAGTTACTATTGGCTAACCCAGAAAAAGTCATCCAAGGCTAGTTTGGATTGGGGTCACACCAGGGGAAGCTCTAAAACAAGAGTACATCCTCAACCCAAAGTTCTGATCATCAGTAAGAGTATCACAGATCGTTTTAATACAGAACTACATGACGGCCTAAAGCAGAATTGCCATTATTAGCTAAGCATGCTAAATTAAAACAGCCAGCCTTTGAAGTGACTGTGAAATCACACACCACGCTAACATTTGTTGATTGTATGCAGTTTTCCTTGTGGAAAAGTCATTTTGCCTTGAAGTTATCCATCACTTAGAGCTCACGACAGGATCTGATGTGGAAATCAGAATGTGAGTCATGAGCACACCAGAAGGAAAAATACATCCCTAATATTTTCCCTGCTTCTGACTGCCTAGATCCACCTTGTGAAAACAAAAGCAACTTCTGCTTTCTGCTCTTCAAAGTTTTGCCTTTCTGGTGCTTGCTTATATTAACAATTCCACCCTCAGGTCTTCAATCTCAATAGTTGGTTTTATTATTTTTGCAAGAGTTGGGAGGATTTAAAAACAGAAGTCTGCAGTCAGATTTACACATCTTATAAAATGAAGTCTGCAATCAGAACCTGTGTCTCTCTAACAAAAGAAAAGGGGACTAAAACATGGAGAAAATCTAATTGAAAAAAGGAAACCAGCTTTACAGGTGGAAATTACAGGTCCAGGTTACAAGTGTAGCACAATTTTCTTCCAGTTACTTCCTGCATTGTTTACAAAGTGGAAGTTGTAACCAGGATCTTAAGAAAAGCCAGGATTTTGAGTCTTCCTTGTCCTACCACTAATAAAACCACCTTAAATGTGGTTATAAAAGCTATGTCAAATAATACAATTTAAGCCTTCCACTTCTAAAGGCAGGCTGTGAAGTTTTTCACCCATTTCTTCAACTTTTAACAGTTAAAGGGGAACAGTCCCAGTTTAAGGACTGATACTGCCAAACACTGCTGCTTCCCATTATCACAGCACTTGATGTAACACCATGTAACAGGATCCTGGGTATTTTAAGGGTAAGATGAATGCTATTATCAAACAGAAAACCAAAGAATTCTAATCTGTGCAACAGAAATTTCTGTTAACATCTGCAAAAGCAGATTTGGAATGTAAAAGCTCTACAGTCAGCTTTTAATTAAAAAGGCTGGACAGTACTTCAGACCTTTCTATTAATTTAATCAAAACTGTACAAAGCAATCAATTTGTACATCTCCAAAATACCTACTACAAAGCAATCAAGAAACAATACTTCTCTTAAAGCCATGTGACAGGCAGCTCCCTTTACAAATAAGGTGCTTCAGAAAGTAGTATTACTTTCAACAATTTTCTGTTCTACATTAAGTCACACCTGCTGTTTCTTTTGAGTCAGCTTCATTGAATAGGTCATGGCTTTATGCATCTATTAGCTGGCAAATGAACCCAGAATTCCAGCCAGCATAAGATTTTTTTTCTCTTCCAATAAAGAATTTACAGAGTAGGTGTAAGTATTTGTTATATATATGTGTGCATATGTATTTGTGGCTGCATCTGTATACATACACACACACATAAAACTGAAAGTACTGGACTGCTTATACCCATTGAAAAGTTTTTTACTGACTTCTCCGGCGCAAAACAAAGGTCTCTGCCATTTCTGAGGCTTTAATATTAAACAGATGGAAGGTAAACAAGTGTTTACAACTCTGTAAACAAGGATGACAAAAAGTCTGGCATATTGGAATGGTTTTCACCATAACTACTGTCCGAGAAAAGAGGCCATGGGATCATCAGGTCTCTGACGTTTCATTCTGTAGGCTTCCATTTCCTCTTCTGTTGGCTCCCTGGTTTCATACTGGCTGTTGTATGGTCTCTTCCTCTCATCTAACTGCATGATTTCTTTCACGTGGAGCAGACGAGCTTCTTCTGCATTTAGTGCCTGAAATGAAAGCAAAGAAAAAAAAATCCACAAAGTTAAGCAAAAAAAAAAAGAGCAGTTGAGGTTTTTATTAGATTCTAGTGCTATGAGCAAGCAGCAGGCAGAAGGGGGGGATAGGCCACACATCTGTCTGGTCCACTTACAAGACATTTCATTTCATGCTTGGGTTTTAGTGTTTAACTTACAATGATCACAGTATCACAGTATAACTTAGGTTGGAAAGGACCTCGAGGATCATCGAGTCCAACCTATCAACACAGACCCCATGACTAGACCATGGCACCAAGTGCCACATCCAATCTCCTCTTGAATGCCTCCAGGGACGATGACTCAACCACCTCCCAGGGCAACCTGTTCCAATGACGAATGGCTCGGTTAAGAATTTCCTCCTCACCTCGAGTCTAAACCTCCCCTGGCACAGCTTGAGACTGTGTCCCCTTGTTCTGGTGCTGGTTGCCTGGGAGAAGAGACCAACCCCTTCCTGGCTACAACCACCTTTCAGGTAGTTGTAGAGGGCAATGAGGTCACCCCAAGCCTCCTCTTCTCCAGGCTAAACAATCCCAGTTCCCTCAGCCTCTCCTCATAGGGCTTGTGCTCAAGGCCTCTCCCCAGCCTTGTTGCCCTTCTCTGGACACGTTCAAGTGTCTCGATGTCCTTCTTAAACTGAGGGGCCCAGAACTGGACACAGTACTCAAGGTGTGGCCTAACCAATGCAGAATACAGGGGCACAATGACTTCCCTGCTCCTGCTGGCCACACTATGGTAAATGTTATTTAGCAAACAAGATACTTTACTGCTTTCAATTGCCAAAACCAAGTAGAAACAACTTGGCTTTAGCTGGAATGTAATCATGACCCAGCAAATGCAAAACCAGGTAAGCAAGCATGTGATCCCAAAGGTTTGGGTTTGTCTGTGACATTCTGGTTGTAGGTTTCCACCCCCCCTCCCCTTTTTTTTTCTTTTTGAAATACATGTTACCCTGTGCCTCAAACTCCTACTGCTCCTACTCCTTCTTGCTCCTGAAAAGAAGCTGCATTTGTACAATGCTTTGGTTAACCAGAGCTTAACATCTCTCCCAAACAGAGAGGGACCTGGGGGTGCTGATCGACAGCCACCTGAATATGAGCCAGCAGTGTGCCCAGGTGGCCATGAGGGCCAATGGCATCCTGGCCTGCACTAGGAATAGTGTGGTCAGCAGGAGCAGGGAAGTCATTGTGGTCCTGTACTCTGCATTGGTTAGGCCACACCTTGAGTACTGTGTCCAGTTCTGGGCCCCTCAGTTTAAGAAGGACATCGAAACACTTGAACGTGTCCAGAGAAGGGCAACAAGGCTGGGGAGAGGCCTTGAGCACAAGCCCTATGAGGAGAGGCTGAGGGAGCTGGGATTGTTTAGCCTGGAGAAGAGGAGGCTCAGGGGTGACCTCATTGCCCTCTACAACTACCTGAGGGGTGGTTGTGGCCGGGAAGGGGTTGGTCTCTTCTCCCAGGTAACCAGCACCAGAATGAGAGGACACAGTCTCAAGCTGTGCCAGGGGAGGTTTAGACTCAAGGTGAGGAGGAAGTTCTTCACCGAGCGAGTCATTGGTCATTGGAATGTGCTGCCCAGGGAGGTGGTTGAGTCACCATCCCTGGAGGTGTTCAAGGGGAGATTGGACGTGGCACTTGGTGCCATGGTCTAGTCATGGGGTCTGTGTTGATAGGTTGGACTCGATGATCCTCGAGGTCCTTTCCAACCTAAGCTACACTGTGATACTGTGATTAGTTTCACACTCTGAATGTCCTGAGGCAGGCTGTCAGTAGATAGCTAGGTGGATGGATTTATTGCATCTACTGCGAGACAGGCCCAAGCTGGGGCTGAAAAGTGCCAAGTGAAGCTTTGACAGTGCCCTTGATCTCTCCATCTTTCTCCAGTACACAAATGGTGTTCTGCAATGTTTTTTATAGATTTACAGCTGTAACAGATGCCTAGACAGGCAATGTTTTAAATCATCTAGACTAAATCTTCCAAAACTAAACATATATTGTGTATACATATGTGTATCTCTTGTGTTTGCCTGAAAATAGGGAATGTACTTTAGAACATCTAACAGCATTTTACATTTGCTTTAGCTCAAAATTAGCATCAAAGAACATCCCACAGAATACCACAAGAACTGAACTTGTTTTTTGCTGCAAACCCACTGAAGAATATAATGTACCTTTTTAAGTTTTTCTTGCTTCTTTTTCTCTTCACCCTCACTATCTGAATTTGAGCTCTTCTTGTGCTTCTTCTTTTTCTTCTCTTTCTGTTTCTCTTGGTGGATCTGTAAGGTGGAAAACCAGTTAAGATTCAACTTGCAAACATTGGTAATGTTCAAGTCATTACATCCCAAGCATATATTAATGCTATTTGAGAGTTTAGTTTTCAATAGAGATGTCAATGACCTAATAATGCAGCCTGATGACTTTCAGGCTTGTTCTGACCTACATGTCTGTTACAAATATCTTTCCATCTCTTAAAATGCTGAAAAAAGTCTATCTGCCTTCCTGAAAAAGGGAAATAGCCTACCTCCATCAGTGTTTTGGGTTTTGTCATGTGCTCTTCCTCCCTGGGTTGCTCCTCCAGTAAGCTTCCTTCAGTATTCTACACAACAGACACAGGAAAGGACACTCAATTTACTTAACACATCTCAAAAGGAAAATCTCCCCCTCCAAAAAGGTAACAAAGTAACAACAAAACCCCCTAAAAAAAGGTCAACAGTCTATAACTTGGGTGGGAAGATGAGTGCTTTTTAGTTCTTTCCAAGTGACTCAACAAGACAGTACTTACAGCAATTTCTTTCCCAGCTTCTCCTGTACAGTAAGAGTACTTGACAAATGAGTGGCAGCATTTGTAGCCCCACTTGCCTTCTTTCCAGTATGAACCCCAGATGCACTGCAAGAGAAGACACCACAAAAGTTATGTCCATAATGGCACTCCCCTAAGAGGCTGGCTACAACTTATTCCTGAGGTTGTATCTGGGTAACTAAATTGCTCAAAGAATTTAAAAGGGAAAATTATGAGTATTTTTGCAATTTTATGTTAGCCTTACAGGTGCAGTTTCAAGAAAGAGAAAAGCAAGAGGATGCAGTCAACTTGCATTCAAAATCAAAGGGAAATAGCAACTTCCCCCTTAGTTTAGGATCAACATTGCAACTCCTCAAATTCACACTGCAACCATGACAATTTGAAATTCCTCCTTAGTAGAAGGGCAGAATGTCATATTTGAGACAGAAGAGAACTGCTGTATTAATTATACTTACTGTATCCTACCATACCTCCGTTCCTTCCTATGTGAAGGAATCTAATTTTGGTATAATTTTAACTGAAGCTGAGGCTCACCGTATGGTTGTTGATCTTCACATCCTCTTCATATTTAGAGCAAGCAACAGCTTTCTCTTGTCCTTTGATGACTGTTCCATGCCTAGAGTACTCCACATAATCTTCTGTTTGAGCTAACAGCAGTTCTGCTGGTGGGGCATCGAGATGTTCTTGTCCTCCATACTAAAGTGCAAAGAAAAATGACATGTAAGTGTTTTGAGAAACTTTCACCTTTTCTGCAGTTAAGCACACATTTAAAATGTATCACCTGTGGTACCTTCTGAAGTTAACACACAAGAAGGGGATGCAGAGTTTAATCTTTAGGAAATACAGAGAGAAATGCATCTCCTACGGCCAGTGTGGTCGTTTAGGTTTTTGCTTGATTGTTTTATGCCTGAAGGATTACAACAGTGATATTCCAATAAGCCAATCAGATCCTGGGCTGCATCAGGAGAAGTGTGGCTAGCAGGTCGAGGGAGGTGATCCTCCCCCTCTACTCAGCCCTGGTGAGACCCCACCTGGAGTACTGTGTCCAGTTCTGGACCCCTATTACAAGAGGGATGTGGAGATGCTGGAACGTGTCCAGAGAAGGGCCACAAGAATGATCAGAGGGCTGGAGCACCTCTCCTACGAGGACAGACTGAGGGAGTTGGGGCTGTTCAGTCTGCAGAAGAGAAGGCTCCGAGGTGACCTAATTGTGGCCTTCCAGTATCTGAAGGGGGCCTATAGGAAGGCTGAGGAAGGACTTCTCAGGATCTCAGGTAGTGATAGGACTAGGGGGAATGGAATGAAGCTGGAGGTGGGGAGATTCAGGCTGGATGTGAGGAGGAGGTTCTTCCCCATGACAGTGGTGAAACCCTGGAATGGGTTGTCCAGGGAGGTGGTTGAGGCCCCGTCCCTGGGGGTGTTTAAGCCCAGGCTGGATGAGGCTCTGGGCAGCCTGATCTAGTGTGGGGTGTCCCTGCCCATGGACATCTAAACAGTAAAGAATTTTTTCAACCACTTGAATGATTTAAAAAAAATCCCAAACCCTAAATTCCCACTCCTGCTACATACTGCAGTCAGATTTTTCATTGGTGAATTCTGACAGTTAAGGGATGAGCTCCCAATAATCCAAAGAACTACCTGATCTTCAAAGGTACCTATATTAAGTAATATAATGAATCCAACTGATGAGCTATCCTATATAGATACAAAAGATTTTTACAAACCTAAGATGCTGAGAACAGCTGGTGCATCTTCACATAACATTAATAAACTTACTTGGTCCCCAAAACCCAAAAGAATTCTAAGTGAAACCAAATGCCTATTACCTTCTCTAGGATGCTTTCCTTCTGCTGTGCCTTGAAATCTTCTTTTTTCACTTTGAAAGATTTATAAAGTAGCTCTAATTTGGTAGGGTCTGCTTGAAGATGAACTTCAGAGCCTTTGTCATAAGCCTCCCAAGCAAACACTGTGTACACAAGAGGTTTCACTCAGTATTTATTCCACAACTGACACAGGCATTCAAATTACCCTCTTTTGTTCCCTTGCAATATGAAAGAAAGCTTCAGTCTAAAAAGACTTATTTTATCTTCTGCAAGAAAGCAGTACTGCTAACTTAGAAGTCTTAGGTTCACTTTCGTTAAAGAAAAAAACAAAACAAACCCAAACTCCACTTACACTGAGTCTGTGCCATTGAGATGGTATCTCCAGTGTAGCGAACAAAGTTGTCACCTGCATAACCGACTCTGCAGAGCAGAAAAAGAGAATTCTCAGCATTCAAACAATGTGATTTTCTTTTAAATACACAAAATAGAGCACCAACAGGAAAGTGTAAGTTCTCTTTTGTGCCTGAGAGCTAAGAATGGAGAGAAAAAGCAACTTAACACATGAAATGAAAGTCTAGGGTCCTCACAGAGTCATGCAAATATTAGACAGCAACTGACAAGACTTGATGTCTATGCTTACATGGAAACATAATACAGACCTGGAGCTCTGTCCGGGGTATCAAGCATCATGAGTCAAACTTGGATGCAAATGCACAATATGCATAAATGGTAGGTAATGTTCTAGCATAGAGATTCTCATCTTTTGCATTTCTGATCTCTCCTCCTGCCTATATTCAGTGTAGTTTACTGAGTTAAAGCCTTGCAATAGCTTTATCGCTCTCAGTTACCTTTTGAACACTCCTTGAAGAGATTCCCAATGAGTATATGAAACACAGGTTGAAAATAAATGTTAATCCAATTTCCCACTCTCTTCATCTCTCTAAAGCCACTCTGAAAAACTTACTGTCTGCAAAGCTGTGGCAGAAGCACAGATTCAGCAGAGGGCAAATTCTAACTCTGGAGAGAACTGAAAGCATCTGCATCTAAAAGAACCAACTGACATTGTACCAGCTGGGGGCAAGGAGAGGTGGACAGAGCATTATTTGCTAGTATTTAGCCACTGCCATTCTATTTCTGGCAGTGAGCTAATCCAATTACTGTACACTGAATAAACATTTCAACTCACAGCCTGTCTACTCTTTAAGTCCACAGCATTACAGAGGCCAAGGTGGGTCACAGCTCAAATGCTGTCTCAAGTTTTACATGAGACAGCCTTATGTGCAACCAAAAGCCAGACTATGGTATTCTTTAATTAATTTACCTAGCTAGATGGTACTGAAGATTTCAGACACATTCTGTGCAGACTCCATTAATATATGAGGAGCTCTTCTTCTTACTTCAAGCATTTGGTTAGGTAGCACAGATATTCCAGTATTTCCACAAAGACTGCACAACATGCAGAAACACTGCTAGGTAACATTCTAGGAAAGGGCTTATAAGTGTCTCTGTCACAGATAAGAGACGTTTTCACTGTATTTCCAACTAAATTTTCAAGCCTTTGCAAGGACAGCAGATTCTAGAACTGTCACCATGAATTTAGAGCTTGCTATGCCTCTGAACACTAATGGTTTAGACTACAGTATTTCATACTGTGCTAGCCCCAAGCGCTGAATGCTTCCCAACAAACAAGGGATGAAGTTCAAGATTTGGCTACTGAAGTACTTCACAAACATTGTTGCTGTTTACAAGTATCACCTCTAAGCACAGCAGTGTGTTCTAAGCCTTGTACAGATCTTACACTACATGGTGCTCCACATGTCCCTGCAGATTAGGAGAAACTATTAGTAAAATACCAGTTTTACATACTAGAGCAAGAAAGTGCTGCTAAATATAGCAATTTCCCCATGTTTTCTACTACTGCTATCCATAACAGATTTGTTTATAAAAGGACATGCAGACAGATGAAAATACAAACCTATTAATCTCGTTCTTAACAAGAGTTCTATTGGACACACAAGCATAACTCTGGTTTTTACTTACTCATCTGGATTCTTGCCTGTATTGGCATAGGGGTTCTCCCTCATGGCTCTTGTTTTGGGATCATAATAAGCAGAGTTTGGATCTAGATTCCTCAAGTACTAGGGGGAAAAAAAACCCAACATACAAAATATTCAGTATTCATGATTTTAAAAGAACTGAAGTTACCCATCTATCCCTCATCTTAGGCATTAAAAACGTATCTGTGTAAAAGGACGACCCTGACAAAGTCATAACGTGAGCAGGAATAAACTGAGATTAGATTTAACCTCCAAACCTGGAGACCCATATGCAAACTCATTAATAACTGAGCATACAAATGTTTGAAATGAACTCTCATGAATACAAAAGAACATCTGTGAAGAATTCTTTACTCACTTTTGCAATATCTTCCCGAATACGTAGATTTCGAACTGTGATACGTCTTTTAGAGTCAAAGTTCTGCCCAGGCATATCAATGTCATCTGCATATTTATCTTCATCCTCATCTTCACTGTTATGATCTCTTTCCTGAGGAGAGATGGGAGATTTCCAAGTAAAATAGGGGCAGTCACTCTAGAACAAGTACAAGAATCTCATACTAGTGGTTTCATAAAGAATTCTACAACTCTTGTTGCTAAAAGCTAGCATCATTTACCTGGTCTTAAGCATCCTGTCACACTAATCTAACTCAGCAGTTTTCAGAAATACTCTTGTTCAAGAATTTCTACTCCCTCATATGTGAACAGTTAGGAAAACATAACTGTGCTGATATGAAGAAAACAGTTATCTTGGGAAAAACACACTACGTATTACAAACTAGTTATTTGCTTGCATCTGTGAGGTGTGACAACACACAGGAATTAAAATAAAACAACCTCTCTGTCAAATCCAGCAACTTCTGCCCCAAAGAACAGGCAGGCAGTGGCATGAACCCAATGTTCAAACCCATAAGCCTCCCTTGGATCACTGTTCCACTAACTACAGGTCCTTTTTTCTGCCCGTGGTGTGATGCAGTCAGGTAATCATCTTACTGTCTGTGAATTTGGTTCCTCTTCTCCCCACTGGTGTCTTGGGGAGTTCTGCAGCAAACAAAGAGTGTATCAGCAGGGAAGACAAGATAGTGGAGAGGAAAGACGGCAGGGATATAAAAAACAATCAAAGCAGTTTGAAGGTGCTTGCAAAATACAATTTACCTGTGGCACAAAGTGCACAGAGACTGCTAGATAACATTCTAGGAAGGAGCTTGCAAGTGTCTCTATTACAAATGAGAGACCTTTTCACTGTATTCTCAAGCCTTTGCAAGAACAGCAAATTCTAGAAGTCACCATTATTTAGAGCTTGCTATGCCTTTGAACACTAATGGCTTTGCCTACCATGCAAACATAATCAAGACTTAACTTTAGTTAGGATTGACTAGAATATTAAGCACGAATCAGAAGCCATAATTTCGTCTGGAGAAACACAGCCTGAATTTAATTTTTTTAACCTGCTCTGCCTCTGACTTGCAGCTGTACAGATGGAAACAATTTTGAGTCCTGGAAAAATGGCCTGCAAATTGGCCAGCACTGACTGTGCAAATCAGTCTTGGTCCTATCCATCAGGGATAAACCTTATGTTTCAAACATACGTTTCTTCTTACAGCTCCTTTTAATAAGGAGTAAGTATATGGAAGACACGAGTTCGCCTTGTGGCGAAAACGGGCATCAAAAAGGAAGGTCAGCACGCTGCAGTTTGTGCTGGGCTGGAGATTAAGTTCACTCTGCCATCTAGTGACAAAATGCTATGCGACAAGCTCCGGAAAACAGGCCAAATTGTACGCGGTCTTTCTCCTGGGGTTTTCTTTCTTACTATATTCATTTACAAAACTATTTCAGACCTGAAGCAGTCTCTAGATTTTCCTCGTTTTATAAACTTAGAATAGCATCAGAAATGACGTTTAAATGTTAGAATTTTATATTAAAGACAGTCAAAAACATTGTGCATAAGCTTGGAGAAGCTCATGTTAGTGGAAAAGGGAAACAGATATGCACAGCCTTCAAATAACCAGTGATGCTGCAAATGACCGTAGCAACAACTGAAGAAGGAACAAGTTTGGTGTAGGATAAAGAGTATACCCTCCTGTTCCAATTTATACTAAACATTACTATAACAATCCAGACATGTAATAGTCATTGCCTTAACTTTACTCAGATGTAACAATCTTGAAATAAAAAACCCCCAGCATCTCATTACATGAACAAAATCACTACATGGAAACCCAAGTTTTTCTGACCCAAAATTCCATGTATGAACTTCAGCAAGAATAATAATCACACAGCATTTTAGCCCCTAAGGGGAAAACTAAACAACTCTAATTTGAAAAAAGATGCTTCAAATTCTTGAACAGGACAGGAAATGTGTATAAAACCCAATGGCAGACCCTGTATAGAGAGTAAAAGCATCATAAAGCAGAAGCAATCTGTTTTCTTTTTAGTCAGCCTAAACAAAAGTAAATTAGGGTTTAGGTTACTTACCACTTGCTCCAGCTTTCCTGATGCTAGCTCTTCCTGAAGCTTCTGGGCCTTCAGTGTACGTTTGGCCTGTGCATCATGAAAATACATTTGTTTTACTATACCTTTTTAATAGCAAGTGTGTAGCAGTATTTATCATAAGCACCTCTTGTGAATCCTGACAGTTAGAATTTATTCATCATCACCAAAAAAAAAAGGGGTGGGTGGGTTTGGGTGCTTGCAAAAAATCATCAGCCTAGAGCTTCTCTCCTCTACTTCTATACTTTAGCCATTGTTTCTTGAGCCTCAAGGAAAGGAAATTATGTACACTAACCATTTGACTATTTTGTATTATACTGTTGAATAGCTCATACTAGAGCTTATGCAGCCATTAGACAACTTCTGATCTGAATTTTCAATTGAAGTAAAGTTTGGTATCAAACACAGAATCCATATTGCTTTTTTACTATGAGCATAAGGTTTAATATTAACAGTGCACATAACCAACATTTCTCCTCTGAGCCAAGCCAAACATTACACCTCTCCCCATTAAATACAGCACCTACATACCAAGTCAACCTTGGAATATTCTTCTACAATCTTCATGTGCTCTTCTGGGTTGTAACCATTCCAACGATCTCGCTTTCCATCATAATCAAACATCAGTTGAGGTTGCACATACTCATCTGGTGCAATATTCATGCCTGTGTATTTTGCTCCAACTTTTCTGGGTCTCTGAAAAGAGGGAAAAAAAGGCTGGATCAGTCCATTAGACTAAATATTGTTATTCACTCAAATATCCCTTTAAACTTAGTATCAGTTGAGCTCCTCTTAAGCCAGATAAACTCATCCCTATAAACCTGTCAATTGTAAATAAATGCAAGTAGTTCACCTCTGAATTTTAAAGTAGGACTCTAAACCCCATCAATTTCTAACTTTATTTTCCACAATTAAGAAAGTTTCTGGGGATGGCTTCTAGCTGATGTGAAACAGAAGGCCAGGCACAGCAGCACTCAAGTTAAAGCAAACTGAAGAGCTAAACACTTTCCCCCATTACTGCAGAACTTGTCACAAGCAGAACTAATGAGCCCACTCTGAATAGTGTCATATTTTTCCCTCCATTTTTCCTACCTAAGTTTCTTCAGAAATTTTCAAGCCACCTTTCAATACTTGCAACCTTTTTCAAAAAAGCTTTTTTGAAAGCCAGGATTTTTTTATTTTTTCTATCACTAGCTATTTTTCCACCAAGATTAGAATTCACAGTTTTCAAAAGCATTAAGACAAGTGAAGTTTACCTCCATGCAGTCTTTCTTTTTGTGGGTCAACGCACCACAGTTCTCACAAGCTCCTTTACGGTATCTTGTTGCTATTGAATTCTAAACAAGAAAAGACAGTGTTGGACAAACTTGTGGCAAGATTCACATCCATCTTTCCAACAGCCAATTAATTTTGTCAATACAACCAAAGGGTGCATGATCTATCCAAATCCAGAACACATTGTAATTATGACTAAACATTCCACTTCCTTGTTAAAGAAGAACTCCCAGCTCTTGTCTCCCTCAAAAGCACCTAACCAGGAATTATCTCCTCATGGAATGAAAGCAAGTCTTTATTTTATGACAAAAAATTTCTGCATACCTCTTGAACTCCTCTTTTGTACCATTCTCCAGAAGAACTATACTGTTTCTGCTTCTCTGGCTGAGGTCTCTGATGCTTTAGTGTAGGTCTTTTAGAAGGATCTATATACCATGGTACTGAGGATATGTACTGAGGAATATGAGGATTGATATCCCTGTAAAAGATGTAATGTAAATATGTGGCAGATGGAAAAAAACCACAACAACTTAGCCTAAGGAATAACTCCCACATGAAACTTCAGTTATTTAGGGGTAATTAAAAAAATAATACAGTTGTTACAATGCACTGCAAACTAAACTCTAATGCAACTAGATAAACCCCAATTTTCATTGAGATTGTGTTGCTAATTCATCTAAACTCCTGACTCTACATCAAATACTTTATCCAATGTTATTGAGTCTAAAAATAGTATCATTTCTCTTCTCACAAGCAATGAGCTTTGCAGAAACAAGAGAAAGAGAACACATAAGGTATGGCTGTGGTGACAGGTTGGACTCGATGATCTTTGAGGTCTCTTCCAACCTTAGTGGTACTGTGATACCGTGTGAATAAAGTTCCCCAGTACTAGGTTTTGGTCACTTTCAAAATACCACTTGCAAATAGCTGCACAGATAGGTAGGACTTTTTAGCATCACTGTCAACAGACCACAGGAGATAAACACTGAACCTATGTTACTCGTGCAAATATCTGTCTTCTGAGGACGATGGGAACACTAAAGGCAAATTCAAAAGTTCAACTATTTAGCTCTCCCATGACTCATATAAAGAATTATGTATCACCCTCATGATTATTCTGTCACTACAAGAGAGTAAAAAAAAAAAAAAGAAAAGAAGACATTTTAAACCAGTATCTCCAGAATAACCACAGCTTTAACAAAACTTACTTTCCTTCTTCATCCACCTCAGCAGGTGCATTTCCTAGCTTTCTCTGCTCTTCTAATTCTTTCTTTTTTCTCCAGTCTTCCCTTGTCATCTTCTTTGGTTCCTCCAGGCTCACATCATTTGATCCTCCTGAAGGAGTGGCATTTGCTACCGTCCCTGATGCCATTTTTGTTTGTCTGCCACGGAAAAAACAGTCTTACAGATCAATACGCTTTGACAGGACAGTCCTTCAGTGTGAATTTGTACCACTCAGTGAAACAAGTAACGCTGTATTATCCACTCGTGATGTGTAAAAAAAAATAATTTAAAAATTACCGTATTAATGTTCCTTTTCTCTAACCGACGATTCACGGCGAACTGCAGCGGCTCGGCACAAAACTTCCGGACGTCCACGATCGGCCCTTCCCCGCCTATACAGAGGAGGCCACGGCTTCCCACCGTTGCAGGGTCGGGCAGAGCCCCCCGACCGGCCGGAGCCCCGCACAACACGCAAACGTGGGCCGACGTGTACCCCCGGAAGGCGACGCAAGAGACAGACGCCGAGGAAGCAGCGCCCAGGCTCGTCCGGTAAGAACACGGCTACTTCTCCGTAGCGGTTTCTTCCCAGAGGCGCAGATGCTCAGCGGCCACCCCTGCTCAGGCCGCCAGTCGCCGCCAGTCGCCGCCAGCCCCCGCCGCGTCCCAAACAGCCCCAGCCCCTTCCACCACCACTGCCGCCGCGCTTGTTTACTTGCTAGGCCACAATTCCGCCCCACAATGCACCGCGACCTGGCCTGACGTTGCTCCGTCATACCCAGGGGCGGTACCCACACGTCGCCATAGCTCTATAGGCTCACCCCCAATCCCGGAACTAATGCGAGCAGCAGGTGAGGCGGAGCGGAAGCTGCGCTGCTGAGCCAATCGGATGCTGAGCATTAGCCGAAACAACCAATGAGCTGTGCGAAGGCAGTTTAAAGGCTGCCGGCGGTTGGTGCGCAATAGCTTCTCTTACTAAGGTGGAACAGTTGTGGGTTGGCTGGCCCTTTGTGTGACCGCGAGCGAATCTGACCATCTTCTTTTTGGGTGCTGCTCGGAGCTGCCAGCAGCTTTTAAGGTGAGCCTTTGGCTGGGTGAGTGTTGCGGGTTGGTGAAGGTGGCTGGTCTTACTCGTTTAAAGTTGTGTTCCCCTGAGTGTGGGAGGCGAGGGCTTCTGGAGCTGTGCCCAAGAGGTGACTTAAACAAAGGAAGTGCTGAAATACATGGCTGTAGCTCTTTGACTTTGTGTTTGAGTTTCTGACTTCAAGTTATGCTAATTATGCAGCTTTTCTTGTTGACCTTCCTTGAAGGAGAAATCACTTGCCCGCCTGTGTGATGTTAGTGATAAGCTCCGGGTGGAGGCTGCCTGGTTGTAACAGTGTAGGACAGTGCTCTGGTTTGTTGTCGTAGATAGGGCTGAAAACCAGGAGTGAACTGATCTACTTGTGCAGGGTGTTCCCTTATGCTTTACTAGGTAAAAAGATGACTGGCATTGCCCTTGCCTGCTCAAGTGCTGCAAGTCGATCTGAAGACTGGATTGCTAAGCCAAGAGATAACCTTTCCTGGGAGACTAAACTTTTGAATACTGCAAAGAAGTAACAAAGGAAACCAAAGATACTTGATTTCCTGCTGCATTGAGACCTTGCTACTTTCCTGAACACATACACTAATAATGCCCTTGACTGTAAGGGTCTGTAGCTCTTCCATTATGAAATGATGTGAACTATGGATTTGTTCTCTCTCCTCTAGGCACATGGCTGCTGTGCTGTCTAACAGGGCTTGTTTATGAAGTGTGCTGTGGTGGGTGGATAAATGAGACTTACTTACTTATTTTTTTTTGGACTTTCCAGAGAGACCCTATCACCTGAAGATGACAACACTAATCTTTATTGATCAGGAGAATGGTGAAGTTGGGCCTACTAAGAATCAGCTAAGACTTCCTTCAGGATCTTGTGCGTATATGCTGCCCTAAGCCAGTGAGGGGTCAAGTGCATGAACTGTTTTAACTGCTTTGAGCAGTGATAATTTTCTGTTTTTATTTATTTATCTAACCAATTATGCTAAGCTCATCAATTAATGTAAAAATTAAAGTAACTGTGGTTTTGGTCAGAGAGGCTTATGCTGCTGAACAATGTTTTTTATGGCTAGTTTTGCAGCAAACTTTAGGGCTGATGTGGTGCTAAGTTTTGCTTTTGTTCTTTCCCCTACTTAAGCCAAGGGCTTGTCTGGAAGAACACAAATTAATACTCCATGCCCTAAAAAGACAATCAGCCCTTCTCCAGCCATATCTCACTCTGTCAGAAAGGCTCTTGGGAATGTGAATACAACTGGAGTCACAATGAAGGTGGAGAAGACAAGTCAGAAACCTCAGCCATGCATTGCAAATGAAGTGAGTAGAGTACAGTTCTGTGGAGTGTGTGGGAATGCATAGTTACTACCGTTGTGATTTAACCTTGGCAGGTAGCTAATGCACCACATAATTGCTTGCTTACTTCTTCCTCAGCAGGGTGGGGGAGAGAATTGAAAGTACAGAAGTGAGTAACCTCGTGGATTGAGATTAAAACAGTTGAAAATTCTAGATTATACAGAGGAAAAACTGAACAAATTTCTCACCACTGAGTGGTGCCTTGCCAGTCCCTCAGTGGCAGCTCTATCAAACTTACCCACCAATTTTCAATGCTTAGCATGATACATGGTAATGTTGTATCCCTTTGGGCAGCTGTCTTGCCTGTGTATCCCCTGAACTACTTCTGCCCCCCCACAGCCTACTTTCACTCTTAGTCAAGAGAAGCAGAAAAGGCCTTGATGCTGTGTAAACACTGTTCAATAGTGGCCACAACAGCTGTTATCAGCACTTATCATCATGAATCCAGAACGTGGCATTGTATGAGCTACAAAGACGGAAAAAAATAGCTCAATTCTAGTCAAAGCTAGCATGCTTATGTAGGCACAAGTAGTACAACAGCTTGGGGGTACTTAATGGCAAAGAAGTTTCTAGAGAAAATGGTCTGAATTAGTGTCTTGTTCATGTGTTATGCATCAGGAGTTTAATATTATGAGCCTAAATGTTAGAGTGCAGTGATTTGTTGCCACCATACGTAGTACTGCACTGCATAAACTCAGTTGTTGCATTTTCCCATCTGCTTACTTGTGTTGAATGTATTAGAATTAGAATGCAGGTGGACTACAGTGGGAAACTGCAGTAGCTCAAATAATCTGACTTTATTTTTAAGACTACTGAAAAGACTGCAGTATCAGAAAGCTGTGGTGCAGTGGCTGAAGAAGAATGGCCAGAAATAGAAGAGATGTTTCCTTCTGATCCTTGGGGTAAGAACTATTGGTGTCACTATTCACATAAACCAACTGGGCTTTCTTTTAGTTGTACCATAAGACTTTGGTTAAGCTATTGCAGCATACATGTTAGCATTGCATTTCTCCAGAGCCTTGTCTTAAAGATGAGGGTGACTGCTGCTTTTCAAATAATCATGTTTTTGGTTTAAATATCTGGAGCACAGCCATTGCTGTTAGAAATATTTAGTTTGAATCTGTTATGGTGGCAGAAAACTAGTTCCCATGCCTCTTAAATGGTTGCTGGTAGACAAGTGTTCAAAGGAATACTTAAGCAGTACTGAGAAACAGACTTCATGTGAGTGCATAATATATATGAATATGAAACTTGCAATGTTCTTAGCACAGCCCATTCTCTGTACTTCAAAGTGTGTTCTTAAACCATCCATTTCATGTGGAAGTGAGTGTGCAGCAAGACTGTTTTGTTGATTAAAAATGTGCAGTGCTTGAAGTTGAGTATAGTGATTGGAATGATCAAAGCTACTGCTTCACATTAGCAGTGATGTTATGCAATCTAGTCTTTTAATAAGTGTTAGCTAGGCATAAAATGCCATACACTAAGGTGTAACTGCAAATAACTACCTCTTGGGGGGACTGTTGGATTGTGGTGTTTTGGACTTGCTCCCACTTCATTAAATGTAACAGAACTTGTCTTCCCAGGCCACTGTTGCTGTGCACTGTTAAACTACAATGTGTCTTTCTCAGACTTTGAGAGTTTTGATCTTCCTGAAGAGTACAAAATAAGCAATATCAACCTGTCTGGTGTTCCCCTCATGGTATTTGAAAGGACATATGACAGGCATGTGAACATGGTTCCTTCACCTGTGAAGCTGGAGGAGTTTTCCTGGGAGTCTAGTAAGTGGAAACTCAGCCTAATTTTTAGTACATACAGTGTTCATTAGTGGTTTGAGAGTGGAAAGTGGCTGCAGTGGTGAAGTTCCACTGCTGTCCTAAATATCAGAGTAGCACACTAGTATGAAACACCTTTTGGTGTATAGTAAAGCTAATTTAAGTGTTTAACCCTGCTAGTACAGGTAGTGGTCTCAAGTGGTTCTGCTGAGCAATCTCTTGCAGTGTACTGGTGGAATCGGCTTGTGTAATCTAAATGCTTCCCTTAGTAGTTCACAAGGCTTATGCTAAGCAACAGAGAGCTAGCTTATGTTAGGGCATCAATTGTTTTTCCATGAGAAACTGACTTCCTCTGTCTAACTTTCAGACTTGCTGCAGTCATCTGCTGACTTTCTTGCTACCTTGGATGAGATCGTTGACATGCCATCTCCGATTTATGACACTTAGTGCAATATTCTGATGTTCCTCCTGAGTTCAAATTTCCTGTAGTTTTGTGTTTCAATAAAGATTTTACCTACATACTATTGGACTTGTGTGTTTTAAATAGACCTAAGATTTAGTACTGAAGTGCTTTGTGAGTCTGACAAGGAATTGAGGAGCCAGTGTCTTGAATTGTAATGAATTACACAGTAGCTGCTCTTTATTTCCAGTTTGTCTTTGGTTTGAAACTTCTAAGAATTTTATGGAATATCAAAACAAACAGGGAAAAACAATTAAAGAAATTCTAAACAGATTTCAGGCTTTGGCTGATCCATTTTAATATTTTTCTTTATTTTGAAATTGAAGTTTAGCTATAGTCTGCAGCTGCAGGAATTAAGATGTGATAACTGTAAATAACAAAATGTGTCTTTCCTTTTTGGCTTTTGTCTTTACCAGTTCCAGCGAGCTGGGAGAAAACAGTCCAAGCCCAGTTTTGCAGATAAGTGCCTGTAACCAAGACACTGAAACTGGTTACACAGTGCCATCACATGGCTGCTTGCTGTGCAGCCACACAGATAAGTCATTGGTGTGAAAAACAGCAGATAATGTGCTATGAGATAACATAAGGACATGTCACAAAATCAGTATAAATACTGGTGGTAAATTTTTGTTTGTACAGACATCTCTGGAGAGAGACACAAGTGCTGTCATGGAAGTTATTATGGTAAATATACTTTTGGTTGACTTACAGTGAATATTTTGAGTATCTAAGCCTGTTATTTGAACCTCCAGAAACAAGTTGTTTTGTGCCATATTTGTGTGTACATGCACATGCAACAAGGTATTTAAAACCTGCTTGCTTGTAGGATTTCATACCAAAATGGATGAGCATCTATAATGTTTAAGTTATGATTAAATGATTCAGATGGGCTTCTTGGTACTGATAGACTTTAGTCTTGAAGCCCAAGGATTGTTTAGTTGTGGGGACTGTGGAAAGGGTATGAGTCAGACTTGGAAATAATGCTGGTCTCTCTGCATGGGAATGAATGCTACTGTGAAGTAGAATAGCAAACTTTTGCCCCTGTACTCTGCATTGGTTAGACTGCACCTTGAGTACTGTGTCCAGTTCTGGGCCCCTCAGTTTAAGAAGTATATTGAGACACTTGAATGTGTCCAGAGAAGGGCAACAAGGCTGGGGAGAGGCCTCGAACACAAGCCCTATGAGGAGAGGCTGAGGCAGCTGAGGTTGTTTAGCCTGGAGAAGAGGAGGCTCAGGGGTGACCTCATTGCTCTCTACAACTACCTGAAGGGTGGTTGTAACCAGGAAGGGGTTGGTCTCCCAGGCAACCAGCACCAGAACAAGGGGACACAATCTCAAGCTGCACTAGGGGAAGTTTAGGCTTTAGGTGAGGAGAAAGCTCTTCACTGAGAGAATCATTAGTCATTGGAATGTGCTGCCTGGGCAGGTGGAGTCACCATCTCTCGAGGTATTCAAGAGGGGATTGGACGTGGCACTTGGTGCCATGGTCTAGTCATGAGGTCTGTGGTGACAGGTTGGACTTGATGATCCTTGAGGTTTCTTCCAACCTTGGTGATACTGTGATGAGGTAATAACTAGAATAAACAATGAGTTCACACTGGTGTATCCTTGTTTTACTTAAATTCTTAAATGTGTTCAGAGTCTGCAAAAAGCAATAGTCATAGGTTCTGTTGTCCTTGCCTTCACTTGCCTCCACTATTTTTCCTTTAAAATGATGAAAAGACTTTTCTGTAGGATCTTCCTGTCTCATCTGCCTTTCTACAAATACTGTCAACTATGGCTCCTGGCAAGCAGCACAAGCCCAAGTTAGGTCTAAATAAGAAGCAGGTAAGGTTTTCAAGATTATATCTGGAAACAGTTGAGATCAAAAAGGTGTATTTCATCTTACAGCCTATCTCTGAGCCAAAACAGGAGTGTTACTGGGAGTCTTGTGTGGGCTATAAATCTGTATTCAACAACACTATGCAAAAATCAATTTTCTTTATACTGCCACTGCAGCTAATTTCAAGATTGATTTGCTTTCTAAAATGTTGGCCATGATCCTTTTGGTTTAAAGGATTGAAAATAAATGCTAATATCCAGATGCATATTTCAGGTGCATCTATGACAAAAACCAGAGGTAAGAAGCCCCTACAGCAGATGAATGATGAAGTTAACTTCAGTTTTGGTTAGGTGTCAATTCTCAGCACCAAACTTGTGGGTGACTAGGAGTATTTGTTTGCTACAGCAGTAACTCATCTGGGACTTTTTGTTCTCATGGGGATTTCTGGTCAATGCAGATCAAAGTTTTGCTTTTACAAAGCTTTATTTTGTAAACACTTAGCAGAAAGATACATTGGTTGCAGCTGGCTTTTATTTTCCTCATTTCGTGTACTTTTCAACTCAGCTGGCTGAGGTTCAACAGAAGTGTGTGTTCCTGTGACTTGCAGAACAAAGTTGTGATGAAACTCAATCTGTGGAGTGAGCCTCCTGCCTGCAGGGACTCAAGGAAATCATCTTGTTAGTAGCCTGTCAGCCCAGGGAGTGCTGGCTTCCTGGAATGCAGGGAGTCTAGTTGCTGGGAATTTTTCACTGCTTCATGCCACTTCAGTTAAGTGTTAACACTACTTCTGGTGACTGAAAAGCCAGCTTAACTGTTTCAACATTGCTACAACATACACAGCTTTGTATCAAATGTTAATTTTCTGTTCAAGTAGTGTCAGGAATAGATGCAACTTGAATTCACAATAGTGTCTGAGCGCTACCCTGCACCAATGAAGTCCTCCTTAGAACTGCTTGTGATGGTTTCCTTGCTTGATTAGTTTGTGCTCCTTGCAAAGATCTGACATATTTGGGATTTTAAGTAGATGGCTGTGATGAAAGCTAATGCTTGCTTGGTGGCTGTTTTTCAGTTTGAATGAGCCTTAATAGGCCAGTGTAATTGCATACCATGATGGGGGGGATCTGGATTGTAACCAAGTACACAGAGCAGGTACCTTTTTGGTTGGTTATCACTCTTGTAAAGCATCTTCTATGACAGCATTCTGGCTGTGAGGATCGCTTTAAATCCTTACATGAATTTCTGTAAGGAGAACTTTGAGATTCATATAATAGTCATCAGCAGCCTGAATAAAATTACTTCAGTACACACCAGATAATTCATCCTATTTGTAATGTTCTGGCAGCGGGTGGCACCATGGTAACAGCATGTATTATGGCTTCTCACTCCTGCAACCTGACAGCTGTGGTGTGATGGTGTCTGCCTTTGGTGCATCATGCACAGTGCAGGCATCTGTAATGGGTTTCATTGCTTCATTAATGTGCAATGGAGGATAAGAGTCAGCACTAAGGAATTCAGTGTGCCTTTACCCTGTGACTACAGGGAATAGTATATCAGCCAAGGGCATTTTTATCTTTTGTTGTGTAAAAAGAACAGCATTAGAAGCCTGGAGGCAATTGGTGTCTCTAGGGTTAGCAAAGCCATGAATCTTGTAACTTCTAGTTTCACTGTACTTGTATTAGTGTTAACATGCTACTGTATAGAAATACAATAATGTCCCTCTAGCTAGTCCCACAGTGGTGCTCCAAGAGACACTGGCACTGATATGATCAATGTGTCTGTAATGAGGTTTAGCCAGAGTTTATGTACACATCTGCATTTAGTAACTGCTTGTATGGAATATGCCTGGAAGCATGTATTTTATGCATATACCTTTGCCAGTCATGCAAGAAAAGCATGCTTGATAAATTAGGGTGCATGCTGCAACTCCTGACTCTTATATCACTGTAGCCTTGGCTTTGCATGGGTGTGCAACATTCCTGTGGGATCTGCTCTGGTGTTTCCTAGAGACCAAAACTCACACTTTTCCCAATTCAGACAATTTCCATAAGCAAAAACACTGACTCCCTTTCTGGGGGAAAGGCTCCTTCTCCCAGACTCCTGTCTGTGTGGAAATCCAGGCCCATTCTCTTACAGTATTTTAAATGTGGACAGATCTGCACTGCCATGAATATGCATTGATACAGGATCCAGGGGGCAGAGGATTTGTCAGCTGGAGAGGTGTTAAACTTGCTGCATTGCTGTTCAAACACTGGATGGCTGAGACAGACCTCGAGTTAAAATGGAAAAGTCAGGGTGGGAGCTTTGAGGGATGAGGACAAAAGGTTGATGTGATTTAGGTTATTTGAGGATAACATATTTCATGGGTGAGAGAGTCCATATTGCTGTGGATTATTGCACAGGGTCGACTGTGTAATCCAGAGACCTCAGTAACTGTATCGGAGGGTCTTCAGTGAGAATGCTGGGAAGACAAGGGTGAGAATACGGCTGACAGCTCTCGACAGGAGGAAGATAAAGGGGGTTAGAGGAGCAGGTGGTAGGAAGTGGTACCCCCCATGCTGACCCCAGGGGTGTGCAGGAGTCGGGCAACGATGAGCCTTTTGGCAGGCGGGATTTGCCGGTCAGCTGAGCCGCCAGAGGGAGCGGGAGAGCTGGAAGAGGGGCCAGCGAGCGGCTGCCCCGAGGTCCTCTGGCCGTAGGGTTGTGCAGCTGAGACCCCAGCTGCAGCCCCGCCGTGCGGTGCGGCTGCCGGGCAGCTACCAGCGCCGACAGGCTGCGAGGGGCACAGCTTCTGCCTTGTGCTTTTGCTGCTACCCGTGCCTCGGCAGCCACAGCTCTCGGAAGGCTTCCCTGTGTTTCCTGTTGCTATGTTGTGCTATGGCCACAGTAATCTGGCAAGAAGAATACTTGATTCCAGAGGGCAGAGACTGACCCTTTCTTCAAATGCCAAACAAACCTCTTTTCTTATGAACTGTGACAGTGGGCTTGCTGTGCAACAGTGGAGAAATGTTTAACTGTCCCTTTTCTCTCCACTGCTGCTGCTCAAATTTCTTCTGGCATCTAAGCAAGATGCTGCTGATTTATCTTCTGCAAACACTCAACTCTGATACTGGATATTGGTGGGTTTAAGCAAAAAAACCCTGCAAATGTGCACACTCCCCATGGTGTTTTTCTCTACCTGCATTGTGAGTGTACACCTAAGAAGATGGAGAGAAGGTGAGCTGTGCCTCAGTGAGAGCGCAGGGCAGTGAGCTGAATTCCTGCGGACATGAAGTACAAGCTGTCCTGTTCTTCCTTCTCTGGTAAACTTCCAGCTATCCACAGAGGCACAAACCTGATGTGTGCCTGTCCCTGCAGCGAGGGATATCCCTGGGACTGTTGCAGGGAAATCCCAGCTGCTGAGCCCTGCAGGTCCTTACTGCTCTCCAGATCAATATACAGCTCTCCAGCTTGAGTGGTGGATAATGGGGCCAGCCTTCCTTCTGAAGCAGGTTGGGCAGGTTTGAGAAGTCCATGTGGTGAACAGGTCCCTGCTGGGGGCTGAAAAGCAGGTCAAATACTTCTGTTGGGCAGTGATAAAACATCTGCTCCACACACTGGTGAATCAGCTGGCTCGAGGGGCACAGGCTGTGGCATGTGGCACACCGCAGCAGGCAACAAACAACCTCTGTGCTGGGATATCCCCACTGGGGGACAGCAGCTTTCAGTGGTACTGTTTCCTCAATAGGAATATTTTCTTTGGCTGTTGTTCCAGTGTAGCTTCTACAAAGTCTCTATGACTCAGTTTTACAATATAAAAAAACCAAAACCACAACACAATCAAGCCTGAATTGGTTATTATTTGACTTCAGCTTTCTGTAAGCCAGGTGAACAAAGCAAGATTCAGGAATGAACAAACTAACACCATGCTCAGCTAACCTATCATCTTGTTCCTTAACCAATTACAAGGGGCTGTCAGAACTTACTAGTTCAGAGCCTTGCCTTTTGCATTTCATTCAGCATAATAGCAAAAGCCTTTCAAAAAGCTGGTTAACCAGAACTTCTGTTCTCCATACCTGCCGGTTGCAGAAACTCCAGGCACAAGAAGTAAGTTTCAATTCTCTCTGATGTCATTTGAGAGATATATATATATGCACACACACCAAGTTCTGTTCATCTAAACAGAATATCCTGCAGCAAACAGTGAGTGACAGTTTCTCTGCTCTGAACCTCTTCAGATTGAAAGCTTTGTCCACGCAGCTTTCTTCCTAAGATTGTTTAGGTACTGCCTAGCCTTTGCCTATCATCTTCCTTATAAAACGCATAACCCTTGAGAGCTGTCTTTAGCAGTGCTCTGATCCTTTGCTTGGATTAGAGCCTGTTGTGTCTCATCTCCTGGATTTTGTTAAGGAGCTTACACATTGTTTTTAGGTGTTTTTACATGGTCAAAGTGTTCCATTCTTATGAAAATGGCTTTTAATTCCAAGCTGTCTTTCATTCCTGTAAAACTTAGGAATAAAACTTAGTTTTGTAAATGCAATGTCCACTGGTTCCAGAAGTCTGCTGACCTAGCAGAGCATGTGTGAGAGAAAAAGCATAAAAATCTAAATGAAGATGGATATGTTCCTGTGGGAAATAGATCCCAACAATATAGTACTTTTCTACAATAATTGTACTACTGGAATATGTTCAAAACTTTCAAGTTGCAACCAGGTACTTGATTTTGCTTTTAACCTTCTTCTGAGATTCTCCCCAGCCCTTTCTCCCAGGTAAGAAGTTCTCAATAGTTTCCTTCAGTGTTAGTAAACCTTCCTCTGAAGTGTTTTGTTCTCCTGTGCCCATCTTCCCATATCTTATTCAGAGTTTCTTCTGCTGCTAGGAAGGATTTGGAAGTGCTTTGCATCAACTCTAATTGCCTTGAGGAGGCTTATAATCTGCTTCAGTTTTGTGCTTGTTCTCCAGGCTGGTGTGTATGACCATGTTGTGACTCTTAAGTCTTTTGCTGCAGTGGTTTGCTGCTTTACAGAAGGTTATTCTCAGAAGCAGCAGCGGGGCAAAGCCCTTTTCTAGCTTGTGCTGTCTTTTCTTATTTAGATTTTTTTTTTTCCCCCATTGGAACTAGCATCCTATTTTTCTGATTCACACAGAGAGCAAAAAATTATTTGTCCTAATGGCTTCAACTGTATGCTTGAAACAGAGCCTAGCATATTAGGAACATGATGGAACCTGTGGAACAGATACTTCTTTAACTATTTTTCTCCATATAGGAACCTTCAGAAGCTGTGAATTTGTTACCAGTCTAGGGTCCTGGTTCTTGTGTAGCTGTCCAGTCTTAAGAACTGTGTGTTATTTGCTTGTACCACAATTGGGAATGCAACACTTCTGTGTGATGGGCAATGCTGTCAAACATCTAGACTATAATTTTCAAGGCTGGCTGTGTGACTTCAGAACCCAGGTTCTATTTGTAGATGCAGTTTGTGTGCCTGGAGGCACACAGAAGGACCTGGACCTCTTATACCTGTTCTCAAAATACCTCAGAACTCTTGCCCTGATTCTGCAGAGCTGCAGTAGCACTGATGGCTTATGACTCTTCTGTTTACTCCAGATGAATTCTCCGATGAGCATCTGTATCTAGGCAAGCAGCTAGAGTCTCGTTTATGCCTAAGTCCTGCTAGGATGTTCCTTGTCCTACTTGTTCTGTGGAGGCTGATATGACAGTGTTTTCAGAGCAATTTCTTCTTATGTGGGCAGGGTAGGATGGTAACTGAGGAGGAGGTGTTGGTGTTTCTATTTCCAATAGCACAGTACTCATCCGAGCGTGTGAGAGGCCACTGTTCAAATTTCAAGGTACTCAAGGGGACTTGAAATCCTGATCCCAGCTGAGTTATTCTGGAGAACTCCTCTCATCTGCTTCTCTTGAGTAGTACTGTGCAGGAAGCTTCAATGTGCCTGGGAAGGTATGAGCTAATGGCTTAGTGGTTGGTCTGCTTCTACAAAGTCTAGGAAAACAGGTCACAAGGCAGTACTCTGCATGGAGAAAATCTTCCATCCTTTGGGTTTTGGTCAGTGCAGAAGGGTCTCTCCTCCTCTCTGTTCCAGCTCTGTGGGTGTTCTCTGGTCTCTCTGCTTTCAGGTTCATTCACTCATTGGATGTCTGGGTCTGTGTCCCATGGCTGGAAGCAGTGGAAGGGGTTGCTGTTTGCTGTCCCTTCTGCTCAGGACTGACTCATTTCCTGCCTTCATAACTCATTTGAAACCTTCCTGTTTTCTTTAACTTCTGACTACAAAGCATCCAGTGAAGCCATATATGAAGCTTGCTATAGAAATTGTACTGTGCTGCCTGATGCTACTTTACATCACTTCTTTTCTCTCCAGCTGGCTGATAGGGCAGCAGCAGATTTTTTTTCTTTTCTCCCTTTGAAATGCTGCATTCATCTCAGCAAGAGATGTTTGTCACACACACAGGGTGCACGCAGGCCAGGGCTTACCACAGGCAGCAGCTCTCAGACAGGAGCCAGGCAGCAGAGGTGATGCAGGCCAGGACTGAGGTGTGGCAGCAGATCTGTGGGTAGTTTTTGTGGGGACTGACTGTGTTGTGTCAGTTCTCAGTCATTCTTTCACAGATGTTAAAGGCAGTGAAATAATTAAGAGAATGATAAACTAGAGCAGAATAACTTTGGCAGGGTTTAAGACACTAGTACAGATAATCTCGCGGTCGTTGGGGACCCTTTGCAAAGCTGCAGGGGTTCAGAACCATGCTGGTTACATCCAAACCCTCTGTGCAACTATGAAGCAAAAGTCTTCCTTTAAGATGAGAAATATGTGCATGTACATGCACCCATACACAAATAGACTCGGGGTGGTGGGGGCAGAGAGCTTAATGCCTCTGTGAATCTCTGCAGGCATTTCCTACTGGGAATGCTTCCCAGTTTAGAGAAGCATGTCATGGAGAGGAGCTGCAGCTCTCCTGTCTTAGCATGTCCCTTCCTCTCGTGAGCCCTGTCCATGAGCAGAGCTCTGTGGCTTCTGGAGGCTGCATAGGTCATCAGCAGTAAGCAGAAGAACCACTCCTACCATCCCCTCTGCTACTCAGACATAACTCTTCACTGCTTGCGTAAGAGTTGGGAGTACCTCATCCTAATTTATATGCCCATCACAGTGCAAAATAAACTGTCTAATCAAATCCCACCTGGCTTCTGATAAGACCATAGCCTTTGTAAATGTGCAAAGTGGTCTGTGAAAGGTGCATGATTTATGAAGTGTTTCCTAGCTTTATCTGTCAGCCCTTTTGAATCAGTTGTATTGGATAGTAAAGCAATGAGACAGAAATCAGTGGGAGAGCTCATAAAATTTCAGAGTCAATTCAGCTTAAAGAAACCTGACAACTAGGTGCACAAAGGGAGAAAATAATATCCATTTATATCAGGCTCTATATCATGGAAAAAGACCCACAGAACTCGTTTCTCATGGGAAGCCAAGTGAAAGCTTGGTTTTAACAGTATTGAGGGAGAAGTTCCAGTTTCTTCAAAAGTAATGTGGATTTTGCCACGGTTTTCAATGGGACCAAGCCCCAGCTCCTCTTGGAATTCATAACTCATAGTATTATCTCACTGTTTGTCACAAAGAAATGATATAAGCAGGGATGGCAGATTTATGAAATCATGGAAGAAGTGATTATATGTCTACTGTGCTTTTTGAAGGCTATATTTATGTGAAAGACATTTTATATGCAGGGCCTGATTTATCTCTGATGCCTCCATGTTTTATACTGTCGTAAAAATTTTAACTAGCTTGGGAGAGATCCTCCCTTCTGGGAGTGCCTTCCTTTCCTCCCCAGTGAAAGAAGGAAGTTAGCTCTTTATATTTTTACAGAATACAGTGAACATAAATAAATAAAGCAGAGAAGCTGGAACTACCTGGTGGTGATGATAACAGCACCTGGGCTGTGATTTAATGCCTTTAGTAAGCACAGCATGACCGTGCATTGTGTTCAGGGGTGTAGTATTGACTTGTTTGGCCTAACGTAATATTGCCTCAAGAAATTCCAGCCACTGAATTAGGGTAAGATCTAGACTTCCTGTCAAAAAGAAATTCAGTTAGTCAAAACTTTCCAGATGAGATGCTAAGATGATAATAACCATCCTGATTAATGTCAGCTGACAAGAGCAGTGCACAGAATATTTTCTTTCTCTACCCTTATCAGTCATTGTGTGCAAGATTTCTCCTTTTCCCCCCTGTAGTCTTTGCTTTTGTTTCACAGAGCAAAGTGGAGAACCTGGTATGTCATCTTTCCTTTTTAAAGGTCTGTGTAGATGTTTAGGCTTTGATGATGACTCTTCTGGTCTTTCCTGGAAGATGTGCTGAGGACTGAGGGATGTGATCCTCACTTCATGCAATTTTGCTCCTGTTTAACTACTCTCTGCTTTAGGTTATCTGTCTGTGAAACATGCACATGATGGAACCTACCTTGAATAATCTTTACTTAAAGAACCAGCAAGGATGTATTTGTCAGTAGGGAACAGGTTAATTTTGTTCAATGTCTTTGACAAAGAGGTTTTTAAGCCTGGACCAGGATGAAATGCAGGGTGCATTTTGAACATTATACTAGTAAGCACTGCAAGTACAGCTGAATCCCAGCCTGAAATACGACTGCTCCTCTTTTTCTGTGCAGTGACTCATGCAAGTTCATTTAAGTATCCTCATGGATAAGTCTTAATAGGGCCTTTGCTTCTCTGGACCCAGACTTGATCCAGGGCAGCACCTGAGAGCTCAGACATGGTACTTTATTAGCCAAACACCTGGTCTCTCATTGCTGCTGAAAAGCAAAATCCCAGTGGCAGATTTGAAACTCGGATTATTTCCCATCTGGATCTGTACTCAAGTGTCAATGGGTCTGCCTTCCAGTGGGAATTACTGTTGTTATATATTTTAACATAGGTATTAAAGTGATGAGTGTTCTTGTGTCTGAAATGTTTGCTCTTGTGACATTTATTTTGTATTAGCCTAGGTGAAGAACTGTAAACCAGATCTTGGGATCAAACAAAAGATGTTACGTGCTTTTGCCTTGAGTGTGGACGATGTGAGCCTTTGTACTGACTCAAAGGAATGTCATTATTAACAGTAAATATCTTCACAGTATCACAGTATCGCTTAGGTTGGAAAGGACCTCGAGGATCATCGAGTCCAACCTATCAACACAGACCCCATGCCTAGACCATGGCACCAAGTGCCATGTCCAATCTCCCCTTAAACGCCTCCAGGGTCGATGACTCAACCACCTCCCTGGGCAGCCCGTTCCAATGCCGAATGACTCGCTCGGTGAAGAACTTCCTCCTCACCTCGAGTCTAAACCTCCCCTGGCGCAGCTTGAGACTGTGTCCCCTTGTTCTGGTGCTGGTAGCCTGGGAGAAGAGGCCAACCCCTTCCTGGCTACAACCACCTTTCAGGTAGTTGTAGAGGGCAATAAGGTCACCCCTGAGCCTCCTCTTCTCCAGGCTAAACAATCCCAGCTCCCTCAGCCTCTCCTCATAGGGCTTGTGCTCAAGGCCTCTCCCCAGCCTTGTTGCCCTTCTCTGGACACGCTCAAGTGTTTCGATGTCCTTCCTAAACTGAGGGGCCCAGAACTGGACACAGTACTCAACGTGCGGCCTAACCAAAACAGAGTACAGGGGCACTGTGACCTCCCTGCTCCTGCTGGCCACACTATTCCTAATGCAGGCCAGGATGCCATTGGCCCTCCTGGCCACCTGGGCACACTGTTGGCTCATATTCAGGTGGCTGTCGACCAGCACACCCAGGTCCCTCTCTGTTTGGGAGCTCTCCAGCCACTCCAACCCCAGCCCGTAGCTCTGCATGGGATTGCCGTAGCCAAAGTGCAGCACCCAGTTTTCCTCTTTTCCAAAGTAACTGGTCCATGCAGGAGCTGATTTCTCTTGTGACCCTTAGGTGAGTGCAGCAAGAGATGTTTTATGCTCCGAGAATGGAAAGCAGATGAAGACCTGGATGTTTGCAAACCTGCACTAACTTCAGATAATGTTTCTAGTTGCTTCCAGACTTGCAGATGGAGTGAGTTTATCAAAGAAAAACTCCTCACCGAGATCAAGGAGACCAGTGGGAGTAATTTCCTGTGGGTGAATCCTGATTCAGTATCCATCTGAACTGGAAAATGTTGGGGGCTCAGGCTGTGGTGGTGGAGATTTACTCTTCAAGGGCTAAATCCAGAGATCAAAGAGTAGAGCCTGCTGCTAGCCTGCGATGAGTGGCTGTGAAAATAGGTTTGGAAACATATGTCTAGTGCCTGGTAAACAAGTGTCTACCTTGAACAAAACAAGGATTGCCACACTTGCCAGCTTTGCTGGTGATGCCTGTGGGATGAGTGGGCATGAGAGTTTCAAGTGATCCCTCTCTTTCAGGAGCAATCTCTCTGAAGTTAATAGTGAACAACATTGGGATAGAGTAAGAAATCCCTGCTGCTGCTTCTGCTGCATTTTTTGTTTGTGGATAAAGGCATTTAATTAACCAAGCATATAATTCCACCCCTTTTTGAATTACACATACTGAGCATCTTGATGCAGGTATGGAAAAGTAGATTTGGTTGTGCCAATTTTAAACATCAGTCGTATTATTTTGGATAGTGGCAATGTTAGACTACGTGTCTAATCTCTTCTCCATTAGGGTCTCACTTTTATTTAGACTTTAAAACTGTATTCAAATGAGGCTTTGACCGAAACTGAATCACTATACACTTGAAAGCTGAAGAGCTTATCAGGCATCTGATAATGTTTTCAGGATTTCCCCAGATTAGACCGCGGAGTGTACAGACAGGAAGCTGAAGTATTGAACGCCTGACCAGAGCTTCCTCCAGTGCAAGAGTGGGGGTTTCTCTAGCTTGAATCTTTAGCTCTACATGCATGGTCTGAGCCTTGAAATCTAAAAGATAAAAAGCCCCCAGATCTCCTAGCTGGGTCCCCTGAGCAAGGCGAATAGACCACTGAATTTAAACCCTGCTTGTAAGGTCAGCAAAACAGTTCTCACCTCTCCCTGCTGTTATGTTACCTTCCTGGCTCTTTATCAACCAGGGAATCAGAAAGGGACTTTCCAGAGCTATAAACATGTGAGCTGAAGAGATGGAATGAACCCACATGCAAATGAGTTTAGATTCCCTTCCCTTTATAAAGTTGAAATGTTTTTGAGAGAGACACAGATCCTCCAGGATGTGGGTGTCAGAGATGGTTACCTTGGACTGGCTGTATCTGTCTCCCTGCTGCCTGTCTGCCTTTCTGCGTGTCTGTCTTTCCATTGTAGACAACAAAGCGGAGTGATGTGAAGTAGAAAATGAGAAATGCAAACCTGTGGTGATTGAAGAGAAGAAGGAAAATCAAAGACAAAAAGCTGAAGAATGGGGAAAAAGATAAAATAAAATGAATGTTGGGGATTCCACTGTGAGTAAGAGCTGAAAAAAACCTGTAAGCTGATTTATTACATGTTTGTCTTCTGCCTGAGATTCACTATGCTTTATATACATGAAAGGTAAATTGCCCACTCAAGACTGAATCAAAATACCAAATCCTTTCTCAATTCCTTCAGCTTTAAACCAGAGTAATTCTGTCAGCTTCAGTGGATTTAAGTTTTGTAAACAGCAGCAGAATTGAGATCAAGTGGTTGAAATAATTTGGAGTTATATTTATGCTAAAGCAATGAGAAATTTTGAGTGACTTTTAAACAGTTTTCTGTCAGGAAATCTGCACTTTTTTCTAATGCTTTTCTTCACTGAGTAGGAATTTTTTACTGCTGTCCTTCCAGCACTGATATTCCTTTATTCTGAATCCAGGGACAATTCAGAAACAAGGAGTGGTGGTAGCATTGTGTTCATGGATATTCTCCTTGCATTATCATTTGTGATACATTCATTTTGTCTTTCAAATCTGTATCTTAACTTAGTTAAACAATAACTACTTATATACAGTGAGAGGATGTGAGTTGCTTGATGCCACTGATATTGAAAGTACAGTGTTTGGTTGCAGCTGAGGTTGACTGGCTCTACCTGATTTTCTTTCACATTGATCCTTTACTTTTACAAAGGTGGTTTATTTATTTTTATCCTTGATGTGCACTGAACCTATCCAGACATCCAAAAGTTTAGTTTTCAGCATGGGAAAAAAGTGATGGAGGAAATGCCACAGTTTCTGTGGTGGAATTTCCAGCAAACTCCCTGCTGGGTTGGACCCAGCAGGTTGCAGAGATGGGTTTCTGCGGTCTGCAGGTTAAGGCAGCTCCCATCTCTCCAGCTATTAACCTGATTACAGACAGGCAGATGCTTTATTCTCTTTTTTTTCTGGGTAGTTTGCTTGCTGGAAAATGCAGTGTTGAGTTAACTGAAATTATTTACAAAGCTCAGCTGAGCGCAGCAAATAGTATTGGGTAAATAAGCCAAAAGTAAAACTATTTTAACAGTTTTCAGAGTTAAGCTTTATTTGTGTTCTTTAAACATATTGCTTAATTACTCTAATTCATTTTGTACCCAAAATGAAGGTGTTTTGTCTTCAGAAAATAATAATAATAATAATAATAATAATAATAATAATAATAATAATAATAATAATAATAATAATAATAATAATAAAACAATCATTCCAGGTTCACCCAAGGGATATTTTTCTTTTGCCTTACTCTTATTTGTTTGTTTGCTTTGGCTAGTGGATGAAAAAAATGGCTAACTGCTATAGCTTTGGGGCAGACCATTACTGGGACCAGCTATATTTCGCAGTCATCTGGTGGAATGTTGAGATTTTATTTTCTGTGGGAAATTATAATGAAAAATTGAATTATTTTGGTTGATAAAAATGTAGACTTCAATGTCTTCTTATTGGTCAGAGGAAAGTATCTTTTGCCCATAACTAAAAAAAAGAAAAAGTTACTTTTCATTAGTGAAATAAATTTTGTAGTTTATTTTTGATCTAATTCCTTAATTTCATGAACAAGATTTCAGATCTTCTCTCTTCTGCAGCTTTTCAGGTATCTATATTCCATCTCAATTTACTTCAGAGATGAGACTTCATACATGCTTAAAACAGTTTTGCTGTTGGAAAAGCAGAGCTAGAGCCCCTGGAAGAATGGGAGTTTGAGGATTGATGTGGTGGCAGGACAAGGGCCTGAGGTTGCAGTGGAGACTCTTTTGCAAGACAGAGGTTTCAAATATGTCCGAGACTGCTTGTGACCTTCTTGGGGGGGATTCATTAAGGGGAAAAAAAATAATTCAAAGCTGTATTTAGTCCATTACTGGAGACTGGATGTCCAAGTCCATACTGGCAAGTCTAGTGATCTTCTGTTAAAATTCTGTGCACGCATCAAAGATTGTCTTTACTTCTCACTGCAGTCAGTTATAGTCAACATACTTGACTAAATATTCTACATGTGATTACGTTGACTCTAAATAGCACCTCAAATTATTCTTTTGAAAAGCAGTTCTGGTGCACTCAAGAGGAACAAGATTTAGAATCCTGAATAGGATGCAAGCATATCCAAGAGGAAGGCAGCATCAGGTCCCTGCAGGCTGGCTGTGTCAGCATTTCTCAGCCTTTTCCAATGGAGCCCCATTGAAACAAAGATCTTGGAGCATTTCACATGCCTGTAAAGGAGCCGTCTGCACCTGCAGGCAATCCCTGGCAGCATTCAGAGACTGGCTCCCAGCTCTGTCTGCCTGCACTTGTGCATCACTGCCAACTGTGTGGGGATAGACGTGCATTTCTTCATCTTCTAAATGAGATTGTTCATGGACTACTTTCTGGTGTCTGACAGCAGTTGTCCACAGCCCACAGGCTGGGTAATGCTATCTAAATATAGCTTGCAGGGGCTAGGGTGCCTTAACCAAGACAAAATTCATTGCTCTCAGACTAGTCTAGTAACTGTTGTGTACCTTTGTCCAAATCATCCACGGCCAGTTTCCACAGTACTTGAGCTGTTTCATTACCCCAATCTTGGGCCAATTATTTCAGTGAATTAATATTGAATCAGACCAGGTAGCTGTTGAAAGTTTGTTTGCTGTTCATAGACTACCTTGTTTTCAATAACCAGGGTTTAGATACAATGTAAAATAGAAATACAGTCATCTTTTATATGTCAAACATTTATATATTGAACCAGTTTGAAGGAAAAAAAATAATCTTGGGTTCTAATGGGTCCCTGACATTACACTTATTTATTACAAAGTGCTTTTCCAAATCAACTCCTTGTTGGGTGATTGTCACATTCCATTTTGAATAGTGGGCAGGTTACACAAAGGTAATTGATTGATGTTTTCCTGTTTGGTTTTTTGACTGTTTATACAGAGTCTAACTGGTTTGGATTGGTAATGTACAATATAGCAGTTGTGTAGTGACAAATGCTGTATATAGCAGTGTACTTTCAGCAGCTGAAACATGGCCAGTTCTTTTAAGTTATTAAAAAGGTGGAAATTGGAAAGGAACAGGAACAGGTCATCTGCTCTCTCCTGTTTAGTTTTTTTTACTCTCTTCCTATACTTTGGGGGTTTAGATCACATCTGAAACATATGGATTAGCCAGTTGTTTTGTGCTCACTTCATTCTGCTACATTTATCAGGAACTGGTTCAGATGAACAATTCATCTTACTTCAGCCTGTGTGTCACCTTCAGCATCTGCCATGGGTATCGAGATCAGACATCCTGATCAAGGGAGGAAGGATTACTGGGTTTGGAGAGAGCTCCATATTCAAAGAGTTAGGCCTTGTCCTGCATCCTCATTATTAGTCAGCTGGTATGAAAATTCTTGTTTGTTTGGAGTAAAAATCTATTGCTTAAATTATAAAGAAAAGATAGAGATGGAGTTTCACAGAGCTGCAAGAGCTTTTAACTTCTCCATTCTCATTACCTTTAATTAGCACACGGAAAACTGGCTTCCCTGCTATCCCTCCTGCTTCTTACAACATCTGGGCACTGTTAATACAGCTGTTACTACAGTTGTGTCAGCATGCCTTCGATTGCTGGTGTTCCTCTACACTGAGAATATATAAAAGAAGTAGTTATGGAGCCCATAATTATTTTGGTATTTTTCAATAGCAAAAACTTGCTGAACTTGTCCTCAGGGCTGTGACTTGTTATGGCTTACTATGAGTATAACTGAAACTATACCATATTATAGCTATGCTGTAGGCATATGCTGCAAAGATTCCTAAAAATAATACTTGGAAGTCTTTATTATTATTATTGATGATGATATATAAAATAACATTTTCATTACTCACTTTGCCATGTCATGTTTTAACCAGCTGTAATATATGTAGAGGGTCAACTAAGTGTGAATGTATGTTTTTCTTAGTGATTTATGCCTGGGATGTATTTTGCCCTGTATTTTTAATTCAAGTGAGTGAAAGTACACAAAATCCATCAGTAAGTTTTTGGTCAGAAAAATGAAATGGAATGTGCAATCATTTTTATCATTAATGAAAGAAAATGGTCTGTTGCACACAGTGCATGTTTTTGGAAAATGTGATTAAAATGGAGACAACAGAATTGAACCTCCAGCTAAGCAGAGTGGAATAATTCTACAGGAAAGGAAATTGAATGGTTGTTATTCGTGACATAGACATTGGCAGCAGGAGAAGAACTACTGCTGGAAATTAAAAATGCATCCAAGAAACTGGGAGTTGCAGAAATCATAACTGGGAGCAAATGCACTTGCTTTTGCCAAGCCCAGAACATGTGCTTGGGCTAAATACTGATTCATCATCAGATGTGAATGCTTTTTTTTTCCTAGTAGAAATTAACAGTTTAGTTTTTTCTTTAAAAACTATTTTCTTTCACTCTCTTTTTTATTTTTTCTTCTTTTTTTCCTTTTTTTTAAGGGGTGAAAATAAAAGTGTCTCTACAGAGACACTGGGCTACAGCTGCTGGGCTGAAGGCATTACGGACCTGATGCATTTGTCACCCTGTGTTGCTCAGGAGAAGGAATACCTACAGGCAGTTCGCCATCTGACATTGCCAAAGGCCTTCAGTGATGTGGTGAGAAGCTGGGATGTAATCTTGGAGCAGGGTGCACTTAGCACCAGGGTAGCTATGTCTGATGTGAACTGTTTGATACTGGCAGAGTTTAGCTCAAGAACAAAGCTTAGATGGGCTTTTTCTTTAAGCCTTCACTGAAACTTTGGTCTTGGATTTTTCAGTGGTGAACATCATCTTTATTACAGGATGATCAGAGGGCTGGAACACCTCTCCTATGAGGACAGACTGAAGGAGTTGGGGCTGTTCAGTCTGCAGAAGAGAAGGCTCCGAGGGGACCTAATTGTGGCCTTCCAGTATCTGAAAGGGGCCTACAGGAAGGCTGGGGAAGGACTTCTCAGGATCTCAGGTAGTGCTAGGACTAGGGGGAATGGAATGAAGCTGGAGGTGGGGAGATTCAGGCTAGATGTGAGGAGGAGGTTCTTCACCATGAGAGTGGTGAGACCCTGGAATGCGTTGTCCAGGGAGGTGGTCGAGGCCCCGTCCCTGGGGGTGTTTAAGAGCAGGCTGGATGAGGCTCTGTCCAGCCTGATCTAGTGTGGGGTGTCCCTGCCCATGGCAGGGGGGTTGGAACTAGATGATCCTTGTGGTCCCTTCCAACCCTGAATGAAACTATGAAACTATAAGTATCACAGTATAACTTAGGTTAGAAAGGACCTTGAGGATCATCGAAGCAAGGGAAGATGAATAGCTTCTCTGTATGTGAACACCTATCTGTAAACATGTATATTAGTTTTACTGAAAGAGATTAACAATATTTAAGGTGTGTTAGGTATGGACAGTTTTCTGCCTTGTACCTAAGCAATGGAGTTGAGACTTTCTTGTTGAACCTTAATTTGTGAGCAGAGCTGCTCTGCTGTCGGTAGGAATGATGGAAGATGACCTGGTCACTGTAAAAAGGGCTTGATTGGTTTTGCTGTGGTGCAGCCTTGAGTGGGGACAAGGTAGGCTCCCCAGGGCCCAGCACACCATGCAGCTCCCATAGAGCAGTGAGCCATGGAAGACATTTGAATTACTGTGGAGAGCAAGGGAGGGAGGCTGCCTGCCCTGGGCTGAGTGTGGACAGACAGGCCAGGGTGAGCACTCAGCCCAGCTCGGGGGATGCTGGGGACACTTCTTCTGCAGGAAAGTTCAGGAAATGTAGAAAAGAGGGAAAGTCAAAGAAATGAGGAAATTTTAAATGAAGAAGACCTTAAAGGTCAGGCAGGAGTTTTATAAAGCAATGGTCTAGGTTTTAAGTGTTGAGATGGGGTTTCATCACAGCAGAAATGCCCACTAACCAGTGCTCTACCAGCAAACATGCAGGTGGCTGTGAGGTCATTCTGCAGCTGCACCTGGCAGTGCTGTCACAGGGGATGAAGAGATCTGCCCAGCAAGCAAACAGCCCTGTGCTCTGCAGAGCATGCAGCCCACGGTCCCACTTCCGACACACTCAGCTCTCACACTCTGCAACACACCACACAAGTTTTAACCTGAATGCTTCTGCTGAGTTTGAGTGCATGGCTGCCTCTGGTGTCACTGTGGTCCTTTATCTGTGTAAGTTTTCAATTTTTTTTTTAAATCTCAAGATGACTTCATCTTCAATTTTGCCCTCTTGTTTCAACTAACCAAATGTCAGTGTGGCTGTGAGATATGTATTTTTCCACTAACTGTGGGGGAAAATGTATTTAACTAAATAAGGGTGAAGAAGACACATTGTGCTCCTAATGAAATGTGACCATATTCATATTTTATTTCAAGTTCCCCATCGTTGCTAATTAATTACCACCCATGATGAGCTCATTTGAATAGTATGTGGATTTCATGTGAAGCTGCAGTAGATCATTGACTGGTTAAGAAGCATTAAAATCTCACTTTTCAGTTGTGTCTTCAGACAAATGTGGATGTGGTATTAAAAAGAAAGGTGGTAATGGCAACACAGAGAATAAAAATAGAGCATGATAAGGAAAATACTGAGAATTTACACATTCCATTAACTTGATGGCTTTAGGATCTTTATGTTCTTTTCCTGTTATAACATATTTTATTCAAAAGGAAACTTGTGGAAGGATAGTCTTCAGGCACTTAACATTACTTAATCACTTTAAAAAGGTTTGCCTTTTGGTGTAGCAGTAAAACTTTATATGATGATTGCCTATTAAGTATCTGTCCTGTAGGAATAGTCAATTCTGGTGTAAAAAGATCTCCAAGCTATGAGGTGGTTACTGACCTTGCTGGAATAAGAAAAAATAATGATTTCTTTTTCCAAAAGTAGATTTATGGCTTGTTGAAAAGACTTGCCTCCTCACTGCTCTTGCAAAGGCAGAACAATATCATTTTATGGGCTGTCTTCTTGTTTGCAAATGCATTAATTTAATCCTTGAGTAAATGAGTTCTCAAAGGGAAGGGGCCACTGCAGAAGTGACACTGAAAGGATAGAGGATGGCACATGTGAAATTGATAAAGGCTCAAAGCAGAACATGGCTGGAACTGGCATCGTGTTTTTTTAAGATTAGAGAGAGCTAATGCACTGCGACGACATTAAACTCGGCAGGCAAATTGAGAGAGAGAGTTTGACCTTTTCTCCTGCTTAGTTAAAAAAACCTTCTAAAGCCAACTTACCTTGACAATGGCTGTGGAATGAGGATGAGCCAGTCCATATCTGCATGGGAGGGATTTCACTAAAGCAGGGGGTCTACTGCTGGAGAGCTGAGCTGAGCTGTCCTCCTTAGGGAGACCTTTGGGACAGGTCCGTCCCAAAGTTCTGGAAGAGTGGAGCTGCTGGCCCCAGTAGGTGTTGCAGGTTCCCAACTCTGACATAGTAATCTCAAATCATATTCATCTGTGTCCCCCTCTTGGGAATGTTTGCTCTCCATGCTGATCTCCCTGGAAGGGGGCAGTTAAGCAGACACTCACCCACAAAACAAGAGAAGTGAGTTTAGCTTCCCATGAGCACCAGGATGGGGAGCACCTCATGCTGTATCCCAATGCTCAACTGTCCTCCTGGCCTGGGTGGGGGCTGCTTTGCTAGGACCACCAGCTGGCTAGCTGAGAGCTACTCTAGGTCTATTTACTGTGTTTTATAGAGGGACATTAAGTTTGTGGGGTTTTTTTATCATTAGCATGCCTCATGGTGCAATGTGAAAGTGCTAAAGTTGGGTGTCCCCAGCAGTGCATGCTGACCATGGTGGTGCCCAGGCAGTGCCATCTCCTCCCAGGTACTTTACAGAAATGCTGTGCACTTGATGCAGGTTGGGGGACTGTCCCAAAGGCTGGGCACTTCCATCATTTTTTCTTCCTGAACTGTTGTCTGTTTTACCATGCAACCTGATCTGGTGGAGAACGTCCCTGCTCACTGCAGGGGTGTTGGACTAATTGAGGAAACACTACTCAAGTGACCAATCAGAAAAATCAAACAAGCAAAATTTAGAATAGAATAAACCAGGTTGGAAGAGACCTTCAAGATCGTGTCCAACCTATTATCCAACACCACCCAACCAACTAACCCATGCAACCAAGCACCCTGTCAAGTCTCCTCCTGAACACCTCCAGTGATGGTGACTCCACCAGGGTGTCCTATTTCAGAGTTGCAGATAAAACTGTGTCTTATTTGAGGACCTCCACACAACCTTACTTTCATTAATTTGGTTGTCTTTTCCTATAACAGAAATCTCACTGAGTGCCCCACTGAGGCGGATCAGTGGGACTGAACTGGGCTGTGGACACTACAAGACAGCTTTTTTTCGCAAAACTGTTTATTCCCTCCCAGCAAGAGAAGTAGTTAAAGAAGCATATTTTTAATCTCTGTTGTTTGGTTGGCTGGTTCAACAGCCTAAGAAAACAATTAGAGCTGAGAAGACATAGGCGCACTGTTGGAGGCCACACAGCGGAGCTGTTGGATATCCTGCCAAAACAACGTGCTCTGCGCTGAGCCTCTGCTGGTTTGGCTGCATGTGTCACTAATTTAGCTGAAAGAGTGGCACTGGGTGTTATCAAGAGTTGTTCCTTGCAATTTTCCTAGATGTTTGTTGTTCACTTGAGATGAGGGTTTTAGGGATGAATTTAAGAGCAGGTTTCTAGTTAAATGAAATGATTTAGAAAACTCGATAGTAATAGCTCTAGGAAAGGCTGTGCAAAGAAAAAGGTTTTCATATCCACTCAGTGCTGGCTGTGCAGTCACCAGTACCTCTGCCTTCAGCCTGACTAGGGAGCTTTATCTGCTTTGGACTCCTGCCAGGGCTGGGCAACCTTTTGTTTGTAATAAATTGAGATTTATTTTTTTTCTATTAAAAACATATTGGAAATATTTTGCAGCCTGGCATCAAATTACTTTCTCAGGGAAAAGCTAGAAACTCCTTGATGCTTTTTAATTTTCAGTCAATGCTTTTATTAAAAACAACAACAACAAAAAAAAAAGAAATAAAAATGGTGCTTATTCATAATTCAGGAACAGCAATGCTAAACCAAAATAATTCATTCCCTTTGAACCGTTCTGTTAAGGAAATGTATTTAAATTTAGTTTTAAAGGCTAAAAGATTTAATCTGAATTCTCCTTGACCTCCAAATATTGTGTTTCAGACCAAATATTTCTTTTAATTGAACCCAAAGGGATTTTTTTGGTGATGTCTTATCTCACTGGAACATAATTATTTTCTTTTTCATATCTTCCAAATCTGAATATTTTTTTTTCATAGCTAACCCCACTGTTTGTACATGGTGTTGTGCAGACATAACATCTAATGTAGACATGAATACATAAGCCAAGATCCTATCCAACCTATTTATCATAGTATCATAGTATCAGTCAGGGTTGGAAGGGACCACAAGGATCATCTAGTTTCAACCCCCCTGCCATGGGCAGGGCAGGGACACCCCACACTAGATCAGGCTGGCCAGAGCCTCATCCAGCCTGGGCTTAAACACCTCCAGGGACAGGGCCTCAACCACCTCCCTGGACAACCCATTCCAGGGCTTCACCACTCTCATGGTGAAGAACCTCCTCCTCACATCCAGCCTGAATCTCCCCACCTCCAGCTATTTTTCTTCAAAAATTTCAAGGTTGGGATGTGAAGTTCAATGAAACTTGTGACTTCTCTCAGGTTTGTCAGAAGCAATGAGGTGTTCCTGTCTGAGATGTCAGCTTTGATCTTAAGTGCGTTTGAACAGTATTTATCTGTAGCTCAGACCTCATGCCCTTGGGTGAGATTGTCACCCTGGGATGAGATTGTCACATCAGACAAAGTTATGTCAAGGGACAACTGTGCAGCTGTAATACTGAAGGCTTCTGCTTGTCTTTTTGCCACCCTGACTCTGATGACTCTGAAGGGCTTCACCAGTGTCAGATTTCCTCCTTTTGATCTTCTGGATGGATTATTTTGTTAGCAAAGATTGCTCTGTGACTCTGAAAGATTTTACCTCTCTCTCTGTGACATAGTAAAAAAAAGAAAGGGAAGGTAATTTATACCTTACCTTTTTGAAATTCTCAAAGGCTTCCAGAAAAGTGCAAAATGTTTTACTGTTATACTTCTTGGCTATAAATTTCATTTTTTATTACTAAGAATACTGCTATGTGTTAGGGGATATTCTGTCTGTGTGTGTGGCCAGTTTTGGTGCCAAAAGAAAATACAAAATAGCCTATTTTTCAATATATATGTCCTCAAGCCATTATTCTGAATCTGACCTACAGTCTGAGTAGAGCTGCTTTGGCTGCAGTGAAGGTTTCACTCTTCTGTTTTACAGCACCTGGAAGAAGGCCAGGCACTGAAGAGCGCAAGCAGGAGTATGAGATACTGCTGTGTGTCAGGACAGCCTTAAAATGGATGTCATGTATTCTCAGCTTTGAGAACTGAATTCCATGGGTTGTAATTGAATCTGCTGTCAGACCCATGGGGCTCAGTTCTTCAGCTTGGATATTTCTGTCTTCACATGCACAGGCGATCAAAGAAGCACTTGATCATTCGCCGACTCTTTCGGATGATAGCAGCAAGCAGGAGAGAAAGAATAACTGATGTGAATCATTTTTACAGGGAGGTTTCGTTGCAAAGGCCAGGCTCTCTCATGTTAAATAGCTATATCCTGATTGAATCTTTTCTTAGCTGATGGGCTCTGTGTTGCTGCTCACTGTTTAATTCACTCTGCTCTTTCCTCTTAGCTTTATCAAAGTTACATATAAATCTCATAGACATTGTTGACTGACTGATGGGGCCCAAATACTGCAAAGCAGTGCAGTGCTCCTAACAGCAGCTGTGGTGAGTGAGACACTGGAACTCTTTGGTCTGAAAGGCGGCTTTGCCAATGGACAATCTGCTGTGACCTCCTCTGTCTGGTACTGCTGCTGTACAGATGTTTTGCTTTGGGTTATGGCAAATACCTATTTTCAGAAAAACATTAGTAATAACAATCTTGCTTGTGGCTGTAAAGAGCATGCATTTGCAGCAGCCACCAGCAGCTTTACATAAAGAGAGATTTGATTTCCTGAAGATGGCAATGTACTCCTAAAGTGTTTGGATTAGGAAGCTTCCAGTGTAATCAGTGACGGCAATGTGTATGTGTTTGTAGGCAGCACAGGCATCCCCTTACAGGGGGATTCATTCAAGTCACAGTCTGATGGGTTTTTTTTGGAAGGGTCTATGTGCAAATTTTTCATTCTGGTTTCAGGAAAATAATACCTGTGGCCTTTAAGCATGTAAAGAGTTACCAGTGATCTTTCCACTTCTTCCCTGCAATAACACCACCTTCCTAAATTGCATTTTCCTAACACAGTAAAGTGGATCATGCACTGATGTTATCCCTGTGGTGCAATGCTCTTAAAAACATAGAGATATTAAAATCCCACAGGTGCAAAAGCAGCGTGTTCGGCTAAGTAGTTTTAAACTGTCAGATGCCTTTTATTCTGACAATGTATTTACACTAAAAATAATCTGCTGTATTCACTGTTGCCTGTGGATACAGATGTACCTTCATACTGATGTGCTTTTCATATACATTTTTATTCTAGGAGTTGAAGAGTTTCTTTGTGGCTGTCTGAAAGGTATTGTGCTCACTAGTCTAGAAATCAGTTCTTGGAAGAGCTCACCAGTTCCGCCAGCTCCTACTGTGGGAATATTCATTACACAAGAGGAAGAAATGCACAAAGCAAAGGATGATCCTGAAGTTTACTTTTTTTATTTTCATCTATCATCCCTGTCAGAGAAAGGGAATTAGATTTGAGGTTGGAATTAGCAAAATCTGCAAAAGAAGAGAGAGTGACAGACCAGTTTTACAAGATGTCTACCACAGGCAGTGTGGTGGATATTAGATGGCTGAAATCACAAAATTTCATCCACTTCCCTCACTATGAAGCCCAGCCTCCAGCCAATGATGGAGCAGAGAAGATATGTCTCTGGTGATAACCACATGAGGCCACTGGTGCAACCAAGGTGGTCTTAGGTACAGGAGTCTTAGCACTGTCATCTCTTTGAGGGCAGTCCTCCAGCTGTGGTGTAAATAATGCTTTTTTTCCCTCAAGTCTGCAGTAAGTTGTGAACTTATAATGGCACTATTGATTGTATCTCAAATTAAGCCTAAGCAGTTAAAACATGGAGAGGTGAACAAGTCACCATTGTGTGAGGGAACAGATGCAAGGCTTTGTCACTCTGGTAATGGCTTGTGCCTGCAGTTGTGCTCACAGGAAAGGCAAAGGAACTCCCACAGTGGGCCAGAGCGTTGTGTGTATACCCCCGAGTGTGCTTCCTCACTCCCTGAAAATTCACACAGCAGATTACTGCACCTTTGGTGAACTGCAAATGGGCTATTGCTGCCAGAAAGTCAGTAGGCATGTCTGCACAGTGCTGAAGAGGTGCCACAGACAGCCTGTGTCTAGGTGAAAGTAATGAAACTTGTCTAGCTCTTGAGCTCTAGCTCTCCCTGAATGTTGGGCTTGCATATAAGAAAACAGTTGCACAGCCTATGTGTAATGAAAACGTAGTTGGTGTTTGTGTCCTGAGCAAGCAGCTGGTATTTGTGTCCTGAGCAAGTATATGTTCTGATCATAGATTTTCATGTCAAAAATGGTGAAGGAAAGAGCTGTTCCCAGAGTTTGTTATTCTCAACCCTTTTTCCTCTCAAAAGTGCGTTGGTGTTTTCTGTGCTCCATAATTGCTGCTGGGTGAGAGATAACCTATAAAAATGATTAGGCACAGAGCTATTTTGAAAGCAGAAGCAAGCCTGCCTTTCAACCCTGCAGTAACTGACCACTCAGCGTGTTCTTTCTTCGCTACAGGCTACTAGAGTTAGTTTCAATGCCTTCTTGCCCTGGATGAGAAGACATCTTCCTTCTGGATATTCTTGGGATCTTTAAACTAGGTAAGTTTTCAAGTCCCAGACTGTCCTACTGATGTGCTGTGTCTTTCCAGCAGAACAGAAATTAGTTGAAGCATGTGGTTTCAAACCAATGCGCCTTCTTGTCTGTGTAATTGTGCTGTCTTGCAGTATACAGATTTATTCTACTTCACTGTAACCAGGATAGTCCTCTGGATGGATGCCCCAGCCTGCAGCTCACACCCCAGCCTGCAGCTCACACCCCAGCCTGCAGCTCACACCCCAGCCTGCAGCTCACACCCCAGCCTGCAGCTCACACCCCAGCCTGCAGCTCACACCCCAGCCTGCAGCTCACACCCCAGCCTGCAGCTCACACCCCAGCCTGCAGCTCACACCCCAGCCTGCAGCTCACACCCCAGCCTGCAGCTCACACCCCAGCCTGCAGCTCACACCCCAGCCTGCAGCTCACACCCCAGCCTGCAGCTCACACCCCAGCCTGCAGCTCACACCCCAGCCTGCAGCTCACACCCCAGCCTGCAGCTCACACCCCAGCCTGCAGCTCACACCCCAGCCTGCAGCTCACACCCCAGCCTGCAGCTCACACCCCAGCCTGCAGCTCACACCCCAGCCTGCAGCTCACACCCCAGCCTGCAGCTCACACCCCAGCCTGCAGCTCACACCCCAGCCTGCAGCTCACACCCCAGCCTGCAGCTCACACCCCAGCCTGCAGCTCACACCCCAGCCTGCAGCTCACACCCCAGCCTGCAGCTCACACCCCAGCCTGCAGCTCACACCCCAGCCTGCAGCTCACACCCCAGCCTGCAGCTCACACCCCAGCCTGCAGCTCACACCCCAGCCTGCAGCTCACACCCCAGCCTGCAGCTCACACCCCAGCCTGCAGCTCACACCCCAGCCTGCAGCTCACACCCCAGCCTGCAGCTCACACCCCAGCCTGCAGCTCACACCCCAGCCTGCAGCTCACACCCCAGCCTGCAGCTCACACCCCAGCCTGCAGCTCACACCCCAGCCTGCAGCTCACACCCCAGCCAGCCTGCATGGCCATAGGTGCCTCTCAGCACACAAGAGCAATGCAAGTGTCAGTGCTGAGGTGACTCATTTCCTGTCAGATGTACAATGTGTTATGTGTGTTAATTGATACAAATCCTTACTGAATTCACCAGCTCTGTGCATGAGCAGCAAAAGTAAAAGTGTCACAACTCTTATGACTGCATCTCTCTCTTCTGAAGGGTTTTCTCATCTTCTCCTGTTCCCTGATTTACAAAACTGATCTCTTTAATCTGGTCTTCTAAATGTTTAATTTTGGAGTGAAATTCTGATTTCTCATTTTCCTTTTTTTCCCCCCTCTTCACAGAATCATTCGGGTGAATTCAGCCATATTTAATGCCACTATAGATTTGGAAGTTGATATTGGGGCAAGTAAAGCATTTGTTAAGAAGATGTACCATCTCTGTATCTTTTTCAAGCTGATCTATGCCACCTTCTGGTTCTTGTTCACAGATCTTACTCTGTTTATCTAGTTCCCAATAAATCAATGTGCTGCATCACCCTGGCACAGCTCTGGCAGACCCCCAAGGCTGCCTGCATTTTGCAGCTGAATAAACTGAGGGTCCAAACACTTCAAATGGAGAAGCTGCCCTGAATTCTGTTGCATGGTTGTTGCTCTTCACTTGTGGCTTCTGCTTACTATTCACAACACACGAATCAGGACAAACACCTGCACCCTTCTTCTGGTATGAGTGTGCCCTAGTGTCACTCACCACCACTATATGTGTGGTTAGCAGCAAGGGAGGAAGCCCTTGGCTGATGTTGTCTCCTCTCTTCTTGGACCTTGATCCTTCCCTGCCATTTTCAGGGCATCTCTCATGTGGTTTCTGGTTTTGGCTTTTCTCTACATTGTGGGATTGTTTCTTTTTTTAAGAATCTTTTTCTTTCTTTGTCTTTCTTTTTTTTTTCTTTTTTTTTAAACTCATCCCCCGGGACTCTTTCTCCCTGCTTCAAGACAGTGCTTCAGTCTGGTGAAAAACCCCAAACCCTATGAGTGCTGGAGGGGGTTGTTCACTACTTCAAAAGCAGAATGGAAACAAATGGTGAAACAGCACAGGCTGGGGAGTGGACAGAGGCAGGCAGAGAGAAAGGAGCAGCCGCAGCAGTCGCAGGTCTGTGTTTGCATGGTTTGCATCACAGGTAAGGTGAGAAAAGTGCCCTGCAGCATTAAGCACTGCTCCCTTTTGCTGCCTCCCACACATCATCTTCTCCTTAAGCCTCTGCATTTCTTCTTTATACTGTGTGCTTTTTCCAGTGAATGCTGATGAGAGGTGTTAGTGCAGGTTGCAGACAGGCATTTATTCTCAGCAAATAATTTCAGGCCTTTTCAAATGAGTAGCTGCACATTGCATGCTCCTCTAGGGACGGTTCTGCCCTTGCTGACCTTTGGTACCCCAGGACAAGATAGCTGTTGCTGACTGTGGCTTATCTTTTTGGCTACCATCCCTTTTTTGCTTCCAGGAAAACAATGAGTTTGTGTCAGGTTTGGTAATCTTGATGTCTGCACAGTGGAGAGAAACAGCACTTTAACATGAGCAGGAGTGTGCATGTGTGTATACGGAAACTACAGCATTGACAAGCCGCTCATATGCCTTGGAGAAGAAACAGCAGGGCTTAAAAGCTATGGAGTGCAATATGCTGACTAAGGTCACTAGTTTTCAGTGACTCACAATCTGTGTTTCTGGCAGCAGAACCATACAGCGTGTTGTGCTTTTTTTATCTTCTGTTTCTTTCCTTTCAAAAAAACTCTACCTCGGAAAAGTTAATGCCTAAAGATATCCTGGAAGGGCTGTCCCTTTGACAGGATACATGCACTCAAGTGCAGAAATCTCTGTTCACTGGCATCCCTCCCTAACTCTGCTATGCTAGCCTATTTTTGCACTGGCAGAGAGACAATTAACAAATTTAAATTCTGTTAAAGTTATTATGAAAGAGATTTCCTAGGTTGTCTTTCTGGTAGTCAGCCTTATTTTCCATTTTCTGACCTCTCTTGCTGCTGACCTGGAGAGGAGAGTTGGACAAAGCCAGCTGTAGCAGGCTGTGCCATTATCCAAGGCACTGAGATGTGTGCCATCAGGCTTCCATTAAGTATCTAGTTTCTAAAATAAGGCACTATGCCTTTATTATTATTATCATTTTTCTGTGCTGAAGATAGGATTTGCTCTACCTCAGCACTTAGGGATCATGGAATCACAGAATGGTTCGGATCGCAAATGTGTCTAAAAACATATAGTTCAACCCTCCTGCCCCTGGGCAGAGATGCTTTCCACTAAATCAGGCTGCCCAAAGCCCTGTCAAAACTGGCCTTGAATACTGGAAATCAGTCAAAGAATGTCATTTATTAGAAGAATCTGTCCAAAAAAGTGTTGGTTTTTTACTTTCATTTTGCTACATATATTAAAGGTTTTCTCTGACTTTCCTTATCTCTTTTATCCAGCAAATTTTGTCGTCTCCTACCTGCTGAAAAAAAAACCCACCCACCTATCAGTTTTGGAACAAACAAACATACAGTCATTGGGATAGGAAGCTGTTTAATTTCAAGATGTGAAGAAAATCTGGAAATCAGATTTGAAAGAAAAAAATCATTGCCCTGAAGATTGAGCTGTATAGATCTCTTGCTTGCCTGCAAACCTGCTGTTGTGCAGGTGATGATGGCGGGAACACCACAAGCCCTCATGCACTGCAGCTGAACTACCAGGCATCACTCCCGCTTTGTGGTGGAGGCACCGCTTAAGAGCAGGTCGTAGATAAATGAACCAATTTGTGTAAAAATAATCATTGCTGGGATGATCCTCTTAGATTAGTAACAGTGCCTGATATAATGATCATTAATTTGTTGTTTAGGAAAAAAACCCAAACCCAGCCAAGCATTTCCACTTTGTATAGATTGCAATTCAATTGCTATTGTGATGAAGGTAAGTCTCTTGGTATTCCTGTGAGAAATGTTATTCTTCATTCATTCTCATTTTATAGACTGGGGCACGGGGACATACTTGGCTGAGGACACAAAATGAATCTATTTGAAGTTTTCTAGGAAATTTGCCATAGTTAACATCACTGGTTGAAAGGCTTGAGTATAAAGGAGGTTACTAGTGTTGTCCCTAGCCTAGCTTGCCTCTGAACAGATGCCCACAGTGCAGAATGCCCATTTTGTGCTTGTACTGTTGCTCAGAAAGGTGCTCTGCCTATTCCTGCCAGGTAGAGATCTTACAGGAGAGGATAATGCCCACGAATCGCCAAACACCATCGGAGGCAGGGTCACCTAAATCATAGCCCCACTTCAAAAGCCTCCAGCTAGCATTTTACAGCTTCTTTTGTTTTTCACATTTCTTCCTTTCTGTGCTTTCCTGTGCAAGCTCAGGCAAGGGAGAGTTTTTCTTGGGCACAGAAATCTGTTCCTCTTGCGGTATTTTTAGGCGCATTGCTGCCAATCAATCAGTTTATGCAGAAAGCCCTTCAGAGTGGACCTGAGGCCACAGCACATCCTTCAGTGCCTGGGAATTTGAACCACGGTAGGAGCTTAGCAGTGGAAATTTTTATCTTCTCCAGCATGAAAGCAAGGCTTTTCTCCTGACTGAGATCTCATGCAGTGCTGACAGCATTTGCTGGGGTGCTGCCAAATAACAAAGGGCAGTATTTTCTTTAAAAAGCAGAAAGCGTATTAAAAGTTTCTAAGCTGTGTTTGTGAAAAATCTCAGAGTCACTTGATTGGGAGCCTGAAGTTGGTCGGACTCCTTCCAGCTTCCCCACTTCACCCTTGTTTCTGCGTGATGCTGCAGCTGCTCTGATGAAAAACAGTTATTTAAAAATTTGCTTGTAGCTATGGCAACCTTCATGCACTGTGTTTCAACTGAAACTTTAAAACAGCAGCAGAAGTTTCTTAATAGGATATTTACAAAGATTTCAGTCTTTGTGCATTCTAAAATAGAGTTCCATTTTTGAAGGGGGGTAGTCAAAATCTCATTAATTTGTGGAACTGTGTTTTTGTTATGAGAGCAGCAGCTTAGGTCCTTTTTTTGGGTGTTTTGTTTTTGTTTGTTTTGTTTGTTTTGTAAGATTTCCCTGGTTGCTTCAACATTTCAGAGTCTAAGACCCAAGGTATTTTCCAAATGCCTGGTCCTATTTTCTGCCCCTGGCTTCATGCTCTTCCTGGCAGACAGCTGGTTATGTAGCAGCACAGTGGAGGGACAAGGGAACCTCCACAATGCAGTTATGTTGGGATCATAGAATCAACCAAGTTGGAAAAGACCTCAGAGACCATTGAGTCCAACCTGTCACCCAAGACCTCATGACTGCCAGACCGTGGCACCAAATGCCACATCCAATCCCCTCTTGAACACCTCCAGGGATGGTGACTCCATCGCCTCCCTGGGCATCCCATTCCAATGGCTAAGAACTTTCTCCTCACCTCGAGCCTAAACTTCCCTTGGCACAGCTTGAGACTGTGTCCTCTCATTCTGCTGCTGGTTGCCTGGGAGAAGAGACCAACCCCTACCCGTCTGCAACCTCCCTTCAGGTAGCTGTAGACAGCCATAAGGACTCCCCTGAGCCTCCTCTTCTCCAGGCTAAACAATCCCAGCTCCTTCAGCCTCTCCTCGTAGGGCTTGTGCTCGAGGCTTCTCACCAGCCTCGCTGCTCTTCTCTGGACACGTTCAAGTGTCTCAATGTCCTTCTTAAATTGAGGGGCCCAGAACTGGACACAGTATTCAAGGTGTGCCCTAACCAGTGATGAGTATAGGGACACAATGACTTCCCTGCTCCTGCTGGCCACACTATTCTTGATGCAGGCCAGAATGCCATTGGCCTTCCTGGCCACTTGGGCACACTGCTGTCTCATGTTCATCCAGCTGTCGATCAGCACCCCCAGGTCCCTTTCTGTTTGGCAGCTCTCCAGCCACTCTGACCCCAGCCTGTAGCGCTGCATGGGGTTGTTGTGACCAAAGTGCAGAACCTGGGACTTGGACTTGTTGAATGATGGGCTGGAGCATTGCCAGGGATCAGAGACTTTGCCTTCCCATAGTAAATAAACCAGGTGGCTTGTTCAGCCCTTTGCTCATACAGTTGCCAGGTTTGCCAGAAGAAGCAAACAGATGCGCTCGCAGTTAGATTATTTAGTACCTCCATGATATTGCAACATTTCTTCTCGAAGGTACAAACTTCCAGGATGTACACAGTTTCTCTAGGTATAGGCACACACAGTAGGTTTTAATCTGACAGACAGCTTAGTGTGGTAGCTACACCTTAGAAGGGTTAAATTTGCAAAGCTATTATTTTAGTTTTTGGGTTTTTTTTCTTTTCTTTCCCCCCCTTCTTCTTTTTCTCTGTGCATTCACACCTTCAAAATCATGAGGATAAAATTAAGGAAGCCTTGCTGCAACATACACTCTACTGCCCTAAACCCCCTCGCGTTGTGATGATACGTTCTGCTGCCTCCGAAGAGTGGATTAGGTCTAATTAATACTGTTTCTTGATCAGTGGTTTTGACACAAACACATCAAAGGGATTTATGTAATTACTGCTGTAACAGCAAGGGCTTTTTACTAGGTAACTCCCAGTGCTGTGGCAGGGAAGTTTGCTCCTAGTGATGAGGGGTATGGCCTCTAGCTGCAGTAGGTGTGTGACTGCCCCGTTGTTCTGGGTCAGGTTTGAAACCACTGGTTTGCACTGGAAGATGCCTGAGGTGAGGACAGGCACATTTCTCAGCTAGCACAAGTTTCTGTAAGTGACCATTGGCACCTTTTGTCCGTACCAGGGCAACTTGTGGCCACTTGCACTGCTCTGGCCTGACACACTTACTGGCCTGGTAGATGTGTCATGACAAGTTCTTGCAGGGTACCTTGCATTGAAACTAATGTACAGATGCTTATAAGAGCCTTTAAAAATCTATCATTCATTGGCTCCTTTACTGAGACACAGCACAGTGTTCCCAACAGATCCAGTTCTAAGACCTGTTACTCTACATCATTTCATAGGAGCGCTCCAGCGGAATCTCGTCAGTCAGGAGCTTTGCAATGATATTCTGTAATTTTCTGAGGTAGAGTTTCATTCCTCCATCTTGGCTGGGCACAGGGCAAGACCTGACCTTCTATTTCTACTGTTTGGCTCTAGCTTCCCACAGGGATTTTGTGCTTTCCCCTGAATCTTGCAGCTTGCATCCTTAGGAAAAAGAGGGGTTGAAAAGTGCTCTGAACTCCTAGTTAAATAAACCCACTGTGTACAAATCCCTTTTGACGTCCAAGAAATCTTGTGATAAAGCCTAGTTCTCTGGTGCAAACGCCTCCAAATTGGCTGAGAGACTCAAAACGTGCCTATTTCTTTGAGCAGAACAAATATTTATAGGAGCCTGCTGAGCTCTGTCTCCTGCCATCTGGCTCTGCCGCCTCAGCGGCACTGGAGCCTTCCCGGCGCGTTTGGCCCTCGCCTACTTGTGCGGGGGGAGCGGTGCAGAGCCGCAGCCAGACTGGGGAGAATTCCAGGGATTCGGCGCTGCGGGGCTTTTCCTCCCTCTCCTAGGGAACAGCAGAAAAAGTTGCGGAGCTCGTTTTGTCCACTAGGGGGCAGAAACGTAACAGCAAAGACTGCGCTGAGAGCGGTGGGGGGGAGCGCCGGCAGCGCCGACGTCCGCACCGCTCAGCAGCGCGCTGTATTGCACTGCCCCGCACCGCTCAGCAGCGCGCTGTGTTGCACTGCCCCGCACCGCTCCTCACCTCACTGCGCTTCATTGAACTGCGCCTCACCGTTGCGCGCCGTATTTGCGCTGCGCCGTACAGCACCGGCCCGGCAGACCCCGGCGCTGAAAGCCACCCCAGGGTAGTCCAGCCTGGGGCCGTGCTGATGCACTCCTGCTTTACAAAAAATTAGGGATCTTGGTTTCAGAAAAGGGAAGGGACAGGGGTGTAAACTGCAGTGTGGGCATCTCGGGCATCTCGTGAAATAAGTGTCTGGCAAGCATTTTGGGGGGGGGGAACCTTTGCCAACTGAGGGCCCCTTGCTACAGGAATGACATTGAAGTGCTGGAGTCTGTGCAGAGAAGGTCAGCAACGCTGAAGAAGGTTCTGGAGAACAGGTGTGGTGAGGAGTGGCTGAGGGAACTGGGATTGTTGGCTGAGGGGGAACCTTCTCACTTTCTATGACTGCCTGAAAGGAGGGTGTGATCAGGTGGGAGTTGGTGTCTTCTCCCTAGAAACAAGTGATAGGATGAAAGGAAATGGCTTCAGATTGCAACAGGGGAAGTTTATGTTGGATGTTAGAAGAACTTCACTCAAAGGGTTCTCAGTCACTGGAACAGGATCCACAGGGAGGTGGTTGAATCCCTACCCTTGAATGTGTTTAAAAAAGCGAAGATGTGTTGCTGATGGACATGGTTTAGCAACAGACTTGGTAGAGTTAGAGAGTGATTCTATAGGTAGAAATAGTGAAAGGTGTTTTGCTTTGAGCATACTAGTTTTAGCTAAAACTTTACAGGTGGTATTGGAACAAGGGGTAGAATCAGTAAGAGAGTGTTCTCAAAACCTTTGTTTCCACTGACTGGCACCTGGAATTTGTCCCATTCCTTTCCTGGACTCTGCAGAAGAAGAAATTCAGTGATTCCAGGCTTGTTTAATCAAAATAGCTCTGCAGTTGCCTTTGCTTCGGGGATTATCTGTTTACACAGAAGATTGCTCATCTGAACCTCAGAAACATTTGCTTCATCTCCTTCCCTCTTCCCCGAAGAAGTCTGGTTTGCAGCAGCATGTAGCTCCCTTTCATCAGACTGCCTGCAGAGCTACTTGGGAAGCTAAACACAGCTCTCCAAATTTATTAAAATGCATTGCTTGTTTTTTTGTCAGCAGTGCTGATGTTGGTAAGAACAACAGGGCAAACACCTTAATAAGCGAGCTGAGAGCCTGTGTAGTGTTTATCTCACACGCACACCCAGTTTGGTTACAGCTCAGCTGTTCTTGCATTACAAGCAGTGGTGGCATTACTTTCAAATGGTGTTGGAATTAAGTAAAACTGGGCCTGTGTAGAAGCCTACGTAGCTGCTGAGCTTCATACTGAGCTGCAGAGCCCATTCCCTGTAGTCTGAACCAAGACCTAGTGCAGAGCATCCTTATGGGTGCAGATCCTTGAGTGCAGTATTGTGGCAAAAGAGGAGTTTTAGTGGTCTCAGACTGGACACAGAGGCTAAAATACCCTGTTGCCATGGAGGTATGGAGTGCTGTGAGGGCTGGTACTGTGTGTCTGCCACTCTCCATCCACATGGATGAAATGAAAGATAGAGGCAGCTCTTCAGGTGCTTTGCTAGGAGAGCACATGACAGAAATAGAAACAATTCACCCGGCGCTGCCCTCCCGTGGGTTGAGCTGCATTTCCACAATGCTCAGAAGCACCAAAAATGCTCCTTCTTCTGGCACAGAAGAGAGAATAGTCTCTTCTCCTGTCAGTTCTGTAGATATACTCCCATTAGTTGATACATTTAATGGTAGGGGTATTTTCTGCATCTGAAAAGCTGTAGGCACTGCCCAAATCATCTAGGTCTTCTTAGTGTGAATAAATATTACAAATACATGACAGAGAGATAAAGAGCCTCACTGCATCACTGGATGTAGATGGACCTGACCTGTGAGAATTGAAGTCCCTTGTGTTTGAACGTCTAGGTGTGACCAACTAGGGATTTACATCCCTTCTTGAAAGGTGGAGCCATTTCTTTAAAATGCTTAGCCTTTGTTTAAGTGTTGCTTTAGTAATGACTCACAGGAGAGGCTGCAATGAATTGAATCATTACTCAGCGTGTCTATTTGGTGAAGAATTCAGATGCAGAGAAAAGTTCAGAGAAAAACCTAAGGTCTAAGGAGCTCACAGCCCAAACTGCTCTAATCATTTTACCTTGCTAGCTGCTGAAATCTGGGCTCAGCTTCACTGCTGATAGCATTTGCCACTGCAAGATTGTTCTCCTTTTCTCTGGGTTTTGCCCAATGTTCAAATATAGAGTGACTCAATGTTTCCATTCAGTGCTTCCGTATGTAAAATGTGTTAATCTGTTCTAAGCATCAGAGCATCTTCTATAAGCTGATATTTTGGCATCTCCTTTGGTCTGTAGCTATTTCAACTTTATTGAGCTGTTTGAAAGGGAAACATGTCCTGGCATAAAAGGCAGGTACTGAGGTTTCTTTAGCCAGTAGACTCTTTTGTCAAGGGAGTCCAGGCCCACATGGGCAAGCTTCATTTGTAGCTGTAATCTTGCAGATGTGATTTCCTGTGTCAAAAAGAGGTACTTTCTTCCTAGCAGGTTGAGGATTGGATTAGAAAGGGCAGTGCTTTCTCGGGAGGTTAAAGTTTTAGTCCTTAAAAGTGGCAACTATGAAGAAATCGTTGCTAAGGAGGGCAAGGGCAAGGGGAGAAGGTTTAACCACAGACATCTGTGAGCAGTTTCAGCAGAGGGTATCCAAGATACCAGTGACTCGAGTAAGCTGTGTAGTCAGTCCTGCTCCTGTCTGCACTGTTAAGCCAGTTCTCAGCTCTATGCCCAGCAGAAATCCAGCAGCATAGCTAACAGCCTGTAACACCTCAATTTGAACCCAAGAGAAGTGCTCCTTGGAAGCTGTGAGGGAGGAAGGGAATCAGCAGCCACCTCTGGCGTGCTCCTTGGAAACTGTGAGGGAGGAAGGGAATCAGCAGCCACCTCTGGCTTTTCTGTAGGCGGAGGTGCCTGGTACAGCATATGTCCTCTCAGCCCATGCTGATGGCAGGCTGTGGGAAGGATCTGCACAAAAGTCAGAACTGTCTTGCTGTTGTATTCCATCAATATGCCTTGCTCATAACTGACTGAGTGCTGGACAACTAATCTTGATTCAAGCCAGAGAGAGTCTTGCAACTCCAAAGTAAGTGGAGAGACCAAGCATTTCATGGGAATCTGAGTACCCTGTTGGAGTGGGGAGAGACAGGATGACAAAGCCTCAGTTTCCCACTGTGAGTGATGAGGTAATTGCATCATAACTGACAAAGCTGCTGATTTTGAGGATAATTTTTCCAAGGGCAATGCTAAGATTGCAAGCTTTCAGCTTTTGTGTGTCATTTACTTCTCTTTCTTGTGCTGATTTTTTTTTATAGTGGTTTCTGTGGAGCAAATGGCTACTCAGCAAAATTAATTTGTCAGAATGTGACCCTCATATGGGATCTGGGATTTCATCACTGAGCACTTTCACATATTTCAAAAACTATATTAATGTTAGAAGAGACCATATATCAATTACTTAGTAGTTTACTTCCCAGCCCACACCACAAAAATTTCACCCAAGGGTTCTTTCAGTGCTCCCAGGAGTTGTTGGCAGAAGCAGCTCCCTGGAGCTAAAGTGGAAGAGACAAATTAATGTGACTGAAGTTTAAAATATGCTTCTCTCCTTTCTACTACAAATTATCTGTGATGAATTACCATTCCTCCCAGGGTTAGAAAATAAGCCCAACAACTTATACCTGGCAACCTTTAATAGCTCTGCATGTGAAGCCTCTTTGCTCTGCGACCCAGGAGAATGACATCTTAATATTCCTCTTAAAAGCTTAGTGTTTATGTTGGGTTTCCTGTAAATTCATAGTGTTTCATTTGCAGCCAAACTGCAACAAAGCCCACATGACGATTAGGAAGCCTTGCACGTAGATACAGAAAATGCAGTCACAAGATTGCTAAATAGAAATTGCTCTATCTTTAAATGATCATGAGCTGTCAGCTGTTCCTTTGTTCAGATTATTATAGATACACATAAAACATTTGATTGAATGCTCAAGTTTTCACCAGCTAGAATCCAGACGGATGTCTGATAAAATAACAAACACTCCCCACACCACCCCTCCTCAAAATCCCCTTCCTGCTTCGGCTGAATTTCTCCCTGTATTGAAGCCAGTATTTCATGGACTAAATTGGACAAAGCAAGCAAACAATCTCCTTCGCATTGATTTCCAAATCAAATCATTGTTAATCACATCAATATTCCCAGCTGATTCAACAATCTCAGAGGCCAGCTCTCTGACTCAAACAAGCTCCTCTGCATGGATGCCACAGAGACCTCTGTGTATGCTGCCCAAATTTGCTATTAATTGTTGTTGGAAACATTCATGTCTGATTCTCTCACCTCTTCTTTCTCCTCCCTTTGCCTTCAAGCAGCAAGGAAGAAACAGAAATAGCATTCTTCACATGACATTGGATTTCTAACCTCTCTCAGTGATGTGAAGAGCATTGCCTAGTGCTAAAATGCAATCTGGGACACCACTGGCTTACCTGTAAGCAGGCACAATAACTCAGCCACTGGGAAGCATGGCAGACATTTCAGTGTGGTGAGCTGTTAATTTCTGGAGCTAAACTCTGCTGTTTTGTGGGAGAACTCTGGAGGCTGGGGGGTGATAATTTAGGGGATATCAGAGCCAGCTGCTTCAGGCTGTGCCGACTGTGGAGCAGAAGCCTGCTCCTGCAGATATTTGTCCAAAAGATTGATTTCAAATCCCTGTACATCTTTCTGTGTTCAGTGAGACACCTCTCATGCTTTAAGCAAGTGCCTGTGCTTTAAGAGAATGGCAATCAGGACAGAAACAGTGCAGCTGTGGTCTGACGGTGACAGGAGCAGCACTGGTATTGGCAGCCCAGTGCAGAAGGGATGCTGGCAGGACCTGGGAGGAATTCTCTGTCAGCTCCAGCATCCCCAGTGGCTCTAGCCGAGGGCAGTTTTCACCACAGAGGGTCAGGAACTCCTCTCATTTCCAAAAGAAGGAGCAGAAAGGAAGAAAAGGTGGCAGACTCAAACATGGCTGTTTCCAGCAATAACAAGAAACCACAGCCCTGCATGCACACAGAGGCAAAGAAGCACACACAAACACATGCAGAGCGCATCACGGTTGACTGAAGAGGAGCCTGTCTGAACTTGGATTAATAGTCAATTTGAAAAGGAGAAGATGAGCCTTGGAGACTGAAATGCCTTCGCCAGGTTAGGCACAGCTCACAGGGACTCTGTGCCCACGTGGGCACAGTTGTTTGGGAAAGCATATGCTGCCTGTTTGACATGTAATAAATTTACCCTGTCAGAGACGCAAGACTTCAGGACTATATCTGTAGCACCTATTAGGAATGGCAAATTAATTAAAAATATGAGCTAATTAACCTCCCTGCTCTCTGCCTCCTCCTTTGCCAGGGCACTGAGGCTCATCCTGCTGTAAGCCCCACAGCAGCCTGCACTGTGTCCTGGGCAGCCCTGGTTTTACTAATGGCCCACACACTGCTCTTTGCACCTCTGGGGACCAAGGTGCCCTCTGCTTAATGAGGCCACTGACAGTTTGATGATGCGTTCTGTAAAAGTGTTCTCCCCTGTGCCTTTACTGAAATTGTCTGTGGACAGGCTATAATATGCCCTTAGTCTGGTGTGTGAGCTGTAGAGCAGGGTCACCAACAGAGGCTGAGATTGGAACAAGGTTTTGAAGAGTTTCTGCCTCAGAAATGGAACCCTGATGAGGTGAAGAGGCCTCTAGAAAGAGACAGAAACTTCACCTAAGATGGGTGAGCTGAATTTAGGGAGTACTGTCATAAGTATCCTTTAGCAGAGTAGGCTTTGTATAACCTCCAGGAAGCTTTAGTGAAAGGGAAATTTGGGCTAACTTCATCTCTGCGTTGGTTAACCTGCTACAGACCGCTGTGTCCTCTGCAAATGACAGGGACTGCACACAAGCTGGTGAGCACAGCGGGAGGCTCTGCAGTGGCTGCACAATCAGCCCACGTCAGCACTACAGGTGGCTTCACCCGGTGAGTGCTAGTCTTTGTTCTCTTGATGTCACATCTTCCTGTCTGCTCACTTTTAAATCAAATTGCCATGTTCTCTGATTATAATGTTTTACTCCTCTGAAAGTTATTGTTTGCACAGTGGCATCTGCACAGTGCTGTTTTTTTCTCTCTGAATAATCACCTTCATAATCTGAAACTGAAAAGAAAACCCAAACAGCTACCCTGGCAGAAAGGAAAATTCTCACAGAATAAATTTCTACAGGCTCAGTTAAATTTCCCTGCAAATGCATATTGCTTCTGGAGCTTCTTGGGAAGGCAGCGATGAGGAGAATTACTCTATTCAGTTTTTACCTGCTGACCCTACCGAATACTTTCCTCAGCGTGCTATCATCAGAGGTGGTGTGGAGCTGATGCATTCACTATTTTCTGTTTAATAGAGCTGATATTCAAATCGAGTGGTGTCCCTTGTCACAAATTTAATTTCATCCTTCTACTCCACTTGCCAAGAACAATACAATAGCCTCACTGTTAGATACTGTGCTTGGTTCATTACTTTAAAGTATGCTAGCACTTTGTTCATAATAGGTTTGATGGCTCAGACAATATAAGCACTGAATTTTTAATGGTAACAATAAGGTATTTATTTTTCTATATTTGAAGAAGGAACAAACCCCACAAATCCCTTGTGAGAATGTTTGCTTTTTGTGAGACTAAGTTCAGTTTTGCAGTGTGCTAGATCATGTCAGCACCCTCTTTTGGGGTGACCCTGGTGATGTGTTATTTAAGGGTGTAATGAAAAGTACTTCAGGGGCTCTTGCAGCACATGAGTGAGTTTTACTTTTATCCTTGCAGCCCAGCAGAGAAGATCTGGCCAGCCATAGGGTCTAAGCTGCATTCACAGGGAGAAAATCTTGCCTGTACCTGAAGCATCTTTAAATCAGTGGCAGGGTTGTTTCTTGTTGGGGAGCTAAATTTGGTGTAGGAGCTCAGGCATGGGTTGGGGTTTCAAGATCATGTAGCCATTGACACCCTCTTCCCTGTTTACTTCTGGTCTATTTAGTGCTATATTCACATTCGATGTGTCCAATTTATAATGTGTCCCAAAGCTATCCTGCAAGGAGCAGAGTGTGAAGCTGAAGCAGGGTAGGAGGGAGGGGATCAGCTATGGGTCCTCACAGCTTGGAGCAGCTCACAGAATGCCATGCTGCCGAGGTGCTTGCTGGTTGACTTCTGTGGTGGTTTGCCTGAAACTGTCACAACTTCTTACTGAGGAGTTTGGAGGTACATCCAGTGATAAATAGATAAAGTGATAAAGCATCACTGCCTTGCAGAGGCATCAGGCTGCTGGGGAGAAGCATGGAGGCATTTCTGGATGTGTCAGTTTATACCTCTGCTTAAGGAAGGCTTCAGCTCGCCCTGCATGGCTGCTGCCCCTTATCTTCCTGGCCTCGCCCCACACCAGCCCCTTTTCTCAGGGCAACTGCATGTTCCTGTTGACATGCCTCACTGATTTTTACTCTGCTTTGAAAAATGTTAGGAGGCTGCACAAAATTTCCATATTATAATGGAATCTGGAGGTTCCCATGAGCAGGACTCCCCAGTGGCCTGCAGGGAAGAGAGGTAACATTTTAAGGAAGGAACATTTGAGAGCATTTCTGCAAAACCAGGAAATATTTTATTTTTAAAGCCTTGTGCATAGAATTTGGCTTCCTCTGAAACTGGAAATTGTCTCACAGCAACATATGTTAATTCATTAGATGAATTTCATTCACTGAAATGTGAACTAGAGTAATTTCTTCCTACTTCTGAATGCAAATTGCAATTCAGCCTTAACTATGGTGGTATTCACATTACAGAGGGCTGAAAAATGTCTATGATATTTACTTTACTCTTGTGTTTAACTTAGCAAGACCTTTTTTCAATAAGCTTTATTTCATCCTGGAGCAGCCTTTTATGCTGTTCATGTGGCAGTTTTGCACAGAGGGGTTGGCTCAGGCCATAAGCATCTCCAGAGCTGAAAGTCTCCTGGATACCTGGGGGAGGCTGCTGTGACTTACAGTTCCCTTCTTGTTTCCTTCCTGGTGGAAACTGGGTCTGTAGCAGCAGACCTAATACAGAGCAGGGGTGTGCTGCAGCACAGCCAATATCTGGTTTATTTTAACTTAAATGAGCAAGTCATAAGTAGAGGAATTTGCTTCCATTTTGATTTGCAAATTGATTTAATGATTCTTTCAGCAAAAATAAACTACCTCAATAATAACAACTTTATAACCTTGAGGTCTCTCTTTGGACTGCTCATGAAAATGCTGCATAACCTCCATCAGTACTGAATTTGTTCTGAGCATCGCAACCAATGAAGAAAAGAAGACAAATTGCAAGGGGGAATGAACTTGCAGTTCACTTCACACCATATGTTAAATTGTTTCTTAAAAACTGTTTTGATAACTTTTTCTGCTCACAATAGCGTTGCCTGTGCATTTATGTGTGTTATTTTCTCTGTATGAGGTTAATGACTGCCTGAAATCATTCACTGAAAGCAATTGTTTGGACATCCCTCCAGGTACTTTAAAAGGTGCTAAAATTTCTTTCTATTGTTCAGCTCACATCTGGAGTTGACTCCAGCCCATGTCTGGTATGCCAAGGCACAAGCCTCACTCTGTATTCCACTCGCATCTTTTCCTTTCCTGAGCTTATTCTGTCTGATTCTGATTCTTATTCTGTCTTATTCTGTCTGAGCTGATTCTGTCTGGGTGGTGTAGTCACAGGAGGAACTGTGTGCAGGAGAGAACGGTCTGGTTTGTGATAGGGAGCTGGTGTGAGGAATTAAAGCTTCTGTAGTGGTAGACATGGCAACAAAAGCAGAAAACCTCCTCGTGCTGAAGGAAAAACTGTCTGCTGAGACATTTGGATGTAATACATGGGTATTGAGCAGTGGCTTTCACACTAATTTCCAAAGTGCTGTTAATGTCAGCCAAGGTCAGGCCTTGCAGTTGCCTTGCCAAAGGCTGTCTAGTGAGGTTATCCTCACTGCTGCGGCTGGCTCACTGGATTTCTTCCCATCTATACTTTAACATAACAGACACATAAAGTACAGTAAGGAGAAAGCAAATCCTCTTTAATGATCTCCCCTCCTATTCCAAAATCCTGGTGAGTTTGTGTATTGATTGCACATAAAAAGGAAAACCAACTGAGACTTACCTGTAGTAGAGGCCAGCAGAGCAATGTTTGTCAGGCAGTGGGAGCCGTCCATTAAACAGTGTAACTTCCCCACCATATAACATTATCCCTGCAATTTCTCACTGCTGTCACCTGTCTCAAAGAGCTGTTAGTGCCCAGTCTGTAAATGCTTGGGGAGCAGATAGCATAAGCTGAGAAGTCTGGTATTGGTACATTACAAGAAAATCCCTCTATCTTAAAGTTGCTTATGGTAAAAAGTTCCAATTTCTAGTTATCACTAACTAACAGACCAAACCAACTCAGGAGTTCAGGAATAAACCTGGCATACATTGGTGTGACTGGTTGTGGGGTGAGGGAAGACTGGCACAAAATACGAGGATGCTGTGGTTGAAGGAGAGGCACCTTAACAGTCCTAATCTTCACCTCTCGGTATTTAAGTCAGAGTGCAGCTTCCTGCCATTATTAGAGCAATTAAAAGGCAATTACATTTCCCTTTTTATTTCAGCTCTTGATTAATGAAAGCCACTTTACATCTAGGGTGATCTATAAATGAAGGCATTTTGCATGTGAGAAGCTGCAAAGGGTGGAAGACTTTGGGGTATCCAGTCAGCAGCCTAGCAGCTCAGATTGGTAGTGCTAAAGTATCCGCCTCCCTTGCACAGCTCTGCAGGATCATGGAAAGAGGCCAATTGCTGGATTTCTGTACTTTATCTTGATTAAATGGCTGTTTCAGTTTGGTATTCACTCCTTTCATATTTGTAATCACTTTAAGATTTTCATTTTATAGTATTCACTTATTTAACTGCTTGTTTCCTGCCAAGTCTAAAAAAAGAAAGGCTTTTCCCTCCCTTCTCCTTGCTGCAATAAAGGCAGGAGTTTACACAAAATTACTTCTATATTTAAAGTCTCCTGATGTAAATCTCTGATTGCTTTAAATAGTCTGAGCTAGTATATGTTGCAGATAAATACAGGAGTGAAAGATCTTGAGCTGCTGGGGGAGGCTGACTGCTGCAAGCACTTGGGCAGGCTGGTGGGCATCCCTGTGTCCTAAGGAGGATTGCAGCACCCCTGGGACCTGCATGGGTTCTGTCCCTCCCCAGATCCTCCAGAAGATTTTGGAGATTGCAGTGATTCCATTTCAGGTGTGTGCTGCCTCCTTGTGGAGGGGCTGTGCCTGTCAAAGGCTCCTGCATTGCTGTGAGGTTGGGACTGGGAGAGCAGAGGCTGCAGACATTCAGTGTTGTGGGTGTTTCACCAGAGATGTAGGAAGAGGAAAGCTCTTTCCATGGGTCCGCAGTGATCACCAGACTGTCAGCAGCAGAAAAAGGACTCCTTTCTGGTTCCTTATCACCCAAATTAAATATCATTTACCTTGCATCATAGCCAAGGTAATAGGAAAAGAAATACAGTCTGAGTGTGCTGGAAAGGACAAAACCCTCTTAGGTGTTAATTTTACTATTGGACACTAAAGAGATAAAATCTTTTCAAGCATTGGCTGGACTAGTTACCTTTATCACACTCATTTCTCAACACTTTTGTACTGATGTTGTGGGATGCAGTTTAAAGAACTTGAGTAGTGGGAAAGTTAGAAGTCATCTGAGGGGAGCTGCTTTGGAGACAGGATCAAAAGTAGTGAGCAAATGCCTGTGGCATTGCCTGTTGGTCAGTGTTTCTGCCATCACTGTTCCCTTGGCAAAACCAGTGAAATGCAGTGGGATCCTCAGGGATGGTGACGTTGAACCATCTGTCAAATCAGTGTGGAAGGATTAGCTGGCAGCTTCCTGTGGCTAGTCCTGATCTCAAGCCTCTCAGCCAAGGTAAATTCAATGGTTACCACTAGAAATGATGCCTGTGGACACAAATGCTTTTGCTTAGGTTGGACATAGTCTTGGACTACAGCCCAACAGCTGGTCAAGACTCATCCAGCTAATCTCATCCATCAAAGAATTGCACTGTGCTGTAAATTTGGTTTAATTGACATATTTTAGGTACAAATATCTTTTGAACTTCTGAAGGACTGTGTAACTAGTTTGTGAACTCAGTCCTGGAGAAATGTATTATGAAAAACTTTTCCTCTTTTGCTCTCCACCATTGACTGGTTTTAGCACATCCCTTCAGAGGGCACAAAGGAAGGGCAGGAAGACTGGCTGAGTAGCTGACTTGCAGAAACCCAAACTGGTCCTGAAACTGGGCTGGCTGCATAACTTTATCAAAAACAAAGGCAGCTGTGTGACTGTCCTGCCATAGCAAATCCACAGGCAGTGGGGCTAACGTCTGCTCTTGCAGTGTGAGTTTTGGTGGACCTGTTCCTGGTCACTGTGGGTATGAGAGTCTAACAAGGTGCTGGAGAAATGACTATCCAAAGAAAACTTTGTTTTCTTAACATCCATATTAGTGAAAAGCACCACATAAGAAAAGCAAGGCTGTAAGCCTATGGGGCATTTGAATTTAAAACTGGATCTGGCCAAGATCTGGATCTAGATCTAGTTGGGAATTGTATCCAATTGCTGGTAGACTTCCAGGAGCTAGTCAGCCCTTAGCACAAACTTGGCCTAAGGACTAGGACTGTGTAACTGCAGGGACTGTGTCTTCCATATTTTCCTGACTGTAAAGTCTTCTGAGTATATTTAGAAAGAAAGAAAAAGAGATTTTTGACAAAGAGCAGTGAGTGGCAGAACTGTAGGTTGTGGGTCTCCTGCTTCTTCCTTTTGTTAAAGTGAAAAGAATGATGAAATGAGGGGAAATCTAAAATCTATAGTAAGAGTAGTTCAGCAAAAAATGCTGGAGTCTGAAGGCTCCTTACAATCTGTGGGTTTTTCATGTTGAAAAAGAAGTAGCACACATTGGTGGCTTTGATGATGTCTGAGATCTGAAAAACCCTCCCTATCCTTTATATGGATTTGCTGTAGCTTTCTAAATCTCAGCAATAAGAATCAATCATATCTGAACACCTCTGTAAAAGGCTCACGTCCTTTTCACTATGTTTCACCCATAATTCCTTGCTTCAATCAATAGAACAAAAGCCAACTTCAATCTTCATTCATAATTGGTACCAAAAAAAATAAGTTTGAAGTTTGAAAAGGAGGTTTTGATCATTTCTGCTTAATACAACACCTTCTCCCCTCCCCAGATATATCTGGTTTCTGACAAGGTTTGGTAATAAGAGGGTCTTGATGGGCCTGAGTTCTCCTGGGGTTTCTGACACTACTGGAAATGGCACCAGCCTTGCTTTTCATCATGTCATAACTGAAAACCTCCTAAGGATGTGTGTGATTGAAACCACTTGGGATTTACAGAGCTGCAAGCATTGAATGACCAAGCAAAAGCTGGATCAATCATCTGAACTGGCTCCCCGGAGACACCATTGCCTCTCAGTCATAGCAGATAAGTCTTCTCTGTCTTACCTTCTGAGAAGATAAGTGTCTTCAGCTGTTTCATACCATTCTGCTTTCTAACAACTCTTTCCAGTTGAAGAGTAGTGCACAGCTTTGTTCATCAGACCCCAGGGAATACCTAACCTGAGCTTTATACCACATGTAGGCCACCTGCTCAAGAAGTTTCGTGGACATCACTAGCAGTAAGATCAATGTCTAAAGGGATTTCAGGGGTGTTTGGACTGGGGGATGGACTTAGGATTTTCATAACTCTTTTTGGCACTGTGAGCACCATGAAGTATTGGCAACCTGTAGCAGCTCCAGCTTGGCAGGGTCATTCACAATGAGTTGCCTAACCTTTCTGCACAGGGGAGGTTTACTTGGCTGTGATTTGTGAGGCAGGGAGGAAAGTTCAAGAGGTGCTAAATAGAAATAGAGATTTGCATTTGACTGAGCTATAGAGTGATTTGAGACCTCTCCTGTAGCTCAGGGGCCACCTTGCCTGCAGCCCTTTGGGTTCAGAAGGCAGGGGAGCAGACAGCGTGAGAGAACACCATGAGCTTTAGGTGACAATTACAGCAAAGCTTGGACTATTCAGATGTTAAAATTAAGGCTGGCTGACTGTTCTTGCTTTTACCTGACCTGCTGGCCCAGATGCAGAATAGCCACACAGATTATCACCACACTTTGCTTTATCCACTGCCTGTTGTTAGTGTGAAGCAAGATTTTACCCTGCTGCATTTTACAGTGAACTGTAATTCTGTCCTCTGTATCACAGTCACTGCATGGCACAAAGCTTTTTGAGGTGACAGGGTAGGGGATGACATTTCCTTCCAGGCTGCCATGCCCTGGCCTGGCTGCACTGCAACAGGAATAAGCAACCACAGGAGGAGGGTGGAAAACTACCTGCTAAGTCATTTGTTTCTGTACAAGTGATCCCCTCCCAGTTCATTCCACTGCAGAAGTTTTCTCTAAACACGTATTCCTGCAGCTTGCAGACAATTCCACTTGCTTTCCCTCCTGCAATTTCTCCTGTCCTTGAATTTGATCGAACCAAGCCGTAGCTGGTATTCAGGGCTTGGAGGATATCATTTCATGAGCTGTGCACTGAAAAATCAGGAGCTGACACATTGCCCTCCTCACCCTTCACCCCAAACATGCAGCAAGGCCTAGGCTTAAGTTGGGGAGTTGCTGAATTATCTTAGGTTATTTTTCTCTGCAGATTGATTTCTGTGAAACACCTCAGGGTATTTGCTAGCATAAACATTGCTCCAGTGGCACAGGCTGTTTGTTTACATCAATAGGAGGAAAAGAGCCCTTATTACTGAAATTTTGCTTTCTTCCCTCAAGCTTTTCCCCAGGAGCCAGCACGTAGGCAATATTGATACCTGCTTTTTTAATTTAGGGCCAATTTTCTATATAGATGGATGTGACAATGCATAAATAATACACCACTTTGCTGCATGGCTTGTTTATTCCAGACCTCATTGGCATGCACTGCACACAGGCAAACCGAAAGCTGCTCTGGATGGGTGTTGTCAGATTACTTGCCAGGTTGTTCCCCAGAGAAAATGATCAGGCACACAGAGCTGGAGTTTGTGTAGTCCTTTTATTTTACCCTTTCAATGCACTCTGTGCTGGTATAGCAAAGTTCAGGCTGAATCAGCATTCCCATTAAAATTCCTTATTTTCAGGAATTTATAAGTTGCCCCTGAATAGCAAGAGAGCAGGACACGATGGTGTGAGAGCAGGGCTCCTGGGATGGAGTCATCCACACAACGTGCTGAAAAGCAGACAAAAGAGGAATTAGAAATGTTTGTTGTATAAAGCAAGCAGCCATGCTGCGTGGCTGTCAGGCTGCAGGAGGTGGCACTGGGGAGATCACACTGCTTAACTCAGAGTGTTTGGCCATCTGTGCAGCCTGTGCCCCACTGTGCCCTGGCCCTGCCTGCTGGGGCAGTGAAAGGGAACCCATTGCGGTCCAAAGGGCTTCTGGTAGCCAAGGGGATGCAAATGCTGGGACAGTTTGTTTACTGTGGAGCTTATCATGATGCATGATATAATAGATTATTAAAGGCCCAATTCTCCCATTAACTGAAAGATTCTTGAGAACTTCATCATGAGCAGGCCTTAAACATACAGTTTAGAGGCTTAATCACTCGATGTGCCATATGCTATTCCCCAAACTTAATAGTGCCAGCAAAACCTTCTCCTAAGTGCTTTGTGATGAGCTGAGTTTACAGCTAATAACAAATAATTGCCAATTCTTACTGCTGGGAAGTATCTTCTGCCTTTTGTTCTAGGGGAGTACAATATTAAATGCTGAAATGAGGAGTGAAAGGGTTTGGATTTAGAAATGTTGGACACTAAGCTCTGAAGTGCTCTTAGTCTGAGGGAACTCTTCATGCCTTCTGAAAAAAATGGGGGATGGCAACCAACCCCTCTATCTCTGCTCTGCTCTCACAGTACTGTCTTATATAGAGTCTGTATATTAAATTTACATGAGGTTCATAGTTTACAGCAGTGCCTCACTGGCTACATAATGCATGGAAGCATTCTCAGCATCCAGATGCTGAGAATGGCTCATGGATTTGGAAGCTAATCTAAGTATAAAGGATTTTCCTCGTCTGACTGCCTGGTGCTTGATGTTAGTTGTTTCAAATTAGGATGAGCCTGCCTCATCTCTTGACATCTAGAGATGACAAAGGGACATGCTCCTGACTGGATCAATATCTAAAGGGTGAGTGTCAAGGAGAATGGAGCCAGACTCTTTCAGTGGTGTTCAGAGGATGCAAATATAGGACCAGGTATTCCAGGAACTATACTTTGTAGCATCATCTACTGCCCTGACTCCTGCTCTGAGCAATGGCTGAGGATTCCATAAGGCCAAAGGCTATGGTGGGTTCTGCCAGAGGTGTCACCAGCTGGTGGTGGCTGCTTGACACCCCAAGCCGTGGAGCTGAGCAGAGGAGTGGTGGGTTGTTTGTCACAGTCCAGGCACCCAGGTAAAATCACTCCTGCATGTTGGCAGGTGCCTCAGGGACCAGCTGGATGAGGCTGAGCCCCCAGCAGGGAGGACAAGCAGGAGGCTGGTGTGATTATGCTCCAAAATGGCTTTGGGCAGGATGCCTAACACGAGGTGGGGGGCTTGAAAAATTGCTCGAGATGTGCAGCCAGCCTTGGCGTGTCTCTTAAATGAGAACCATCTCTTTTTGCTGGGATAATCTATCATACTTGAAGCATTCTGGAAGGCTGTATCTTTCCCCCCTAACCATCTTTATCATTTTAATTTAAAAGCTTTTTAAAATTATCACCCGAATAAATGATAAGTAGTAACAGGGTAAACTGCTCTGAGCTCTCCATTAGTGCAAACAATGCAAAGCGACTTGTGCTCTATTTACAGAAAATTAATGAATGTAAAAAAGATGAACTGCACGTCGTCCCAGTGATCCTAAGTTGTTTTTCAGGCAAGGAGGTTTGCAGCTTTATACATTAAGTTCTGAGACAAAAGAAACATCCCTGCAATATTAATAGTTGTAATGTATGATTGTATGTGAAGGGAATAGAAATAACATTTATTCTGTTTAATGAAGACTAATGAAGTTGTTCTGATCTTGCCATTGCAATTTCCACAAGTTTTTCTAATCAAGAAGATCCTGCTTTTTTGAAAGCTAATTTTTCATTTTAAACTGCTGAAATGCCAGCAGAACAGTGAAAGGCAAAGGCAATATTGTAGGATGTCAGAACATTTCCAGTTCTAATGGGAAATTGATGCATTTCAAGGCTTTTGTTTTGGTTTTGATTAAAAGCAAAAGCCCTCAGGCTCTTCTAGAAAAGTTTAGGTGTTTTTTTCTGTCATGGTGCTTCATCTGCCAAACAGAGAGGGACCTGGGGGTGCTGATCGACAGCCACCTAAACATGAGCCAGCAGTGTGCCCAGGTGGCCAAGGAGGCCAATGGCATCCTGGCCTGCATTAGGAATAGTGTGGCCAGCAGGAGCAGGGAAGTCATTGTGCCCCTGGACTCTGCATTGGTTTGGTCGCACCTTGAGTACTGTGTCCAGTTCTGGGCCCCTCAGTTTAAGAAGGACATCGAAACACTTGAATGTGTCCAGAGAAGGGCAACAAGGCTGGGGAGAGGCCTTGAACACAAGCCCTATGAGGAGAGGCTGAGGGAGCTGGGATTGTTTAGCCTGGAGAAGAGGAGGCTCAGGGGTGACCTCATTGCCCTCTACAACTACCTGAGGGGTGGTTGTAGCCAGGAAGGGGTTGGTCTCTTCTCCCAGGCAACCAGCACCAGAACAACGGGATACAGTCTCAAGCTGTGCCAGGGGAAGTTTAGGCTGGAGGTCAGGAGAAAGTTCTTCACCGAGAGAGTCATTTGTCATTGGAATGTGCTGCCCAGGGAGGTAGTGGAGTCACCATCCCTGAAGGTGTTCAAGAGTGGATTGGATGTGGCACTTGGTGCCATGGTCTAGTCATGGGTCTGTGGTGACAGGCTGGACTCGATGATCCTCGAGGTCTCTTCCAACCTTGGCGATACTGTGATACTGTGATCTGTAGACAAACACAGCAGATACTCTTCAGTGGCCTTATCCACAGCTGGATGGAAGAAGGAGGCAGGATACTATGCAGGTTGAGATAAAGAATACAATGTTGAGGGGTAAAGAGAAGAAAGGGGTAATCACTGAAACTGACTCCTCTGAGGGCAGCAGCCTCAGCACAGTCAGTCTTTCAAATGTGCCCTCAGTTCTTTAAGCCTGGTTAGAAACTTTGGAAAGCAAATAGCACTAAACCTTTTTAGGGCTATTCACATTCACAAAGTAGTATGGATATAGGAACCCACTTGTCTTAAGGATGCTACAAAGGGAGAACTTGGACCTGGCCAACCATATGCATGGCTGGTAACAGGGAAAAAGAAATCAAGAGTCCCTTTGGTGTTGCGACACGTAGACTAGCTAATGGGCAGGACAGAGTGCCTGAGACAGGAGAGAAGCAGATCCTGAAGTGGGGAAACAGCTTTAACCTATACCTTATTTACTTCCTTAGCAAATGAACTAGTACCAGAAACATGCAAGAAGGGAGGAAATACAGCTCTGCCCTTTTGCTACCCCCTTCAGCTATGCTCCTGAAAACCTGGTGGGAATGTCCAGGGGGTACTTATTGCTGATGGGGGTCTCTGTTGAGGTGGACCTGCCCCATATCCTTCTGTCTGCCGATGGGTTTCAGATCATGTGTTGCAGTGTTGTTTCTAGGAAAAAAGCAGTGGAATAGTTGCACAGAATGCTGTTGTCTTCATTTCTGTCATATAGATGTGTTGGTGCTGCTACATAAATCTGCTGTCTAACACCTTCTCATAGCATTAATAGGGTTGTTGAGCCTTCAACGTTTTTCACACCTGACAGCATCTTAGAATGCATCAATTATTTTCTTATCTGTGTTCACAGTTTTGTTCTTATTTCTAAATAACAAACAAACAAACAAACAAACCAAAAAGTCAACCAACCAACTTCCCACCCCCACCCCCCAAAAAAAAGAAAAAAGAAAAAAGGATTTTTTTTTTTTTGTTATTTAAGCAGAACTGAAGTTTTTCATAGCCTTTATATAAGCACAAAAGTGATAACTACCAAAGCTGATGGTGAAATCTGAACTGGTGAACTGCCATTTTCAGGCCAGCAGGTGTGAGGCAGAAGCAGGACAAGAAAATCTTAGTGAAAATAAGATGAAAAATATCACTGCCTCTTAGTGCCATTTCTATCTGCATTGGTACACCAAAGCGTGTGTAACCATCCACAGATATACACAGAAAATGTATATGTTCTACAACATTTCATTGCTGGGTAAAATTCCCCATCCCTCCCTCCAGCCTCCCAGTTTCTCTTCATTCCCCTGTTCTCACTGTTAGACATCACCTTTCCTCTCCTCCAGCTTAACCCTGGAATGAAGCCGGGAAGGTGGCAGGTTGGTGAGACCTTTGAGGCTGAGGGAGCTGGGGTTGCTTAGCCTGGAGAAGAGGAGACTCAGGGGTGACCTTATTGCTGTTTACAACTACCTGAAGGGGGGTTGTAGACAGGCGGAGTTTGGTCTCTTCTCCCAGGCAACCAGCACCAGAACAAGAGGACACAGTCTCAAGCTGCACCAGGGGAAGTTTAGGCTGGAGGTTAGGAGGAAGTTCTACACAGAGAGAGTGATTGCCCATTGGCATGGGCTGCCTGGGGAGGTGGTGGAGTCACCATCGCTGGAGGTGTTCAGGAGGAGACTTGACAGGGTGCTTGGTTTCATGGTTTAGTTGGTTGGGTGGTGTTGGATGATAGGTTGGATGTGATGATCTTGAAGGTATTTTCTAACCTGGCCTATTCTATTCTATTCTATTCTATTCTATTCTATTCTATTCTATTCTATTCTATTCTATTCTATTCTATTCTATTCTATTCTATTCTATTCTATTCTATTCTATTCTATTCTATTCTATTCTATTCTATTCTATTCTATTCTTTGTACCATCTTCTGCTGTCTCTGATGGTTCTGGAACAGTACCAGGGCATGCAACGGCAGAACAGGTTCTTGTCATACACAGAAGCCCTGATGTTATACTAGTATATATATTTGTTTTAAAAGAGAGACAGGAAGGCTTTTGTCCCTGTGTACTTTGTGCTTTCACACTCAGCAACGTCACCCACACATTTACTTAACTTCTTTCTTGTCCTTACACACATCAAATAGAAAGCTGACAATTTTAATAAGTGTAGACTTTTCTGCCTAATTGAGATTAACATAGGCATTTAAAGCATTAGCACAGGAGCTGAACCTTGGTGCCTTTCAAGAATTGCTCATCTCTTTGCTGGGTCACGTTCTGATTAGTTGTTTTAACAGTTATATATTTGTAATGTTTTGGGATAGACCTACTCATGCCATCCTGCCCTTCCCAGCAAGCACAAAGAACTCCCAGAACGGTGCCCCATGTACACACACATATGTGCACAGACACCCATAGACCCTGCCACCCCTTCCCTCTCTGATGTACCTGCTTTGCTGTACTCTTTGATTTTAGCCAAAACTGTGGGCATCACACATCCTTCTGTGGTCAGGAAACAGTATGGTCCAGCAGCCTGCCCCTACAAAGCCCCCTGGCTTCAGCTCATGCCCGCCTGGATGACTCGAGATGCTGCTGCCCTTGCTGCCTTCTGGCTGAAACAGTGAGAAAATGACTCCAGAAGAGGCAGACTTTACATTAAATGTGTAGTGGTTGCTGCCCTCAGAAACTGCTGGGGTGGTGACCTTGAGCAAGGCACCTTCACCTATGCCTCTACCATCCCCAGAAGCACAATGTGATTTCTGGAAGATATGCCCTGGTACTGTGAGCTCTGTAAGGAGCAGGGGTGCATTTTCTTAGGGTTTTCTTTTTTACTTTTGTGCTTTTCATGTGTGGCAGGGCATGAACAATATTCTCATGCAGCAGTCACCACTGGCTCAGGGTGCAGCTGGACCAGGAGGAACAGGGGAGGGAGGGCAGACTGCCCAGTCTGCAGGCCCAGGGAAGAGCAGTGGGGTACTCTGAACCCCATTCCATGCCACTACCTGTTTCACCTTGCTGATGCTTCTATCAGAGACCCGCCCTCACGGGAACATTGAGTTTTGTCTGCAAACAACAGCCAGAGGTGGCTGGGGCTGCTCTCCAGAGGTAACTCTGGAAGGGGTCATATCCCACTGAACCCCATGGCCCTGCTGAAATTCCCAAGATGTAGCTTTTGTCCCCAGCTATCCTCCCCCTTCTCCTGCTTCCTTGACCTCTTTCAGTTTCGGGGTTGTTGAGATCTCTGCTGGCTCTTCCCACCACAATGTATAAAAAACCCAAATCCAGTTTGCAGTGGAAGCAGCTCAAGAAACAGCAGAAGTCATCAGGAGCTGAATTTGGCACCCGGGGGAGCGGGGCCCAGCTGTGTCTCCAGCCAGTGCGGCTGCTCCCAGAGCTCGGCACATGGCGGGACTTGGGGTGAGAGCAGGAGCAGGAGAGGGGAAAAACACCCAGGGAAATTATTTACGTGACTTTGATTTCTGCACAAATCTCGCCCTAAAAAGGGCACAGCTGTCACTCCATTTGTCAACATCAGCAAGTAATTATGTAAAGAAAAACACCGTTGTACTTTTGACTTTGGTGCTTGTCGTGTCGGCCACAGACCGATAGATGGACCACTCGGATTGTGGGAGGTAATCGCCTGGTGTGGATGTGCAGAGCTGGAAGGGCTCCTCTGGCTTTGGCTAAGCTTGTTATTTTTTTTTTTCCCCACTAATAATAGAGTGAGAATTGAGAAAGAGAGAGAAAATTAGCAGCAGAAAAAGCAGCTCCTCTTTGTTGAATAGACAGTTTAATTTATTCCTGAGCACAATGTACCTGAAGAATGATAAGAAACAACTTTGATATCACGCTAAATAAATAAAAAAAGAGGTTACATAACCTAATTTTCTCTGGGCCTTACAGTGGTTTCTATTTTATCAGCTTTCATTTAACTGGAGCAAAATTAATAGAACAAGAGAAGCAGGGCTACCTGGAATACTATGAAAATTCTTAAAAAGAAAAAGGAAGTGTCTGTAAGGTAATTATTTTGTGTTCAGGCCACTGCATGGCAATTCAGGAGGGCTGACCTCCAGAAGACACTTATGCTGGGTGAGTGCCACTGAAGGCTGGATCCCCAGGTCCTCAGGCTGAATTTTGTTGGGAGCAAGTGGCTCCACACATGACTTCACAGCAGCACTGGGGCTAGTCTGGGGGGTGCTTGGACTTGGTATGTTGCTGCCCGGGTCTTGGAGGTGGGGGAGACCAGGAAAGGAGTGTCCATGTGTACCTATGAGGAAAGACTGAGGGAGCTGGGGTTGCTCAGCCTGGAGAAGAGGAGACTCAGGGGTGACCTTATCACTCTCTACAACTACCTAAAAGGGAGGTTGCAGACAGGTAGATGATGGTCTCTTCTCCCAGGCACCCAGTACCAGAACAAGAGGACACAGTCTCGGGCTGCACCAGGGGAGGTTCAGGTTGGATGTTAGGAAGAAGTTCTATACAGAAAGAGTGAATGGGCTGCCCGGGGAGGTGGTGGAGTCGCCGTCATTGAAGGTGTTCAGGAGGAGACTTGATGGGGTACTTGGTGCCATGGGTTAGCTGTTTGGGTGGGTTGGATTGGTTGATGGGTTGGACACGATGATCTTGAAGGTCTCTTCCAACCTGGTTTGGTTTATTCTAAAAGGTTTATTCTAATACCTCAGCTGCTCTGAGTGCACAAGCTCTGAGTCCCATACTCTGTTACTGCCCCCAAGATTTCAGACGCAGCTGATTAAAACAGATCAAAATTATTTACTCTGCTAGCCCTTTAGCCCTTAAAGTAATAATTTCTTCCTATTCCCGCCCCCATGTTCCCCAAGAACAAAGAAGCAAAGAAATCAAAGGATGAAATAAACTTTTTATCGTATATTTTTCCATATTTTGATTCTGCTTGCTTTAAAGGTCAACCAATACCACAACTGCACCAAGAGGAGATGATGACACCCTTCCTCATAGTGTCTGACATTCACATGCAGAAACATCAGCCTTTCAGCAGTTGAAGACAGCTTCAGGCATGGCTTTAGCCTTTTTGGCTTTGTGCACTTTTTAAATGTTTGGAAGGAATAATGGATAGTTTAGATGTAAAACTCAAAGAATCACAGAATGGTAGGGGTTGGAAGGGACCTCTGGAGATCATCTAGTCCAAACTCCCTGCTAACACACATTCACCTTGATTGTGTTGCCCAGGAAGACATACAGGCAGGTTTTGAAAGTCTCCAGAGGAGGAGACTCCCACAGCCTCTCTGGGCAGCCTGTTGCAGTGCTCTGGTACCCTCAAAAGTAAAGAAATTTGCCCCATTAAAATTTTTGTTTGTTTGGTTTGGTTTGTTTCCTCTTGCTTTGTAAAAGAGGCGGGAGTTGAGGTGGCTTCTTTGAAGCAGTTTTAATTTTCATAAGCACAGTTTACATTAATCCAAAAGGAAAGTGTCAGTACCTGTCTGACTTGCTGGTGAGGATTGAGGAGGAATTGCATTAGTGAAGAAAGAGCCTGCAAAGCTGCCTGGAGTTGTACTACAGCAATATCTTTTGGACTAGATGTTTCTGAGAGGCTTAAACTGCCACAGCAAGAGGGCAAAGGTTCCACTCTTTTATGACTGAGGGTCTGTTCAGCTGCCACACGCACAGCATGTCCTGCTTTTCCAACCTTGGGCTGAGCTTAAAGACTTCTGGTAGTGAGAAGACTTGATGCCAGGAGTTCCTGGGAGATGGCCCACACTCCTCCCCACTTCATCAGCCACTGGTCCTGGGGCATAAATAACTCTTGCAATGGTCTGACATGGAACTAAGCCTCTTACTTTAAATGCATTATAGCCCTGCTGCTGTAAGTAAACTTGTATATGCAAATTGGACATCAGTAAACAGTGACAAATGTGGCCTAATTTCTTGGGCGTTAGGGATTTACATTGGTATCTTTTGTGCTGTGGAAATGTAAAATGGGAATGGAAAAATAAATCAGCCGCTATTAGGGGTTATTTCACTTGGACTTACCTTTTCTTACAAAAGGAAGAAACTCCCTGGGTGTGCAGCATGCTGAGAGATGCTAGCCATAAAGGGGCAATGGGCACTTTTGGCTGCTTCCCACAGGGTTTACTGCTTTTGCACCACTCATAATAAAACCTCTGTGTGCGTGGTTCAGTATGTCATTACAGAGTTCCCTTTCTGGCCTGCAGTGTATCACAGTGTCACCAAGGTTGGAAGAGACCTCAAAGATCATCAAGTCCAGCCTGTCACCATAGACCTCATGACTAGACCATGGCACCAAGTGCCACGTCCAGTCCCCTCTTGAACCCCTTCAGGGACGGTGACTCCACCACCTCCCTGGGCAGCACATTCCAATGGCGAATGACTCGCTCGGTGAAGAACTTTCTCCTCACCTTGAGCCTAAACTTCCCCTGGCACAGCTTGAGACTGTGTCCTCTTGTTCTGGTGCTGGTTGCCTGAGAGAAGAGACCAACCCCCTCCTGGCTACAACCCCCCTTCAGGTAGTTGTAGACAGCAATGAGGTCTCCCCTGAGCCTCTTCTTCTCCAGGCTAAACAATCCCAGCTCCCTCAGCCTCTCCTTGTAGGGCTTGTGCTCAAGGGCTTGTGTATCTCACTGCTTGTCCCGCAGTGCCTTACAGCCAGGGGTTACAGCAGACATTGCTTGATATTGGGCCAAAGGCACCTCTAGTCCAAAATGCATCTGGGAGGTCATATGAAGCAGGCTGAGGACACACTTCATGTTGGAGTCATGCTGTAATACAGCCACTGCTACCAATTTACCTTCACTGTGCCAACAGGCTTTCCACCAGAAAGAAGATAATGCAGGAGCATGGCAGGCTGCAGATGTGCTTTGCTCTAGGTTGTGGTGTAGAAATATATTGCAGATGGTATTTACTTAAAAGACAAGTAAATTTTTATTTGTGTCTGCGTGGAATAAACCTAATTAAAGGCTAAGCAGAGTGTTTTCCTCTTCACTTAAAATATTACAATTAGTGGCAACATCTGTGTTGCACAATTTATTATTTGTCTGTGCAATGTTGTAAAATACACTTTCCCAACATCATAAACTGATGTACAAAACCCCTGCAACTAAGTAATTAAACAGCATTAAAATGCTAATCTAATTTCGAGTATGAGAACTCAATATAATTCCTTGTCTTTAAAGTAGTTTTCTCATTCCATTACAGAACCCCAGGGAAGTTGTGCTGTGGGTTGAGCTTGGAGGGAGGGGTCCTTTCACCATATATGAAGTCTGTAAAATGCAGGCTGACACTTCAGTTGGGATGTTAGAATTGGAGGAGTGTCATGTGGATGGTCCTGGAATCAACAAGATTTGAGTGAAACAAGACTTCAGGCAATCACAGTCATTGCCCTGAGTGGTACAGGGATGTTCTGCATCTCTGCCCCTTATGGTGCACGGTGAGGACAGTGGCTAAACAAACAGTTCTTCTCTGGCATAAAATACTATTTTGTCATAGCTTTTCATCCCCAGAAGTTACCTAATACAGAACACAGTGGGAGTCCTCTCTTCAAGGACAAAGTTGACTGCTCACACCGTACATCTACGTTCATCTTTCTTTTAAGGTGGGATTGCATGCAATCTCCCTCTCCTGCCTCAGACAATGCTTCAAAATGTCCCCTCCACTTAAATCTATTCTATTCTATCTGTACTGGTGTTAAACTCTCATTGCACCCTCCTGGGAAGTGTGGTGCTTACAGAAAACCTTGGTTTCTGCAAGGTGCATGGTAGGAAGGTTGAGAGAGAGAGTAGCTGCTCATCCTCTGGTGTCTGGTAGGAGCTTGACACATCCACGATGTGACTCACACCCTCAGGAGACTGATTAAGCAAAGGAATACCTTTGTGTGGATTATAAATAGCCTAAGGAATACATAGCCCGTTGTAAGTCAAAGGATGACCTTGATTGTTGTCATTGGCAGCATAAATCAACCTGTGTGCCTTTGCCCAGAGCTGGATCAAACAGAAGCACATGTAAGAGGAGGAATAGCCTTGAGGAGAAACTCCTCCTCTGGAGAGTTTCACTGGTGACTTTCCTCTGCCACTGTGAAACCTGACTGCAACTCCATCCTGGTGTCAGTGGCTCTGGATGGAAATGCAGTGTCAGCATGTGAGCAGACCTGCTGTGACTAAGTGTGATCTAGTAAGAATCAGACCAGGCATGCTTAATCTCAAGTGAAGGATTTAGCTGGGGTACAAGGGAGCAAACTTTTCCACTGCTGCAGCCAAATTTATCAGGGATCATGAATTGATCTGAGCCACTGGATGCCTACAGGTACAGCCCTGCTTTTAATGAGCAAAGACAGGGACACATCAATAGCAGGTCTCTTTTAGAAAGACCCATTAATCCCCCCCCCCCACTACTCTTAGTCCATGGATACTCAGCAGGGGATTGTTTTTTCTCTGTGCTCTTAACCTCAGCTGTGAGGTGTTTCTTCAACTGCTGACTCAAAGCTGATTGATTCCCAATTCTTCTTAAGCTGGCAGAGTATCTTTGTACAACCCATTACAGCTGCCAGTCATCTAAATTACATAATTTGCATTGATTTGATTAATAAAAAAAAAATTTAGCCACTTAGAATAGAAATTGGTTTTCCATTGCTGTCATGCACACAACACCTGGAGATGAAGGTATGTTGGCCTTCTTTGTCCTCCATACATCTCTGTTCCCACTGTGCAGCTGGTGCTCATCAGCTCCCAGAGCTCCCTCACTCTGCCGTCAGCTGGGCACATTTCAGGGTGTTCCCACTTGTTTCCCACCCACCAGCAATCATTTTCTTAGTGCACTCTTGCCACTTCTATCAGTGAGATGAAATACAAGTACCTGGTGCTACAACAGAACCACAAGGAGGAAATATTAAACTGAAACTCATCACCTCATCAGCCTATGAGCTGCAAAGTGTTTTTAGACAACAGTTCAAACCCTTTTCCTCTGGAACTAAGCCATTTGTCTCCTAACTGGAAACCTCCTTCTGATGAAGAAATCCAAATTTCCTTTTCCCCTGTAGCTATGGAGAAATGCAGTGTTATTAAAAAAAAAAAAAAGAAAAAAGAAAGAAAGAAAAGAAGAAAGGAGAAAATTGTATCAGTGAAAGGAGGGGTGAGGAAAAAAAGAAGAAAGAGCAGGAAGGGTTTCTGTTACAGATGGAAGGTGGGACTGCAGACTCTGGAAAGACAGATTAAATGCCATCCAGATAGATTCCCTCAGTGATTAATTAGTTTGTCAGGAAAAAAAAATATTAAATAATCTGTGTTTTTCACTATTTCTTTCTTTGGATCCCATGTTTTGCTCCCAAGATGAGCTCTCTACCTCTAAATGTTGCAAGCTACTTTGTTCCGGTGCCCTCTGCTCAGTCCCAGGCTGCTCCTGCCTACAGAGATCAGGAGAAGATAATAGAACAGCCTTGATGCCTGTGGGGAACAGTTACTGTTGGGGGGGATTATTACTTTACCTTTAGTGCACTGTGTTTTGAGGCAGCAAGGCTTTTGCTGTTCAGTTCTTTGCAGAGCAATCTGCATTGCTCAGTGACTTTGGGAACAAACGGATGGTTTATTATCTCTCATGATAAATATCTGCTGTTTGGGAGGGAGCTGAGGACAGAACAGAGAGAGAGAAGTTGTGATGATAAGCATGGACTGCCTCTCTGATCTGTTTTGGTTTCATGCTAGCCTGTGGTGCAGGAAATGTTCTGACTGGCAGCAGCATTGCCAGAAGGAGAGTTTTTAATTACCATCAGGTGTGTTCTATAGCCAGTGGAAGAGAAAAAATGCTCAATAAAAGTTCAGGGTTTTGAAGCTGTGGGAACTTTGCAGCATAAGTAGATGTGCACACATTGGTGTCAGACCTTGTGACATAAAGTATATATTCACAAGGGGGAAAAATTGGATTTAACCATTCTGGTAGAAATACTGCTTTTAGCTTCTATTAGGCCCTCTCTAGACACTGCCAGCCTTACCTCACCTTGCATGTCTGTGAAATGAAAGTATTCTAACACAATGTTTGTTGAGCAGATTTGGAAGAAGTAAAATCTACTGCCCCACAAGTCTGATCCTGCTGGCCCTTTCAATCAAAATTCTTTCCACTAGCTTGGGTTCACTCTCCCCAGCTGTGTTTAACACAGCCCATGCTTACCTTCTGGAGCACATCAGAGTACCACATCCCACTGAGTACAATGTAAACCAGCATGTTGTTCCCCTGCTAAGAAATCAGCTCCTCAGTCTGTCCTTTCATTTTCTTGTTCTTTTTCTTCTGGTCCTGAGGCTTCCTGGGGTCATGAGTGAGATGCTCTTGTCCCTTCATGAGCAGTATGGGTCCAGCACCATGAGCGCCTGAATGCTGGAGCAAGCATCATGAAATCTGAGATTTATTTCAGGCTGCTGAAAGAGGACTAGCTGTGCCAATGATGTTTAAGAAAAGCTCTGTTTGTCCTGGATCAGTAGGCACCAAATGCAACCGTTCATTCCTGCCCATCCACTCCCTGGCTGAGCAGCCTGGAGCTGACTGCAGACAGGCTTTTAGGTCATCCAGCTGCTACCAGTTTTCTTGAGGCTGAAGAAACCAGAGTCCTCCCAGAAGCAGAAGAAAGCCTCAGCACTTTATTTTTCTCTGGTTTGTCCTGCACCCTTCATGGCCAGATTTCCTGGCTGCCGCCACTGGCAACTTTGTATGGGAAACTGGGAGCCTTTTCCTCTTCTGCTCAGGTGGGAAGGGAAGAATGTGTGTCCGAGACCTGTGTTTGTAAGCTTATAGAAAACAAGTTTTTGGTGCCAAAATAGTCAATAACACCTGCCCTGGCCCTTAGATGTGTGAATAAGATATCCATAAGGATTAAAATATTAACAGAAATGAAGCTCTGACAGTGGTCTGACTTTTGATGAGCAGGTAGGCAGTGAGCTGCCCTGCCCGGTTCACCTCCCCTCTATTGAGAAACCACCACTGTGGCTGAGGAAAGGAACATGTGGCAGTTGTTTGCCCCTCTACCAAATCATGGACAGGGTTGTCAAAAAAGGAAAGGGAAAAGGAAAAAGGAAGAGAAGGCAGCAAAGGTATTGCTTGTGCCCTCCCAGGGTAGAAATGAGAGATCCTGCTGAGCCCAGAAGAGATGTACTCCTTTCAAGCAGACAGGTATCTACCCTGTTAAATCTGATTTTTAACACAGGTTAAGCCCCAGGGTTACAGGAGGACAGCAGAAAGGAAAAGTTTTGGGGTAAAGAGTGTCCCCAGTGAATCCCTGTATTTTTTCCACTCTAACTGCTATTAAAGTTGTGTGGTTCCCCCCCCCCCCCCACCTTCATTCAAACTGGTTCCTCTTCTCTAGGCTCACATTTGATTTAAAGCACTGTTAGGCTCCTTATATCTATTTTGGATTACGCTGCTCAGACAAGCCTGCAGGCAGATCCCATTAGCACCTACTCTTTTCCTGATTTGGGTGAAGTCCCTTGACATGACCTGGAGGGTGATGAACAGCTGGAAGTGTAAACTTGGAGACAAGCAGTGACTGTGGCAGCCACGAGCACAGGGACCAACTGACTCACCCACGGCGGACGTGAGGGCAAGGATAAAATGTCACAAATAGCCAGAAAATGTGATACAGGATGTACCCACTCCTCCCTTTTTCTAGAATATTTGCAATTTCTATTTATCTCACTTTTAGCAAATGCCCTGAACATTTCTGATCATTATTAGGAAAGTTCCTTGTCCAATTTTTGTTTTCTTCTGTGAAAGCTTTTAATAATTCAAATCCGACATAGAATAATAGAATATTACTGCAACAGACACTTCATCTTAGCTGTGCAGAGGAGGATCTAGACCCTGCCTTTCTGATGCTGGGCTACTCAAGACTCCTCATTACAAATTGTTAGGGCTAATTTAGCTTTTATTAATTCTTCTTTTACCTAATTTTATTTTGTAGCCCAAAGAGATTGCCTGCTTGACATGATCCTCATCACAGCAAATCCATCAGCCAAACCCAGCCTAACTTTTGCTGACCATCGTACATGTTCATTTTGGCTAAGCTCTTCCATACACAGAGAATTACCTGCTCCATCCAGACAGCTCTGGCAGCAGTAATTCATCAGGAGGTGACTGGATTTCAACATTACAGGCCACTGTGGTGCTCCATGGCTTGATCTTCAGGTCAGCTGGCAGAGCAGGGGAGGTTCTGGCCAGCCTGATCTAGTGTGGGGTGGGTGGGGTGTCCCTGCCCATGGCAGGGGGTTTGGAACTAGATGATTCTTGTGGTCCCTTCCAACCCTGACTGATACTATGATAGTAGGTTGTGAACCTACTGAAAATAAGGACTTGTGCATACTGAGAGGTATTACATAATGCAAGCAGACCACAACAGATTAATCTTGTTAATTTTGTTCACATAAGTGCCTGGAAAAAAACATGGAACTTACCTAAAATAATATACATAGACACATGTGTACCTTGGTGTATTTGAACCACACAGCTGTATGGAAATCTGATGGGTTTGCACATACTGCAAAGCAAGGAGATTGGAAATACAAACCTTTGCTTCCCAGGGTTACAGTAGTTCATGACTACTCCGTTTAAATCCTCCCATTGCATAACTGCCAGGATGAAAACTAATTTTTATTTCTTTCCCTTCTGTACAGTGTTTTTTTTTATGTCAAAGTGTGATGCTTATGACACTCATAATAAGTATTAATTTGTAAATTAATTTATTTATAGGCTTTTCCATAGGAGTTCAGCACTGTCAAGTCTGAATGCCCTTCAGAAGTTGCTAGGTGACACTGTCACACCTCAGCCTGTAGAACAAATGAGAGTTGGCAATGTTGATGCAGTGACTGCCACCAAACATCTTGCTTTCATTGCAACAGAAGTTTTTTTTATGTGATTTATTTTTTTCCCCCTCATTGCAAAGCATTGTAGGTTTGGTATGAGCTGCAAGCAAGCTCAAATGATACTTTTCACTGCTTACGATTTGGTTCAAAATGAAACTAGTTCATAAAGTCATGCAAATCTTCCTGTGTTGTTTTTGTGGAAATCAGGGCCAGTTCACATATTTGCATTAACAACAGTATTCATAGACTGGTTCTGAAAAAGAAAGCCACCTAACCCAACATTTTCACAGCTTCTAACCTGAATTGCATTTATTGAATAGCTGATTCCATCTCTTCCTGCCTGCACTGAAACGAAGAAGAGCTGATCTGAAGGGTATACCACCTTCACATTCAGGAAGACAGGTTAAATCCCAACCCCCCCAGCAGTGTGGAGCTAAGGTCCTGTGTACAAACCAGAACTACAGGAGTGCACCTACCTGCTTGTGAACCCAGCAGAGAGCAGTCAGGTCTGACAACATGGATCCTTGATCAGAATAAGCCTTTTGGGTTTGTTTTATTTTTTTCCCCTCTATCTTTCCCAGTAGTTGGAACCATAGTAGAGCTTTATGGCAGGGAAAAGGATGAACAAATAAATAGAATAGAATAGAATAGAATAGAAATAGAATAAACCAGGTTGGAAGAGACCTTCAAGATCATTGCGTCCAACCTATCATCTAACGCTACCTAATCAACTAACCCATGCAACCAAGCACCCTGTCAAGTCTCCTCCTGAACACCTCCAGTGATGGCGACTCCACCACCTCCCCGGTCAGCCCATTCCAATGGGCAATCACTCTCTCTGTGTAAAACTTCCTTCTGACCTCCAGCCTGAACCTCCCCTGGTGCAGCCTGAGACTGTGTCCTCTTGTTCTGGTGCTGGCTGCCTGGGACAAGAGACCAACCTCTGCCTGTTTACAACCCCCCTTCAGGTAGTTGTAGAGAGCAATAAGGTCGCCCCTGAGTCTCCTCCAGGCTAAGCAGCCCCAGCTCCCTCAGCCTCTCCTCATAGGGCTTATGTTCCAAGCCCCTCACCAACTTTGTTGCCCTTCTCTGGACTCGTTCCAGCAAGTCAACATCCTTCCTAAACTGAGGGCCCAGAACTGGATACAGTACTCGAGGTGAGGCCTAACCAGTGCAGTGTACAGGGGCAGAATGACCTCCCTGCTCTACGTCTAAGCTCCAAATGTGCTTTTGCCACCCTAATTTTCTTCCTACAAGACCTAGCAACATCCTTAAATTTTTCATGGGTTGCCTGACCTTTTGAACACCTCTTGAATCCCACCCTCCCCCTCCCCCCAAAAAAATTTCCCTTCTTTTCTTCTTAAAACGAATATTTGCTGATTTCTTTCTCCCCTGTTTTGAAACAGTAAGGATGCTACATTTACTCAGGGTATTCACAAGGTGTTTCCAATTGGTGGCAAATGGGTCTTAACAATTTCCCTGTGGGAAGGATCCTGTGGAGCTGGAAAATCTCTCTCACTGGAGCTCATGTGCAGCAGAATTGTGTGTTTGCACAGGGGTGTCAATGGACTTTCAAGGCTTTGGCCTGGCTCTCTCTAGCAACATTTTTGTGATCCAAATTGGCATTGATTTGAGATGTGTTCCTGTACAGGGTAAACAACAGCTTAAAGCAGCTGCTAATTAGCTCAGCTCTGTTTGGTTCTTGCTTTTCATGTCTAGATACCTCCTTCAGAAATAAGGAGCAGAAGGAAAACATCCAAGCAGAAGAATCAGAAGGCAAAAGAAAAGAAACGGATGGGGATCGTGAGTGAAAAATTAATGAGAAGAGACCTCATTTCACAAGGCTTATATAAAGCAGGCCTCTATCTGTGCAAGGAACAGTGACCCAGAAAGAGAAATCTGTAAAAATTTAGAGCAAGGTGCAAAACTTAGTAGCCTTGGGGAAGCCCTCTGAGATGCACCCGTGCTCACAAACAAGAATCCCTTGTTTACAGCCACTGTGGGCTCATCTTTGAAGTTTCTCCCTGACGTTCCCTCCCCACCAGGAGATCCTTTCTGGGGGGACAGCAGGGCTTTTAGCACTCACAGAGAAGGTCAGGGTTGAGTGTGAGTCCAGAGAAACTGCTGTGGGTTTGGCATGGCTTATTTGGGGATAGCAGTCCTCCTTATGCAGCCATTTTTCTTCTATTTATTCATCACATATAAATACATAGATGTTTTATGTATATTCTTGTGTGTGTATATCTGAATAAAAGTACTTAGCTTCTGGCCAAGATGAAACTCTTTGTAACACTGCTGCTGCCTGAGGAGAATTGCCTTTCTGGGAAATTTCTCATTATTTTACAGTTCAAACCCTCAATTAATGGGCACCTCCTTTAATAGCCTTTAATACCCTCAGTTCTCACCCCAAATGTTCACTAATTGATACCTGACAAACAGATTCCCTGGAACCCTGAGCATCTGCAGGAGTGGAGTGCCAGATCAGCTTTGAATTATGCCCCTTGCTTACTTGCCTATTGCCCTGAATGGAAACTCAGGAGAATATATTCTGTATCAAGAACATCATGCAATACTGAGCTGCTCACTCTCTGATATTAACAAATCTCTAGGTATTAGCACAGCACTCCTCTCTGCTACTAATTTCTCTTGCCAGTCTTAGCCTTACAGGTTGAATAAAGGCATGGAGGCATTGCTTCCTATTGCATCACATAAGCTTTTTCTCTGAGTAGCATCATCTGTTAGCAGTCAGTCTCATTTGATTGTTTCCAAAGCAGAAAGGACAGCTGTCAGCCACCTCCCAGAACTGGATTCAAAGGTATAATCAAGAAATCCTCTCTAAGAAGGTTTTCAAAGCTTATCACTCTTCAAAAGACTGTGAAGACAATACACTAGTCAATTTACTCTAATGGACAGGTGCAATCAGGTATTTAGTGTCTCATTAGTATTGACTGGCAAGACTTAAAGGAATTTGAATGCCATGGATGTCACCTGCTAAACTGGCAGGTCATGAAGCTGTGATGAAAAATATTTCTACTTGCACAAGAGGCTAATTCCAGTTTATTTTCCAAGGTGTTAAGTATTCAAATAAAGAATGTTTAAAACTTGCACTTTCTGAATCTGTTCAGATTTCCCTTAAAATATTTGCTTTTAGTTCTCATTCAACCATCATACAATAGCAAGGATTTCTCCTCATCAGTCTGATCTAGGGCCTGTCTGTATATGGGACCAACATTTCCAGGCCTCTTCTGACTCCATCACTTCTGCCAGCATGCCAGCCACTGATGAGTTAAAGTATGTTTATTCTTATATCACTTGTGTCAGGGATTATTATTTCCACTTGCAGATGTGGAGGGCAACCACAGTGAGACTGCTCCCTAGCTCCTGGGATGTATTGAGCTCTGTCAGCATAGCTGAGTGGCACCTGCAACTGATGAACCCTGAGGCAGTGTGTTTATTTTCCTAGGCAAGAGCTGCCTAGGGTTAGACCCTCTTGGGGCACATCATCCAGCAGGGCATCCTCTCCCTCCTTATTTTAGGGTATTTATATATTTTGGTTCAGTTTAAGAACACCACTGCAGAGGGAGAGACTATTAAACCATCTGTTGCATAGTTAGATCTAGAAAAATACAAACTTCCTCCAGTCTCTTTTCTTTCTGTTTTAGCAGCACAGAATCCATTTTGCTACTGGCACCTGCATCTTTTTGACCCTGGACCTCTGCACTGGGGAAAGAGCATCCCAAGAGGCTGGCTCTGGAAAGCTCACATATCCAGCAAGTGACTTCTTAACCTCAGGATTCTAATTAAAAAATGCCCTTGAGTCAGCTCCAAGTCAGGTAACAAAACAAAAATGTCCCAAAAAGCCTGGAGAGGGATGGGTGTTCAGTAAATAAGAAGACCTATAAGACCTTGCTGTTGGTGACAGGCAAATGGTTTCAGCACATAGACCTTAGGTCTTGAAAGTGTTTTAAAACTGCCTATGTAGAGTTTCTTTTTTTTCAGAAACTTTCTTCCCCTTCCCAAAGATCTGATTATTTAGCAGAATTGAACAGTGAGTGGCTGAACAAAGAAGGAACTCTGCACAAGCTAATAACATCATTTTTGCCATAAATTCCCTGTTTTGACTTCTGTGAGCTGAAACACAATATTTTCCATGCTGAAAGAATTCATTAGAGCTTGATAAATAGTTTTGGATAGACAAGATATTTCTTGAATGTGATCACTTAGGGGATTCTGAACAATTGCCTACCCCTTACCAATCTTCAGAAGGATTTTCATATATCATTGAAACTATAAAATGGAGTTTTGCCTGTAAACCATTGACTATCTGCTTTTTATCAATTACAACTAATTTGTACTTTAACCTCTTTTCTACTTTTTTTTTCCCCCCCAGGTGATTGTAGCTTTCCAGTAGGAGAATAAAACATTATTACATGTAACAAATAGAGCATATCTAAGGACATGCTTTCAATGAAATACATTTCAGACTTTTGATGTTTGTGGTCATTAGCATGAAGGTTAATGATGATAGGAATAATAGCAAGCAATAGCTGCTGAAACTCTTACAATGAAAGAGCAACAAAGTGAACATGAAGCTTTTATGAGCTGACATTTATAAGCATCTATTATCCTAGTATTTGACTAACTCTGCCACTTCCATTTTGCTTTAAGGTTTTTGCATTTTTATATACCTAAAACATTGCATGGAAAGCTGATGTTTTGAAAATGGGCTGCATCATGATAAAATTTGCCACCTGGTTGCTGTGAAATATATGCTTCTGTTTCAGTTGATTCCCTATACAGGGGGTGATAGATAAATCCAGAAAATCTAGACTCTAGTGAAAGTGCTGTCTGAGTTGATGATCTTGGAGATCTTTTCCAACCTAAATGATTCTATGATTCTAAGCCAATTTAATTAAAAGGGGAAAAAAAAGGGAAAATATCACAGACTTCTGCTTCTTAGTATATATAGAACACACCTCAGTGCCACTGAATGCATTAGAGGCTTTGCCATTGACCCCAGAGGGTGGCAGGGTGCTCCCTCTAGAACAACACCCATCCCTTCTTTCACAGAAGATTTCTACCCTTTTCCAGCCTGCCCTTCAAGTCTAGTATGTACTAATTAAATTGGTCTAACAAATGAGTGGTCACTGACCCAAATATACAAATGTAGCTCCCCTCCAAAAATTATGAAGCCTGTCAACAAAAAAAGTCTGTGTTTTTATGTGCTGTGCTTAAAAATCCGGTTTCAGGAATGCATAATAAATATAAACTAGAGAGAGCTCTTAAAGATGGGCTATAGCTGATTTCCCTTTACAGCTTGTCTTTGAGTTTCTCTGGTTGCTAAGATACTAGCAGTGTTACCTTTCACTATGTCTTTGGGATTTGAGGATTTATAGTCTCTTACCCTCCTGTAAAAGTCTCCTCCGTTTATTGCATCCATACATTTACTTGCACCTTTCCTTTCAGAAAGAGCAGGTGGAGAGTGTAGGTGAGATTCTCCATACATATAAAGGCAGAGACCTCCAGTTACTCCAGTGGAGCACTCCTACCTTCCAACCACTTACAATCTGGCCTGGTAAATGCAGCTGCTTTATTTAGAAACTGACGGTTTTGAGGTTGTGTCATATCAGGTAATGAAGAATCTTCTATAAATGCAAATAACTTTGCTGAAAGATGCCAGAATGGTTTTAGATGAGGGTTCTAGTTTTCAAAGTTAACTTCCAAATCCTGTGCTTGAATACCAGATTACCTCTGTCAAAACAATTTTGATGTCTGAATGGTTTTGTGTTTCAGTGCTCTACTGTCAGCTCTGAACCACTGTGAAGCCTCCAGGCTGGGTAAGTTATCTTCAGGATTTTATAAATGATGATGTCCATTTCCAGAAGTGAAGATTGAGTGATTTGAAAGAAACTCATTCTTTAAAGTTCATCACTTTCACTAAGCGTGATTAAACACTATATAAATTAACATTATTTGCTGATAGAAAATCAAAGCACTTGCCCCCAGCACGCTGACATTTACAGCAGTGGAGAACATTTACACATTTTATGCTTATAATAACAGATGAGGTATGAAATGGATTCTGATAATGCTTTGAACACCATGGAAGTCTTGTCATTTATCACAGCATAGGAGGTTGCTCTGGATCCTGACCATTATTGGGATATATTTCTGTTCGTTAGAAGTAAAGAAAAGCTCTACTTCAATGATGGATAATGGATGAATCTTCAAAGGTCCAGTAAGCAGGTTCTCTTCAAGCAAGACCCACTGTACTTCTCATCTCATTTCTTGGAGCGGTTTTGTTGTTGTTGTTTGTTTTTATTAATAAAGACTTGGGTAGACAAATAGCTGATGTGGTTTGTGTGTAACTCCTTGCTGCAAAGGGATGAGACTCTCTCTTGAGATGCTCTGCTGCCTTGCATTTCTGTGAAATGATGATATGCCACAAATAACCACTTATGTGGAGTGATCTCAAGAAACTGCAAATTAGTCTAAATTTTAAATGAATGCAAGTCAAATTCACTTGTGCTGCCAGAATATTCCTTTTAAAGAAGCCACCTTCCAAATAAGTATCAGGATTTAAAATATTTATTTGATGTGTTCTTGGACTCCTTTATTGAAAGGTGCTGGAGAGTTAGATCCCTTTGGGCTGTAAATTTTTAGCTTTGGTTTTATTTTTTCATCTGAGAACCAATAGCTTCAAGCAATATTCTGGCTCTTTGATGTCTCTGGACTATATTCCCTCCTTACTGTGAAACTGAAGCTTATCAAAAGGAGCAAAGGATCTTAAGAACATATTCCCATAACTTATATATATGTTCAATTTTTTGGAGAAATCTTATTTGAATCATTGCAGCAACAAGAGTAAAATCAAAATTGTTTTAGACTGCTAAGTGTGAGGCCAATCTTCACAGTCCTTCACACTTAACCAAGAACATACACAGATGCATGCTTTGCTCATTCTACTCATAAAATATGTTAGACAACTGAAGCCCTGACTAACCACTGAGAAATGGTTGAAAGTAGTTTAAGAATTTTGTTTGGAAATCTCCAGAAGGCCTTGGACATGTTCCTGTTCTTCCTTTGTCATTATGCTGGTCTCGGTTCTTACTAGTCCAACTGCTACTCCACCCCATGCACACAGTAGGAAAGTGAAGAATCTGCTCTCCACCTCAAATCTTGATTTAGATCATGATGTTATTGGCCAGAAGATGCTTAAACATTGCGAAAGAGGAACCATTCAGACTGAGCAAATAAGGATGTTTGCTCTCGCTGGCAAATGTCTTTAGAATTAAAGTCTCAACAAAACCAGACAGGCTGTAATACAACTTCACTTGAATCCAGCTGATTTTAAATGGGCTCTACCGACCTGCTTGCAGCTGGCTGAGTCACTTTTGTCTTTTTTTAAAAAATAGAGCCAGTAAGTGTACAGGAGTTTCCTAAATTATCTCTCTGAGGTTAAATAGAATAACGATAGTAAACCAGAGAGGATTACAGGATACAGAAGGAAGGCCCTGGGTGTGTTTGGACTCATCATCCAAAGCACTGGGTACTTATTTTATACATTTTTTTCAGTGACTGGGAGTAATACACTCCTAGCATCTGAGGTTTTTTTGGATGCCTACCATCTCATGCAAAGTACAATGCCCAGGAAGACTGAAATATCTGATGATCCACTGGAACAGCCCACAGTACTGCAAGCACAGCAGCTATTAAACCAATGCATTCAACTTCAGAGCCCAGCTTTGCTTTCTAGCTGGCTTCGAACTCTTACAGAGACTACAAGCAAAATGGGGAACAAGATCTGAACAGCAGAAAATGTAACAGAGCTCTGACAAATTTCTTGTCAGAGTTATCTGAAGTAGTTGAAGGGATTGTTGGTGGCTCTTGTGCCACCCTTCTGATGCAGGTAATAACATACAGCAGAGAAAACCCTCCCAGTGCCGGCAGCAGTGATGGGTTAAACTGCTTCCCCTCCTCAGTCCCATAGAGATCTTGGCTTAGCGTAGCGGGGCTGAATGGATGGCAACAACAAAGCAGCATCTAATGACTTGGTTTCTGTGAAGTCAGTCAAAATTCTGGTTTTGTAGAGCCCAAACCTGACATTTTAGTTATAGTGATGATCATTTGAAGAACTCTGCTCTCCTGTGGAAAAACACAATAACCACATGAGTTCTTTGGGCACTAACATGGAAAGAAACCTGCAAAGTATGCCTAGAGGTGGGAGCGTACTTCAGTAGCTGCATTGGGGATGGTGAATAAATAATCATCACCTTCAATGCCTTCAGACAGCAGACATCTACCCCTTTGATATTTTTGGAAAAATAACGATTCAGGCTCTATTCATTCTCAGTCTTGTTTATGTAGCTGAGAATAATCAGGTGTTATATTAAAGAGCCAGGCAGCAAGTACTGTTCACAGTTGTCTCAGGCGCTGATAATTGCAGTAAGTTCCAATCACTGGCAATGTCAAAAGTACTTTGCAGATCTTCAGTGTTATTTGGTCACCTCTCTAAATCCCACCCTCTGTGATCATTATCTTCAAGAGTCTCTTTGTCTCTGCATTTATATTTTTACTCATCAGTGCCGCTTACAAGTACCTAATCATGCTGCATCCTGCCCGCAGTCACCTTACCCTAAAGCAAACAGCTCTGTACTCCCACATCACCTCAAACTGCAATCAAACAAATGAATTAAACATTGCAGCATCAGCCAACAAAGTGACAAAATATACACAGTTCATCCTTGGGAAAACTTGTTTCTGTGTTGGAGCACAGCACATACCTCTCCACACAGTTTAAAACCTTATTTTGTATTTCTGAGACATCTAAGAGAAGACAACAAACTGGATTCTTCCCTTTGCCTTTTTTCTTTTGCCCTTTTCCCAGACCCGTGCATCCCTCTTGCACATTCATGTAAAGTTGTTATCCAGCTTGTATGGTAAGCACCCCTGTTGTGTGGCCTGCTAGATAGAGGAGTGGCCTCTGAAAACACAAATTTGCCACTCATGGATGACAACATGAAAACCACTCCTTTGCCTCTGTTTTTGTACTCTCAACAACACACCAAGTCATAACCATATTGTATTTATTACTATAAAAACATTTCACATTTTGCAATAAAATGTATAAGAAATTTACATCATCTTGAAGTTCAAAGGAAATGGACCATTTAACACAAAAACATGGCTATAAACTGTAAAAGCTTGATCCTAGGTCTTGTTACCCAAGGTCCATTGCCAGCCAGTGAGCAAACTTTTGAGCAATCTCGCACTCCATTAATGATAATGTCAGCTATGCCTAATTCCCTTCATTTTGTACATCACTTACAGTTCTATGTGTGCTCTTGCTCTGGCTACTAGAAATCCCAGTGGCAGCTATGTTACTCAGTTTTGCCTGAGCTGCTTTTAAGTAACTTCTTGAAGAATATGGTTACAGTAATAATTATAATACACAGAAGTTAAATTAGTGTTTCCTACATGGGTTATTAAACAGATCACACATTGTGATAGGTAGTAAATAGCTAAGTTAATTTAGCATGTATAAAAAATGGCTAAAAAAACCCTACTTCAATCAGAGCCAGTGTTAGATTCACAAAAAGTAGAGATGGCTTCAATTTAAACATAGTTAAGGTTTCATCCCATATTGTAAAGGAAAGCTTGGGAAATGGTCTCACTAGTCAACATTTCTATAAGAAATACCAAAGTCACCTTTCATTGCATTGCAATAGGTAGTGACGATGGTGACGTTTTATGGTCTGTTTTTTTCTTTTTTCCTTTTTTTTGTTGTTTCTCCCTTGCATCTTGTTGCCCTGTGATACTGACAAAGGTGAATCTATTATGCATATTTAGGCCATTCTACACCAGGTACTTACTGCAATGTGACTAATCTTCATATATTGCCTGTCAAAGTCTCCACTGAGATCTCCATCACCTACTGAATGTAACCAGCTGTGGGGAGGAGCATGATTTATACTTGATTGAATGCAGCAATACTACATAATAATACAGAAAATAGGAGAAAGGAATTGAATTTCTAGATGAAAAAGCACAGACAGCTTTAGGATTCTGGAACACAAATCTTTGAATTTGACTTATTTTATCTGTCTACTTTTGTAGGTATGAAGAAGTAGACTCCATTTATACCCAAGTTGTCCTGTCAGTTCTTGAAGTTCAGTTTTAGCATTCTTCTACTTCGTAAACTCATTTGTCCTTCCCTTAACAGTATCAGGTCAAATCACTGCCTGCACAAAAATACTGAGCTTACTGTTCAGGGGAAACAGACCATAGACATGATATTATTATATGAATCAAGTCAATATATTAAAACCCAGACCATTCTCTAGCCTCACTCTAGCCTCATTATTCTGCAAATACCTTTAATACCAGGTGGTAACATATTTTGCAGGCAGAACTGTAACTTTTAAGTTAGTAAGTTGTAACTTTTAAGTTAGTAAGTTCTAAGTTCAACAGTAAAAGCTAGAGTGGAATCTGTTGCTGTAAGACTTGGCTTAATACAGAATGAATTCTCTTTCTATTACCTCAATAGCATAATAAGATTGAAATATCACTAGTACAATTTTCCCTATTACCAAGAAAGGAAAATATTCCTTGATGAAAGAAAGTAATTGTACATTTCCCAGCAACTCTGTGATGTTCATGGAACATTCCTCTAATGAGACAAAAGCAGGTAGATCAACAAGTCATGTAATGACAAAACCAAACTATATATGCACTTAAGAAAAGTTGCATATTAGAGGTATTATTGCACTACTCCACACACCTCTCTCCCCTTCTGCAGTGAACATCATCATTAAGTAGAAAAATACTTTTTATTTTCTCTATGGTATCTTTTTCCACATGGGCTGTGGATCCTGTTCCTGATTGTTTCTTCAAAGTGTCACTGCGCTCACAGATCGCCGATGGCTTCCGTGGCTAAAGTTGTTAGCATTATCTTTAGTTAGCTTGCCACTGTTCTGTCCAGGAGTTGTTACCCTGCTGGGTACAACAGGGTAACGGCCACAGAAAGGTCCTGCTGAAGGGTCTGTAGCAGTAGATTCTTCCTCTGCCCACCTATTAAAGAAATGGTAGCCTTCTTCAGGTATCTGCTTCCTGAGAGGATTCACTTCAGATATGGGAAGTCCCTGACTTTCTGTGTCTCCAGACACAGCTGCTGTGGCTACTGGATGTAAAAATGGTGACACACATAAGTGGCTCATGTTTTGGTAAAGGTCTTCATTTGGTGCAGATGATGCTACAGGTGCAACAGAAGTAGTTAGTATTGTTGATCTCAATTTCTGGATTTCAAGGTCCTGTTTCTCTTTGGGAAGCTTATCTAGCCGCTGTGCTTTCAGAATCAGAGATGCTCCAAAGGTTCCTCGTAGAACAGAAATTACAAATCTGATGAAAAAAGGAAGAGAATGGATTGTGTTACCAGTGTTTCCATCCATAACCTGAGTCATATAACACAAATCCCATTGCTAATTTTCCTTTCTTTACAGTCATCTGGTAGACACAGTATCACAGTATAACTTAGGTTGGAAAGGACCTCGAGGATCATCGAGTCCACCTTGTACCTGGTAGATTGAAAGTTGACTTCTGTATTTTTATGCAATGTGGAATTATACACTTACCTTGACCTTTATAGAGTCAACTAGGTGTACATAAATACTAAATAAATAATAACAGTGCCACCTGATTGCTGAACAGATCAAGAAGGATACAGAGATGATTACTAGGAGATGCATTAATTGAGGAGATTTGGATTATATTTATACTGCTAAAACAAGCTCAAGAAGGGCTCTTAATTTGATAGATAATATAAACCCAGACATTAAAAAACCTCATCCTGTTGATTTGCTCAGGAAGCAGTAAATAAAGTGTGTCCTACCTGCCCTTTGCAGGATGGAGAACTTACATAACTATATATTCTGTGCAGTGAGAGAGCACACATTCTCTCTGTGTCAAGTCAGTTTTGTCTGAAAACCAAAGTCTCTTGCAAAGCAAATTTCTAAGAGTATTTGACCTTAACATAGATGGCCTCAATATTTATTTTAAAACAAGCATGGGGACTCTTTGAAATTGTATTAAGAAAGCTGCCACCTTCACATCCTGCTGCTAAATGTATGCATAAATAAGTATAACAAGATTAAAAAGCCTAATGAGCTAATTACAGAATAGGCTTTTTTAAGGCAGTGGGTTTTGCAGGTTTGTCTGCAGAAGGAGTGGATAAACACATACTGGGCTGTGCCTGTGCTCAGACTAGTCAGTCCCATAGAATCTCAGGTCTGGGAACTGTGCAGTTAGTAGTTGCAGTTGGACTGCTAAGAACACCACTACAGAGGTCATAGGTCTATCTGTGTGGATCTAGTTTGGATCATATCGTCCTGTCTTTCACCTCAAGTTGTCCTCTGTATCTTCTGTACAAGTTACAGGTGGACCAGACAAGAGGACAGAGAAAGGAAGCAAAACTCTGTCTTCCATCCTGTTCAAAAGGCATGTAAATCTGCAGCATAGTGTTGACCCCTCAGTGCTGGGTTGAAGGTTAGACTGGATGGTCTTCGAGGTCTCTTCCAACCAGATGTATTCTGTAATTCTGTGAACAGTTTTCACTTGCTCCTGCCCTTCCCACAGTCCTGCAGGATGTGAGACCTGTAGGACCTCTTCAAGGCTTCCTGGCAGACCACAGTCTGCCTTCTAAACCTGGAGAAACATATCCAGTTCATGTTTTGAAATCCTCCAAGAGACATAGTGCCTGGCCTTGCCAGGCAGAAGAAGATCCCTTTCTTCTCAGACTCGAGGATTTTAGTACCTTATGCTGTGCTGTTCATGTCCCAAAGCCAAGTTCAGAGGCAGCTTTGAGATGCAGATGCACAGAAGATGCATTCTGTACCAAGCACTGCCAGACTATGCTCCAGGGAGAGCCCACATGTAGAAGGGACACCGGTGAGCACCCCCACAGTGCCTGCAGGGTCTCCAAAGTATCAGCTAGCACAGAAGGCAGCAGCAAAAGGAAGAACCAAGGAAAGCAAGGACTTTAACAAAGTGTCTTAGAAAGAAAGCAGAATCTTAGGGCTCCAACTGGTTTCTGAAGGAGATAGCAGGGGAGCAGGCAACATGGTGAGATGAACCAACTGAATTTAAAATCAAGCACATTCTAACAAAAGGTGGTTTCACTACTGCTATGATACTCTGGCACAGCTAAGTTGTAGCAGAAACTATGGGCTGGATAATTTGTGAGCTGCAGACTGCACTGAAAGTAATCTGGGTACCTATGTGAAAGAGCAGAAGTTCTCCACTTTTGAAAATATAAATGTTTAAGCTCAATGTTCTGTTGAGGCACCAATGATCTTAACCTTGCTGAATTCCCAAGATGGATATAAGAATTTTCTAACCTCTTTTTAGGATGTAGCTCAGGGTCAAAAATGACACTGTGAATGAAGGCTGACAGGAAAATAAAAATCACATAGGAACACAACAGACTGGAAAGAGGTGCCCTGCCTAGAAGACAAGAGACCTTGCTGAACTATATGTTGTTTATCCTGACCTGAAGTTATGTAACATGAAGCCACAAGAGCATCTTAACTCAAAGGGGCAAATACTAATTTGAAGAAAAATATTATGTAGGCTTGAAAGATTCAGTTTTTTAGACAAAGTGGAGGCTCAGATTCTAATGCCTTACAGCACTTACAAAACAGATACTAAAAATATTTTCTTGATTCCTGCAATACAAATGTGCTGCACTACTTTATGACAATTAGGAGGAGAAGGAGACCAGGTGAAAAAAAACTCATTCCTTTCATGGTTCAAGCACGCATAAGCAGTGCAACTCAGACAGAGCTTACCTGCTTAAAGAATGATTAAGATAATAGGGACCAAAAGTAGTAAGGTTACCATATACATGTATGGAAACAGAGTCATGTTTTCAAATCCATTTTTTTTAGCAGCTTATCAAAATAATTACTCCTCTCCAAATATTATTTAGCCTCAGTTAAAGCTATCTTTAACATAACTGATTTGTTGCACAGAGTAAAACTCAGAAATGCAGAAAACTGTTTCATTTAGAAACGTTACTTTTGGCTTAGTAATGCACTGAAATGTGCTTAAGAAAGAGATTAAAGCACATAAGAACATTTCAAAGGCTTGCCTTCTAGCCTTGATCAGCAAGACAACATTGTGTCTATGATAGTGAACAATTGTGTAGCAGATTTGTGCTGGTAAACTTTGAAGCACCCCAGAAAGTAAGGTTTTCCCGATGGGATAGCAAAAGCAGTAGATATGTAGTGACTCATCTAGGGTTATATAACTGGATAAATTTATGGCTCATGAACTGGAAAGTTGAACCCAGCCATCTGACTTTCATACTGATCACTTATCCCTGTGCAGTACACATGCCCAACATATCATATCATATCATATTCCTATACACAACATGATTATTGTTTCATTGAAATGCCTGCATGTCCGCAAAACAAAGACTGAGAGGAAACAGTGCAATGTTCCAACCTTGGCAGGAGTGCGATGACCGGGGTAATAAGACACAATAACCAGAAGGTGGGCTCTGAAAACTGTCTCTCCATAATCCAGTATGGGTTGGTGGGAGGGTTGCAGACCACGCAGACGGCATTGTAGATGAGAGAGAAGATGAGGTAAAACAGCACACTGCAAATCATTGTTACCAGGTGGAACAGGGTCTGTAAGCAGAATTGAATGAAATGACAGCCATGCTTGTGAAACTTGGGCTCTGGGTGTATGACAAAAGGTTACAAAGACAGGTTGGAAAATACATAAGCAATAATCCAGCTCCTGAAAAGTATAGCAGGAGAAACACCTGGAGATTAACCTACAAAATAACAGTGACAGTGAATGCAGTTCTTTAGGAAACATATTCTCATATATTGAAGTAAGTAAAAACTGTGTCCTGTCCTGGTCCAAAGGCACAGTAGAAACAAAATCTGTTGCTGCGCCCATGACGGTATTATCCTGAGGGTAATAATTCTGGCATATTGTGAAATCTCTGTGCATCTGTTACGTGCTTTTTGTGACCCAGAATTCAGGTAAATGACTCTGAAAGACAATGCCATGCCTACACAACATGCTACAGTCACAAAAGAAAAAGAGCAGGACAGGTCAAACACATACCCATGTTTTCATTTCTAGTGCCTGGTGCAAGAGAATGGTCAGGAGGGAGATGGTATTGATGGAGTTTCCAAAGGAAAACACATCTATGTCAGAGCCCCTGTAAGTCTAGAAAACAGGCAGACAGACTGTGATGAATCTCCACTATTCAGAAGTAAATTTTTCTATTTTTAAAGGATGATAGGAGAATACTAATGACCATAGTACTTACCAAATAGGGGACAAAGAAACAAATGAGGCTCTGATAGAAGGCATCCAACATTGTAATAATAAACGTTGACAGCTTGTATATCTGCAGGAGTTTATAGATAACAATCATTATGATGGGGGACACATATCTAGTGCAGACATAAATGCTGTCTGTTTTCCTTCCATTCACACCACTGATTATAGCTAACCGGTGTCCCTTCATGAGTAAATGCCTCCTGAATAGCTGATTTAGCCCAAAGGCTTATCTTAGAACAGGCATTTTCTATGTTAAATAAAGACAAATTTTTGGAAGAGGAGATAGTCAACTAAGAGTCTTAAAAAAACAAATTTCATGAAGCTCCATCTCTCCTCAATGGATCCCACTCCTCAAAACCATTTTCAAACAAAGCTCTTCCTAGAGCTTTGGAAATGATCAAAAATCCTTTCTGTTGAGGTTCATTCTGTTGAAATACCTATTTTGTGACAGTTTGATTTGACTACTGATGATATTTAAACTTATCTAGTGACCTCTGGGGCCATGCTTCCATAGAGTGGGATGCATCATTGGAGTGACAGAAGGCTAGGCCTCTGCTGTTTCAATTCAGACAAAATGTCAAAGCAAAACCAATGACCTCTTCAAAATGGTGAAGAACATTTGTTTCATATATATCTGAGGTTCAAGAGCTCCTGAGAAAAAGGATGGAAAATCCTACAGAGACTCCTCAAATTCTACACTCCCTTGCCTAGGTTTTCCCAAATGTTAAACACTATGTGAATCCCTAGTGATAATCAGTGCTAAAAACTCACAGTCCAGGATAATGAAAGTTGGTATGAGGACACAAAAATTCCTAAGTGTCCTGCAATTTTGTGAATGAAAACTGAAGCCACTTCAGGTTTTGCCCATTAACATTTTGATAATTTCCTGTTAAAGATATAAGGGCAGTTTGGGAATAAGTGCTACTGCACTGTGTGTATATGCAAACCCAGATATCTCTGCCTGTATATGTGTGCTCCTTGCAAACACACAGGGAGCAGACTGGTTCTCTAAACCTGACAGGCAAACTGAGATGAAAAACGTGGTATATTTAATTCATGTTTTCTGAGGTTTATCACTACTGACTATTTCATATTTAAGGTAGAAGAACTTAATAAATGAAACACTTCATGCCTGGAACAGCCCAGACAGCAAATTTTGATAAAATCCTTCAAGAATTTACAGCTGTATTTCTGAACTTCAGAGTAGAAAACAATGTTGGGTTGTTTACTAGTTTAAGTGTTTGCATTTTCTTGACACTTTTTTTCTGTAATCATTTTAACAATAATTTTTTTCTTCAGTGGGTTGAAATTGTTTGAGGCACCAAATCTGAGCAGAATTTAACCTAAACTATTTTACCCTCTTTTGTTATGTTTCTAATCATGCTTTATTAATTTCTCCCTATGCCTTAACTGAGGAACTTGATAGGCATCTATGGTGTATGCATATATACATACACATGTGTATTTGCTCCATCATCTCTTCAGATCAGAAACACCAAACAGGGAGATGGTTCACTACTAACACATAACTTTACTCATTAGAATGCAGCATGATGATTCCAAACTGGGTTGCTCCATATATTTAATGGCAGAATAAACCTTCCCATTTACATTTTCCAGCTGTGACCAAGCACTCTCACTTCCAGGAAGCAACTTTAATCATGTGTTCCTCACCAGTTCTTCTGGCAGCTACAATGACACCCTCTTTTAGTGAACATCAGTAAACTAGAAACCATACATGGATCATTTGGTTCCAAGTAAATCTAAACTCTTCCTTCCCTCCTTGCAAAACCAAATCCCCTGTGTTCCTTTGGCTTATAGAGCAGTTATTTCAGCAGTCAAGACATACCTCTGAATTTTGTCCATTTTTGTACAACTCAGGTAAAACTAGAAGTGTTTCTGCAGAAACATGTCTATCCAGGACTCCAAAGAGAAGAGGTGGCATTGAGGTGAAGAAGAGATTGAAAAATATCATCTGCCAGTAATCTATCATTGTGTTGCCTGAGAACCCACAGAAGAACTGGTACCAGAAGAGCAAGTTGACATAGCTCTGTGGAGAAGCAAAGACAAAAACCATTCTGTTACATGGCGAAATGTGGCTCCCCACTTGGGCAGAAGCACATCCTTAATACCAATTTGACTTCATTTTTCCTTTAGGTCCCAGATGTCATGAAGCTGCACCTTTCCTGTGGCTTCTCCTTTACATCCTCTTCTTTTCTCTATGCAGTTATCTACTGTGAAAGCTGATTTGGATCCTTTAGTTTGCAATGGTGTGGTCTATGGTGGTCTATGTCTCTCATAGTTTCACCTATGAGGTTTATGTACTACATTTACTACTAACAGAGACATTATTTTGGTTAATGGTACCATCAGGCAGCTTGGCACTTTTACTCCACAAAGCACTATGTCTTAAGGGTCTACTTCACATAAATCCACTGTGATGCAGCTTTTTTAAAGCCATTTGATTTCTTTAGGAAAATATCAGAGAATAATTAAGCACACTGTTCACAGCTCTGAGTAGCAAACTTTCAAATCTTTTTACAAACTGGCTGTCCATGCAGAATCAAAGGCTCCCTGCTCCCGAACGGAGCATATTGGCACGATAATAGAGCAGCAGCAGCCCAGTCTGGAGAGCTATTTTACATTGCAAATAAATACCCCTTGGACTCAAAAAATATCCAGTCAAGGAGAAAAAAGTTTCAATTTCTACTATAAATTTTAACAGTGATAAAAAGCAATCCTTATTCAAAATTATTAAGAAAAACCCAAACAGATACTTTGAATTCTAAGTAAATAGTTTTTCATTCTTGGTGTATTTCATGTCAAACAGACTTGTTTGCGCAGTCTTGTAAAAACTGTATTACTAGCAGGTTTTTTACACTTTACATTATTTTTTTCAATGTGCAGCTCATTTGCATATACATTAACTTTTTAATAAAAATGCCAGATGTGACTGCATCATTACTTACAAGTGGTTCCCATTAAAATTAAATGCAAAAAAAAAAAATGCAGAGGTTTCACAGGCAACCAATCCTTAGTGCAGAGTCATCTTCTACATTCTAGCACTAATAATCTGCTCTTCCCCATGCAAATGTCATTTTAAGGCTCATGGGTATTATTAATAAAGTTTCTTGAACTACCATATAGAAGGTACTAAGCCTTGAGTCCTTTTCCCCTCTGGAGTAATGCTATTTAAAAAATATATTTAGAACCCATATTGTCCTCACTGCTTTATGCAGCACATTATTAAGAGGGAGGCAGCATACTATAAACTTGCACAGGGAAGAAACAGGAATTGTATCTTTTTAAAAAGTAAGAGAGTATAAGCTGGAAAAAACAAAATGAGAATATAAATCAACATCCACATCATATAGAATAGAATAGAATAGAATAGAATAGAATAGAATAGAATAGAATAGAATAGAATAGAATAGAATAGAATAGAATAGAATAGAATAGAATAGAGGAGGTTCAGAGAGGAGAGGTTCAGAGAGGAGAGGTTCAGAGAGGAGAGGAGAGGAGAGGAGAGGTTCAGAGAGGAGAGGTTCAGAGAGGAGAGGAGAGGAGAGGTTCGGAGAGGAGAGGTTCGGAGAGGAGAGGAGAGGTTCGGAGAGGAGAGGAGAGGTTCGGAGAGGAGAGGAGAGGTTCGGAGAGGAGAGGAGAGGTTCGGAGAGGAGAGGTTCGGAGAGGAGAGGTTCGGAGAGGAGAGGTTCGGAGAGGAGAGGTTCGGAGAGGAGAGGTTCGGAGAGGAGAGGTTCGGAGAGGAGAGGAGAGGTTCGGAGAGGAGAGGTTCGGAGAGGAGAGGTTCGGAGAGGAGAGGTTCGGAGAGGAGAGGTTCGGAGAGGAGAGGTTCAGAGAGGAGAGGTTCGGAGAGGAGAGGAGAGGATAGAATGGGATGGAATGGGATGGAATAGAATTGAATTAACCAGGTTGGAAAAGACCTCTGAGATTGAGTCCAACCTGTCATCCAACACTATCTAATCAACTAAACCATGGCACCAAGCGCCCCATCCAGTCCCTTAAACACCTCCAGTGATGGTGACTCCACACTCCCACCCTTCCACCCCTCCATGCTGTAGACTTAACCTTTGCTGTGATGGACACCTCCACAAGTTTAATAATCTTACCACATTTTTGTAGAAAAAGTAAATCACCATCTTTGCCAGACGAGCATAACACCAATGTCCATGTACAAGAAGCAGTTTCTTGAGGTGCTTAAATCGGGATATGGCAAAGTCACTAGCCATCACAGCCTTTGGTGAAAAGAACTCACATTAATTTACAATAACCTCTTTTCCCACCCAATATGGTGGAATTTGAACGTGAACATTGGAATGATCTCCTAGTATTGAATATCATAGAAAATAAAACCAACCACCAACAAAAGTAAACCACAAACAGCAAACAAAAATAAACCACAAACAAACAAAACACCAACAAAAAAAAAACACCCGAACATGCAAGAACCTAGAGAAAAATAGTTGGAACTTTTTACCTCTGCAGAAATTACTACCATAGGGAATAAGGAAGGGAGATGCATGGGAAAGAGTTTTGGGCAGAAAACACTTGTAGATTGTGAACAAAGCCTGGAAATGAATCAGAAACCAGATGCTAACCTGACACTGGCCAGGCATCTGCTAATTTTCCAGGCTTATGAGCAAACACACATTTGTTCATGCATGCTAATTGTTGGCTCAAAACACTCTTTTTTTGGCTGGACCCATAATCACAAACTACATATTAATTTATGACAATAAGGATGCCAACTTGCATTTTGAAGATGACAGTCAAGAGTATAGGGCTGCTGTGAAACTCATTAAGGAGCAAGGGACCATGTGACAAAAGCAGAATGGAAATAAATTGGAGAGATACCTGCATGCCTTCTTGGCCAGATATTCCAACTCCAACATCAGCTGCTTGAATCATGCTTACATCATTTGCACCATCACCTAGAATGGAAAGACAGGAAGAAACAATACAGGTGCAAGAAAGGGTGACTATATCAGAACAAGAAAATAAGCCTAGCTGTGCTAATGAACAAAGGCTCTTCTGTACTATCATGCATCTTAACCAGGGTAACTGGTACTCATCATCAGACAGTCATGACCTCTAGGCTCCGATATTGGTTGGAACATTCTCCTTTCCAAAAGACTTGGATCCAGCAGGGCTAGGCCTGACATGAGGACCAGCTGGGTGGTGACATGGACAGCCCTACACCATCTACATATACATTGTTTTGCACATTTCTGCTTGATGGACTCCATATGCTCATCATCATGCTTTGCAGCACTACTTCACTGAATTCTCCAAATGACACGATAAATTTGATTGCAGTTAACAACGTAACAAGACAGTTTCAGGAGTTATTCTGCTCGTTTCAACTTGCAGCAGTATGTTAAATACATAACCAAATTTCCATGGAAAGAGCAGCAAGATGGTTGTTGACTGCAATGCAGAGACTGCGAATTAGGTTAGCTGGTAAAGCAAAATAAATGAAGTGGAAGGCTGAAAGCTTCTATTTTGAACTCCAAGGCAAAGCAAGAAATTTTAAAACACATTAGCCATTTTCTTTTCTGTTTGGTCCACAGAGGTATATTTTTCAGTTTTAAGTCATAAAAATCAATTCTGCAAGGATTTTAGTGGGATCAAAAGTGGAGCAGGAAACTCAAAGTATTTCACATTATTTGGAGGTAAAAAGCAAATGAGTCAGTGCTTAATATCACTTTGGGGATAACTCTGTTTCACCAGTTGGGAAAATATGACAGGAAAAGGGCTTTATGAAAAGACAAAATAGTGACTATTGGACTGCTTTCCATGCCCAAAGCTAGGGCATTCTGGAGGGAATGTGTACATACATTTGTAGCGGTGTGCATGAAAGGGATTGCTGGGAGTATCTTCATCTTGAGTAACTGCAGGCCAGATTAACTCAAGGAAAGCAGGAGAAGGACTTTCACATGTTTTTTGATCAGGGACTATTCAGTGTTATTTTCCCATTGTATCTTTATGAAGAAGTGGTCTGTGCAAAATATTCCATACATTTCTATAACACAGAAAGGATTTGCTTGCCCTTTCCCCTGTGAGAATCAGAATGGAGGTACCTATCGACAGGGTCATCACTTGAAGCTCCCTCCGGACGAGTTTGACCACCATGCTCTTCTGAAGCGGGGTGGAGCGACAGCACAACACTGAGCGGCAGTGCTTTGTCAGTGCCAGGAACTTTGTCTCCAGGCCGCCCTGGAAGATGATGTTCAATGTCCTCCCATCAACCACTAGTCCAAATTCAGGACTGGGCACCTCCGGTGCTGAGAAAGATGTTGGGATAATGCCAAAAATTTTCCTCTGTGGTTTTTTAATCTCATAATTCTTCCTTACTTCTTCCAAGGTTAAATCCAAAAGAGATTCACAGGTTTCCTGTATGAAAACATAGATGGTTCTAGAAAGAGTTATCTCCATCTCCCTTTACAGCACAGAACCTTATAAAGGTATGTTTGTATAATCCACCAGTGGGTTTAAGACTATCAGATAGACATCAGGGAAAACAGACTACGATAATTGCTGATTCATGAGATTGGAGATTATTTTGATGACATCATCAAGTTCCCCAATGAAAACACTGCATCTTATCAGCTAGTTAAGTTTAGTAAGGAAGTGCATATTTGTATTTGCAATGGTAAAAGTTCAGACTTTAAAAAAAACAACCAAACCTTTTAGTTCCAAAGGAAATGAAAAAAAAATCTAGTCCTTAGATAAATAATGTAGCTACTGCAACATTTGCTTGCCTCAGAAATAAACTGCAGCAGGGAAACAAGAGGTTAAGATCTTCAAAATTCCCTAGCAGCTTTGACAGTTTGGCTTTTCCCAGGTCACAAGTCAGGTGTGTGTCACGGATAGGGACAGAAATAAAGTCCCATATTGCCCAGCACTGTGCCTCAAATACAAACTACCTCTTTCCCTCTCATCAAATCAGACAGAAGTCTGCTTTTAGTCTGCAAAATGGCTGGAATTGACTTAGTATCAAACACAAACAGTTTTAAGGGGAGATTTGGGCATTTATACCTCTCCCATACAAATTTCCTAATCTGGCACACCATTGTCAGAGAAAATCCAGAATTATCTGAAAGTTATTTTGCTGCTGGCAAGTACTGGAAGTCCTCCTTCTGCGGCATGGCACTGAATACCTGAAGAACTAATCACTCCCTTTTCTACCTTATCTGTCAGCTATATTGAGTGATGATTCAGTTCTAAAATGTTATTTTCACTTTATGTTGCATAAGGTACATGTGTAGGATGTTTGCAAGATTTAAATTGCACTTAAGTGGGAGGTTCTGGAATCAAACGTACCTCTGACATCTAATAAAAAGCTGCATCTAGCCTGCACATTGAAAACCTCTGAAAAAACAACAAAGGAGCATCATTTTTCTGTGAACAAACCAAAAATTGTAGTGGAAATTCCTGCTTTGCCTTGGATTGTGGTTTTAAATGAATGCCCCAAACTACTTAGTTGTGTTGCTTCTTCCTGGAAGATATTTAATATTCAGTGTTTGAATAAGCTTCTGGGCTCAGGGGGTAAAGAGAGACCTTTCCCACTGAAGGGATTCAGGGGTTAAGTTTGGCAAAATTAATGGGTTAAACACTTTGGGTGTATTATTTGTTTTCCCCCTCTGCTGCTGCTAGGAGAGTCTTTCAGAAGCAGTGTCCTCAGCTTCGTTCTGAAAAGGAGGTAAATAAATCTTATTGTACAGCACCTCCAGCAGCCCATCTTACCACACATACCCCCACAAGCACCCAGATGAGTGAGTGCAGCCTGCACCTGAGCCTGAATCGAGGCCATGTAGGGTGCTATGGAGACATGCACATGCCTGTTTCCTGGAGTCAGGGTGGTTCCACCTGCAGCATCATTTTTCTGACAGACATCATCTTCTAATTTCCATCCTAAATATATTCATTCTGCCTTCCGTTAAAGCAGCTATGTGTATCAAATGAAATTACACATTGAAGCAAGGAAGGTATTCTGTGCCAAATTCCACATCGTCTTTGCGTGTTTCCCTATTTCCATGACATTAAAAGAGAGACATTTGCATAGGATTTTATTCTTGTTTGGAGAGATACTAACCCCAGATGAAGGCAGTTAGAAAGTAGGCCAGCTAACCGCTTGATACAATTGCCTGTCACAAGAGAAATGGTCACTGTTTTAACTGTGTTTAATTAACCTTCACAATAGTGAGAGATAGGCAGAGCTTGTGTGGATAACCCCCTTCTGTGGGGAGAAAAACTGAGGCACTGTGGTGGGTTGAAGTTTCCCCCTAGCATTAACTTTGCCAGGCCAACTCAAAGGAAAATGAATCTGTATTTACAAGCAAAATCTACACTCTACGGTGGAATGCAATGAATATGTACAAAATAGACAGGATTTACTATATTATACAGGTATTTACAATTAGCAAACAACACCAAAACTCCCCTGGTCAGAGACCAGGGAAGCCATTCCACTGCCACTACCCAGTGCCCCTCTGTTCTAGGAGAGAAAAGGAGCAGAGAGAGAAGCAGTGGATTAGACTTAGCCAAGGCCAGCCAGCAAGCAGATTATCTCTCCTGAGTGAAGCAAAACAGCTGAGATCAGAAGAGAAGAGGGGAAAATTGTTATGGTACAGCTGGTCTTATTCTGGATATTTATCCAATGAATTTGTTTAGAATAATCTTTTGTTTTCCTTTTTACACCAGTAATGATTCATTTACATTTTTCTACTTTTCTGCTCAAAATCGGTAGCTAAATTTTAAAGGCATAGCCTAAAACCACCACAGACACCTGAGACCAGTGACTTGCTTTGTTGCAGAAAGGAGCCCTGTCTTCCCTCCTCAACCTCCTGCCTACCCACAGAAAGACTCATCTCATGGTTCCCTTCTTATCCCTATCATCCTGTGATCCTGATCCTGCAACCACTGTAACTGCTGTGTGTGTACTACCAGTGCAGGCTGCACAGAAAGGACAGAGCAGCACACTTGGGAAAAGGGCAGTGGCTAGGTGCTTGTACCACCTAGGGTGCCTCTAGGGCTGCATGGGAGGTAGAGAGGTCACTAGCAAGAAAATGAAAAAAAAAAGAAAGAAGATATTTTGGATCCTGCTTGTGAGCTTAAGAAATGATCAGGGCTGACCTGCCTTTAACAAACAAGTCTGGTTTAACCATAATACCTAAACCCATTTCGCAAAGCCATCTGTCCCATCATGGTGCCCGGAGGGATGAGACACTAGGCTATGCACAGTGGTGGCTGTTCTGCTGTCCAAAAGCAAGGCATAATTTTTCTGGTATACTGCCTATGTTACTTCACAACCTGCAAAAGTCAAGGTTGCTTTTCTAAAGCCTTTTACTTTTACCAGGAAAAACGGCATTTATCCACTTCAAACTGTCCTTTCAGACAGTTTCAGGGATATCCATAGGTTGCACCACAGATTGTTCATTGTATTTTAGTGAGTTTTAGATGCCTTTGAAGTGACTATCCTCATTTTGGAGTGTTTGCTTTGCCTACTGCCTGACCTTCTTGCCCATGGAAATTCAGGGACTATCTGTGCACAGCAACTATGCATGCCACCAAGATTGTCAAGGAAGTGACTGTGTTTTCAACTGGCCCACAAGAACTACATTTAGGTTTCCAAGAAGGTGAAATGCTGCTTACACAAAAAGATGCTGGATTAAATTATTCACTAATAAATTTCTAGTTAAGCATAATTCTGTTAGGGAACACATGGCTGGAAGGTTCTGAATTTAATTAAATGTACATCTGCATACTTTTGCCAGACCAAACTCACACCTGTACTTTTCAAATGTCTTCCTACAGGTATTGCCTAGAGTTAAAATACCTTTGCAAGGTGAAATCCAGATGTCAACATTATTAAGGAACCAGGCACTTAAACTCCATATTACCTTCTCTCTAAAGCTCACTATTCAGGTAATTTTTGAGGAGAATATTTTCATTTAGAAGAATCATTGCATTTTTGTTGAATAAAACTCTACATAAGTGTCTAAAACTCATGATCTAAACATCTGGGCTAATGCTGCTTTGTGGGTTTTTGGTTGAATATAGCAAAACAGTACCAGGCTGCAAGACACAAAGAAAGGGAAAGGGAAATTCTGTGTGTATCTCTGCACTCACCTTATTTTCAGTGTTAATGGTGAAGACAGTGTCTCTTTGGTTCAGGAGTTTACAGGAATAGGCAATGTTAACTGCTGTTTCTTGTTTGTCTCCTGTCAACACCCAGATTTGTATCCCAGCTTCCCGAAGAGCCTCAATAGTGTCAGGGACTCCATCTTGGAGCCGATCTTCAATCCCTGTTGCTCCTGGGCAAACAGGAAAAGAAGTGATGAACTATTTTTCTTTCATTTGAAAATCAAGAGGCTGTTTTCTTTCTTTAAGAAAAGGTCTTTGACTTGCAGTCGTGATTCTGAACTTATTAAGAGCTGAGCCAAGGTAATTCCCAGCAAATAAACCCACAGGCACAAGATCTGCATTTGGATTAAGATCTGAATGTGTCAGCAATCAAGTTTTCCTTTCACTCGTTGCTAGAACAATGCATTTCATTTCTCCTTAATAATCCAAAATGACAATATACTGGCAGAGGAATTGTACCATATGCATTTTTAACATACTGCATTATGTCTTGTCAAAGCAACCAGAAAAGATGAACTTTGACTATTTAAATGAATGCTATCCCTACTCTCAAGTTAGATGTTTCACCCATCAAAGAAAGAAGACAAGGTACAGGAAGTTTTCTCTTTGAAAATGTGCAAACTTAGAAGCAGATGCCAACACTCATCCTGATGGTAAATCACTACCTGACTGTTACAATACTCTTCTTCTTATCTCTTCCACTAGAGGTCAGTTTGAAGATGCTGTAACTGTGATACATTAAAGATAGATATTGATTTAAGGCAAAAGAACATTTTTTTTGTGCAATAAAGTTTGAGCACAGAGCCTTAGGAGTTGGCAAAGGTAACAGATTCTGACAAGATCTACATTACCTCTTATATGGTTCTGCTTATGCCATTTACTGTTATTACTCTAATTTTTTAAATCACTGCAGAGATTATGAGAAGTCATAATGCTAATAGCTTGCAATCACAGAAATTCAGGATAATGAAGTTTGGGCACAGATTGGATTTACAGAAAGAGGAGACTGAGGCAACTCTGAAAATCAGTCTTAAAAGAACAAAATGTTTGGGAACAGAAAAGAAAGCCTTGAAGGGTTCCAGAATTTAACAGAATAGTGCTATATACAATGGTGATGGATGATGCACAAGTGCACAAATACCCTTTTAGAAAGTGCAGAAAACTATCATGACAATGAAACAGCATCAGGAAGTCACTAGCAAAAATGCCTATCTGTTTAAGTCACCTGGTTCTACAATACAGTTTAATTACCAAAATTCCCTTGGAATTTGTGCTCAAAACTGAAGTTAATTTATAGTACTTTATAGGTTTATCTAAGGACACAGAGATATGATTGGATTATGGGAACTTCATTATCTACTGTGTCAGCAGAGGCACAGTAATGACCAAGGTACATGTTCTGTACTCAGGGCACATGACAGTTTCTGCACACTCTTTCAAAGTTACTGTACTAAAAATGCACAAGAACTTGTTGAGACACTGTCACTGGGCTGTATAGCCTAGCCCTGAGATTTCCAAATCTCAGAGGAAGACTTTCTGATATAAATTAGTATAAGCTGCTGTCTGTCTGACTGCCAACTATATCACAGGAGAGCAAGCGATACTTCATGCAATGATGACTCTTATTTTTAGCTACCCAGCAAGGTGAGCTTGGTCTCCAGATGCTGCGCTGTCTCCATTAGCAGCTCATCTCTGTTGTCAATTGCAGCTTCTGCCTCCCGACGAAAATTGGCCCATTTTTGAAAGTCATCTTCATTCAAGACCTGCAGAACACAATTTAAACAGCTCATTTTAAATTTAAATAAGAGAAGAATGCCAACATTCAGGATCACAGAGACTTAACTCTGATCCAGGCCAGTAAAGTACTGTGTCATCTTTAAAAGAACACAAACTTTTCTGAGAGAAGACTGCAAGAACATGTAGTGATGAGAGAAAGAAACCTGCCTTCCTGTTTGTATAACTGGCCTACAGCTGAGACTTCAAAATGTGAACTGGAGAAATTCTTGGTCACACAGCTAGGGCTCTGAACTGGAGCACAGAGTTCCTGCAGGTTGCTCTACATTTCTCCAGAGCTTGGATATGACCTATCTGTTGCCCATAGACTACTTCTGTATTAATGCATCAGGCTAAGATGTACTAACCCAGGCTGAGGGCAAGAGTTTTGAAAGCTGAATGCCAAGCAGAACAGAACAAGGTTAGATCCTCTGCAGACTTTTTATTTCTTGCTTGGAATCACTGTAGAGAAGGTCAGCTAGAGTTACTATAAGAGAAGCAGAAATGAATGTTTCGAGGCTGACCAAAAATCCATCATCTGCTCACCCGGAGGAAAAACAGGAAAAAAACCACTGCAGAGCAATCAAATGGGGGACAAAAAGATGGGCTGTGTCTGGCTTGTTATCTGAAGCAGAAAGAATCATAACACTTCAAAATAAGTCTACTGACACATGCAGAGCAAAACTACATAAGCAGCTGATGCCCTCCTACCTTCTTAGCTATGCACAGAGTTCGTAGGCCATCACGGGCGTAGCATTCCAGATGTTTCTGTGTTTTTTCTCTTATTCTTTTTGTTCTTTTCTCTGCATTAATGTCAGCTGTGGAATACAAGGAAAATTTTTGTATATTAAGCACAGATAATTTGCGATCTACTGGCCTAAGATTAAAAAAAAGAGTAGGTGTTAGAGTAAACTGGATTCCAGTATAACAGCAATTCCTTTAAAAGCTCAAAACTCTTGGCTGTGCATAAGCTGAAGTCTTGCTAAAGAAGCTTGTTTCCTATAAGATAAGATTACTTGGGGTTTTTTGTTTGTTTGTTAATGTTCTAGCCCTCTTGCTGACAAGCTGAAATACAATGGTCAGGCCCTTATGGCAGTATTGTTGCACAATCCACAAGAGTTAGCACTGTCAGTGAATTTTGATTAGCTTATTCCATATTCTGAAATGCTGCTCAGGTTAAATAAATACCTCTGTTCTGATCTGTAAAGATAGAGAAAGCTAATTCTTTTTTTTTAATTCTCTAAATGCCTAAATATAATATTTCACACAGGAAAGAGTACTGCAAACTTTTTATGCTTCCTTACAGCAAACACAATGGAAATAGCTTCTTGGCTAATTACCTCTTGTAGAGTCTTCCAGCAAGTCCATTATAACAGAGTCAGCTCCTTTTGTGTAGACAACAATCTCCTTGGTTAGAGGATGTCTCACCACTACAGACATCCTTTTCCTTACTGAGTCAAACCCCAAAGTGCAGAGAATATCAAAAGTCAGAAGCATGCCTTGTGGCAATCGTACGGTCACCTGTTCGGGAGTTCGGGACACTAAAGTGAAGCTATATGCCTGAGCAGCATAGACAAGTGCTGCCTCGTCTGGACTCTCAGCCTCGTAACAAAAGTCTGCTGGCAATGAACTGCTAGTCACAGATTTAAAAACCTCATCCAAGGAAGCACTACCAATGTCTGTGCTGTCTTTGCCCTGGACCTCATTGCCTCTACCACTGGCACAGCAGTCGTCGTCATTGTCACAGCAATCCAGTGCAGCAAGACGCTCCTCTGTGTTCTTTGCACTGAAGCTGGCACCTAGGTCTGAACTAGACTGAGAAGATGAAAAAGACTGACTAAGGCTTGCTAATTTTAGCCGTTGAAATATCTGGTGAATCTTCTCCAGGGTGATTCCTGAAGGTTTGATGGGTGGTGGGACAGTGACCTAGAAATATAAGAACACCTATAGTTAAATAAATGTGAGCTGCAAAGTACTTTTCAAAGCCTCAGTATGTTTTTCTGTATACAAATGATGATAATTAGAAAACCAATTTTTTTTCCTCTCCCCTATTTAGCTGTGGTGGTGAGATTCAGTGGGGGAGCCATAGATGGGTTACCATACAAATTTCATGGAGAATTGTATCTCTACCTCTGAAGCAGAGATGTAATGAAGCCCCTTGCAATTGTCAATGACCTGGCAGATCAGAGAAAATCCACTATGTTTGACACACTGCAGATACTGTGATAGCCACAGCTACTCATCAAACACAAAACCCACATTAAGAAGGGATGTACATAGGCAGGGAAACAACAGATAGTTCATAAAAGGTAAAAAGATACTGAGAAGCTCTCCCAAACAAACTGTTTATCACCATTTTGGTTTCACTGAACATGGCACTATGTTGTTAGGTGAAAGCATAATCAATTTTCCTCATATACTTAAAGCTAGATTACCCTTTGTCTTGGCTTAGTAGCTGTGGAGACCAGGACTGTGTTGCAGATGGCAAGGGCAAGAAAAAAGTCAGTAAGGGATGTGGAAATATTTGTATGTACAGAGGAAGAAAGATTTCCAATCTGGAGTGCAGCTTCTCTCACTCGCCTCAGCAGCCTGCTATCAGGAGCCACATCCTTTTCCTGGAAGAGAAATTACTTGATGAGGATTATTCCCATTTATCTTTGTCCTCAATGAAGAACTACCAATTTGACAGCTTCTTCTTGCCTCTTACTCAATTTACACCTAGAATTATGTAAGTAAATGTTTTTTGTGCTTCTAGGGGAAAAAAAAATACATTTCTAAAAACTCCATAACTAGATCATTAGAAGGAAATGCATCTTGAAATAGATGGTTTTAGATTACTTGGTTCTTGAGATCCACTAGAAATAAAAAATTAATCCATACTGTATCCTCCAACTTTGAAACCGCTGACTGCTGAATTGAAGGACGCTCCAGATAGAAGTCAACTTTGAATCTCCCATTTCAGTGTGGTAGCTGAGCCGTATTTCAACAAGGCTTACAGCATTGTTACAGCAGTATCACTTTTTGTTTCCATTTTTCTTTGCACCCAGAAAGGGGAGCTGTCTCAAATTGTCCTTCCTCAGTTCTTACAATAAATAAATAAATGCATACATACTCCATTTGTTCCCAAAATGTTACTGTAATTTTACTACCGCATTCTTTCTAATCAAACTTAAATTAGCAAGCCAAAGTACTTAACAATGTCACTTACCTACAATTTAACTTGATGTAGGGCTGTGGGAGTAGTACTTTTAATGGAAATTTCATGTTAGCAGAGTCTGGTTTGGATTTAGTTCAGGGCCGTATTTAACAAAAGCTTCCAAATTTAAAAGAGACTTTCTTGTGAGCCAACACTTTTGGATGCCTTCTTTAAGATACTGCCAAAGTGATTTTTCTGCTTTCTAGTTCATCTCAGCTACTACCTTCTCTTTCAATCTGGCACAGTTTTCCTAAGTCCCCTAAATATACGACAGAAGTCAGCCCAACCACCTTCATGCCTGTGTTGTGTTGAGATGAGTGTGTTGCATTGTAACTACTGCTTGCTAAAGTAAATAGCAGTTCTTAAACCATCCTAATAATTGCAGCTAAATCTGCCCATTTTACAGCACAGACCTCAACTGTAATCCAAAGATGGAACAAGGCTTTACACTTTCTCTGCTGCAGGAGGCTCTGGCTCAGTGTTTTCATGCCTTTTTTTTCCTATTTCACACATAGGGAAATGTTTGAAGTATAGATGCTGTCCTTTCTCTAGCAAACTGATACATACTGAGGATAAGCCTGATTTCTCAGTTATCTTCTCAGGCCTCTCCTAAAGGAATCAGAGGCAGAAAAGTTAAAGCTGTCATTCTTTAGAAATCCCTTCACAGTTTTACGCTGCAGCAGAGAAATAACTCTGTTGCAGTACAGTTCACTGCACAGCTAGCAATCCCAGATAGCCTAACTGGACAATTCTGATGAAGAACATATGTATGCAGACACTACTGTGAAATCAATTATGCTGAGAATCATATTAAAGTCAAAACATGATCAATTAGAGACTCTCTGACTGCTTGCCCACCTATTCATATAACTTCCTCATGCATTGCCACAATTAGAATCACCATCGCTATATTACATGTGGATCTCAGCCTCTCCTATCTATCATCATCCCACACAATTTCTTTCACATCTATATACTTACTATCTGCCTCAAGTTTATGCTAAAAATGACAATGTGCTAGTGGATGTTCCACTTTAGGAGAAACTTCGAGGCAAATATTTTCCTCTGGACAAATGTAAAATCTTCTAAAGCCAAAATAATACAAACCCCAATATTTATCAGAAAAGTTTTTCTTATTTTCTTTTTCACATTCAGTGAAAACAGAGCTGGCCTGAATTTCCAGACTTAAGGATCTTCAGATTAAAGAAAAACAATTAAAGCAATTCAGAGAAGCAAGTCTGTTCTCTGACCAGCCTGAACATATATAAAAATGAGCAAAAAAAGAAAATTAAATAAAGTAGCATTAATATGATGATCAGTTAAATTTACCATCTTTTTAGTATTAGCAAATGTTAGTGCAAATGCTGATGCTATAAAATGGTTAGTGACATTCAGTTCTTATGATTTCCTCTTTAATTAGATAGCATTTCTTTTACTTGATGGCACTAAAATCTGATGGCAATAGGACAATTGAAATCTTCATGAAATACTTCTAATAGGCAAGGCACTATTTATTGGAGTTATTACATCTAGAAGGAACTGTGTTGTTATGATCTTAATTCATAAGAATGTCTATAGGTACACAGAATAAATGTTAAATCTCTGTCTTGTTTCAAAGTTGCTTATCATTCTGTTTTTTTCCTACTCTACTAAAAGCATAGAATCATAGAATCTATAAGGTTGGAGAAGACCTCAGAGATCATCAAGTCCAACCCATCACCCAACACCTCATGACTAACTAAACCATGTCTTCAAGTGCCATGCCCAATCCCTTTTTAAACACCTCCAAGGAGAGTGACTCAACCACCTCTCTGAGCAGCCCATTCCAATGGCCAATAACTCTTTCTGTGAAGAACTTTCTCCTCACCTCAAGCCTAAACTTCCCCTGGCACAGCTGGGCCACTGGATGTAGGTGAGTGAGGGGTTTGGATGTTCCTCTCCTTCTCAACCATTCTGTGTTATCTGTCTCCATCCAGGTTTCTCATAAATGTTTATGAAATGAATAAATCAGTCACTATATTTCTCTCTCAGACATGTCAGCAGATTTCTGAAGTGAAGACTACACCATTCTTTCTTTTCCATTCCATGTAAATCCTAAGACATACACTGACGTTGCACATTTTAATGGTTATCAACATAAATACTATAGACTTGGCAGCGACTCTCAACTCTAAGTTTTTGGAATAGCTTGAGTTTGTGTTCTGATAGATCTGTTCAGCTCAGTCTCTAATCTTCCAAGTGTAACTGTTAATAGATAGATCTCTTATCTCTTTGTCTTTATGTTGAGCAAGAATAGCTTGCTAATGATGACAATAAATTAGGAATTTGCAATTGTCTAAATCTTGGCCAAGCTCTTACCCACTGAATAGATATTGCTATAGAATTTTTGGAAGATGTAAGTGTGCCCAGGTGGCCAAGAGGGCCAATGGCATCCTGTCCTGCATTAGGAATAGTGTGGCCAGCAGGAGCAGGGAAGTCATTGTGCCCCTGTACTCTGCATTGGTTAGGCCACACCTTGAGTACTGTGTCCAGTTCTGGGCCCCTCAGTTTAAGAAGGACATTGAGACACTTGAACGTGTCCAGAGAAGGGCAACAAGGCTGGGGAGAGGCCTTGAGCACAAGTCCTATGAGGAGAGGCTGAGGGAGCTGGGGTTGTTTAGCCTGGAGAAGAGGAGGCTCAGGGGTGACCTCATTGCCCTCTACAACTACCTGAAAGGTGGTTGTAGCCAGGAAGGGGTTGGTCTCTTCTCCCAGGCAACCAGCACCAGAACCAGGGGACACAGTCTCAAGCTGCACCAGGGGAGGTTTAGACTCAAGGTGAGAAGGAAGTTCTTCACCGAGCGAGTCATTCGTCATTGGAATGTGCTGCCCAGGGAGGTGGTTGAGTCACCGTCCCTGGAGGCGTTCAAGAGGGGATTGGATGTGGCACTTGGTGCCATGGTCTAGTCATGGGGTCTGTGTTGATAGGTTGGACTCGATGATCCTCGAGGTCATTTCCAACCTTAGTTATACTGTGATACTGTGATACTGTAACTGGATATAGGTCTCACAATTGCTGATCAACTGTGTAAATGTTATGTTAGGAGGCTCCATAAACTGCTATGAATCATGAAGACTGTGGACAAAAAAATATTGGAAAGAACAAAACCAGAGGATAAGACCTAAGAGTTAGGTTCTACGTCACACCTGTGCTCCTTCTACTCCGGAAAACACAAGCAATGTTGCTTAGTTATTCTTAGGCTCTGCAGGCTCCAATTTAATTAACTTTACCAAATGCCATGAAAAACGCATTGTCCTCATCTCTATCTCAGAGACACACTGAAATGAACATGTTAATTGATGAGAGCTTCTCAGATTTCAGCAAAACATCAAAACCTGTCAAGCAGAGAGCACTCTCACAGACAGGCTGAAATACATTCTGTAGCTGCCGAGCATCCTAATTGCAGAACTGCTCAGAATGCTGAGACAAAGTGCAAATACCCTGATTTGCAGACACAATCAATTACCACTGCTCAAATGCACTTAAAATACCATATGCAACCTGCTTCTCATTGATTCCTGTAAGGTTGATTGAGAGTAAGCAAATTTTGTGATTGGTGCATAGATAATTTTCCTTTAAAAACTGTTCAGATATAAATTTGACATTTGTAAATGATTATCTTTTGTTTGGCACAGTTACTTCCCAATTAAACTCTTTACATTTTGTAGGATACCATTATGTCAAGCCTCCTTGCTTCAAAACGCTTTTCTTGGCAACCCTTCTGACGTGCAGGTGCTCATAGCAGATGCTGTGATAACCCTTACCCAAAAACCACTGTGTCTTCTCAGCAGTGCAAAGTTCTTCAATTTTACTGTTACCTGAGGCTACCAGTTTTCATGAATAGTTTCCAAGTGGCTGGCACGTCAACCCTTGGAAACTTGACATTTATTAAGAAAAAAGCCACCAACAACAAATTGTACACTGCCAGCTACAGGCCTTTGGACTTTATGTTGTTTATTCTGTAAAGCCTTTTTCTTTTTTTTTTTCCCCCTTGGATTTTGTTGATCTGAAAAAGCTGAGCCTGACAATTTACAGTGAGGATTGTGTTTTGCAATCATTGGCTGCCACAGAATACTTCAAAGCTTTTATTTTAGCAGAACTATTCATCCAGAAGAGCTCTGCAAGCCTTAATCAAGTCAAATAGCAGTATCTGTGTCTGCATTCACACATGGTCCAAAGATGGATTCTTCTTAAGGAGCTTTGACTACTGAGATATGTTCAAGCCCACAACACTGTCTGTGTAACTGGAGTACTCAAGATGCTCCAGATTTGTAGGAAAGTACAAATGTGTCAAGGTGATAGAAGTTCTAAAGGGCAGGAGCCATAAAGAGGAAACATTTTATGACACCCCTTTTAGTGATAGGCAATTGGCTTGGCTGGTAAAGAAGGATACTATTATGCATCATTGGAAGGATATCACCATACAGGACAGCCTCTGGACGACACTGAAGTGCTGCCATTTTTAGTATGTCTTTGTATTTATCATAGAGGTTAAATGATTTACTCAGATGCAATGATACCTAAAAGTAACTAAGGCTAGCTATTTCCACAGCAGGAACTTAATCTTTCACTACAAAGCAGATGTTTGATATTAGCCCCTCAGATATTGTTTTTACAGTGGAAAAAATCCAAACCATGGCAGTTTATTTATAGATGAAAATGAAGAGGCCTAGCAATGAAAAAACACCAGGGGAATATACTGTCAAGAAATTCCTTTATCACACTGCAAAAAGTCATGACCCATAAGAAGTTTTTGGAAGTCATCACCCATGGTTTTCTGACTGAGCTGAAAAATTCTAGGATAACAACTGACAAAACTCTCATATTGCAAGAGCAGGAGTCTTGTCTGATGTCTGCTATGTGACAGAGGAACTGAATGAATAGAATAGAGTAGAATTAACCAGGTTGGAAAAAACCTTTGAGATCATCGAATCCAACCTATCACCCAACACTACCTAATCAACTAAACCTTGGCACCAAGAGCCCCATCCAGTCTCTTCCTAAACACCTCCAGTGGTGGTGACTCCACCACCTCCCTGGGCAGCCCATTCCAATGGCCAATCACTCTTTCTATGAAGAATTTCTTCCTAACATCCAGCCTAAACCTCCCCTGGTGCAGCTTGAGACTGTGTCCTCTTGTTCTGGTGCTGGTTGCCTGGGAAGAGAGACCAGCCCCCACCTGGGGGGTCTACAACCTCCCTTCAGGTAGTTGTAGACAGCAATAAGGTCTGCCCTGAGCCTCCTCTTCTCCTGGCTAAGCAACCCCAGCTCCCTCAGCCTCTCCTCATAGGGTGTGTGCTCCAAAACCCTCACCAGCTTTGTTGCCCTCCTTTAAACACATTCCAGCAAGTCAACAACTTTCCTATGAGGCAGGTAGGATCTTACAATGCACTCAAACCTGCAGCCTTCGAAAAAAAAAGGTCATCAAGTAAAAAACTTTGCCAAGGACAACTGCAGTAAACAAAGTTCTGAGAATTCAGTATTTATTATATTCTAATTAAAAAAATCAAAATCAAGAGTTGAAAGGGTTTTCTAGCCATTTAAACTGGAATAAAATGTCCATAAAATCCTTGTCTGAAATGTCTGTTAAAAAACTTACAAGAAGAAGGAGAAAAAAGTTTTAATATAATTTGGGTAAGTTAGAGTTTCAGGGGAAGTTTCAGATCTAAAATGCAAAACTGAATTTCAGCTTTTCCTAGCATTGTAATGAGGTCAGCAAATGCTCCCAAGTCAGTACTCCAGCTGAGGCCATGTAGCTACCAAAGGAAGATGAGGCTCTTCAACACTTGCAGGATTTAAGAACTTATTCTGACAAGCCCTCTTAGCTTAATTTCTATTATCTTTATGAGAAGTGCTGGGTTGTGGGGTTCTGTTTGTTTTGTTTTTTGTTCTTCCTTGAAAAACACGCTATAGACACAGGAACAAACTCCCAGGACTGCTCTGAAGAGTGCAGCCTGGACATTTTCTATACAATGGACAGGGGTGGCTAAGCTTTGTTTAAGAGAGACAGTATGTTGCAGTGCTAGTAGCAGAAGTAGTTCTTGGCTTTTCAAGCTGTGTTCAAAACTCAGACTTCAAACAGGTAACCTTTTCCCTATCATCATCTCACAGGAGGAACTGTGCCTTTTGTTTATGCAACAGCTTATGTCCCTAACTCCACTTGTACAGCCCCAGTCCAGGATCCCCGGCTCATTTTCCCTGGCATTTTAGTGTACCACAACAGTACAAAAACTTCATTCCTCTTTGTAGAAAGTATCTCTTGCTGTTATGAATCACAGCCTTAATCCTTGGGCCCCAAATGAATCAAGCAAGTTATCACAAAAACTCACCTGTGTGACCCTGCTCTTCTGCTATAGTCCTTGATAGACAGACCCAGATTCCCAGACCCTTACTTAGCTCATCCCTTACTGCAGCCTGTGTACTATAAGTGAAGATCTCAATGTTTTGTCTCCCCCTTCCCTCTTGCCTGCCCCAAGGCTTGGATTTCCACATCCTGTTGACTTCTCATCACAAAATGTCACAGAGAAAGGAGAAGGTAGGAGGTGTTAGGTCAGTCTGTTTGTACTTACAATGGTGCTGCTGAATGCCACTTGAGACCGGTTGCTGTCACAACGACCGAGTGACCTATTCCTCGTATGCCCTTGAAAATGAGCCCTAGCACTCTGGGACCTCCTTAGAGGTCTCATGGTCCTCTGTTTATAAGTGGCTGGTCTCTCAATATTCATGGGAGGAAGAGTGAAGCTTTGAAGTTTCACAAATTCTTCATCATCTAAATCCAACTCTTTGTGGGTTTCCAGGCGCTTGGCTGTAAAAAGAGAAAATGAAACTTTACCTCTTGTTCTCTTCTTTGCATTGCTCAGGAGGAATATGCTGGCTGGTTAAAAAAACTGAACCAAACTAAACCAAAGCTGAAACACATCAAAAGCCAGCACCAGAAAAACCTCACTATCCACTTTGCCCAATTCCCCACTCCAATATTTATTATTGCGAGAAAACAAAAATGAACATTTGAAGCGATCAGACATTGCTGTGGAATTCTGCTAATGCTTGGTCTCTTTAGCTGAATTTTGCAGTTGACTGGGACAGAAGAGTGAAATATAGTAATTCATAGATATGCTGATATTTTCAGTCACAGAGCACAAATACCTTTTTGGCAACTGCTTGCCAGCTTAATAAAATCCTTTGCACTGTGTAGAGAGAGAAAGTAGTGACCAAGAATGGGTCTGAGTCAAACCCTCAGTTTCAGAGCATCAAATGTCAGGTATGATTGTAGCTAGGGTTGCCTGAGGAGAATGCACTGCTGTACCTTGCATACCACACAGAAAAACATGGTAATTACTTTTGGACCCACTGAGTTTAATTCCTAACTAATCTCAGTTTGTGAGTTTGTGAAAGGTTGGCTGGTGTTCATTTAGAAAGGGAAATGTTCTCTGCACCCAAGTGGGCACTGAATGTGGGGCAAAGCCTGAGATGTCTGCAGAGGAAACCGGAAATCCTTTCCCATCTGATTTCTGAATCACTTAAAACACCTTCACTTCCATAAAACTCTGTAATAGGACTCCCTCATAAAATGAAGACAAATCCACAAAGCTCTACATTCAGTCAGAAGGCTCTGTATGTTTAAAAATTAATTTCTAAATTAGTAACATTTAGTTGCTCAGAGAGAAAAGCAAATACAAAAAAACAAGTGTCACTTACCATTTTCCTGATGTGAAAATTCAATTCCATTGATAGTACAGCGTCGGAATACCATTTTGTTTTCTGTTAGTGTCCCAGTTTTGTCAGAGAAGATGTACTGGATTTGTCCAAGATCTTCAGTAATATTTAGGGCACGGCACTGTATAGGCAAATCTGCTTCTTCATCATACAGGTCAATGTCATTGTGAATTAAGAAGACTTGGCCCAACTTGACTAACTCAATGGACACATAAAGAGAAATGGGGATTAAAACCTGAAAGAGAGTTTAAATACTCAGTGAGAGGTGAGAAAACTCGTATTGCTTTCTGTCAGCAATGTTTTGGCACAGGTATGCCAACAATTTTCAGAGAAACGTTTGTTCCTGGAGACATATTATAGGACTGAACAATAACGGCTCAGGGGAGAAAAAAATATCCTGCACACAACTGCAATGGATAAGCAAAGACAATAAGGGACAAATTTAAGACAAAAATCCTAGAATACCAAACACAAAGATGGGTTTTTCAGAGGACATTACAAAACTCTGAAAGGATACACTAGCACAGACTAATTCTTAATGTAAAAGAGGTTCACAAGCAATTACTTCACATACAACACTTCCCACCCACTAGCTTCCCTGCACAGAAATAATAATGAATTCTTAAGATGCACAAATATTCAGTTTCAGTAATGAACAGCCCCCCCCAAAGAATCTCTGAGCAGCTCTGAAAGTTTTCTTTGTATTTCATTCATATTAAAGAAATTTTGTCCTCTTAAATATCAGCAGTTACATGAAGAAATCTGAAAAATAAACATGTTTTTCCCCCTCATCCCATAAAATGTTCTCTCCCAATTAGGTTTAATCAAACTCAAATATACAAGCATCCTACCTCTAATTTAGATTCTTGCCTAAACCAGCTGAACCATACCTAGTTATTATTCCCTACTGGCTAAAATGACAATTTTTGTTTTGCTGTTTTCCAGAGATATGAAGAGACAGTCTTATTTTGGAATTCTGGACATAGACAGGAGAAAAACAAAAAGATTTAACAAAAGGAAGCTGACTGTAAACATCCACTTTGTTGCATATGGTAGAGATTCTGGAGCTATTTAAAGGTAGAATATATGTCCTTTCTGTCTATATCCTTTCAACAGCAAGAAAGAAAAATCTGCAGACAAAGAGAAAGAGAGAGAGAGAGAGAAAGAGAGAGAGAGAGAAAGAGAGAGAGAGAGAAAGAGAGAGAGAGAGGGAGAAAGAGAGAGAGAGAGAGAGAGAGAAAGAGAGAAAGAGAGAAAGAGAGAAAGAGAGAAAGAGAGA